>NC_136410.1:81877399-83096566 GCF_051521515.1 Lactuca serriola | reverse complement strand
ATTCAGTGGAGATATATCGAGTAGCTTTGGGGTCTATCCAAGCTTAGATTACCTTGATATCAGCCACAATAATTTTCACGGGCAGCTTTCTCAGAACTGGAGTAAATGCAAGAATTTGACATCCTTAGTGATGGGATCTAACAACATCAGTGGTAGCTTACCACCAGAGTTTGGAAATTTAACACAACTACGAAGACTTGATCTATCTTCAAATCATTTGGTTAGTGAGATTCCAAAGGAGTTTGGGAAGATGAAAAGCATGTTGAATTTGTCCTTGGCTAATAACCAACTTTCAGGTACTATACCTGAAGAGTTTGGATCCTATGAACTTGTTGAAGTACTGGATCTATCCACAAACAGATTGAATGGGTCGATACCAAGAAGTATTGGTTGGTGGGCACAAATCCACTACTTGAATCTTAGTAATAACAAGCTCAATGAGAACATTCCACCCGAGATTGGTAAATTGGTTCATCTTACAAAACTTGATTTATCTCAGAATTTGCTCACGAAAGAAATACCAACTGAAGTTTTAAGTTTGAAAAGTTTACAAAAATTGGATCTTTCTCACAATAGATTATCTGGTCCTATTCCTGATGCTTTTACAAGTTTGCCACGCGGGATTGATATCAACCTTTCTTACAATGAGCTCTCCGGTCCGATTCCCCAAAGCCCCAATTTCGTGAATGCATCTGTAGAAGGCAATCCAGGTTTGTGTGGAAATGTTACAGGAGTGAAACTGTGTGCAAGTCAAATTATGAAGAAGAAACACACTCCCTTTCACCATAGGCTAATCCTTGTAATTATGCTCCCTCTTATCGGGGTATTTTTACTTGGTTCATTCACGTATGGTTTCATTGCTTATCACCAACAAAAGAAAAAGTCTCTACAGAAACCATTGGAAGAAGAAACTGGTGATTATTTCTCCATTACAAATTTTGATGGCAAAGTAGTGTACGATGATATCCTCAAGGCAACAAATGATTTCGATGAAGCTTGTTGTATTGGGACTGGAGGGTATGGTACCGTGTACAAAGCTGAGATACAACCTAACAATGTGGTAGCTGTCAAGAAGCTTCACCCATCATCATCTGAGAATGTTGATCATAATGGATTCGTTAATGAGATACGAGCATTAACGAACATAAGGCATCGAAACATAGTGAAACTTTATGGATATTGCTCACATGCCCGCCACTCGTTTTTGATTTATGAATACCTTGAAAAGGGGAGCCTTGGATCAATCTTAAGAAGCGATGTCTTAGCAAAAGAATTGGATTGGTTGAAAAGGGTCAATATTCTAAAGGGTATAGCTAATGGTTTGGCTTATATGCATCATGACTGCTCACCTCCTATAATTCATAGAGACATTTCCATTGCCAACATCCTTCTTGATTCTGATTATGAGGCACATATTTCTGATTTTGGCACATCCAAGCTTTTAAAGCTAGACTCATCCAACTGGACCGCAATTGCAGGAACCTGTGGTTATATCGCGCCAGGTAACATAATTTTGTGATGTTAGTTCCACATTTTCTTAAGTTACATAATATATTAATAAGTATATGTTCATACACGTATCTATGTTTGAATCTTGTGAGGTTAATATAGCTTTTTTTTTATCTCATGTTTTTTTTGGATGTAGAGCTCGCTTATACGATGGTGCCAACTGAGAAATGCGATGTGTATAGCTTTGGGATCGTTGCATTAGAAGTGATCATGGGAAAGCATCCTGGTGAACTACCAACGTTGTCTGTTGATTATCTGGTGTTAGCAAATGTTGGAGATAGTCGGATTCCACTTCCTTCACCACAACTTGAGAAACAAGTAAATTTGGTACTCAATCTCGCAAGAGCATGTTTGAACTCAAATCCAAAAGAAAGGCCAACAATGCGCCAAGTTTCAAATCTGTTCATGAAGGCCTGATAATAGTGTACTTTCAATGCTCTTTCTTTTGTCATGTTCTCTATATGCATCCTGATAATATGTATTGATTTGAATGCCTACTTGTTATGAAACTTCTCATATGATTTCTTAAATCTTTATGTACTAGATCAACAAATAAGTTAGTGAAGAATGCTATCTTTTTAGAAGCTTCATTTCTGGAAAATCAAGTATTAGTGAAGGACAAATCTGTCACTTAATACTCTTCATGACTGATTAGCTACACAGAAGTTGTCTGTAATTTAGCAACGAACTTTCACTTGCTTTATTTTCAAGTGAAGCTTACCAACAAGCTTTTCCAATAATTGTAACAAGTAGCAAAAATAACAATGGTAGATTAATTACAAATGATAAATTATTTTCTACAGTTTATGTCAAATAAATAACGACTGAAATACAAAAACCAATAGAGTTTTAAACAATATACAGAGAATATTCCCAGTTTGTATAAGTTGCAATTCATCTTAATTCAAAATACAATATTCCCATCAATTGCATGTTGGTGTTGGGAGGCAATCGGTTAGGTGTGTGACAACGAGTGGGGTTTTTTAGTAAGAGATGTGGGATAATTAGTTACCCTGAAAAAGTTTCAACAAAACTAAAAAAAAAAGAAGTTCAAATTAAAATATTTGAAAAGTCTCTTGTGTTTTTTTTTTTTTTCTATTTACTATGGCCAACGACTCATGGGATTTGACAATGGTTTTTCATCATTCTTCTAATCTCCTACTTTGGCATAATATAATTTTGATGCTATATACCCCCTATGCTACATAACTCATTCATATATACAAATTTTGTATTAGAAAATAGATATTTATATTTTACATTATAGGTAAAATTTGTCTTTAGAGAGATGACAACTTTTAAATACTAACAAGTTTTGCATCTTAAAGCAATTTACATGCAATCGGCTGTTAATTGGAATGGAAGATGTGCTACTAGAAAACCAAACACAGTACCTTTAGTCTCTGCATACTTTCTTTGTCTGAGTTCATACTTGACACTTTTTTTTATACATAAAATCAATTAATGTTATATCCATATCCTGCCATATCATGTTGAAGTGTTTTTATAATTATTCAAGTTATATAATATTAGAATATTCTAAAGTAGAAGATTGAGATTACGATTAAGAGTTCTAGCATTCAAAATTCAGAAGAATCAACATCAAAAGTTGCCCACTAAACATCTCATTATCACATAGCCATTAATGCACTAAGCAAGGTTTTGGTTCATTCATTTACACCTATTTCTGGATAATGCAATATATATTCTCAATATTTGTACGCGAATCTCTATGTTTATTGGGGTCCACGAGCCTCTTGTGAGCTGCCATTGGCCTAATCTCAAACAGATTTGTAATTAGCAGGATCTATTTCTTTCGTAATCATTTACTTGGAAAATACAATGTATAAGTGCTATATATCATCTTAGTTTCATGGATATTCAATAGATCATGAAAGAGATTGCAAATTGTTTGATTTATGAAAATTGTTAGTGTGATCGAACTAAAACAGGGGTTCTCCACATTGATGAGCATAAAAAAAAGAACAATTAAAGACATGATATTTAATGTTGAGCACTTTTTTATGCAAAGATATCATAAGAAAACTAACTAGCTATACTAACAAGCAAATTTAGTTCATCTGAAAGTGGAATGTTAGCTAACATATTAATATCATTGCCTAGGAACCACTACTTCTCTCATATTGTATTGGGTGTGTAGTATTTTTTGGTCAGAATTGACAAATAATTGGAGATCGGTACTTATTTGCTGTAAGTATTCGTTGTTTTCTAATAGTCTATGAATTCAGAACACATTTCATCGAACACTTTATATCCATTAGATACAAGGAGTGTTGGAATTAAGATAGTGAAAGAAAATGAGGAAAGAAACCAATACATACCTTCTAATTTGATATCCACTTCAATGATGGTAAAAATAATTGACTTAAAAAAAATTGTAAAAAAGATTATAGTCGGTCTAAAAAGGTCTTACAAAATGTTGTAAAAAAATATAAAAGTTGTAAAAAAAAATAATTTGGTAATGTTGTAATCTTCAAGAATCCCTTTTGATAGTGATTTTAATTCCTTTTTTTTTGTGAAATCTAGTTTTCTTACATTAATGGAAAGTTGAACTCATTTAAGTATCCAATTTGTTTTAAAAACTTGAACCCCGAAACATGGGGTGTAACATTAGGAAAAGATTTGAAAAGAAAAAAAAAAGGTAAAGTTCCCTTGAATGATGAACATAAAGGTAAAGTGGTAATTGATAAAGTTGTCATTCTAATGATTTTAATGTCTAGCAAGGAAACACCAAGGGAGGAAGCGAGGACAAGCCTCACAATTGACTTTGCAGCGATAAAACTGTTGAAAATAGAAAAACAGGACTGGATCTATAAAAAGTTCCTAACCATGGGGAGGAAATTTGTAATTTTCTTAGAAAAAGTTACGGTTTTTTTTTTATATTTGATAACATTGAGGTACAACTTGCAAAAGGAAAGTTTTGGAGGGTTGGTTGTAAAAGTTAACAAAAAAGTCGGAAGTGATAATTTGGGAAATCCGAATTAAGGATGAATTTAATGTTGAGGATCAAATTCAGGGTAATTGCACATGAAATCAGAAAATAAAATTCGTCTATAAATCCAGCTTAAGAGGAATCGAGTAGAAGCAGTAGCAGAGGGAACTTCTCAAGTTATCCGGGCAACCACAATTTTCTGGCGAGAACATATAAGGAAATCAATTCCATTACAGAAATTTGGTGTAAAAAACTCCATCAAAGATTCATGCATCAATTTTCATCTCTACTGCAAATTTGATGATTGGAGGCAACATCTAAAGACTGGTTTCATCATGGGAGCCTTGAATCGATGAAAACATAGTTTGGGTTTAGCTCGGATGAGATGTGGATATCCAGATTTAACCATTCGAACCAGTTTATGAACGATTTCATTCCAGGTACTATGCAGCCCAACTGTTCGATCAAATGCTTCAACCAAACTCATTGGTATGAGGACCAAATTAAACACAGAAACTGGAGAAGGGTTCTACAAACAGTCAAGAAATAATTAACATGATATGCACGTTGGATTTTTGTTTAAATTTACATGAAAATCTGATCAGTCATGGAAGATAATTAAGAGCTGTAAGATGAAAATTTGAGAACCAAAAATTGATTAACATACAAAATGTGCAGGCTCAACGATGGTATGGAATTGGCTAAATTAGAGAAAGGATAAAGGACTGATTGAACACTATTGATTATAAGCTGAACTCGATGATGAAATTGAATACTATGAAAAATGAAACGATTGTAGCAAAAGAATTGTAAAAAAGGAATGATCATAACAGCTGTGCAATTCGCTGATGGTGTTTCATACATTGTCATGACTTGTTCCATGCATCAAGATTTTCAGTAGTGAAAGAAGTCAAATGTAAACAGCTTATTGATTTGTTTTACCAATGAATTTTGTACTCATTGCACCAAAATTCAGTTCTTCTGTAGGACCCATACGTATACACACAATGTGAACATTTTTTTTCTTCTTCCTAGATGGTCATAAGTAATACAATTCAAAGTGATACATTTCTGGTCCCATTCCTATTCAGCTTGTGATTTTGAAATCTCTCATTGATCTTAAGTTGAGCAAAAATCAACTTA
Organism: Lactuca serriola; assembly: GCF_051521515.1. NCBI lineage: Eukaryota > Viridiplantae > Streptophyta > Magnoliopsida > Asterales > Asteraceae > Lactuca > Lactuca serriola. The sequence continues at coordinate 83,090,961 of NC_136410.1, read as the reverse complement.
GTGGTTCCATTCCTCCGGAGTTTGGAAATTCAACTCAACTACAAAGGCTTGATCTTTCTTCCAATCGTCTAACAGGTCAGATTCCTAAGGAATTTGGGAAGATGAAAAGAATGTTGAATTTGTCTTCGGCTAATAACCAGCTTTCTGGTATTATCCCTCCAGAGATCGGATCTTTTGAACTCATTGAAGTACTTGATTTATCTACAAATAGATTAAACGGGTCGCTACCAATAGGGATAATGACTTAAAAGAACATTAAAGTTTCAAATTTGTTCAAAAAACACCATTCAAGTATTACATGTTCAAAAAACACCATCAAACTAAGACATATGTTAAAAAAAACACCAACGAATTACATATTCTGTTCAAAAAACACCATCTTTATGGTTTGGAGTAACTTACATGTTTAGTCTCTAACTCTTTTTTTTTTTAACTCAGACAGTCCCTAACGTTTATATTTATTTTTCCTTCGGACCATGATCGAGTTAAAAGACTAATATACCCTTATTAGTTTCATTTAACATTTATTTTTATTACTTGTTAATTATTTATACAACTGATATATTTATAATAAATAATAACATAAATTGTATAAATAATTAATAAATAATAAAAATAATGTCAAATGAAAGTAATAAAGGTATATTAGTCTTTTAACTCGATCAGGGTCCGAAGTCGAAACAAATTTAAACTAAAAGGGACCATCCGAGTTAAGAAAAAAAAGTTAGGGACTAAATATGTAAGTTACGCCAAACCATAAATATGGTGTTTTTTAAACAGAACATGTACTTCGTTGGTGTTTTTTGAACATATGTCTTAGTTTGATGGTGTTTTTTGAACATGTGATACTTGAATGGTTTTTTTCGTACGAATTTGAAACTTTAATGGTCTCTTAAGTCATTTTCCCCTACCAAAAAGTATCGGTCAATGGGAACATATTCATTACTTGAATTTTAGTAATAACAAGCTCAGTGAGAAAATTCCATCTGAGATTGGTAAGTCAACTTACAAAACTTGATTTATCTCAGAATTTTTTGTCAGATGTGATACCATCTGAAGTTCAAGGTTTGCAAAGTTTGCAAAAATTGGATCTTTCTCACAATAGACTGTCTGGTTCTATTCCTAATGCTTTTACAAGGTTGCCACATGGGATTGATATCAACCTTTCTTACAATGAGCTCTCAGGCCCAGTTCCCCAAAGCCCCAACTTTGTGAATGCGTCCATAGAAGGCAATCCAGGTGTTTGTGGATATATTACCGGAGTGAAACTTTGTGCAAATCAAATGATTAAGAAGAAAAACAATCCCTTTCATCATGGGGTCATCCTTGTAATTATCTTCCCTCTTATTGGGGCAGTTTTACTTGGTTTGTTCACGTATGGCCTCATTGCTTATCGACAACAAAAGAAAAGGTCTCCACATAAACCATTGGACGAAGAAAGCATAGATTATTTTTCCATTACAAGTTTTGATGGAGGAGTAGTGTATGATGACATCTTAAAAGCAACAGATGATTTTGATGAAGCATACTATATTGGGACAGGAGGATATGGTACCATGTACAAAGCTGAGATACAACTTAACAATGTGGTAGCTATCAAGAAACTTCACTCATCATCATCTAAGAATGTTGATCAAAATGGATTTCTTAATGAGGTACGATCATTAACGAACATAAGGCATCGAAACATAGTGAAGCTCTATGGATATTGCTCCCATCCCCATCACTCATTTTTGATTTATGAATACCTTGAAAAGGGAAGCCTTGGATCAATCTTATGCCATGAGATCTTCGCAAAAGAATTGGATTGGTTAAAAAGGGTCAATATTGTGAAGGCTATAGCTAATGGTTTGGCTTATATGCATCACGACTGCTCACCTCCTATAATTCATAGAGACATTTCCATTGCCAACATCCTTCTTGATTCTGATTATGAGGCGCATATTTCTGATTTTGGCACGTCTAAGCTTTTAAAGCTAGACTCATCCAGCTGGACTGCAATTGCAGGCACCTATGGTTATATCGCCCCAGGTAACATAATCTTGTGATTCTGGTTCTACATCTTCTTAAATTTCATGACATATATAAATATGTATATGTACATATATGTATTTATGTTAGAATCTTGTGGGGTTAATATAGTTTTTTTTTGGTTTTTATTTTATGTTTCTTTCGATATAGAGCTTGCTTATACGATGGTGGCAACCGAGAAATGTGATGTGTATAGCTTTGGGATTGTTACACTAGAAGTGATGATGGGAAAGCATCCTGGTGAACTACCAACATTGTCTGCTGATTATCTGGTGTTAGGAAATGTGGGAGACTGTCGGATTCCACATCCTTCACCACAAGTTGAGAAACAAGTTGATTTGGTGTTGAGTCTTTCAAGAGCATGTTTGAACTCTAATCCGAATGGAAGACCAACAATGCGCCAAGTTTCAAATCGGTTAATGAAGGATCTGCTTTAAACCGGCATCTCTTGCTTGATCAATATAGTGTACTTACAGTGTTCTTTACTTTTCTCATGTTTCCTATATGCATCATGTCAATATGTATTCATTTGAATGTGTTTTTGTTGAGAAACTTTACATATGCTTGTAGTAGATAAAAAAATAAGTCAATGAAGATTGCTATACTTCTAAAACTCTCTACTATAAATCAAGAACAAGGCCATACACACATCTCCCAAACAAGAAATGATGTAAAATTTTGCTGTTATACTTCTTATATCTATTTCAATTTTTTATTTATTTTGTAAGTTAAATGTTAATTAATAGTTATTATAATGACTTCATATTTCAAAAAGAATACATCCGTCCATAATTCGGGTAGCACATCATGTGTTATATATGATGGGTTTTATGCATAAGAACAATCCTATGTGCTCGTACAAACCCTAATGCTTGGATCTAGGTTTCTCTATTGTACATGCTTTGAATCCAAGACTAATAAAATTAGATCTAACATATTATAAACTGAATTAGGGTTTATATAATTACCTTTGATTGTTATATAGCAATAACAATCAATTCCTTGCTTGAATTGGCTTTAAAAGCTTAGTGCCTCAAGTGTTGCACCTCTAATGGAGTCACAAACACCTTATGCAACTTGGATGAAGAGGAGAAGAAGAGAGGCTGCCAAAAAACGACTAGAAACCCTAGAGAATCAGTTGTCCACGTTTTTGGGGCCTAAGGGGTCCTTTATATACTTGTGTGGGCTGCTAGGGTTTCAGTTAAAACCCTAATGGACAGCTTAAACTCTAAGCAGCCCATGGAACCTTCTGGATAAGGCTATGGACGAAAATATGATGGGCTTCCATCATAATTTTGTTCACCCCTTACTCCTTTAGCATTCCTTTGCCCAATAACTCAATTATCCAATAATTGCAGTCCAGTCCCCTAAATTTAATTAATCTCTTTTAGCCACAAAATTAACTCTTAATTATTTCTTGACTAATTATGATTTCTCCTTTAATATATTATTCTCATAATACATTAATAAATCATATTTAAACCTCTCTCTCCTTAATTCATCCTACATATCGCAATGGTGAAGGCAACCCAAAAGGACCATGCTCATAATCGGGTCAAGTACATACCAAAACAGTTATGGACTTAGACACTAATCCAACAGTCTCCCACTTGGATAAGTCTAATAACTATTTTCAATATGACTTTAGAACCTGATCAGCAATCATAGCTTTCAAAAGCCGCTGTCAACTCTGATCTTATCAGATAGCGTGTCCTCTAGATAAGGGATTATATATTCCTCCATTCTCAAGATATCGTATAGACATAAGACATGAATTTCAATCATTCTCTCTATACTGTTTCCCGACTTCCGATTTATGACGACTGATAACAGACTACAATTGAACACATCAACTTAGTCCCGGCTTGGCCAAGCGCTTAGGTGTCATCACTAAATCATCGAGAGGCCCACAGATATCGCTTTTATCCCACTTTGGGTAAAAGGAATGGATAAACTTCGACTCAAATGCTCGCTTGCATTTATTGATCGAATCATACACAACAATAAGTTTTATAACACCAAGTTACTGGTGCGTTTACTTATTATCAATGTGCAACCGACCAACAAATGACAACTCACATGTCTCGGTTTCAAGAATATACAATATTATCGTCTCACTAATCACTCGTGATAAAACCATGAAGTGATCCAAGTGAGCGTGGGTTTAATCCAATACTCTAATCTTATCAAAGCACTCATGAACTCTGCAGCAAACCTGTGCCATGTCTAGACACTTCAGACAATCTACAGACAGATTCATGACAATCTTTATTCATACCTACTCCCAACATATGACCGACTGTGGATGTTTGAATAACCTAGTTATTCTGGAAGTCAAAACATGCAAACTGAAACATAACAATAACACTTAATCCTATATGGCCCCAAACTTGTGAGAGTAAATAAAATACTTCTATTTATCCACCATATTGATTACTCATTATTTATCATTTAATGTTTCGGATAATCAACTTATTACTTGAATTACAACAACAATTGTCCCATGCTCTAAACATGCACACTTTGTTTCCTATGGTCCATGCTTTGTGACATAGATCAATTGAAAACTTTTCCAATGATTCTCATTTCACAATTCCTTAATCCTAATTATTAGTGTAAGAACACAAGGTTCTTGCCACTACTAGAATATGCTAGATTCTAACATTTTACGCAACGATCCTTTCGTAAAGTCATAGCACAAAAGTCACCAAGACTTGGCTAATGAAATCACAAAGTACTTTCTTAGAAATTGTTACAAGACAATTCCATAGACGTGAAGTCTCATATTCAAAGTACATTCCTTTGAACATCCTTCTTGCATAAAGTTTCTAATCTAGACATAGATTCCCAATATCCAACTCCCAATATGGAAACATTTCCACATTTGCCACATGACAACTCATTCTTAATAGAATCTTATCTATTCATAATAATGTCGATATGGTCCATCTAATACCATACTCTCAACTACTCACAAGCAACCAATCCTCAGCGAACTTTGGATCGTCCTTTGATAGTTGTTTAATTATTTTAGTCAAAACCAATTCTAGTCCTTTTTCCCTCTTAATGTGATAGACATTTGGAAAATTTTTAGAATGGTAAAATACTATAGCATTTACAATCGATCCTATACCCGAAGCGTATGGGACACGATGCATAATGTCTTACATAAAGATATGATAATTTACCAATCTTTTGCCATAATATTTTATGTGTCATGTTCTCACAATTCGAACTATGAAGAGGGATGCCGTAATCATAATCGAATTTTAAGAACACACAATGTATCCTTTGACTGAAAATATTAAAATTTCTTAATCTAAGCTTTAGATTTTGAAACGGAGTATAATATTCTCTCCTTTAATTATAGCAAAACAACTTTTCAACCCATGCAACTTTGCAAATGTAATCTTTGTTTTTCTATAATTAATATTGCTAACTTGCAATACTCGCCATAATAATCATACAAGCATAACACTTATGCTCCCACTATCATGATGATTATCATATAGGCATAACATTTATGCTCCCACTAGCTTTGACATGTATTCAAAAAACAAATGAACTTCCAGAAAACAATGCCTATTGAATTTCTGAAATTCATATTTCTAATACCAGATGCTTCGATAAGCCTTTATCTAAGCTTCTTAACCTTATACACCTTTGCCTTAGATAGCTTATATGTGTGTTTAAACAATTCATAGCTTATGTTACTAAGTTCCAAATGTTGAAACTAATTGCCAAATCTCACAATTCGAACTATGGAAAGGGATGCCGTAACCATAATCGAATTTGAGAATACAATTTTCACAATCGCTATCTTCTTAAAATCTCTCTTGGTGAAAGCATTTCCTCACAGTCATTTTCATGAAGGAGGGAATCTTATGACACTTAGATTTTATGGTGTATGAGTTCCTATCCATGTGAATTTGCCAAAACCAAGGTTTGCGACAAATCCAAACTCATATGGACTGAACTTTCTTAATCTTGATTTCTTGCCCTATGCTAACACGAGTGCCCACCATGTCTTCCAAGTAGTTTAGTAACTTGTCCTAACATATCAATGTACTTTCCATCGACTAAGGCTTTAGTATGTATTCAAATGAGAACTCATAGAACTCATATACATAATTAACTCAATTGGAATGGCACAGAAACAAAATAATGTCAGCACGATAGGTTGTAAACCTCAAGTCGTGTGCTCGTGATGATTGATAAGGTTTATTCTTGATTTGTTCTTGAAACTTTTCAAGACCATTAAGACTCCCACTGACTCCTTGACATATAAGATTCTCTTGTCAAGAAACATTTCTTGACAAACAAATATTCAAGAGTTAGTGAAGCATTTATCAAGACAAAAACACTTAACAAATTGGTCCTAGTTGGTCTTTGTCTTATCCAAGACATCACAACTTACCAAATTCTAATGTGCAAGAATAAGAAAACTTTTTCAAATTCCACATTTGTTAAGTGTTATAAACCTACTAAACACTTTTTCACTCAAGTCACAGTCTTGACTCTAAGACTTGATATTGGAACGAAGTATGATTGACTTCTTGATTTAACCATTTCTACAATTCTCGATTCCTCTTCTTAGACATGCAATTGCACTAAGACTCACTTAGAGGATCAATTGAGACATGGTTCTTAATCATTAAGACTTATCATAAAACACAATAAAAGGTACTCTCCCTTCTTCTTAGAGTAGAGAAACTTTTATCTTTCTGCCTACTTGATTCTTCTTTATTCGTTCTACTATTCATTGAAACTCTTTCAATCAACTCAGAATTACACTTAATCTTATAAGTATAATCATATTTACTAAACTTTAGTAAATCATGATGAATATCTTTGTCACTCTTGTGGTGGACTTGATCAACGCACAACCTAGTGTACTTGATCTCCTAGTCCTTCAATTGACACTTTGTCAAAGAATTAATCTAAGTTTCCAAAACGTGAAAGTTTTTCATTCATCATACAATACACATTGCATGATTCCAAGATTCTGCCAATTAAAACTTGGGTGATGAGAAACTCTCCCTATTTGGTAAGCTTTTGATATGTCCACAAATAATACAATTAAGAATCAAATCCATTATTGCTAATAATAGAAGTACACAAACATCAATTTTTTTCATATGTTTCATTGCAAGGATAAACAAATAAGATAAAATCAAAATTCATTTTATTGCGGAAAAATTTGTCCTTACAATGCAATTCAATTGAAAAACTATGTCATTACATATTTCTTAACAATCTATTCTAACTCCAAGTAGTAGCTCAAGAATCCATTCTTCAAGTAATGCGATCGAAATCCATTTCTTCACGATTAGATTTAGCTCACTTCTTTCCTTAAGATTCCTCTCTTTTCTTCGATCCTACAAAACATCAAAATGTAATCTTATCACATCATGTATTAAGAATCTAGAATAGGAACTTAAAAGAGTCGGTTAATGGATTTTACCTGAAGTAGAGCCATACGTCTTGACTCTCCCATCTCTTAGATCTCTCAGGTAGTTTGGGCAGCTTCGTCTCCAATGCCCCTTCTCTTGGCAATGAAAACAAATGGACTCCTTTGGCACAGCACATCAGACAATCACAGACCTAGTTCTTTCTGGACTTCCAATGTTGCCAGTGTCCCTTGAAGTTTGGGAGTTTGATTCACCAGACAAATTTGCTTGACCATCACGCCAAATCATTGCTGATTCAGCAATTATAAGCAAATAGGTGAGATCAATTAGGGTCACGTCGTGGTCCATCATATAGTACTCTCTAATGAACTCACTATATGATTCAGGAAGTGACTGAAGAACCCTGTCAACAGCCAAATCACTTGAAATCTCGACACCTAACATGCTTAACCTATCAATGTGTGACTTCATCTCTAAGACGTGTACACTCACAGGTTTCCCATCTTCGTGCTTACTTGCCAAAAGGGCTTGAGTGAGCTTGAACTTTTCAAGCCTTTGAACTTGTGGGTCAGGGAGAACAATTGGAGGAGGTGTAGGAAGTGAAGCATAACTCTCATTTCCTTGATCATATCTCGGAACGTCATCTTCATTTGGAAAGCTTGTTCCAAAGGATTTGGGAAGACCATTGTAAGATTTAGACATCTACAAAACGGGAGAAAATTCAAGTTATGTTGATTAGAATTCTTGATGTAACACCCAAATGAAACATCAAGCTAGGATCCAACACAATACTCTACAACCTAGAAGAGGGATGCCGTAATCTAGTTGCTGAATATTTGAAGGTAGGTAAATGACGATTTACCAATTTCCATCATGAAAAACGAAAAAAAAGTTTAAGTTTTAAATGAATTGAAACTCCTAGATCTTTTGAGATTCATTGAACTTTTCAATGGCATGTTTAATCTCGATTATGCCCTACTATTTGTGACTGGGATGCCGAGGATCACAAACAAGGTGTGAATAACCATACGAATCACGTGGTGCACTCAATGCTACTATCACCTAATCAATGTGCCGGTTAGCCACACACGCTCCATTGATCTATGATAAGTATCGAGCCACCCTTCGCCGCCAATGTCATCCCCAAATTATTGTACCGGTTAACCACACACGCTCCACTAACGTTTGACAAGGGTATAAAGTGTAATTCCATGGGTTAGCATACAATTTCACATTTTGCCTAAAGTAACTATGATTTGGGAATTTGTATAAGCATTTAGTTACTTTGTACTTCATTATACTTATAATGGAAGGTTTCTGTCCTATCCTACCCGTTCGGCTAACGACCCTCCACTAGTCAAGAGTGCGGTGGGTAAGAGTGGATACTCATTCAATCGCCATTTTATAGGCAATTTTCTTAAACACCCCTTATAGACCAGCTTCATGAATGAGGCCTACTAACGGTAAGACTGACTGTTTACTCATACATATATATAATATTAGACCTTTAATGTTATATATAGTATAGGGTGTATTTTACACTTTTAAAATACTAGGTGGTTTATCTTAGTAAATTATACCTTTAATTTAATTAAATGTAAACCAAAACTTTATGAGTTTATTAAATCACTTTTAATTATACACTTTAATTAATTAATAAAACCATAAAGGTGTGATTTGAACTTTTATAATTACTAGGGTTTTAGAATTTAACATTTCAAAATTAAACTTTTAATCAACTTTTGAATTCCAAAACTTGAGGGCAAGTTTTGAAACATTTCAAAACATTAGGGTTGAACTTATTTAAATTTCATAAACAAAAACTTTTAAGTTCAAATTTAAACTATAAAACCTAAAGGGTGCAATTGTAACTTTTTCACATCACAAAGGATCAAATAACAAATAATATAAGTTAAACAATTAAATTATTCATTATCTATATTTGACCTAATCTTATTTTAGTCATTAGATAATTACCAAATAACTTTAAATAATCCATATTTATCACATAAACAACCAATATTTAAAAGATTTGAAATTCACTACAAGAAAAATAGCCTTTTACGACGCGCAAACCACGACACTCATTGATTTATGTTACGCAATGGAGAGTGACGTTAAAAAGGTGTCATCTCTTCAAAAAATTTAAGGATAGAAGACACGCATTATTGCGCGCCCTTAAATTAGTGTCTAAAAAAAACACGGAGGGCACCTATAATAAATTGCCCGTCGTCTAAGGATGTTGCTTTATAATTTTTAATGGAACGCGCGTTTCATCCTTTAACAGTAGGGGGAAATGAAATTCTGAAAAAATTAAAAATCCCGCCTTCCTTTTTTTTCTCCTTTCCCTCTTGCCCAAATTATGGACGCTCCTTTCTTCCCCCTCCTGCTGCCTACTTCTTCCCTCACTTCTACCTACTGGAACCACCATATCTCCCACTCGATGTTGAAATTGTTAGAAAAAGCCCTAATTATACTCTCAAGTCTAAATACAGAAAAAATAGAAGATGGTGAAGAAGTAGCAGTAGAGGAAGTGGAGGATGAACAGTCGAAAATGGAAGGAATGGCATCAATAGCGTTGTTACTAGATGGCAGCCATACGGAGGTCAACATTCTTTTCTCCACAAATTTCTGCCCTTGGGTCATCTTTATTTCCTTAATAGCGTGCCCTAAGAGTTATAACTATTACTATGGTTTTCAGCCATTCGATGCTTTGTCTCTCCCCCATTCTCCTACACTCCTCCATCTTCTCCGAAGGTTCGCCTTCATGATTCTCTCACCCCACATTCAAGCGATTCTCTCCAAAAAATACTAGGTAAAACTTAATTTCATGATCTTGTGAACAAGAAAGTCAAGTCGTCGCCGTCTTCTTCTTCTTCTATACCATAGATATCGTTCATAGTCTCTCTCCTAAAACTGATGCCACATGGCTTTAGTTTCATATGGAACCAAACATACTGATGCTATTTGAATGCTCATGTATCATTGATTCATTGCTCTGTTGATCTTCATTTTCTGTTTAGATCAGTGGAAAAGCTTCTATACATGCCTATGCATAAAACAACTATGTCAATTTGAGTATATTGCATCAGCCATGTAAACAGTTCTATTCTTTATTTTATTTTTGCATCATGTCGATTTGAGTCTATTCTTATCTTGATAGGTAAGAACTGTGAAGGTTATCAATGTTTCCTTAAGTGCTTCCGAGCAAGACATCAAGGAATTCTTTTCGTTTTCTGGTGATATTGAATATATTGAGATGAAAAGGTTATTTCCCATTTTCTTAGGGTTTTTAAACATAGGTTTTTCTTTTTCTATAAATTATTCTAAAGAAAATCCATGTCATAAACACCATTTCAGTGAGAATGAGCGAGCTCAAAATGCATTCGTCACTTTCAAGGAGCCTCAAGGTGCAGAGACTGCAGTTCTACTCTCGGTATATACAAATCTTGATTATCTTGTACACAATTCTTCACAATTTATAAGAGTACACTCTTCCACCTTCTGGTTTTGATGATTTCAGGGAGCAACTATAGTTGACCAATCTGTTACCATTGTTCTTGCACCAGAGTACACTCTCCCTCCTTTTACAACTACACTTTCAGATCAACAAAACACCGTGTGTTCTTTTTGTTATTTTATCATCAAGAATGCGTGTAAATGCTTTGTTATATTATCTGATATTGATATAATGTGGTTCATAATTTAGGCAACAGGGGGGCAAGGTGTGGGAGGTGCTGAATCTGCTGTTCAAAAAGCAGAAGATGTCGTGAGCAGTATGTTGGCAAAAGGTTTCATACTGGGAAAAGATGCAGTAAACAAAGCCAAATTGTTTGATGAGAAAGTCCAGTTTACATCAACAGCTGCAGCAAAAGCAGCTACAATAGACCAGAAGATTGGTCTAACTGAGAAAATCAACCTGGGGACAACATTAGTGAATGAGAAAGTGAAAGAGATGGATCAGAAGTTTCAGGTGTCTGAAAAGACAAAAACGGCCTTTGCGACTGCAGAGCAGACTGTAAGTGTTGCGGGATCTGCCCTTATGAACAACCGGTATGTGCTGACTGGGACCGCCTGGGTCGCCGGAGCTTTCAGCAGGGTGACGAAAGCCGCCGGAGAAGTGGGACAGAAGACCATAGAGAAGGTGGCGGTGGAAGAACAGGCGGCTGGAACGGGAACCACCAGGACTACTCATCAAGAACCACCGCCTACTTCTACACACCCTGCTACTAGTTGAACAAGAGCACCACATGATCAGGTCTTGTTGCTTCAGTCAAGTGTTAGGCTGTAGATTATGCAGGATTTATGGATTTTATTATTATGAATTTTCTGTTTTTTTTTTCATGGTTTTATTGGTTTAGGAGTTGATATATGACCTTTCATTTGTGATGTGAAGGCAAAGATTCAGAAGAAAGAGGGGATTCCATGGCATCAACAGATTTTGATCATTGATGGAAAGATCCTCGAGGATGGTAAGACTTTAGCAGATCATCACATCCGAATTGGATCTAGATTGGAGTTGGTTGTGAGTTTGGGAGGACCATAAAGTTGTTGTGTACAATCACCCTATCATGTCCCAAGCCGATGTCTCCTACAGGTATCTACATCGATCATGATTCGAATCTTATTCGATCACTTCTCATTTCAATTGTTCTACACAAATACCTATGTCGATTGACTTGATTTTCATTTGATCACACATAATTGACTGATCTTTGTGTGTCTGTATTAGTTTACACCAGAGTTTCTTAGGTTTTGTTCATTCATTTCTGTATCTGATTTGGCCAAGTTTATTTTGGGTAAAATCGTGTTATTCAAAAGTGTATTCTTGTCATTTTGTTATTCTCTTCCGGCTTTTACTAATCTGGAACACACAACTAGGATGATTCAAAATCAATCAGTAACTTCAAATTACTTTCATTTATATTACACACTATTAACTTAAGCTCTGTATTTTCCTAAATTCCTATTTATTGACTGAAAATTTAGCTGATTGTCAGTTGTTGAATCATATATGCAAGTTTTTGTTAAGACTTTGACAGGGAAGACAATAAAGTTGGAGGTGGAGAGCTCAAAGAACATTGATACTGTGAAGTCAAAGATTCAGGACATAGAGGGGATTCCATTGCATCAGCAAATGTCTTCTGCCTATTCTTTCCTCTAAATGGTGTACCACCATACAACATCTCATATAATAAAATACATGAAATAAAAAAAAGAATATAATAAAAAATTAGTTAAAGTATTGAAATGGGTAAAAGAAGGTAATTCAAATAAATGGTGTATATTTTAAACAAAAATTTTAATTCATGAAAATTAATAAGCTTACCCACTGCCCACCAATCAATAGCACTGGAGTGGCCAGCTCCTGTTATGACTTCCTGAAATATCATCATAATTTCAAAGGGTAAAATAAAGAGACCATAAATAAGTGAAATTACGTAAATGCCCTTTGAGTACTTTTCATACCAGAGGTGGTGGTGAGCCCTCCTTTTGTGTTTCTTACCTCTGCTAAAAGTGAATTGAGGCCTGAAATCCAAGTTGCAGCTCAAAATTGTTGGGTTAAGAAGGGTGGTGCATTCACCGGTGAGGTTAGGTATGTTTCAAAGTGTCATTTATCAAATTACCATCCTTTTTTTTTCTAAAACTTTTCAATTTCCTATGTCTGATTTCTTCTTCTTGATTCTTACTAAATACTGAAGTTGGTTTTCTATATTTACAGTGCTGAGATGCTTGCCAATTTGGGTGTCCCTTGGGTCATCCTAGGTCACTCTGAAAGGAGAGCCCTATTGAATGAAAATAATGAGGTACCCTTTTCCTTGTGTAGATTTTACTCAGCCTATTCAAATCAATTCACACTTTTCCTTGTGAACATCTTAATCAGTGTTGTATGCAAGTTACTGAAAAAGTTTTTTTTTCTTTTTCTTGTTTCATTCAGTTTGTTGGAGACAAGGTTGCATACGCACTATCTCAAGGTTTGAAGGTTATTGCTTGTGTTGGGGAGACTCTTGAGCAAAGAGAAGATGGAACCACCATGGAAGTTGTTGCTGCACAAACCAAAGCAATTGCTGGTAAATATTTTAAAACTAAACTTGCTTCTACTGTATGTCAAAAATCAAAAATCTTGTTTTATCTTTGATATAATAAGTAACTTGCACACAAAAGTTATGATTTTGGTGTTTAATGCAAGAAATCACAATATGCCTTTTCTATGTGATTCTGATTTTGGTAATTTTTTGTTGCAAGAGGAAAAGAGGAAAAGAAAGCTCAAGCCGAAAGAGATAAGATGCTGCAAATGCAAGTGTTGCATTCTTCATTTCAATTGTTATTATGAAACACAGAGTAGATGGGCCAATGTAAACTTCTTATCCATATAACATTTGTTTGGAGCATTAGTCTTAAAGAATTATGAAAGGCAAGATACAACTTTACTTAGTTGAAATTTGATGTAGAGAGTAGATTAGATGCAAATTTAGATATTGTAAAAAATAGAATTGTATGACATTAAATTTTATGCAATGGATTGTATTTTTTGTATATGATATTTTATTTCTATTATGAGACATTAAATGCAAATTTAATTTAAAAATTAATAAATATATAAATATTTTTTTAGAACATTTAAAATTATGATACGCAAAAATGTGTGTCATCTTCATTTATGACATGGCCTTTCTTGACAGGGGCTTCCTTGATACGCATTGCGTGTCATAAACACGCGCGTCGTAAGGTTACGACACGCAAATGCGTGTCGTATTCCTTTATGACAGGGCCTTCCTTGATACGCATTGCGTGTCATAACCGCGCGTCGTAAATGCGCGTCATAAATGCGCGTCGTCTATAGACGACGCGCAAAAGCGCGTCGTCTCTCTTTATGACAGGGCCTTCCTTGACACGCATTTGCGCGTCGTCTGAGCGTTTTACGACGCGCAATGAGCGTCGTAAAAGGCGTTTTTTCTAGTAGTGATTATCTATTGTTTTGGCAAGGATAAACTCTTAATTTAAGATAAAATTCGGATTTTAACTTCATAAAACACTTTAAGCATCAATTCCAAGTCAAAACAGCAGCTAAAACCCGAAATACCCTTTGCCTGACACACTGACTCACCGAGTCAGACCTGGACTCGCCGAGTCCAGATACTAACTCACCGAGTTGAGTCGGGCAGAGGCAAGAAACTCGATTTTCAGTAAATAATTCAACATAGCATCACATACAACAGAAACCAATCAAGGCTTTGATACCACTGATGGGTTTTATGCATAAGAACAATCCTATGTGCTCGTACAAACCCTAATGCTTGGATCTAGGTTTCTCTATTGTACATGCTTTGAATCCAAGACTAATAAACTTAGATCTAACATATTATAAACTGAATTAGGGTTTATATAATTACCTTTGATTGTTATATAGCAATAACAATCAATTCCTTGCTTGAATTGGCTTTAAAAGCTTAGTGTCTCAAGTGCTGCACCTCTAATGAAGTCACAAACACCTTATGCAACTTGGATGAAGAGGAGAAGAAGAGAGGCTGCCCAAAAACGACTAGAAACCCTAGAGAATCAGTTGTCCACGTTTTTGGGGCCTAAGGGGTCCTTTATATACTTGTGTGGGCTGCTAGGGTTTCAGTCAAAACTCTAATGGACAGCTTAAACTCTAAGCAGCCCATGGAACCTTCTGGATAAGGCTATGGACGAAAATATGATGGGCTTCCATCATAATTTCGTTCACCCCTTACTCCTTTAGCATCCCTTAGCCCAATAACTCAATTATCCAATAATTGCAGTCCAGTCCCCTAAATTTAATTAATCTCTTTTAGCCACAAAATTAACTCTTAATTAATTCTTGACTAATTATGATTTCTCCTTTAATATATTATTCTCATAATACATTAATAAATCATATTTAAACCTCTCTCTCCTTAATTCATCCTACATATCACAATGGTGAAGGCAACCCAAAAGGACCATGCTCATAATCGGGTCAAGTACATACCAAAACAGTTATGGACTTAGACACTAATCCAACAATATACCCTGTAGGATACCTAAGTCATCCAAATATACAAAATATATATTTCTATTTTAGATTATATGATGAGCAAACAAAGCTAATGGTGAGAGATGTCATTGGGAAATTCTATCAGACAGTTGGTATTATAGTGTTGAGCCTCTCAAGACCATGTTTGAACTCCAATCCAAACAAAAGACTAACAATGTGCCATGTTTCAAATCGGTTAATAAAGGATTTGCTTTTAATCAACATCTCTTGCCTGATCAGTTTGGTGTACTTTAATTTCAGTGTTCTTTACTTTTCTCAAGTTCCTATGTGCATCATGCCAATAAATTAAAATTTGAATGCCTTTTTTTAAAAAAAACCTTATATATGTTTGTATTAGATAAATAAATAAGTCAATGGAAATTGGTATGCTTCAAAAACTCACTAGCTGAAACCAAGGAAGGCCATACATACATCCCTCTAACAATAAATTATGAAAAGTTCTGTTGTTATACTTCTTATATCTATTTCAATTTGTTTATCTAGTAAGTTAAATGTTTTAAAAATAATAATTCTTATAATGACTTCATATTTTAAAAACGAACACACATGATCGTAACTTGGTAACACCATCATGTTATATACCATTTATCATGGCTTACGTGCACTTGGTTGTGGAAGATTGTTTTCTGTTTTCTAGAAAACATTTTTAGAAAATAGAGTTGAGTCTTAGTTTTTGGTTTTCAATGAAAATTTTAGAAAATGCGTTTGTTGAAACCAGTGGAGTTTTCAATTTTCCATTTTAGAAATTTAAAAAACTTTTGAGAACTGTAAAAATCACTTTTTTATTTGCATACAATTTTTAAAAAAGAAAATTTTCATTTTCTTGGAAAAAGTTTGAAAACTGAATCAAACAAACCTGTTTTCAAAGTCTTTACTTTCATGGAAAATTGGAAAATTTCTCACAACCAAACACACCCTCGGAAAATTTCAATCATATATACCAATTTTTCCAAAAATTGGATCTTATGTGACTTTTTGTAGTAAGGTGCCTGTGCCGCAACTACTGCAAGTCTACAATCACATGGAAGGGTTTAGTGAATTAGTGGGATGCTATTTTGTAAAGGCCAATGGTTTTAGTTGGGAAATTGATCCAATTTATAGTGGGCTTTTAATTATGTTTGGTTACGTTAAATTGAATCGGTAATGTTATCTTCATCATAGGGCCCGTCACAGAGGGTAGACGATATGGATGACTGTCTGGGGCCCATCTTTTAAAGGGCCCAAAAATTTTATTGACTTTATTTATGATATGTTAGAAAAGATTGATGTGAAGATATAATTAATAATTTTGCATCTCAAAAATCATGAAGAATTATTTTTCTTTAAATATATGTATTTTTATATTTGAAAATATTATATTTAGAAGCCAGTATAAATAATTTTTTTTTTCAATTCTTGAGTTATTATAAAAAGGTTAATGAAATTTATGTATTTTAAGAGTCTTTTTTCCTTTATTGTTTTGGGCCAAAAATATTTTTGGAATGGTCCTGCTTCATCATTTATTTAAAAGGAAATAATCGTAATGGTATTCTAGTTATTTAGGTTTATTTACATTAATCTAAATATTAAATTGGATCGGGGTTTCGGGTTTGGGGATTAATTGGTAATATTTGTAAGTTTTTATGTTTAATAGGTGAACAACCTTTAGATAGAATTAACGAATAGTGGGTCTTGATTATCGTAATTAATTATGGTTATGTGGTGATTTACGAGAATAGGTGTATATGGTAATTTACGGATATGGGATTAGTTGTGCTGACAACTCATTTGACATTAACGTGTTCCTGAGAGTTGATGCACTAGAAGTTGTTTTTTGATTCTTTCTCTACAAGATTTGTGCTTCAAAAAAAAAAAAAAAAAAAAAAACTTTTAAAAGAATTGCAATTTTTAAGAAGTGACATCATTTTTTTATAAATGACCTCATTTTTGTCATTCTTTTTGCTTATTTCAAAAAATCACTAAATCTTATGTATTCCTTTGACTAATGGGAGTGGGGTTGCTAAGACCCTCGCTATCCTTGCTAGCACAAGGCAAACATCACCCCCCCTAGCATATGCTAAGGGAGGTGTCAAGCAAAAGTCATCAACTGATTAGCGTGAGGAGAGAGAAGGAGCAGCAGAAAAATAAAAGCTTCTATTGGTTCATTCTTTTTTATTTGTTTTTCCTTTCTTTTCTTTTTTTCTAAAAACAAATGGTTCTCATTAGTTCTGCTTTACTTGTTTTATTTTTTATTTTTTATTTTTATTTTTATTTTTTTTATAATCTAAATGTTTGTGTTTTTTAAGAAAAACTTAGGTGGCAAATAAAATATATGATATAGCATGCTTTAGCATGTTGCTAGAAATATCACCACTCCTTTTAACCTTAATGTATGCGCAAGGTCCATTGATGTATTTTAGATTCTTTTGAAAGACCATTGGAACTCTTCTCCATCTCCATTGACCCACTAACATAGTGTGGACCCACGAACATTAATGTATGAAGTAAAACGCACTCCACTTGGCTTTGTCATTGGTCTATATAGTCTCCGCATAATAAGTTTTTCCGTCATAAAGTTTTGGCTTATGAAGAGAATGTTTAGAGTAAATTACACGAATAGTCCCTATGGTTTAGGGTAATTTGCGCGTTTGGTCCCTAACTTATTTTTTTAACTCGGAAGGTCCTTAGTGTTTGTTTTTGTTACACGCTTGGTCCCTGTTTTACCTAAAAAACTTATTTTGCTCTTGATTTTTTAATTTATTTAAATAAACACACCACCAACCTCATCCCCCTCACATTACCTTACCTACCCTACCATTTTTCTCTATTTAAATAATAGTATTTTTAGGTAAGATAGGGACCAAACGCGTAACAAAAACAAACAGTAGAGACCAATGGCGTAACAAAAACAAACATTAGGGACTTTTCGAGTTAAAAAAATAAGTTAGGGACCAAACGTGCAAATTACCCCAAACCATAGGGACCATTCGTGTAATTTACTCGAATGTTTATTGATTACCTGAATAGGGAATTTGGAAGTGGATGATGAAGACTGGTTTTTTGGTAATTTCATATGTTTTGTATGTTATATTTTGCAAAATACCCTTTGAGTGATTGACTTCTTGAATATTATAACTTAGCGTTTATATACTCTAAGGGCTCCATTTGTTAGTAAGACAGGACATGACATAACAGATTGGTTTTATACTGTGTTTGGGATAGATGGGTTGGATTAGGACTTTTTTTTTTTTTTTTACTTGATGAGTTTTATGGGTTAAGTATTTGATTTGGACAGTTGTATTGTATATAGGTGTTTCTTTTTTACTTAGTCCAATGGCTTAATGGGTTATGCAAAAAAAAATGTCTTAATATATTAAAGACATCGACTGTGTACTTATTTTTCATTCTTTTTTACCCATCCAGATCATCTCATGTTAAAACTGATGAATAATAAGGGTTAAATGAGTATTTAGTTTCATTCAGACAGTTTACCAGCTTAGAAAAAAAAGTCTGATTTAGACAAATAAGAATATAAGTTTAGTCACTGTATAGTCACTCTATATACAGAATTTAACTATGTAACTATTATTGCGATTGGCATTCTTTGGACTTACATTGTATAATAGGAATACATGATTGTCTATGGTACAAGTGTCATGAATGTATGTACAACTACATCTAAAATGTGGGTGGGTACGTACATGTCAATTTATAAAGCCTCATGTCACCACGCACAAGCTTTATTGTGGTAAAACGAGTAGTTGACATATGCTATTTTGGTCATCACATTGCTATGATGACTTCAATTTATGTGAAAGATACTTGAACATTACCTTGATGATGATCTAAATAGAAGTTTCATCTTTTTGGAAATGTTTTCTTCTCTTTTTTTTGAAGGAAAGAAAAAAGTTCATGTCAAACAATATGTATACATATAAGGAAAATGTGTGACGGTTATTTGGAATGGAAAATACTTGTTCGGATCATGTGATATTGGACTTTTAGTGTGCGGTTTGTTCTATGAAAATTACAACCTAGTATTTGAATATGTTATTTTGATGAAGAATTCATTTATTTGCCTTTTTTTAGGCCCTCGGTATAGGGTATACCAGGCAAGAGAGGGCTCTGTGGCCAAGTGGCAAGGTCACCATGATCTTGCACACCGCCCCTTTCTTCCGTGGTGCAACGATCGTGATTGACCGTGGTATGTGGCACAATGGACCATGACTTATGAGAGACTGTTATCCTTCTGCCCTCTCTATTTCTTCCTGTTTATTTCTCTTCTTTGTACAAACGACGATGATAGCTCATGTTGAAGACTTGTAGGTATATCAATGTTGGTGTGGAAGGAAAAACTGGTGAAGTTTTCAAAATATGGTGGCGAGGCAGAGGGAGATGGTTTGAAAAGTGTACCGTCTTTATGATTTAAAAGTTATTCCTCCTCAACCTTTTGTTAGTTAAGATTTTGAAATTTTTATGTGATGAAGCAAAGAGATATTTGAAAATTTGCAGAGAAACACAAAAATTGTCAAAATTGGGACTACTTTAACAAAATGGTCATCTCTTGACTTTTCCTTTTTCACACAAAATGATCCGTTATTTTTACGGTGGAAATTGTCATGTTAGACTGCAAGGTGTGGTAAAGATATTACCGCCGGTAATATGATGTGGCAAGTTTTATCGGTGGTAACACCGTCCATTGTCTTTTTTTTTTGCCTATGGTATTAAACCGTTGGTACACTTCTACGGGTGGTAAATTGGAGTTTTGTTTCCATTGTGGCTGTTAATTGGTCACTTGCAAACTTAAGCTTTTTTTTTTTTTTTTTTTTTTTATTTTAATTTTTAATTTTTAATTTTTTTATTCATAGGTAAAAATTTTATCATACTCTTATCATAGGTAAAGATTGTTAAGAAAAAGAAATGTTTCTATGTTGCCTATATGACACACATTTTTCATAGATAAAAAATTTACAACACCTTTTAGTCTTATTTAAAACTTTTATTCAAATATTTGCTATTTTTACACAAAAGTTACTTGGTAGTTAATAGTCCACTTTGCTCTATAAAGTCGTATCCCAAGTGTTTTGTCTATGTGTGTCCAAATATAGTTCAAAGTCACTCATTGGTTTCACAAACTTCCAAAAATGTCTCAAACGTTGCTGAAGTGTGTAAAAATATGACACTAAAGTGGGATGAATGACTTTTTTTTTAACCTTTGGACATTCATAGTAATAGATGATATGATTAATATTCAAAGGTAAATTCCAATTTTCTTTTAATAAAGTCGTTAACGCTTGGGGTGTGTTTGGTTTGAGGTATTTAGATGGAATAGAAGGAATTTGAAATTAAATTCTAGCCTTTATTTTAGGTATTTAGATGAGAGGTGATATTTTTATTTTTGTTTTTTTTATTTATCCATTTAAAAACAAAGTGTTTTGACTTTATATATTTACCGTCATTCTCTATTTTCAATTATACGAAGGTTATAAAAGTTAAACACCTTGTTTTTTAGTGGACGAATAAAAAAACATAAGTAGAAATAACTTTCATCATAAAAACATTCCCTATATCCAAGGTTTTAAAGAGGGTTAATGATATTGTAACTCCTTGAACTTCATCTTTTGGCATGATTTGGTCACTAAAGTCTTTTTTTTTCACATCTAACCATTAAAGTTGTAATTTTCATGTTAAATTGAGGCTTGACCCCACTTCTAATCGGTTTCTAAGTTAATCGCTTATATGGCCTACGTGATAGGGAGACAGACACGCCTCAACTCCATGTGTCTTCTTTAAGAAATAAAGTTGAAATTTGAAACTTTTTTCTAAATTGTATATGTGTCAATGCTTAAAATTTATTCCAAGTCCTCACTACAAATTGTTGATGTATTCCATTGAAAAATCACATACCAACACCAAACATCATTGACTTTGAAGAACATATTCAAGATGCCAAGAACAACCACCACCATCCATCTTCAACCACAAGGGTTAATAAAATCGTTTGGAATGGTTTGAAAAACATCTCTGTAACACTTTTTCTAGGTGCGAGTTAATTTATGAATGTTAAACTTGATGGGTTTTATGCATAAGAACAATCTTATGTGTTCATACAAACCCTAATGCTTGGATCTAGGTTTCTCTATTGTACATGCTTTGAATCCAAGACTTGCAACCCTAGATCTATCATATAAAGTTCGAAATTAACATCATAAGAATAGATCTAAGTGTTTATCTCTTTCAAATAGCTTGAAATCCTTGTAGTCTTCTTGATCTTGAGCTTAGAGTCACAATTGTAACTCCTCTAATGGTTCACAAACCCCACAAGCAAGAAGGCAATATGAGAAAGGGTGAGAGATGCTAAAATCATCCCTAGGGTTCTCATGGAATCAAGTGTAGCCGATTTTCATAGCCTAGGGGTCATATTTATACTGCAGGCTGCTAGGGTTTCAGTCTAAACCCTAATGGACAGCTTAGCCACCAAGTAGCCCAAGGAACCTTCTGGAATAAGGCCTAGGACGAAAATATGATGGATCCCCATCATAATTTCGTTCCCCCTTTAGCCCATTAGGTTTCCCAACCCAAAACTCAACTATCACACATTTGACAGTTTCTTCCCCCTTTATTTAATTAATATCTTTTAGTCACCAAATTAATTCCTAATTAATTTATGACCAATACTAATTAAATAAATATGATTTCTCCTTTAATATATTATTCTTATAATATATTGATAAACCATAATATTCTCTCTCTCTCTCTCTCTCTCTCTCTCTCTCTCTCTCTCTCTTTCTCTCTCTCCTCAAATTACCATGTCAAGTTGCTTTGGTGAAGGCAACCCATAAGGACCATGCACAATCGGGTCAAGTACATACCAAATATAGTTACAGGCTTAGACACTAATCCAACAAAACTTTTCGTCTTTGGGTGGTCACGGCGTGATGGAGCATCACCACGACGTGGCGGTATTTTTATGATCGCAAGAATTAAATGACCCGCCACGGCGTGACAACTATTTTGGGTAAAAAAAACCCAATTCTTGGGCTTTGGGCCCTATTTAGATGACATTATGGCTAGGGTTTCGTGATGATTCAGACTCCATCACCATCTCAAGCTCAGAAACCCTAAGCCTATCCTCCATTGCAATTATGAACTCATTTTGGTGTTTTTGGTGATCCTTAAAGGAGAATGATGCCTTTGGTGTGGTGATTTACCTTGCAAGCATCATCTACATCTTCAATCATATCTTCTGGACATTGGTGAGTGTCCACAAGCCAACCTTTTCCTTGCTAAGTTTCTAGATCTTTAGATTTTGTCCCTTTTATTCATGTCTTGATGGGTTTGAGTGGTGAGATCTCATAAAGTTTGCAACTTTATGAATCTTCATGCAATTTGGAGTATTTGGTGCTATGGATCTCAAGTAGGAATGAGTTTCGGTGTCATGCATGGAATTTTGGTCATTAACCCTTGTTTTGACCTAATAGGAGTCCAAGACAAGCATTAGCTATGCATTTATGAAAAGCACGAATTTTTTTATTAGTAATAGTACCAGGAACCCTCCTAGAATTGTTAGACAATAGACCTTCAAGATTAAGTGCTTAATGATTAAGCCATGTTGTGTTTTTGCCTTTTTGGACCTAGGAGTTGAGATGTTTATCTCTTGGAGAGTCTTAAGGGATAAAGTTGGAAAATTTATCCATTTAGTGTAACGCCCCGATTCTCAGGTATTGTTTAAAGAAGATTTATGGGGTAAACCTCTACTCGACGAGTTGGTTGACCTACTCGTCGAGTAGGTGCGGGGTGGGAACACGTATTAAGTGACCTACTCGACGAATCCATATTGGGACTCGGCGAGTAGGAGCTGGCAATTAAAACCCTAAATTCTGGGGTTTGCACCCCTATTTAAGGGAACCTTAGCCTCCATTGGGCCTCCTTACAGTTCTAGAGAGTCCTTAAAACCCTAATACATGTGTGTGTGCCATTGTGTGATTGAAGCTTGAAAAGAGGATTTTGGAGGGGGGAAGGCTTAGAAGAGAAGGATATTGGAGCAAGTGGAGTGTGGGAATTAGCTCTTATCTCAGTTACCATCTTCTGGACGTAACCAAATCGCCTTTTTCCTTGTGAATCTCTTTTATTGGTTGAGTTCTAGGGTTTTTGGTGAAATATTAAGTTGAAAGGATGAGCTATGGGATAGATCTGAGGTTGTAACTTCAGATCTAGACCCTCCTTGGATTCTAGAATCATAAAGTTGTTGTATTGGTGGTGATTGAGGTCCCTCTTGGACTTGAAGCTCCATTAAGAACTTGAAATAGACATTTAGACCCTTTATAGCCATACATGCACGTAACGTTTGCAACTTTACGTGATAAGTATGTCCTGGAAGCTTGGATCTGTGATTTGGAGCCGCTGCATGGTTCAAAACAAGTATGTATGGAAAGAGGACTGAAAGGACTCGGCGAGTCGCAAGGTTGACTCGGTGAGTCACATGAAGATGGTCGTGAACTCAACGAGTTGGATGAACAACTCGGCGAGTCCGATGAAGATCACCATAAAACTCGACGAGTTAAAGAACAACTCGGCGAGTCGGATGAGTTTTCCCTAGGATATGTATGCGTGCGTGTCCGTCGAGTTGTAAGGAGGGAAATCGACAGATGGCCTAAAAGTTTGAACGGAAATCGCGGGAACTCGACAAGTCACCCCGATGACTCGGCGAGTGGGATGTGCTTCAAGGCACTCGGCGAGTAGCCGAGGGTACTCGGCAAGTTGGGGTCAACATGGATTGTTGACCTTAACTGAGGACTTTGACTTTGACCAGGGGTTGACTGGTGGGTTATAGAGTACCTTAGAAAGTTAAGGACTTATGGATATATTGTATTATGGTCATAGGTGGTGGAGCCTGTGTCAAGTGATCCGAGAGTTGAAGTTTATCTTCCGAGTCGACATCTGCGAGGTGAGTTATTCTCACTATATCGATAGGGTCTACGGCGCCAAGGCCGACCCTTTATGATTTACATCCTGGTTTAGGATGCTTGCTATGTTATTGCTATGTTAGATTTCATCCTGGTTTAGGATGGTTGCTATGCTAGAGATCTGTTAGATCGGAATCAGGATAGATAGGATGTTATGCTTTTATGATCCGTAAGGATTGGTATGTAGTGACCTGCTAGGTCGGTACTCTAGTTACGAGAGGATTCTATAGTTGATGATCAATGTGACAGATATGTTGATGTTTTTATATGCCAGTATGTGATAGTTATGCGAACATGGTTAATTGCTTGTTGGGTGGGTTGAGGTGGTCCTGCTTTGTGCTGAAGGCCAACATACCCTACGAGCGGTCCGGGGAGACTGCAGGCCCACGAGGCGGACCAGTCATGTCGAAGGCTCGGGATAGATTTAGATAGACTGCAGGCCCAGTAGGGTGGTCCAGTCAGGCCGATGGCCCAGTATGCAAGATTGTTTGATTGATTATTACTGATATGGTATTGTCAGTGTGGTATTGGTATTTTGGGGGTAGCTCACTAAGCGCTTGGGCTTACAGTTTCCAGTTATTGTTTCAGGTACTTCAGGAGATCGTGGCAAGGCAAAGGCGTGACCATACCGCTCCTCATCCTTATGTTATGATTTTGGGACACTTTGGTGGATATTCATTTATAAACATTTTGTAAACAATACTATTTGACTTTTATTTATGATTTAAAAAGTTTGAATTTGGCGTGAAATTTATGGATGTTAAAAGTTGGTATCAGAGCCTTGGTTTGAGTGAATTGGAGGAACACTCGTGTGAATCCAGTCTCAAATCAAGGAGATTTTTGGAAGTAAGTTTTAAAAATGGTTTTCAAAAGAAAGGATGGAGGATGTAGAGGGTACGATCAGCCAGAGCCTATAAGTAAACCCCAAAATACCATACAGTTATTTGATATTCTGATACGTTAGAACAGCATGCTAGTGCTAGGCTAGGGATCTTCAGGAATCGCATGATAGATTTGCTTGATTGTATGATACCTAATAGCCTAGGGTTTCTTGTATATGGGATTGACATCATAACTATAGATGTTTAGTGTATGCATCATGGCTGTGTATAGTTAAGATCTTATAGCCTGAGAATGTCTGATTCGACCTTAGGGTGGGATTGGATATTCGAAAGTCTATCGGGTCCATCATTATGTGCGGCTAACATACACTAGCGCTGCAGGGGCTGATGGAAGTTCCATGGAGGTTTGAGTTGTGCAGAGCCGTGGGATCAGTTGTGAGATAGGCGATGTCCCCTAGTAGTGAGGGTTGAGCGCGCATTATGTTGAGTATAGTTTTAGGGCGTTGTGGTGATACTTAAGACAAATATGGGTAGATGTGGAAGGTAGTATGGGCCCGTACTACTGGAAGCACAGGACCCATACGCGTAGCAAGGAAGTCACAACCCCTAGGATTTGTGGGTTTTGGTCTCCCGATATTATGTTATTCATATGATGATTTATATATTTCAGTATGGTGGTGACGAGACTTGTTACTTCTGGATCCGGATCAGGATCAGGATCGGGGTCGGGAGACGGAGGGTTGGAGGTGCCGATAACACCTGAGCCCGTGGTACAGATTGGGACCAAGGAGTTGGATGCCAGGATCCGGGAGATCATGCACGACGAGGTCGCTGCGGCTTTTTGAGCGCAGCTACCAGAGATGTTTGGGTCGATCAAGACCGCGATGGTCGAGTATTTTGATGAGTGATATGCAGCTCTGGCAGAGACAGTAGCCGCTGCAGCCACTTCGGCTGTAACTGCGGCAGGGGCTAGAGGAGGAGCCGGCAGGGCATTCTAGTACCGGGACTTCGATAATACGAAGCCCCCGACATTTGATGGTACACATGATGCGATCAGGGCTATGCGGTGGTTGTCTGACGTGGAGGGCTGTTTCTTCACGTGCTCATGTCCTGGTGACCAGAAGGTCAGGTGTGCCCTGAACCTGCTTAGGCTCGGGGCAAAGGATTGGTGGAGATTGACGACAGGTTCATATTCTAATGATCAGTGGGCCGTTGTTACTTGGGAGTAGTTCCGGGATATATTTCGTACCCGCTACGTTCCACGCGTAGAACGGGAGCGGCTTGCTCAGGAGTTTTTGACATTGAGGCAGGATGGGGAGTCTGTGATGGAGATTACCCGGATGTTCACTGAGAGGGCTATGTTTTGCCCGGAGTTTGCGTCAGAGTAGTCTCAGATGACCCGTTATCTGAGTATGCTCAAGACGGATATACGGCAGTTTGTGGCTACACAGCGTTGTGAGACCCTCCTAGATCTACAGGGATCCGCGAGGCGGCGTGAGCTAGAGATAGAGTTGCAGTTGAAGGAGCAGCGTCAGGCGCCGGCACGGTCTCAGCCAGCGCCTAAGCGGTCTAAGACCGCTGATACTCGGTCTGGGAGTCAGCAGAGCCGCACTTGTGGAAAGTGTGGTAGGGGTCATTCGGGAGTTTGTCGAGCAGGAGGTGGGTGCCACAAATGTGGCAAGGAGGGGCACTATGCCAGGGACTGCCGTCAGTCCGCCCCTCCAGCAAATATGAGGATTTGTTACCATTGTCATCAGGTTGGTCATGTGAAGACCAACTGTCCGCAGCTCGCCGCCAAGCCGGCGTTGGGTTCCGCACCAGCTGCTGTGAGGATTGGAGATGGGAGGCTAGTCAAGGTGGAGCCTCCGAAGGCTCAGGGTTGCACCTTCCAGCTCACGGCCGAGGAGGCCAAGGCAACACCGGATGTGGTTGCTGGTACGTTTCTTTTCTCTGTCTCAGTTATTGTATTGGTGCTATGCTTATTGATTGTACTTGTGGTTAGGTACGTTTTTAGTGAATTCTTTGCCCGCTTTGGTATTATTTGACTCGGGGGCGAGTCGGCCGTTTGTATCCCAGACCTTCTCTAGAGGGTTTAGTGTGCTGATAGATGATCTTGAGTGCCCGTTGCGAGTTTTGATCGCCAACGAGCACAGGGTTTCTGCTTCTTCGGTCTACCGGGTGTCTTTTCCGATAGATTTGATTCCTATCCCCATGTGGGATGTATGCGTGATTATAGGGATGGACTGGCTTAGCCGTTTTGGCACCATGATCGACTGTAAGGGACAGCGGGTGGCGGTTCGAACCCCAAGTGGGGGAGAACTAGTAGTATATGATTTTTCTAAGTTTCGACTTAGTAGTATGCAGCCCAAAGTTCGAATATGAGATCGATTGATTTCTATCCGAGACAATCTAAACGATAATCGAAGATTTCGTCGATAGTAGTCCAATGGTAAAAAAACAGACGAAAATGGACGTCAGATGTAGAAGTTATGAATTTCTAACGGAGTTTTCCTATCCCGGCCTACTAAAAATAATATAATAAAAAATAATGTCAAAATTAGCTGACGGAGTCTAAAGGAGAGTTGTAGAGCATAATCTCACCTACGTGTGGATATAAAGAACTTCGAAAACGGAGCTCGTATGCGAAAGATACAGATATTAGACATTTGGAAATACGGAGTACGCCCAGCGTACTCATGATTCATGGACTGAGTTGGGCCACGTCGCCCTACTCCATCAATTGAGTGCCTCGGGTCCGAAGCTGTGACACATCTGATCCAATCCACCCAGTACGCCCAACGTACATGTCGACGAGGGAGTACGCCCCGCGTACTTTGAAGTTACGCCCAACGTAAATCGAGGTTCAGCCCCTATAAATAGAAAGTGAGACCTCCGAGTTTTATTGCTAATTTTCATTTCCTTCACCCATTTTCTTTCTTCTACTTTGCAAGAAATATCCCCGTAGCCTCGGTATCAATCCCGACACCCGAAGCAAGTCCCGAATCCCCGAAGATCCCGAGAAATAAGAGTTGTCGAGCCGAAACTCTGCCCACGAGAAGCCTGGTTTTTGGAAGATATCCCGGTTTCATCGAAGATTATTATTTCAAGAGTCGTAGTGCTGTCCGAGCACCGTCTTATCAAGTGAGTGTGTAGTTGCTTTCTTCTAACACATAGATATGAATTATTTCTCTATAAAATACATGTTATGTGTTTATATATTATCTGTTATTTGGAATGAGTATTGAATGAATATATTATACAGGTTTTTAAGTTGTGTATGAATGTGTGTGTGTGTGTGTGTATATATATATATATATATATATATATATATATATCTACAAAAATGTTGGGTAAAGCTGAAGGGTTTTGGTCATAAGAACATCCTATGTGCTCATACAAACCCTAATGCTTGGATCTAGGTTTCTCTATTGTACATGCAAGTTATCCAAGACTATAAACCCTAGATATGACAATCAATATAACATATAATTAGGGTTTAGATCATACCTTGATTGTTATGTAGCAACAACAATCCCAAATCCTTCTTGTATTGACTTTAGAAAGCTTAGAGTCACAAATATCACTCCTCTAATGGTTCACAAACACCAAGAGCAAGAGAATGAAGAGGAGAGAGGATGGAGGCTGCCCTAAAACGTGTGAAACCCTAGAAGGATGCTTAGCCACGTTTTTGGGTCATAAGGGATGTATATATAGTTAGGCTATTAGGGTTATCTAACAAGGAAACCCTAATTTGGATGCTTAAGCCCTAAGCAACCCACATATTCCTTTCCTTAAGGCCTTGGGCGATTTCCTCATGGGTTTCCCCATAGAATTCGTCCACTCCTTAATATAAGGCAATCCATGGCCCAAATTGTAATTATCTTATAATTACAATTCCAGTCCCTTAAGTTTAATTAATCTCTTTTAGTCACAAAACTAATTACCAATTAATTCTTGACTAATATTAATTAAACAATATGATTTCTCCTTTAATATATTATTCTCATAATATATTAATAAATCATATTTAATCCTTTCTCTCCATAATTCATCCTATCAAGTTGCTTTGGTGAAGGCAACCCAAAAAGATCATGCACCATCGGGTCAAGTACATACCAAAATAGTTATGGACTTAGACACTAATCCAACAGTCTCCCACTTGGATAAGTCTAATAACTATTATGCGTATGACTTCAGATCCTAATCTACAATCGTAGCTTTCCAAAGCCGTTGTCAACTCTGATCCTATTAGATACGCGTGTCCTTAGATAAGGGATCATATATTCCTCCATTCTAGATATTGTATGAGACATGATTTCTAATCATTCTCCTTTGTACTATTTCTCGAATTCCGATTTATGACGACTGACTAATTGAACAAATCAAATTAGCCCTAGCCCGGCCGAGCATTTACGTTTGTCATCACTAAATCATCGAGGGGCCCAAAGATATCGCTTTTATCCTACTTTGGATGAAAGGAATGGATAAAATTTGATACAATGCTTTCTTGCACTCACTCACCGAATCACACACAACAATATGTTTTATAACACCAAGTTACTAGTGCGTTTACATATTATCAATGTGCAACTGATTTGCAAGATACAACTCACACATCTCGGTTTCAAGAATATAAGATTTTATCGTCTCACCAATCACTCGTGATACAATTCATGGAGTGATCCAAGTGAGCGTGGGTTTAATCCAATGCTCAAATCATATTCATAAGCACTCATGAACATTGCAACAAACATTTGCTTATGTCTAATACTCTTTTAGACATTCCACACACCAATTCACGACAGTTTTCCTTCATACTTACTTCCAACATATGAACGACTGTGGCCCGTTCGAATAATTTGACTATTCTTAACCAATTAAATTATTCAGGAAGTCAAAACATGCAAAGTGAAACACAAGAATAATACTAATCCCATATGGCCTCAACCCTTTGAGCATAAATAAAACACCTTTTATTTATCACCATATCGATTACTCATTATTTGTCGTTTCGGGTAATCAACTTCTTACTTGAATTATTACACTTGTCCCATGCTCCTAGCATGCACACAATGTTTACTTATGGTTCTTACTTTGTGAAATAGATCACATTGAACACATTACCAATCATACTCATTTCACAATCTCCAAATCCTTTTTCATCAGTGTAAGAATATTAATTCTTGCTACTTATAGAATATGCTAGATTCTAACATTCTATGCAACGATCCTTTCGTAATGTCACTGCACCAAGGTCACAAAGACTATTGCCAACGATATTACAAAGTCTTCTATCGAATATTGTTACAAGACAATTCCTTAGATATGATGTCTCTCACTCAAAGTACATTCCTTTGAACATCCTTTTGCATAAAAGTTTCTAATCTAGTCATATGTTTTCAATATTCAATTCCCAATATGGACACATTTCCATATTTTCCATATGACAAATCATTCTTAATAGAATCTTATCTATTCATAATAATGTCGATATGGTCCATCCAATATGGGAACATTTCCATATTTTCCAATACTATACTTCCAACTACTCACAAGCGACCAATCCTCGGCGAGCTTTGGATTGTCCTTTGATAGTTGTTTAATTATCTTAGTCAAAACCAATTCTTGTCCTTTTTCCCTTTAAATACGCTAGACATTTGGAAAATTTTAGAATGGTCAAATATTATAGCATTTGTAATCGATCCTATACCCGAAGCGTATGGGACACGATGCATAATGTCTTACATAAAGATTTGATACTTTATCAATCTTTCGCCATAATGTTTTATTTGCTATGTTCTCAAAATTTGAATTGTGAAGAGGAATGCCGTAATCATAATCGAAATTTTAAGAACACACTATGTACCTTTGACTAAATTTATCAACATTTCTCAACCTAAGCCTATAGATTTGAAATGAAGCATAATATTCTCTCCCTTAATTATAGCAAAACAACTTTACAACCCTTACGACTTTGCAAGGTACAACTATTGTTTTCTATAATTAATATTGCCAACTTGCAATACGTGCCATAATAATCATACAATCATAACATTTATGCTCCCACTATCATGATGATTATTATAAAACATAACACTTATGCTCCCACTCGCTTCGACATGTATTCATAAACATCTTAACTTTCAGAAAAACAATGCTTATTGAATTTCTTAAGTTCATGTTTCTAATACTTAGTGCTTTGATAATCTTTTATCAAGGCTTCTTGAACTTATACACCTTTGCCTTAGATAGTTCATATGTGTGTTTAAACAATTTCCAAACCTCACAATTCAAATTATGGAAAGGGATACCGTAACCATAATCGAATTCGAGAATGCAATTTTACAATCACTATCTTCTTAAAATCTTTCTTAGTGAAAGTATTTCCTCACAGTCACTTTTATGAAGGAGGGAATCTTATGACACTTAGATTTAAACGGTGTATTTGTTCCTATCCATGTGAATTTGTCAAAACCAAAGTTTACGACAAATTCAAACTCATATGGATCGAACTTTCTTAATCTCGACTTCTTGCCTTATGGTAGCACAGCTGCCCACCATGTCTTCCAAGTAGTTAAGCAGCTCACCCTTTCCTATCAATGTACCTTTCATTGATTAAGGTGCCTTGCCTTTTATGCGTTCAAAATGAGAACTCATAGAACTCTCATGCATAATTAACTCAATTGGAACAACACAGAAACAAAATAATGTCAACACGATAGGTTGTAAACCTCAACTCGTGTGCTGGTGATGATCGATAAGGTCTATTTTGATTTGTTCTTAAAACTTTTCAAGACCATTAAGACTCCCACTGACTCCTTGACATATAAGATTCTCTTGTCAATAACCATTTCTTGAAAACAAATATTCAAGAGTTAGTGTAGCTTTTATCACAGCACTTCATAAATTGGTTCGAGTTGGTCTTTGTCTTATCCAAGACATCACAACTTTTCACATTTGATGAATGTTATAAACCTTTTAATACTTGTCACTTATTGTCACAATCTTAACTCTAAGACTTGTTTTGGAACGAAGTATGACTTCTTGATTTAACCATTTCTTCAATTCTTGATTCCTCTTCTTAGACATACAATTGTACTAAGACTCTCTTAGAGGATCAATTGAGATATGGTTCTTAATCATCAAGACCCATCATAAAGCATAAAAGGTACTCTCCCTTCTTCTTAGAATGGAGAAACTTTTATCTTTCTGCCTACTTTATTCTTCTTATTCGTTCTGCTATTGATTTAAACCTTTTCAATCAATTCAAAATTACACTTAATCTTATAAGTATAATCATATTTACTAAACCTTTAGTAAATCATGATGAATATCTTTGTTACTCTTATGGTGGACTTGATCAACACGCAACTTTGTGTATTCGTTCTCCTAGTCCTTCACTTGACACTTTGTCAATGAATTAGTCTAATTTCCAAATATGAAATTTCTCATTCATCGTGCAACCAAGTTGCATGATTCCAAGTTTCTGTCCAATTGAAACTTGGGTGATGAGAAACTTTCCTTATTCAGTAAATTCTTCGACATTTCCACAAATAACATAATAAGAACCAAATCCATTATTGCTAATAATAGAAACATTCAAACATCTATTTTGATATACGTCATTGCAAGGATAAATAAATAATATAAAATCAAAATTTATTTTATTGCGGAAAAAATTTGTCCTTACAATGCAATTCATTGAAAAACTATGCTAATACATCTTTCTTAGCAATCTAATTCTAACTCTAAGTAGTAGCTCAAGAATCTAATCTTCGAGAAATGCGATCGAAATCCATTCCTTCATGGTTAGATTCTGCTCACTTCTTCCTTTAAGTTTCCTTTCTTTTCTTCGATACTACAAAACATCAATTGTAATCTTATCACATTATGTATTAAGAATCTAGAATAGAAGCTTAAAAGAGTTAGTTAATGGATTTTACCTATATTAGAGCCATACGTTTCGACTCTCCCATCTCTTAGACCTCTTAGGTAAATGGGGCAGCTTCGTCTCCAATGCCCTTTCTCTTGGCAATAAAAGCAAATTGACTCTTTTGGAACATGACATGGAACTACTTCAGACATTGCCTTTCTCTTATGATCAAACTTTTCGATCATAGCATGTCTTTCGTTGCCATTGTCTATATCCATAGAGGTCTTGAAGGCAGATTCACCAATCAACTTTGCTTTTCTATTACGCCAAACCTTTGCTGATTCAACAGCAATAAGCATATAGGTGAGATCTATAAAGGTCACGTCGCGGTTCATCATATAGTACTCTCTTACGAACTCACTATATGAGTTAGGAAGTGACTGAAGAACCCAATCAACAGCCATTTCCTCACAGACCACGGATCCCAACATTCTTAACCTATCAATGTGTGACTTCATCCCTAGGACGTGTGCACACACCGGATTTCCTTCTTTATGTTTACTTGCCAAAAGGGCTTGAGTGATCTTGAACTTTTCAAGCCTTTGAACTTGTGGGTTAGGGAGAATAATATGAGGAGGTGGAGGAAGTGAAGCATGATTTCTTGTTCCTCGATCGAATCGTGGAATATCATCTTCATGTGGAAAGCTTGTTCCACGGGATTTGGGAAGACCATAGTTGTCGAACTTTGACATCTACAAAACGGGAGAAAACGAATTCAAGTTAGTTGATAGATTGAGTCCTTAGTAAATCACCCAAATGAGATACTAAGGCTAGGACCCAACACAATATGTTGGATTAGTGTCTAAGTCCATAACTATTTTGGTATGTACTTGACCCGATGGTGCATGGTCCTTTTGGGTTGCCTTCACCAAAGCAACTTGATTGGAGAAATAAATAAAGAAAGAGGTTATTATGATTTATTAATATGTTATAAGAATAATATATTAAAGGAGAAATCATATTTGTTTAATTAATATTGGTCAATAATTAATTAAGAATTGATTTTGTGATCAAATGTAATTAATTAAACTAGAGGGGCTGAATTGTAATTATGTGATAGTTACAAAATAGGGCAATGGTTATCCTTGTTAAAGGATGGGCGAATTCAAGGATAAGGATATCCTTAAAATCGTCGAAGGTCTAAGAGATAGGGGTTTTCATAGGCTTATCTTATGGTTGCTTGATGGCAAGTAACTAGATAAGGATAAGGACTGAAACCCTAATCCCAACCCTATATAAAGACCCCTAAGGCCTTAGGATTTCAGGCACTTGATCCCTAGAGCATCTAAGGACGAATTTCTACCTCTCTCCTCTCTCTTTATATCTTCTCCACTTGCTTATGGTGTTTGTAAGCCATTAGAGGAGTGGCACTTGTGACTCTAAGCCTCCCAAAGTCAATTCAAGGAGGAATTGGGATTGTTATTACTACATCACAATCAAGGTAATATCATAAACCTAATTATATGTTAATATCGATTTCCATATGCTAGAATTAGGGTTTATAGTCTTGGATTCAAAGCATGTACAATAGAGAAACCTAGATCCAAGCATTAGGGTTTGTATGAGCACATAGGATGTCTTATGACCAAAACCCATCAGTGGTATCAGAGCCGGGTCCATGGCTGAATTCGCCGAGTCCATGTAGACTCGACGAGTCCAAGCCTGACTCGACGAGTCAACTCGTCAGATGGGGATATCTTCGCGATTTCTTGCTGTTTTTGCTTATGGATAGTTACCTTATCATGTTAGATCAATATTAATCCAATTATATGATATATTTGACTATATTTTTGATCTAATTGAAGATATTTATCAATTAATAAGATAATTGTTTCCTTATGTGATAATTGTTTAAATTATTTTGATTAAACTGATAAATTGTTTTGCAAGAAATCATTAAATAAATCAAATATGGATAATTATGTGATTAATTGTTAATTTAGATAATTTGTTATTTGATCCTTGTTGTTATGAAATGTTTCATATTTTCCCCTTTAGGTTTTATAGTTTAAATTTGAACCCAAAGGTTTTGTTGTTTTGAAATTTAAATAGTTGAAACCCTAATGTTTTGAAAAAGGTTTCATAACTTGCCCTCAAGTTTTGGAATTTAAATTCAGATTAATGGTTTAATTTTGATGTATATTTAAATTCTAAACCCTAATGTGTTGAAATGTTTCAAAACTTGCCCTCAAGTTTTGGAATTTAAAAGTTGATTATTAGTTTAATTAGGAATGTTAAATTCTAAAACCCTAGTATTGTTTTGAAAAGGTTCAAATCACACCCTTATGGTTTTATTAATTAATTAAGGTGTATAATTCAAAGAGGCTTAATAAATCCATAAAGTTTTGGTTTACAATTTAATTGAATTAAAAGTATAATTGTTAAATTTGAACACCTAATATTTTAAAAGTGTAAAATACACCCTATACTATATATAACATTAAAAGTATAACATTATATATATATATATATATATATATATATATATATATATATATATATATATATGTATATATATGTATGAGTAAAAGTCAGTCTTACCGTTAGTAGGCCTCATTCACGAAGCTGGTCTATAAGGGGTGTTTAAGGAAACTGCCTATAAAATGGCGATTGAATGGGTATCCACTCTTACCCACCGCACTCTTGACTAGTGGAGGGTCGTTAGCCGAACGGGTAGGATAGGACACAAACCTTCCATTATAAGTATAATGAAGTACAAAAGTAACTAAATGTCTTACAAATTCCCAATCTTAGTTACTTAGGCAAAACTGAAATTGATGCAATTCCATGAAATTACACTTTGTGCCCTTGCGAAGACGTTAGTGGAGCGTGTGTGGTTTACCGGCACACTAAACGGTTCTAAGAAAAGGTAGCAAAGGGTGACTCAATGTTTGTCATAGTTCGGTGGAGCGTGTGTGGTTTACCGGCACATCGAATAGGTGACTGTAACATGTGAGGGCACCATGTAAGTTTGCATGGTTATTTACACCCGCTTTCTGATCCTCGGCATCCCAGTCACAAACAAGAGGGGCATATCGAGATTTAAACATGCCATTGAAAGTTCAATGTATCTCAAAGGATCTAGGAGTTTTCATAGATTTAAAACTTAAATTCTTTTTCGTTTTTCGTGGTGGAAATTAGTGAATCTTCATTCACTTACCTTCAAATATTCTGCAATTAGGGTTACGGCATCCCTCTCCCGAGTTATAGAATATTGTGTTGGGTCCTAGCCTTAGTATCTCATTTGGGTGATTTACTAAGGACTCAATAAATCAACTAACTTGAATTCGTTTTCTCCCGTTTTGTAGATGTCAAAATTTGACAACTATGGTCTTCTCAAATCATGTGGAACAAGCATTCCACATGAAGATGATATTCCACGATTCGATCGAGGAACAAGAGATCATGCTTCACTTCCTCCTCCTCCTCCAATTATTCTCCATAACCCACAAGTTCGAAGGCTTAAAAAGTTCAAGATCACTCAAGCCCTTTTGGCAAGTAAACATAAAGAAGGAAAGTCGGTGTGTGCACACGTCCTAGGGATGAAGTCACACATTGATAGGTTAAGAATGTTGGGATCCGTTGTCTGTGAGGAAATGGCTGTTGATTGGGTTCTTTAGTCACTTCCTAACTCGTATAATGAGTTCGTAAGAGAGTACTATACGATGAACCGCGACGTGACCCTTATAGATCTCACCTATATGCTTATTGCTGCTGAATCATAAATGGTTTGGCGCAATAGAAAAGCAAAGTTGATTGGTGAATATTCCTTCAAGACCTCTATGGATATAGAAAATGGCAACGAAAGACATGCTATGATCGAAAAGTTTGATCATAAGAGAAAGGCGATGTCTGAAGTAGTTCCATGTCCTGTTCCAATAGAGTCAATTTGCTTTTATTGCCAATAGAAGGAGCATTAGAGACGAAGTTGCCCTATTTACCTAAGAGATCTAAAAGATGGAAGATTCAAAACGTATGGCTTTGCTTTAGGTAAAATCCATTGACTAACTCTTTTAAGCTTCATTCTAGATTCTAAATACATAATGTGATAAGATTGCAATTGATGTTTTGTAGGATTGAAGAAAAGAAAGGAAGCTTAAGGGAAGAAGTGAGCAAAATCTAACCGTGAAGGAATGGATTTCGATCGCATTTATCGAAGATTAGATTCTTGAGCTACTACTTAGAGTTAGAATTAGATTGCTAAGAAAGATGTATTAGCATAAGTTTTTCAAAGAGTTGCATTGTAAGGACAAAATTTTTCCGCAATAAAATAAATTTTGATTTTAAATTTTATTTATTTATCCTTACAATGGCGTGTATGAAAAATTGATGTTAAAATGTTTCTATTATTAGCAATAATGGATTTGGTTCTTATTCTGTTATTTATGGAAAAGTCGAGAATTTACCAAATAAGGAGAGTTTCTCATCGCCCAAGTTCCAATTGGACAGAAATTTGGAATCATGCAATTTGGTTGCACGATGAATGAGAAATTTCATATTTGGAAATTAGACTAATTCATTGACAAAGTGTCAAGTGAAGGACTTGGAGATCGAATACACAAAGTTGCGTGTTGATCAAGTCTACTATAAGAGTAACAGAGATATTCGTCATGATTTATTAAAGGTTTAGTAAATATGATTATACTTACAAGATTAAGTGTAATTCTGAATTGATTAAAGGGTTTAGATCAATAGCAGAACGAATAAGAAGAATCAAGTAAGCAGAAAGATAAAAGTTTCTCCATTCTAAGAAGATGGGAGAGTACCTTTTATGCTTTATGATAGGTCTTAATGATTAAGAACAATATCTCAATTGATCCTCTAAACGAGTCTTAGTACAATTGTATGTCTAAGAAGAGGAATCAAGAATTGAAGAAATGGTTAAATAAAGAAATCAATCATACTTCGTTCCAATAACAAGTCTTAAAGTTAAGATTGTGACATTGAGTGAAAAGTATTAAGAAGGTTTGTAACATTCATCAAATGTGGAAAGTTGTGATGTCTTGGATAAGACAAAGACCAACTAGGACCAATTTATGAAGAGTTTTGATTAAATCTACACTAACTCTTGAATATTTGTTTGTCAAGAAATGTTTTGACAAGAGAATCTTATATGTCAAGGAGTCAGTGGGAGTCTTAATGGTCTTGAAAGGTTTCAAGAACAAATCAAATAAACCTTACCGATCATCACTAGCACACGAGTTGAGGTTTACAACCTATCGTGTTGACATTATTTTGTTTCTGTGCTGTTCCAATTGAGTTAATTATGCATGTGAGTCCTATGAGTTCTCATTTTGAACGCATAAAAGGCAAAGCACCTTAATCAATGAAAGGTACATTGATAGGAAAGGGTGAGCTGCTTAACTACTTGGAAGACATGGTGGGCAGTTGTGCTACCATAAGGCAAGAAATCAAGATTAAGAAAGTTCGGTCCATATGAGTTTGAATTTGTCGTAAACTTTGGTTTTGACAAATTCACATGGATAGGAACACATACACCGTTTAAATCGAAGTGTCATAAGATTTCCTCCTTCATGAAAATGATTGTGAGGAAATGCTTTCACTAAGAGAGATTTTAAGAAGATAGTGATTGTAAAATTGCATTCTCGAATTCGATTATGGTTACGGTATCCCTTTCCATAATTTGAATTGTGAGGTTTGGCAATTGTTTACACACACATATGAACTATCTAAGGCAAAGGTGTATAAGTTCAAGAAGCCTTGATAAAAGATTATCAAAGCATTAAGTATTAGAAACATGGACTTAATAAATTTAATAAGCATTGTTTTTCTGAAAGTTAAGATGTTTATGAATACATGTCGAAGCTAGTGGGAGCATAAGTGTTATGTTTTATAATAATCATCATGATAGTGGGAGCGTAAAAGTTATGACTGTACGATTATTAAGGAAAGTATTGCAAGGTTAGCAATATTAATTATAGAAAACAAGAGTCATACTTTGCAAAGTCGCAATAGTTGAAGAGTTGTTTTGCTATAATTAAGGGAGAGAATATTATGCTTCATTTCAAATCTAAAGGTTTAGGTTGAGAAATGTTAATAAATTTAGTCAAAGGTACATAGTGTGTTCTTAAAAATTCGATTATGATTACGGCATACCTCTTCACAATTCGAATTTTGAGAACATAGCAAATAAAACATTGTGCGTCGTGTCCCATACGCTTCGGATATAGGATCGATTGCAAATGCTTTAATGTTTGACCATTCTAAAATTTTCCAAATGTCGAGCGCATTTAGAGGGAAAAAGGACTAGAATCGGTTTTGACTAAAATAATTAAACAGCTATCAAAGGACAATCCAAAGTTCGACGAGGATTGGTCGCTTGTGAGTAGTTGGAATTATTGGAAAATATGGAAATGTTTCCATATTGGATGGACCATGTTGACATCATTACGAATAGATAAGATTCTATTAAGAATGAGTTGTCATATGGAAAATATGGAAGCGTGTCCATATTGGGAATTGAATATTGAAAATCTATGTCTAGATTAGAAACTTTTATGCAAAAGGATGTTCAAAAGAATGTTCTTTGAGTGAGAGACATCATATCTAAGGAATTGTCTTGTAACAATCTCCGATAGAAGATTTTGTAATATCATTGGCAATAGTCTTTGTGACTTTGGTGCAGTGACATTATGAAAGGATAAATTGTATAGAATGTTAGAATCTGGCATATTCTATAAGTAGCAAGAATTTGATATTCTTTCACTTATGGAAAAAGGATTTGGAGTTGTGAAATGAGAATGATTGGAAACGTGTTCAATGTGATCTATTTCACAAAGTAAGAACCATAGGTAAACATTGTGTGCATGCTAGGAGCATGGGACAAGTGTTGTAATTCAAGTAAGAAGTTGATTACCCGAAACGACAAATAATGAGTAATCAATATGGTGATAAATAAAAGGCGTTTTATTTATACTCAAAGGTTGAGGCCATATGGGATTAGTATTATTCTTGTGTTTCACTTTGCATGTTTTGACTTCCAGAATAATTGAGTTTATTAAGAATAATCGAATTATTCAAACGGGCCACAGTCGTTCATATGTTGGAAGTAGATATGAATGAAGACTGTCATGAATTGGTGTGTGGATTGTCTAAAAGAGTATTAGACATAAGCAAATGTTTGCTGCAACGTTCATGAGTGCTTATGAATATGAATTTGAGCATTGGATTAAACCCACGCTCACTTGGATCACTCCATGAATTGTATCACGAGTGATTGGTGAGACGATAACATCTGATATTCTTGAAACTGAGATGTGTGAGTTGTATCTTGCAAATCGGTTGCACATTGATAATATGTAAACGCACTAGTAACTTGGTGTTATAAAACATATTGTTGTGTGTGATTCGGTGAGTGAGTGCAAGAAAGCATTGTATCAAATTTTATCCATTCCTTTCATCCAAAGTAGGATAAAAGCGATATCTTTGGGCCCCTCGATGATTTAGTGATGACAAACGTAAATGCTCGGCCGGGCTAGGGCTAATTTGATTTGTTAAATTAGTCAGTCGTCATAAATCGGGAATCGAGATATAGTACAAAGAGAATGATTTGAAATCATATCTCATATGATATCTAGAATGGAGGAATATATGATCCCTTATCTAAGGACACGCGTATCTGATATGATCAGAGTTGACAGCGGCTTTGGAAAGCTACGATTGCAGATCATGATCTAAAGTCATACGTAGAATAGTTGTTAGACTTATCCAAGTGGGAGACTGTTGGATTAGTGTCTAAGTCCATAACTATTTTGGTATGTACTTGACCCGATGGTGCATGGTCCTTTTGGGTTGCCTTCACCAAAGCAACTTGATTGGAGAAATAAATAAAGAAAGAGGTTATTATGATTTATTAATATGTTATAAGAATAATATATTAAAGGAGAAATCATATTTGTTTAATTAATATTGGTCAATAATTAATTAAGAATTAATTTTGTGATCAAATGTAATTAATTAAACTAGAGGGGCTGAATTGTAATTATGTGATAGTTACAAAATAGGGCAATGGTTATCCTTGTTAAAGGATGGACGAATTCAAGGATAAGGATATCCTTAAAATCGTCGAAGGTCTAAGAGATAGGGGTTTTCATAGGCTTATCTTATGGTTGCTTGATGGGCAAGTAACTAGATAAGGATAAGGACTGAAACCCTAATCCCAACCCTATATAAAGACCCCTAAGGCCTTAGGATTTCAGGCACTTGATCCCTAGAGCATCTAAGGACGAATTTCTACCTCTCTCCTCTCTCTTTATATCTTCTCCACTTGCTTATGGTGTTTGTAAGCCATTAAAGGAGTGGCACTTGTGACTCTAAGCCTCCCAAAGTCAATTCAAGGAGGAATTGGGATTGTTATTACTACATCACAATCAAGGTAATATCATAAACCTAATTATATGTTAATATCGATTTCCATATGCTAGAATTAGGGTTTATAGTCTTGGATTCAAAGCATGTACAATAGAGAAACCTAGATCCAAGCATTAGGGTTTGTGTGAGCACATAGGATGTCTTATGACCAAAACCCATCACAATATTCTACAACTCAGGAGAGGGATGCCGTAACCTTTAAGAGAAAAAGACCATTTTGCTCCTCCCATGGTCCAAAACCCTAAATCTTGACCAAAAGTCCAAAACTCTATAAAAGTCAACTGCCCAGCGCGTACGCTGTAACGCTCGTAGATTCGGGCTAGTCAATTTAGAGACGATAAGCATCAAAAAATGACTTTTTGATAGAAGATTATTTAGGATGAATAATATTAACTAAGTTGTAGTACATGTCACAAGGTTTCCGTGCATATAAAGAACGCCAAAATCCGAGTTATAACAAAGAAGTTATGACCTGTCGAAGTTTCGCGACAGAACCGACACGACACAGCGCGACGTAAATAGTGAATTTACATTAGATCGATATTTGGCCTTAGATATCTAAATGAAAGTCGTAGAATACGTTAAACCAAGAGCGTGCATAAAAATAACGCCTAAATCTGACTTCGTATGAGGAAGTTATGATTTTTCGAAGTTTCGGCTTAGCAGTAGACAGCCCGAATACTCGATTTGGGATCGAGCGGTTTTTTGCCGACAAAACCTAAACGAGAATCGAAGATCTCGTTAATAGTAGCGTAAAGACAAAAAGACAAACGAAAACGGAATTCAGATGAAGGAGTTATGAATTTTGAACGGAGTATTCCTGTCCCGGCCTACTAAAAATAATATATTAATAATATATTAAAATTAAATTAAAAATTAGCCAATGAAGTCTAAATGAAAGTTGTAGATCTTGTTTTTACCTATGCGTGGATATAAATAACATCGAAAACGGAGTTCATATGTGAAAGTTATGAATTTCTAAGTTCGGGGCGCGAACCCCAAAACTGTCAGAGCTCACGAGGTGAGCATTAAGTGGCTCACGAGGTGAGCAGATGATGGACATCTTCCAGGGAAAGTGGCCATGACGAACGCAATGACGTATCGAGCTCACGAGGTGAATATTAGAAACTCACGAGGTGAGTTTAGCATTTTTTTCCCTATAAATAGAATTCAAGCGGCAGCCGAGTTAGGTTGCTCCTTCTCATCTCTCCCACTCCCGATACTCTCTCTAAGCCCTATTTTAACCCCCCGAATCTCCGGTATCATTCCCGAGCCCCGAAGCAAGTCCCGAAGCCCCGAACATCCCGAGGAGTAAAGTTTCTGAGCCGAAGCTCTGCTCGCGAGAAACCAATTTTTGTGAAGATCTTCCAGATCTACCGAAGAATACTACTTCTACAAGTCATAACGGTGTACGATCATCTTCTGATCAAGTGAGTGTGTGGTTACTTTCTTCTAACACATAAATACGAAGTATTTGTTATAAAATACGTGCTATGTGTTTATATATTGTTGTTTATTTGAGATGAGTGTGGAATGGATGTTTTATATAGTTTTTAAATGAGTTAAACTGTATATGTATGTTATATCTACAAATATGTTGGGTAGAACATGGGTAGATGAGATAGTTGGTGTGTGATAAAAGGATGAGTTGGATTAGACCAAGAGGTTAGTTTTAGATCCGGGAGTAAGGATCAGGTAAAGAGATAAACTTGCTATTAGTCTGTGAGTATGGATTAAGACTAAGTTAATTGTCCCTAGTCCGGGAGTATGGATTGGGCACTGTTATAGATCCGGGATTATGGATCAGATATGGATTAAGACTAAGTTAATTGTCCCTAGTCCGGGAGTATGGGTTGGGCACAGTTATAGATCCGCGAGTATGGATCAGATATGGACTAAGACTAAGTTAATTGTCCCTAGTCCGGGAGTATGGATTGGGCACAGTTATAGATCCGGGAGTATGGATCAGATTAGGATTAAGGTATAGTTAATTGTCCCTATTCCGGGAGTATGAATTAGGTATAATTATTGATCCGGGAGTATGTGTCACACCCCAAAACCAAGAACGGCGGAAACGTTCTGGGGCGGAGGATGTCATGTAAAGTATCACAACACAGTAAATGTAAATAAGCAAACAACATCATCCATTGCATTAAATATATAATTTTAATACAAGCGTGTTCTGTACAGTTTTAGACACCAAAAATATAAGGTAAATCAAAATAATAATATGATGAGTCTTGAATGCGCTCCATCTTCTCAAAAGCTGGCATCGGTACCTGTCTACTGATGACCTGAGAATACAAGTTATTTTGAAAGAGTTTATCAGCATTAAGCTGGTGAGTTCATAAGTATTTTAGTGTCGGTGTTTGTTATCAAAAACGTTTGAAAGTGTCTCAAGTATAAGTTTGTAAAATGTATGTAAGAGTTTGAATCTCTCAGAAAAACCTATATTTTCTATTAAAGTAGCCTTCTACCAAGGCTTAACTGTTTTGTATGTTCGTTTGTTGTAAAAGTGTGTAATTTCCCAAGTGCAACTATCTTTTAACAAAATATAGTTTGTACATTAAAGTTCAAGTGAGGTTATCACTAAAAATATGTAATGGGTAAATCATTGTAGTACTGTAGCTTAGTTTTATAGTAACTACTGTTGTACTAACTACCTTAAACCGGATTTATATTCAGGTAAAATGTGATAATTGCACCATGCTATCGACTGGTAACAACGACATACGAATGGTCGTAATAACAGAATGACGTTTGGCACCCGCAGACCTGCAG
The DNA here is from genome assembly GCF_051521515.1 of Lactuca serriola. NCBI lineage: Eukaryota > Viridiplantae > Streptophyta > Magnoliopsida > Asterales > Asteraceae > Lactuca > Lactuca serriola. The sequence continues at coordinate 83,046,568 of NC_136410.1, read as the reverse complement.
GTCCGGCTGTAGCTAGCAGCAAGGTGTAGGATAGTCAATCCAGTATAGATCTATACGCAAACTCACGCTCTCCCTCCAAGAGAATTCTGGCTACAACTCGGGCCATGACATTTAAGGCATGCTCCGATACAGTGGATCACAATTTTTAACGTATTAATGTAAGGGTAATGTTTCTCGTTCTAGTATAGTTGTATATGTTCTCTTCCTAGTATAGTTGTATATGTTCTCATAGTATAGTTGTATATGGACTCATGAATGAACTGACTCATTGATCTAGCAGTTGTAATGGTATGATCCTGGGTTACCCCGATGGTAACTTACTAATGGCGTGTCTAGTACATATGAATATGGAAGTACTTTTATGTCTATATATGTATATTTGAGATATAATTAATATTGAAACGACCTTCGGATGGTCACCCGAAATCCCACCAGACCACATCCAAATCGAGAAAAAGGAAATAGGGCGGATGGCCTTCCTAAGCCCTTTAAACATTATTTATACATCTATACATATATGGGCATGCAATTTATAATATAAAAGCATAAATAAGTTTTTATAAGACATTTGAAACATAAGTATTATTTTAAGAAAAGATCGACTTGATGTCAATCTATAAAACAATTTGAAGGCATAGGTTTGATAAAACAGTTTCAGTATAAGGAACATTTGTTTGAATCACAGTTGTAAATAAGTCTAAAAAGTAAAAGGTTTTGTAAAACATTTTGAATTAAAACAGTTTGATAGACAGTTTGAACAGTGATAAAATCACTGGTCTCCCTAGTTATTAATCACATGTGATTAATGCAACCACATGTGATTGAAGCAATAACTATAAGTATTTAACTTGTATCCCCCCATAAGTATTTCAAACATTTAAAAATCATTTCAAAGGTTGATTAAAGGGGTATGAACTCACTTGAAAGTTTGAAGATAGCGAGATGGAAAATCGGGCAGAGTTTTGTCTTGGGAAACGGATTTTTCTTGGGATTCTCGGGAATCTCGGGAGTAAAATCGACCCTCGGGACTTGAGCAAAAAGACCAGAGCTTCGGGTTTGAACGGGCACGGAAAACGAGGCAAAACATAAGAGAAAAGAGAAGAAATGGGCAAGTTTTTCGGAAACCCTCGCATCCCTTTTATAGGGGTGCTGAACCGCCTCGGTACGCTGGGCGTACGAGGGTACGCAGCGCGTACTGGGACGTCATCGCTTACGCACTTCGGATGAGAGAGCATAGAGGAGTAGGGGCGACGTGGATGATCCAAGGCCCTTGATTCGAGTACGCGGGGCGTACGAGGGTACGCAGGGCGTACTCCGGTCCTATCTGCTAACTCCCCTTCGGATATTACCAAGAATTTATATTTAAATTTATATTTATTTTAAATAAACTTCTAAAATTCATATCTCCTTCATACGAAATCCGTTTTCGACGTTCTTTATATCCACGCGTAGGTGAGACTACGCTCTACAACTTTCGTTTAGACTCCATTGGCAAATTCCAAAATTATTTTTATTATTTAATTATAAAATGACGTGATTAAGGAATTTCTTTAAAAATTCATAACTTCTTTATCTGACGTCGGTTTTTGCCAGACTTTTCACCGCTGAAATACCATTGTCGAGACCTTCGATTCTCATTTAGGTCATTCCGGCCCAAAGTCGCTCGATCTCCGATTCGAGTTTTTAGTTGTCTGATGCTAAGCCGAACTTGGAAAAATCTTAACTTCAATATACGAAGTCGGATTTGGGCGCTCTTTTTACGTACGATCATGGTTTAATGACATTTAAACATAGAAGGAATTTAAATAGAACTTTTTGGACATTTTATTATCAAAGTTAATTTTATTAACTCAAAAGTGGTTACAATACTTGACTTTTTAGGTCATTACAAAGAGTTGAAATATCGGGTTGTCACAGTATGGATCAGATCAGGAGGTTAGTTTTAGATTCGTGAGTATGGATCAGGTAGTTTTAGATCCGTGAGTATAGATCAGGGGAAAAGGTTAGTTTTAGATCAGTGAGTATGGATCAGGTGAAAAGGTTAGTTTTAGATCCGTGAGTATGGATCGAGTGAAGAGGATAGTTTTAGATCCGTGAGTAGGGATCAGGTAAAGAGGAAAATTTTAGATACGAGAGTTTAGATCGTGTCGTTGTGAGGATCGATGGGGTGGGATAAGAGTTGCCTTTATATGGTGAAATTGTACAAGTTTGAATGTTCTATATTTATAAATATATGATATAACATTGTGGGATGAAAACCCTATATGCTCACCAGGCTCCCAAGCCTGACCCACTCAGTTTCCTTTGTATCACAGGTATCGATACGAAGATATATTTCACGGAGAGATTAAAGGAGATGTAAATTCTTTAGTGTAAATAATGTAAGTTCTGTTTATGTTTATGTGTCTGTATCGGAACATGACATCCCGAGATTTTGTTATATAATTAAAATACATTTCCTTAAAGAAATGCTTTGATAAATCTTTATCATATTTTGGGAACAAATTCTACAACTGTTTTCTTTAAAAGATTACTCTGATTTTAAAAACAAGCATAAACAAATCGGTCTTTTCTGGCCGAAAAATTCGGGATGTCACATACGCTAGGCGCACTCTCTTCCCACGCAGGGCGCATTCAGAAAACAGGCGGGATCGGGGTCTCACCTAGCTACGCTGGGCGTAGCCAGTAGTATGTGGGGCGTACTCCGTCTGACCCCCAAAACATACCAAAATGGTCATAATCATTAAGAAATGTATCCAAACACAGATCTAACCTTCTTTAAACATCTTATTCAATAAAGTCTAAAACTTTAAGCCTTTGCAAGGCTGGAAAGGGCTTGAGCCTTAAAACTCTAACCTAATCCACACTCATCACCACCAAACTCTTGCATGGCTAGAAAAGGGCCATCAGGCAAGCATTTTATGAATCTATAATACCTAACATGCATGAAAGGGTAGATAATATGCCCTGGAGTGTCCCAAACTCATAAAGGTCCAAACTTTTGGACAAGAAGCTCATACAACCCAACTATGGAGATCAAAAAGGAAACACATCAAGGTATAGACTTTATACCTTCAAATATGCACAAGGAGGGGTAGTTTCTGGATCTATAAGCTTGCAAGCAACACCTCCTTCTTCAAGCGTCTTCTTCTTCAACCAATAAGCACCAAAAGTCACTAATAAGCTCCAAACTCTCACAAACAAGGCTTAAACTCTAGATTGGGGTTTTTTAGGGAAGGTGGCTAATAAGGAATTTCTAAGGGAGTCATAAGGTGGTTTAAATAAGGAAGCAAACCCTTAAAATTAAGGTTTTGAGGCTGATCTAGTACGCATGACGTACCTCACGTACGCCTAGCGTACTAGCAAGGCTTCCGCGATTAGATCACATGAGTATGATGCATGTACCGACATGTACGCCCAACGTACGAGATGAAATGTGAAAGTCAATTAAATGGGACCAAATGTGCAACTCAAATAGGTTAAGGGCTAAAATGGAAATACCTGATATTCGAATGATATAGGATCCTAGGAGAGCCTAATATGTGCTTTAGTACGAATGGTGTGTTGTTTAGTAGGTTTTGGGTATCATATTATGAGGAGATGACTTAGAAGATCCATGATGATTCTTGAAGATAGTATGGATAGGTGTGGAAGGTAGTATTGGGCCCGATCCATACTCGAAACGAGGAAAGTCATGAGGATTCTAAGAAGCTACTAGAGAATTTATGTGCGGGTTTCTATATAGTGGGTAAAGTATGATGGATTAATGATGACATTTTGGTTATGAGCTGACAATTTGATATTGTTTAATAGGATGTCGATGTCTGGGCGGGAAGCAGAGTCCTATGAGATTTATACATATGACATAGGGTTACGCAGTTGGATTACCATTGAGGTTTCACAGATACTGCTCGAAGTGTTTCCTGGTATCGTTGGTCGAATCATTGACGAAATGATTGCCAAGTTCGAGGAGTGAACTGCAGCCTTTCGGACTGTGGCAGAGACTGTTGAGGCGACTATAGGGAGAGATCTTGATGTGGGAATGCAACACGGAAAGAGAAAGAGTGCTCATGATTCAACATTTTCAGCGATGGACAAAGAGTTCGAGGTTGATAACCTGGGTACTGCAAGTCAGAGGGACTTTGATATCTGTGGAAAGTCTGGTGAAACCCACGGGTTTGCTTGCCACAAGTTCAAATGCGACACATGTGGAGAGAAAGGGCATGTCGCCTGCGATAGCAAGAAGGGTCATACGTGTTTTCACTGTCACCATCGGGTCATCTCAAACTCGACTGTCCTGTATGGGTAGCGTAGGGAGTACAAGCCCCAACACCCATCGTCCGATAGGAGTTTGATGTGCACAAAATTATACCTATTAACTTTTAAATTTATAAACGTAACCAACGTTACTAATTTATGCACCTATAGGCAGCATACCTAGTCCAATTAGAGACTAGTTTAGGTAAGTCGTGTGTCGAACATAGGGAAGTAGGTAAGCCGTGTGTCGAACACAAGGAACGAATTAATAAAATAATTACTAAAAGTTAAATTAACAAAAAAAATTAATGGGGGTTTTACTAATTTTTCAAGATTAGAAGAACTTAAATCTAACAAATACCAAATATCATTATTTGTAACCTACCAAAAATCACAAAAAATTTAAGCTTTTCAAAACAACCCATTTACTAAAAGAAGTGTTTACAAAACCATTATTTCCAAAACATTGTTTAAAATCAGAGTCTTCCAAGATCCAATCAGTCATAAAACCAAGCATGTGTACGGTCATGTCTTCGCCTTGCCACATTCCTCTAAAGTACCTGAAACAGTAAACTGAAACTGTAAACACGAAGCTTAGTGAGTTCCCCCAAAGTACCACCACCCAACAGATAACATATACAATCAAGCATGTCGGGTCCAATCAACCATCGGGTTAGAATACCCCAGAACCAATCAACCTCCGTGTCTAGTCATCCTCAAGATGGAATACCCCATGTTGGAATGCCAATATACAATGGGTTCAGTCAACCATTGGGTTAGAATACCCCAGACCCAGTCAACCATCGGGTTGGAATGCCAATATACAGCGGTTCCAATCAACCATCGGGTTGGAATACCCTCAGGCCCAATCAACCATTAGAATGGAATGCCCCCAGTCTGTTGGCTCACGCACATATCAGTAAAGCCTCAACCACCAACCAAAATATGTGCACATATAACAGATAAACATATAACCGGCCAATAAACTATCAGACATATCTATAGATCACTACCGCATACTCACATCCTATATATCAAGACTCATATCTAACAAATCACTACAATATAATGACATTCTATTACAAAGCCGGATATCAAATCCAATGGGTCAGTCTTGGTGCCTTCGACCCATAAGTATAGTGTGGAAACTCACCTCTCGATCTGATCAATAGATGATGAGGTATCGACTCCAAATCTCAGCTCTAACCGACACATATCCATCTAAAAGATCAATTCTCAAACACCATCCAAAATACACCTTGGTCAAACTTAGTCAAAGTCAAAGTCAAATTGGTCAAAGTCAACTGAGTCAACTCAGCCGAATCAACATAGAATGTGTACGCGTGGCATACTTTGAGCATTGACCACAATTGTGGAGGTTGACCACGTATGGGCTGCATACTCATATTACGCACGTCATACGCCTAGTCTTCCCAAAAACACATTAAGAGCTTAATGCCTTAAGCTCTTACATCCAACTTCCAGATCCAAGGCTTAACTCAACATCTTAATACATTAGGACCTTCTAAAGAATGCATGGAGCAAAACCAACCATTAAGACCCTATTTTTATGACTCAAAACCCTTCCTAAGGTCTGAAAGGACGACTTAATGGGTCAAGAACATTCTATGCTCAAGAATCACCATTTTGGTACCAAAAAGTTACTTAAAAGAGTGAAATGTCTAGATCTACAAGATGGAGCGGTAAAGTTGCAAGTTTTATACCTCCTAGAGGTTGCAACCAAGGAGAAAACTTCAGATCCAAAGTGCTTCCCAAACTCTAAGCTCTCCACTCCACTCTCCTCTTCTTCAAGAACACGTTTAATCACTCCAAAGGCTCCAAAATGATCTCTTTATCTTAAGGTTTGCTTGGGGATCGATTTCTCAGAAAGAGGCTGAATAAGAATGAGATGTGAGGCTATAATGATGCTTAAATATGAGCCAAACCCTAAAAATCAAGGTTTGCATTAACCTCATGTATGCCCTACGTATGAGGTGTATGTATAACACTCTAAATTTTCAAACAAAATTTTCATTTTTAAAACCACATAAAACCCATTCTCACATTTCTCAAAAACCCAAATGTATAAGTTGTTCAAACCACAAAATGTTTGATAATATCCCAGAATCCTCAAAAACATAATCTCTAGCTGGTGTGTACAATCATGCCGACGCTTCTCGCGATCCTGAGATGTACCTGAAACACATTTTACACAAACATTGTAAGCACAAAGCTTAGTGAGTTCCCCAAAATACCACATACACATATAATAAGCCTCTCATGGATATAGCTCGGCATGGACCCTCCGGTCATGTGTCTCGGTGAGGACCCTCCGGTCTCACGACCCGGTGTGGATCCTCCAGTCATGTGTCTTAGTGAAGACCCTCCGGTCTCACAACTCGGGTTGGACCCTCCAGTCCTGTATCTCAGTGAAGACCCTCCGGTCTCACAACTCAATTTGGACCCTATGGTTCTAACTCAGTAAGGCACATAATAATATATAGCATAAATCACAAAGACAAAATGCATAATATCACATAACCCAGTGTAATCACATAAGACCCTCTGGTCCATAACTCAAATATGACCCTTCGGTCAGACAGTATGACCACTCAGGTAAGTATAGTGAGAAAACTCACGTCGCCTAGTAAAGCAATATATCCCACACTCGAACTACTAGTTTAGACTCCGCCCCTCCATAGCCTCCAAAATCCACAACTTGACCAAAACCCTAAAGTTAACAGTCAAATTTAACCCTACTCGTCGAGTGCTACTCATGAACTCGTCAAGTTCCTCAGTGTTCGGTAAATCACGAAAACTCGAGTCAATTCGCCGAGTTGCTAACCAACTCGTCGAGTCCATGTAGAGTCCAAAAGATCGGGGAAAACCCTAACCACTTGTCGAATTGTCCCACCAACTCGTCGAGTTCACTCGGAATCCAAAAACGGGAAAACCGGACTCAACTTGTCGAGTTGTCTCATCAAATTTCCAAGTTGTAATGCCTCCAATCTATCGGGGAAAAACCATAACCAACTCGTCGAGTTGGCTCATCAACTCGTTGAGTCCCTTTAGTTCATTGTCTCATTCAGACGTTTTTAACAGAACTAAGGCCCCATACTCTAGATCTAGCCTACTAAGGTTGAAGTGTCACGTAAAGTTGCAAGCTTTACGTCCATGCATGGCATCCAGGGCTCAAAATGCCAAAACAAGATCTATAGAGGGTTTAATGCATGAAAGCTAGCCAATAGATTGATAAATCATGCATCTTTAGGCTCAAGGGACCTCATACTATCCAGAAAGAAGGAAATTTTCACCCGAGAGGAACCAAATCTTCCAAAAGGAAGTTGAAAAACTTCTTAAGATAGGAATGATTAAAGAGGTAAAGTGTCCAAGGTGGTTAGCCAACGTTGTGGTAGTACAAAAAAAAAGAATGGCAAATGGAACTTTTGTTACGTACATTTCTTTTGAGAATGAAACTTTTGTTAGAATTACTTGGAAAAAAATTGAATATTCCCTAACAATTTGATTGAAGTTATAAGGCAGTTCTAATTCCCTAAAAAACATGTTCCTCATAGTACTGTCGCTAATATGTGAAGATATGGGCCACAAGAAGGCCAATTGCCCCCAGTTGACAGTTTCAGCGCCGGTGAAGGCGCCAGCTCCAACGACCCTGCAGATCACGGATGGCCGGCAGGGCAAGGCAGAGGCTCCAGTGGTGAGGAGCCGAGCATTCCAGCTGACTACCGAGGAGGCACGCGCCGCACCCGATGTGGTGACGGGTATGATTCTTTCCCTCTATCTTATTTTTATGATGTTATGTTATTGATATGTGCTCTGTATGTATATGTATGCATTAGGATCGTTCCATGTGAACGGCCTTCCAGTTCAGGTGTTGTTCGACTCGGGTGCGTCCCGATCATTTGTTTCCCTTGCGCTTAGCAAGAAGTCTCATGAGTCATTGGGCGATTTAGATTTCCCTTTGGAGGTGGAGATTGCTGATGATCGATCGGTGCGAGCATCGATGGTATTTCGAGATTGCGTGCTGCGTTTGTTTGAGGAGCACTACTTGGTAGATTTGGTTCCCATTCCGCTGCGTGGGAACAAGGTGATTATAGGCATGGATTGGCTGAGCCCTAATGGGGCAGTGATAGATTGCGCGCAACAACTGGTGTGAGTCAGGACCCCAAGTGGGGGAGAGTTAGTGATTCATGGCGAGAGGCCACCTTGCGGACCCACTGTATGTTCAGCAGCGAGGGCTAGGCGCTATCTTCAGTAGGGATGCGCAGGATATGTCGCGTATGTGATGGATACCCGGGAGGCGGGTAAGGCGACAGTGAGCAAGGTTCCGGTGGTTTGAGATTTTGCAGATGTTTTCCCAGAGGAGCTTCCTGGGATACCTCCGGAACGACAGGTTGAGTTTAGGGTTGACCTTGTTCCTGGTGCAGCTCCGATAGCCAAGACACCGTATCGGTTGGCTCCTCCTGAGATGCAGGAGTTGTCTACACAGCTGCAGGAGCTGTTAGAAAAGGGATTCATTCGGCCGAGTAGTTCACCCTGGGGAGCCCCGATTTTGTTCGTGAAGAAGAAGGACGGGTTGCATCGGATGTGTATAGATTACCGGGAGCTGAACAAGGTAACGGTGAAGAACCGTTACCCGCTCCCGAGGATTGATGACCTCTTTGACCAGCTTCAGGGAGCATCTTGGTTCTCCAAGATTGATTTGCATTCGGGTTATCATCAGATGAGGGTCAGGGAGGAGGATACACAGAAGACCGCGTTTCGGACACGCTATGGCCACTATGAGTTTGTGGTGATGCCGTTTGGGCTCACCAATTCTCCTGCCACGTTCATGGACCTCATGAACCGCGTATGCAGACCGATGCTGGATCGGTCTGTGATAGTCTTTATCAATGACATCTTGGTTTATTCCAAGACTCGGGAGGAACATGAGGAGCATCTGAGAGAGGTGTTGGAGACCATGAGGAAGGAGAGCTTGTATGCCAAGTTCTCCAAGTGTGAGTTTTGGTTGCGCGAGGTGCAATTTCCCGGACACCTTGTCAACCAGAACGGGATTCTGGTCGATCCGGCCAAGGTCGAGGCCGTGATGAGATGGGAGGTTCCGAAGTCTCCATTTGAGATTCGGAGTTTCCTGGGATTAGCAGGCTACTATCGAAGATTTATTTAGGATTTCTCCAAGATAGCCGTACCCCTGACGTGGCTGACGAAGAAAGCCGTGGTCTTTCGGTGGGGACCCGAGCAGCAGGCTGCGTTTGAGCCGCTGAGACAGAGACTGTGCGAGGCGCCGATCTTAGCCCTGCCAGAGGGCGTAGAGGATTTTGTGGTATACTGCGACGCGTCCATTTCTGGGTTGGGCGCGGTACTGATGTAGAGGGGGCATGTCATTGCCTATGCTTCGAGGCAGCTCAAGCCTCACGAGGCGAACTACCCGACGCATGATTTGGAGTTGGGGGCGGTGGTTTTTGCCCTCAAGATTTGGCGGCATTACCTCTACGGGGTTCGATGTACCATCTACATGGACCACAAGAGTTTGAGGTACCTCATGGATCAGCCGAATCTGAACATGAGGCAGCGTCGGTGGTTAGACGTGGTGAAGGATTATGATTGCGAGATCCTCTACCACCCGGGGAAGGCCAACGTGGTGGCCGATGCGCTTAGCCGCAAGGCGGCACCGATCAGGGATATGTGCATGAGGATGACCGTAGTGACTCCCTCGTTGGAGCAGATTCGGGAGGCCCAACAGGAGGCTATCAAGGAGGAACATCGGAAGAGTGAGCGTGTGGTGGGTCATGTTTCCTCCTTTGAGTATGATAGCCGAGGACTATTGACACTACACCGTAGGGTGTGGGTACCGTATCACGGAGGCGTGCGCCAGATTTTAATGGAGGAGGCGCACAAGTCCCGATTCTCTATTCATCCCGGGGCGACGAAGATGTATAGGGATCTTCATCTAGATTATTGGTGGCCCTGCATGAAGCGGGATGTGGCATGGTACGTTGAGCGCTGCTTGACCTGCAGGAAGGTCAAGGCCGAACATCAGAGACCGCATGGCAAGATGCAGCCGTTGGATATTCCACTGTGGAAATGGGAAGATATCACGATGGACTTTATCACGAAACTTCCCAGGACCGTGCGTGGAGTGGATTCGATTTGGGTCATCGTGGATCGATTGACCAAGAGTGCTCACTTTATCCCGATTCAGGAGAGCATATCGGCCGAGAAATTGGCCGACATCTATATCAGGAAGATCGTGGCGCGGCACAGGGTGCCAGTTTCAGTTATCTCGGATAGGGATGTGCGTTTTACTTCCAGGTTTTGGAAGAAATTTCATGACGAGTTGGGAACTTGTTTGCATTTTAGCACCGCCTTTCACCCGCAGACGGATGGTCAAAGCGAGCGGACCATCCAAACTTTGGAGGATATGTTGCGGGCATGCGTGTTGGATTTCGGTGGTAGCTGGGATACCTATTTTCCCCTGGCCGAGTTCTCCTACAACAACAACTACCACGCGAGTATTGACCGTTCCCCATTTGAGATGTTGTACGGTCGGAGGTGCAGGACCCTGATATGCTGGGGTGAGGTTGGCCAGAGAGTCATGGAGAGCACCGAAGTGGTGCTCAAGACGACCGAGAGGATCCAGCAGGTCCGGAGCAGGCTTCAGACTGCTCAGAGTCGGCAGAAAAGTTATGCTGACAAGCGTCGATCCGACTTGGAATTCCAAGTCGGGGATATGGTCCTCCTGAAGGTGTCGCCTTGGAAGGGCGTCATTCGATTCAGGAAGCGAGGCAAGTTAGGTCCGAGGTTCATCGGACCATTCCGAGTCATGGCCCGGGTGGGCAAGGTGGCGTATAGACTGGATCTGCCAGTCGAGCTCCGCCAAATCCACAGCACTTTCCATGTTTCCCAGTTGCAGAAGTGCTTAGTGGACGATTCAGCAGTAGTGCCTTTGGAGGATATTCAGGTTGATGACAGCCTGAATTACATTGAGCGCCCAGTCGCAATCCTCGACAGGAAGTCAAAGGATTTGAGGAACAAGAGGGTGGAGCTAGTGAAGGTGCAATGGCAGCACTGCAAGGGTTCGGAATGGACTTGGGAGCCGGTGGACGAGATGATGGAGCATTATCCCGAGCTGTTTCAGGATCGAGCAGCAGACTTCGAGGACGAAGTCTAAAATAAGTGGGGGAGATTTGTAGCACCTGGTTCCTGGTATGTAAATCTTATTGAGTATTTTCCTTCTTTTTAGCCTTGGACTCGGCGAGTCATAGGTCCGACTCGCCGAGTAAGGACGGGACCCGGGACATGTTTAAGTTGGCGACTCGGCGAGTCTATATTCTGGACTCGGCGAGTCACCGCTGTTGGATAAAACCCTAAGTTTCAGGGGTTTGCACCCTATTTAAACAACATATCTGCCCCAAGCCAGCCCCCATTCACCCCCCCAGAGCTTCCAACCCTCGTTCTAAGTTGTTCATTTAGAGTTTGAAGCAATTGTTGTGTGATTTTGAAGGTTTTGAGGCAAAAGGGAAGTAGATCAAGAGGAATGGAAGGAATCCAAGCATCTTTGTGCTCTCTCAGCAGTTCCTTTGAGGTATAACCCGTTTTCACCATGTTTCTATGCTTATTATTTCATTTAAGTCATTCTTGAGCCAATCCCCAAGCTTGTATGTGCAATATAAGTCATAATAAGTTGATTGGCCTCTAGATCTAGGCAAGATTGAGCTCCAGGAGCTCAGATCTATTACCTTTATGGACCCATGTTGCTTGTTCACTCTAGATCTACCATTTTGAGGCATTTTGAGCCCTAAATCCCTCATTGGTGAGTATCTACACGTAAAGTTGGAAACTTTACGTGTCATTCATGCTCTAGGAACCCAGATCTGTAAATGGCATGGTCTGGATTCAAGCAGAATCGACCATATAGTAATTGCATGGTAACGACTCGGCGAGTCGTTCATCTGACTCGGCGAGTCGGTTCGCGAGTCTCCGAGTTTGTCCCCTTTTCGTAGTGTCGAGTGAGAAGTGAGTCACGGGGTGTGACTCAGTGAATCGGAATTTGAACTCATCTATGGAGGAACTCGGCGAGTCAATGCCCTGACTCGGCGAGTTCAAGGCAATCTCCTTAGATCAAGAACAGACTCGACGAGTTGTTCATACAACTCGGCGAGTCGAAGCAGCAAGTGTTCTTCGGATGAAGACGAACTCGACGAGTTGTTCATACAACTCGGCGAGTAGGATGAAGGACTTGAATATCAGTTTAGAAGGAGAACTCGTCAAGTCGTCGCCTAACTCGACGAGTAGAAACGGGATTCAGGACAATCGTTTGGGTAGGGACTCGGCGAGTTGGAAAGCCAACTCGGCGAGTCGGGTCAACTGAAAGTTGACTCTGACTTTGACTTAGGGCATGATCAGGGGTAAAATGGTCATTTTACCGAAAGGACAGTTAGCAGTGTTTGATTGAGTATGTTGTGGGAATTGCAGCCGGAGGATTTCCGGAGCAGCAGCAGCAACAGTAGACAGTCAGTTCCCGATCAGATCAGCAGCTACTTCGAGGTGAGTTACCTTCCAGTAGCGGTGGGTCTACGGCCACAATGCCGGCCCACCAGTAGGAGTCGTATGTTAGATGATTGTCTTTGTGATGTCATCTAGGTTTGCTACTACCTGATATGTTATATGCTAGCATGATATGTTATATGAGATGGAAGTAGAGATCGGTTGATAGGACCGAAAGGTAGTTCAGACACCCCAGAAATGTCTGACGGTACGTGATGATATGTTTGCATGCTGGCTTGTTATGTTATATGCGATAAAGGTAGTAAGAGGGGACTAGTCCCCGAGGATCGGGTTGTTAGGACCGATGGGTAGTCAGCACCCCAGAATGGCTTGACACGGGTAGTTAGCACCCCAGAATGGCTTGACACGGGTAGGACGGCACCCCAGAATGGCCGTACCGGATAGTCAGGCACCCCAGAATGGTCTGGCAGTATGTATGTTATGTGTTTGTATGGTATGTGGTACAATAATAATGAAACCAATTTGATTTCAAAAAGTAACTATACACAATATGATCAATTTGATACGTACATTTCTTTTGAGAATGAAACTTTTGTTAGAATTACTTGGAAAAAAATTGAATATTCCCTAACAATTTGATTGAAGTTATAAGGCAGTTCTAATTCCCTAAAAAACATGTTCCTCATAGTACTGTCGCTAATATGTGAAGATAAGGACCCTAAGAGAAAATGTAATGTGCAAACAAAATTGAATATGCCTAAAAATTTGATTGAAGTTGTAAGGTACTTCTAATTCTATAAATAAATAAATAAATAAATAAATAAATAAATAAATAAATAATAATAATAATTATAATAATAACAATAATAATAATAATAATAATAATAATATGCCTAAAAATTTGATTGAAGTTGTAAGGTACTTCTAATTCTATAAATAAATAAATAAATAAATAAATAAATAAATAATAATAATAATAATAATAATAATAATAACAATAACAAAAACAATAATAATAATAATAACAATAACAATAACAATAATAATAATAATAATAATAATAATAATAATAATAATAATAATAACTTGTCACTAATTCTATAACAAATATTTGAAGATAAATAATGATCCTAAGAGAAAGAATTCATAATGAAATGTAATCTGCAAAAGAATTCTAAGGATGTGTAAAATAATCAGTTATGGAAAATATAAGAAACAACGATAATACAGTTATGGAAGGCTTTGTGTGGTGCGTGTGGAATCCAGGAGTTATGTGAGAATCGACCACGCGGATAGTTAGGGTATGTATTATAAAACTGTCATGGAAAATTTTGTTTCGCAGTCTTATTAACTTTTAATATTACTTTTATATTCTTCTAAATTTTATATTACATATATGGATTTGATTCGCATCATCTTAGGGAATTTAACAAACCCCAATATTTATAATTGGTAAACGCACTAACATTGTTGTAGCTCATTTTCATGGGTGATTCTCATCTATGTTTTATTTGTATTATTTGCAGGAGGTGAAAACAATAATAATATCTGGCCCAAAACATTCCTTGCTAATAGTAGTTAATTTTTTCTGATAGTTTACATAATATACCATAACAAATATAGGAAAATCTATTCCCTTTGGGCTGTTAAATGATAATAATGTTTATGTCATAAATAATCCATAACTTGGATGTTGGTATGTGTTGAATTGGACATACTTGATAACAGAGCTAGAACTTGTCCAACTATTCTAAATTGATGTTCAATTAAACAAAATTAAGTAAAAGTTCCATCAATTCATCTCTTAGGCATTTCATCAAACACATATTAATATTGCACATTAAGAGGAAAAGATTGGCGGAGTGGAAAGCCAAGTGTCTTTCTTTTGGGGGTCGGTTGACCCTAGTTAAAGAAGTTTTGGGGTCGGTTGCAAGTTATTTGATGTCAATTTATCTGGTGCCTCTTACATTAATAAAGGATCTGGAGAGATTGAGATCAGTGTTTTTTTCGGGTGCATATTTTGATGATCGTCATATACATTGGGTTAGGTGGGATAAAATCTTGGCCCCTAAAGAGATTGGAGGTATGGGGATTGGTAGACTCTTTGCCTTTAACAGGGCTTAATTATTACGTTGGAAGTGAAGGTTTTTTCACAAACCTAATTTATTATGGGTGAGGGTGGTCAAAAGCATCTATGGTTTGGGGGATAATAATGGTCCTTTGATTCCGAGGAGACAGGTGTTCGGTCCTTGGAATGGTATTATGAGGATTGTTCAGAATCTTAAGGATAGGGGACTTGACTTCAATAACTTAGCTCCTATTAGAATTGGTGATGGGGTGTCTACTTCTTTTTGGCATGATAAGTGTCAAGGCAATAATCCTCTTTCGATTTCTTTTCATCATGTGTTTGCTCTGGATATGAACCGCTCAGCTAATGCCAGGGATCGTTACTTAATTGGGTGGAGTACGGATAATATTAGACATATACCTAGAGGTGAGATTGAAGAAACTTAATGTCTTTCTTTCTTGGAAGTGGTGCAGGGGGTTCAACTCCAACAAGTCTCAGATAGATTGGGTTGGTCTCTTGATAGTTCTAATCATTTTTATGTGTCTTTTGTTCGATATGCGTTGGATAGTGGAAGGCACGTGGGTACTCGGTAGAATAACTGGGTTCCTATTAAGTTGAATATTCTTGTTTGAAGAATAGCTTGCTATTATTCCTACGAGGGAGAGATTATATATTAGAGGTGTTATGGTCTCATCTATCATGTGCCCTGTTTCCTTGGCTGCTGTCGAGACTATAGACCACATTTTTGTTGGTTGCCGACGTTGGATTAGTGTCTATGTCCATAACTATTTTGGTATGTACTTGACCCGATGGTGCATGGTCCTTTTCGGTTGCCTTCACCAAAGCAACTTGATAGGATGAATTATGGAGAGAGAGGATTAATCATGATTTATTAATATATTATGAGAATAATATATTAAAGGAGAAATCATATTGTTTAATTAATATTAGTCAATAATTAATTAAGAATTAATTTTGTGGCTAAATGAGATTAATTAAACTTAGGGGACTAGAACTATCAATTGTGTGATAGTTAAATATTTCGCTAACGGACTCCATATTAAAGGAGTGGACGAATTCTATGTGGAAACCCATTAGAAATCGTCCAAGGCCTCTAAGGATGAAGTCCATGGGCTGCTTAGGGCCTAAGCAGTCAAATTACGGTTTCCTTGTTAAATAACCCTAATAGCCTTACTATTTAAGGACCCCTAGGGCACCAAAAACATGGCTAAGAGTTTCCTTAGGGTTTCTAGACGCTTTTTTAGTGCCTCTCCTCTTCTCCTTCTTCATCCTCTTGCTTTTGATGTTTGTGAGTCGTTAGAGGTGTGACATTTGTGACACTAAGCTTTAACAAGCCAATTACAAAGAGAAATTCATATTGTTATTCCTACATAACAATCAAGGTAAGATCTAAACCCTAATTCATATGTCAATATCATTATTGTATGCTAGATCTAGGTTTTATGGCTTTGGATGATTATTGCATGTTCATTAGACAAACTAGATCCAAAGCTTTAGGGTTTGCATGTACACCATAAGAATGATGTAGTGCTCAAAACCCATCAATGATATCAGAGCCTAGGGCTGTTTGTTGATGAATATGTTGCATATTTGATCATTCTTTGGCCGAAAATCGCTTTTCTTGCTCTTTGCCTGACTGACTCGGCGAGTCAGTGGATGAACTCGGCGAGTCAGGCCGACTCAGTGAGTCTAGTCCCTCACTCGGCGAATCTCGAGGTCAGACAGAGGGAAAATCAGAATTTTATGCTCTTTTTGCTGTGGGATAATTACCAAAACGATTTTTATTGATAAAATTCGGATTTTTATGATATTGGGTGATTATCCTTTGCCAAAATAAAAGTTAATTTCATATTAATTGAATTATTATTTCCTTGTATGATAAATTTTGATTTTTTGATGAATTATCTTGCATGAAATTGGATTAGATCAAAATTAGATAACCACCAATTAATTGTTAATTGATATTATTTGTATTTTGATCTAGAAGATTCTTGATAATGTTTTGAAAAGTTTCAAAACTTGCCCTCAAGTTTTGAAATTTAAATTTCTGATTAAAGTTTAATTTTGAAATATTTAAATTCTAAACCCTAATGTTTTGAAATGTTTCAAGACTTGCCCTCAAGTTTTGGAATTTAAAATTGTTTGATTAAAAGTTTAATTTTTGAAATTTTAAATTCTTAAACCCTAGTTTTTTAAAAAGTTCAAATTACACCCTCATGGTTTTATTAAGTTAATTAAAAGTGTAATTAAAGGAGAGTTATTAAATCCATAATGATATGGTTTATATTTAATTAAATTAAAAGTATAATTTATAAAATTAAACCACCTACTATTTTAAAAAGTGTAAAATAGACCCTTGTACTATATATAACATTAAAAGTCTAATATTATATATGTATAACTTAACCTGCTAGTCTTACCGTTTGTAGGACTCATTCACGAAGCTGGTCTATAAGAGACATTTAAGGAAATTGCCTATAAAATGGCGATTGAATGGGTATACACTCTTACCCACCGCACTCTTGACTAGTGGAGGGTCGTTAGCCGAACGGGTAGGATAGGGAAATCCTTCTCCTCATTAAAAGTATAATGAATTATAAAGTAACTAAATATTTTTACAAAATTCCCAATCCTAGTTACTTTAGGTAAAAGTGAATTGATGCAATTCCATGAAATTACACTTTGTACCGTTGCTAAGACGTTAGTGGAGTGTGTGTGGTTAACCGACACACTAATTGGATGCTAAGCAAAGGTGGCAAAGGGTGACTCAATGTTTGTCATAGTTCGGTGGAGCGTGTGTGGTTAACCGACACATCGAATAGGTGACTGTAACAATGGGGGAACCATGTATATTTGCATGATTATTCACACCCTGTTTTGTGATCCTCAGCATCCCAGTCACAAATCGATGGGCATATCGAGATTTAAACATGTCATTCAAAAGTTCGATGAATCTCAAAAGATCTAGGAGTTTTCAATGCATTTAAAACTTAAATTCTTTTTCGCTTTTCAAGGTGGAAAATTAGTGAATTGTCATTCACTTACCTTAAAATGTTCTGCAAGTTGGATTACGGCACCCCTCTTCCAATTTGTAGGATATTGTGTTGGGTCCTAGCCTTAATATCTCATTTGGGTGTTTTATTAAGAACTCAATCAACTAACTTGAATTTTCTCCCATTTTGTTGATGTCAAAATCTAACAACTATGGTCTTCCTAAATCCATTGGAAAAAGATTTCCAAATGAAGATGATATTCCACGATTTGATCAAGGAACAAGAAATCACTCTTCACTACCTCCACCTCCCCCTTGTTCTCCCTGATCCACAAGTTCGAAGGCTTGAAACGTTCAAGCTCACTCAAGCCCTTTTGGCAAGTAAACACGAAGAAGGAAAGTCGATGTGTGCACATGTCCTAGGGATGAAGTCGCACATTAACAGGTTAAGAATGTTGGGAATCATTTTCTATGAGAAGTCGGCTGTTGACTGGGTTCTTCAATCGCTTCCTGATTCATATAGTGAGTTCGTAAGAGAGTACTATATGATGGACCACGACATGACCCTCATCGATCTCACCTATATGCTTGTTGCTGCTGAATCAGAAATGATTTTGTGCACTGGAGAAGCAAAGTTGATTGGCCGATCTGCCTTCCAAACTTCCATAGACATAGGCGACGGCAACAAAAGGCATGCCATGGTCGAAGAGTTTGACCATAACAGAAAGGCAAAGTCTAAGGTAGTTGCCTGTGCTGTTCTAAAAGAGTCAATTTGCTTTCATTGCCAAGAGAAGGGGCATTGGAGACAAAGCTGCCGTATATACCTGAGAGATCTAAGAGATGGGAGAGTCAAGAAGAATGGCTCTACTTCAGGTATTATCCATTATCTAACTCTGTTAAATTCCTATTTCATTGATTCTAAATGCATGATGTGATAAGATTACATTTTTGTATTTGTAGGACTGAAGAAAAGAAAGGAAGAAGCACACTGAGTCTGATCACGAAGAAATGGGTTTCGATCGCATGATTCATGATCGGATTTTTAGAGCTACTACTTAGAGAGTTATGATAGATTTGTTAGGAATATTTGATTACATAGTTTTCCAATTGATTTTGCATTGTAAGGACATGTTTTCCGCTGCTTTTATGAATAAAATAAATTTTGGTTTGACTTATTTATTTATATCATTGCAATGAAATCGTTGTGGAAAATTGATGTTTGCATATTTCTATTATAAATGGATGTGATTCTTAGTTATATTATTTATGGAAATTTTCTGAGTAAGGAAAGATTCTCATCGCCCAAGTTTCAATTGGACAAAATCTTGGAATCATATGATTTGAATCATGTGATGTATGGAAATCTTGATACTTAGAAATTTTAAGACTAATTCCTTGACAAAGAGTCAAGTGAAGGACTAGGAGAACGGGTTCGCAATTTTGTGCACCAGTTAAGTCTGTCATAAATAACAATAAGATTATTCATCATATTTACTAAAGGATTAGTAAATGTGGTTATGATTATAGGATTAAGCATGATTCTAAACCAGTGAAAAGTTTCAATGAATGGAAGAACGAATAAGAAGAATCAATTAGGCAGAAAGATAAGAAGTTTCTCTAATCTAAGAAGAAGGGAGAGTACTTCTATATGTCACACCCCCAAACCAGAATGGCGAAAACATTCGCGGGTGGATGACTTCACGTAGTACCATAACAATTGAATATCGTAATGAAAGTAACACATCCATCATATATATATATATAATAAAAACGTACATTGTTGCGTTATACATGTTTCTAAAAGAATATTACAATAAGATGGTTTAAAAGGTTTAATAATAAATGCCATAATGTTCCTTTCTTCAAAAGCTGGTAGTTACTTGTATTACCGATTCCCTGAGAAATACAAGTGTTTTCGAAAAAGTGTCAACAATAAAGTTGGTGAGTTCATAAGTGTTTTTGTATTGAAAATTATGTCATTTTGGAAGAAAGTAGATGAATGTAGTTTCTAGAAAATCCAATATTTTCCACATATAGTTTGAAAAGTTTCCAAAGTTGGAGGGCGTTAGTATTTTCCTACTTAAATTATAAAGATAAATCTTGTGCTCAAAATAAAGTAAATATTGAATGCATTTATGAGTCTCTTAAATCAAGTTTGTTTTTATACTTTCGTGTGAGTTGTATAACCATACTATCGACACAGACTGCCTGTAACAACATTCTTCAGGTGTTGTAGTGTTATGACATTTGTCACCCCAGACCTGCCGGTCTAACTGTAGCTAACAGTTTAGGTGCGGGGTTGTCAATCCCGTATAGATCCATACACAAGTATCACACTCTCCCTCCAAGAGATTATGGTTTATAATACAGGACTTGACATGCATACTAGAAAGTACGTTGAAGTTGAATATCTCACATCACTTAGTATAAACAGATTCACGATAAGAAAGTCTTTGTTTTACTTTAGGTGAAAGTATTTTGTTTTTCAATATGTATACATAAGAATGTATAAATGACTTGCAAACTATACCCATTATAGTTCCTCAGAAAGTATGTTCCATTTGGTGAAAATAACTTGGTAAGATACTAAACTTTATACGTAAAGCAGGATAGATGTTGTATTCATAACGATACGTTTTCTTGTATTGTACTTGTATCCCCCCCCCCCCTAAAACATGAAAAGACTTAAAAATTAGGGGTATGAACTCACTTGTTTGGTTTGGAGAGAGTCGGACTAGAGTCGAGCAGAATTCAACCGTAGAAAGTTGCGTATTCAAGCTTCTCGGGGATCTCGGTAGCGTAAAACCTTCGTCGGGGGCTCGGGTGTGGAACCGAGGGTATCGGGATGGCCTCTGGTGCTTACAAGTGTGTGAGAGTGAGTGAGAGTTTGAGAAAAAGTGTTCAAAATCCGGAGTCCATGCTTTCTATTTATAGGGCTGAGGGCGCGAGTACACTGGGCGTACCACCGGAGTACGCTGGGCGTACGCGTTACGGTGAGCGTACTTCGGTTACGCTGGGGGTAACTTTGCATCATGGCTTACGAGTTGGGTCTAGCTAGGCGTAGAGCTTGCAGCTGATGGGACTCGACCCTGCACCTGAGTACGCTGGGCATACTCTTGAATTACGATGGGCGTAATCCCAGCTTCAATCTTCTAAATTCTGTAACTTTTGCGTACGGGCTCCATTTTTCGCGTTCTTTATAATAACGTGTGGGTGAGACTATGCTCTACAACTTTCATTTAGACTCCATCGGCTAGTTTTGACTTTATTTTTAATACTATGTTTTTAATAGGCCGGGACTGCTAAACTCCGTTAAAAATTCATAGTTTCTTTATCCGACATATGTTTTCGCTTGTCCTTTTATCATCTTACTCCTGTTGTGGAGACCTTCAACTCTCGTTTAGGTTGCGTTAGCTAAATATCGTTCGATCTTCAATTCGAGTTTTTAGCTCTCTACTGCTATTACGAAACTTAGAAAATTCGTAACTTCTTCATACGAGATCCAATTTGGGCGATCTTTTTATGCACGTTCGCCGTTTAACGTAATCTACGACTTTCGTTTAGATACTTAAGGCTAAAATGCATTTTATTGAAATTTCTCATTTTATGTTTAATAATGTCTTACTAGGTGTGTCGTGAATATTTGAGTAGTCAAAATCTTTTCATTATAACTCGGTTTTGAATGTTGTTTATGTTTTTGGAAACCTTGGCACGATATCTGTCATTTGATGCATCCTAACTTTAGATTTTGAACATTTTATTTTTGAGGTTAATTCCGTTGATTCCAAATAGTTTCGTTGTATTAGATTTTTGAGTGTTACATTGCTTTGGAAAAATATAGGGTTGTCACACTATATCAGGTTTTATGATCGCCTTAATTGTAAAGAACCATATTACAATTCATCCTCTAAGGAAACCTTAGTGCACTAGTTTGTCTAAGAAGAGGAATCAGAAATTGCTATAGTGGTTAAGTCGTTAAGATAAATCATACTTCGTTCCAATATCGAATGTTAAAATTAAGATTGTGACATTGAGTGACACATCTTAAGTAGGTTTGTAACACTTATCAATTGTGGAATAGATGAAGTTTTCTTATTCATACACATTTGGAATTTATAGATTGTGATGTCTTGAAGAAGACATAGACCAACTAGAAAAAATTAAATTAAGTGTTAGTCTTGATAGAATTTCGCACTAACTCTTGAATATTTGTTTTGTCAAGGAATGTTTCTTGACAAGAGAATCATATATATCAAGAGGTCAGTGGGAGTATAAATGATCTTGAAAAGCTTCAAGAACAAATCAAGAATAAACCTAATCAATGATCACTAACATACGACTTGAAGTTTACAACCTATCGTGTTGACATATTCTCGTTTTTGTGCCATTCTAGTTTGGTTAACTATGCATATGAGTTCTACAAGTTCTCAATGGGTTGCATAGGAGAAAGGCACCTTGATCAATTGAAAGTGCATTGGAAGATAGGGGTGAGTTGCTCAATAACTTGGAAGTTATGGTGGGACCCTTGATGGAAAGAAATCAAAGATTAAATAAGTTCAGTCCATATGAGTTGGTTTTGTTGCAATCATTATCTTATGATTATGGTTATGACAAATGCACATGGATAGGAATGCATACACCACAAAATCTAAGTGTCATCAGGTTTCTCTCCTTCATGAAAATGATTGTGAGGAAACGCTTTCACTAAGAAAGATTTTGAAGATAAAAGTATGTAATTTGCATTTCTTGAATTCGATTACGACTACAACATCCCTCTTCATAGTTCGAATTGTGAGATTTGGCAAATCAGTTTGAACATTCGAGACTTATTGTTATAAGTTCTATAATTGTTTAGACACACATATGGGTTATCTAAGGAAAGGTGTATGAGTTTAAGAAGCTTATATAAAGTCTTATCGAAGCATCTAGTATTAGAAATATGAATTTATAAATTCAATAAGCATTGTTTTTCTAGAAGTTCAGATGATTTCTGAATACATGTCAAAGCTAGTGGGAGCATAAGTGTTATGCTAGTATGGATATAATCACCATGTTAGTGGGAGCATGGTAATTAGGGTAAGTTGCAAGTTGGCAATATTAATTATAGAAAACAAAATTTTCAATTTGCAAAGTTGTAATATTGAAAAGTTGTTTTGCCATAATTAAGGGAGAGAATTTTATACTTCGTTTCGAAATCCAAGAGTGTAGATCAAGAAATTTTAATCAAATTTAGTCAAATATATGAATTGCATTCTTAAAATTCGATTATGATGACGACACCCATTTTTATAATTCGAATTTTGAGAACTTGGCAAATAGAAATATTATGGCAAAAGACTGTTAAAGTATCACGTCTTTATGTAAGACTTTATGCTTCGTGTTCTATATGCTTCGAGTATAGGATTAATCGCATATGCTATAATAATTGACTGTTCTTAAGTTTTTCCATATGCCTAGAGCATTAAGAGGGAAAAATGACTGGAACCGGACATGACTAAGTTTATTAAACAACTATCAAAGGACAAACTAAGGTTTGCCAAGGATTGGTCGCTTATGAGCAGTTGGAAGTATAGTAATAGATGGACCATATCGACATTATTATAAATAGATATGATTCTATTTTGAATGAGTTGTCATATGGAAAATATGGAAATATTTCCATATTGGGAGTTGGACGTTAAGAATCTATATGTCTAGATTAGAAACTTTTATGCAAAAAGGATGTTCAAAGGAATGTACTTTGAATATGGGACTTCGTATCTATGGAATTGTCTTGCAACAATTTCCAATAGATGACTTTGTAATTTCATTGGCAAAGTCTTTGGGACTTTGGCGTTGTGATATTACGAAGGAATCATTGCATAGAATGTTAGAATCTAATATATTCTATTAGTAGCAAGAATTTGATATTCTTACACTTAAGGTAAGGATTGGGAATTGTGAAATGAGTGTGATTGAAAATATGTTCAATTGATCTATTTCACAAAATAAGGACCATAGGAAAACATAGTGTGCATCTAAGAGCATGCGACAAGTATAGTTATAATTCAAGTAGTAAGTTGATTACCCGAAACAACAAATAATGAGTAATCAATATGGTGATAAATAAAAGGTGTTTTACTAATACTCAAAAGTTTGATGCCATATAGGATAAGTATTATTCTTGTGTTTCACTTTGCATGTTTTGACTTCCTGAATAATTAAATTATTTCAGAATAATCAAATTATTCGAACGGTCGACAGTTGTTCATATGTTGGAATTAGGTATGAATGAAGACAATCATGAATTGGTGTGTAGATTGTCTAAATTGTGTTAGACATAGCAAAGGTTTGCTGCAACGTTCATGAGTCGTTATGAATATGATTTGAGCATTAGATTAAAACCCATGCTCACTTGGATCGCTTCATGGATTTTATCATGAGTGATTGGTGAGACGATAATAAATTATATTCTTGAAAACGAGAAGTGTGACTTATTTCTTGCAAATCGGTTGCACATTGATAATATGTAAACGCACCAGTAAGTTGGTGTTATAAAACATATTGTTGTGTGTGATTCGGTGAGTGAGTACAAGAGAGCATTGAATCGAAGTTTATCCGTTCCTTTTACCCAAAGTGGGATAAAAGCGATATTTGTGGGCCCCTCGATGATTTAGTGATGACACCTAAAGTGCTTTGCCAAGCCGGGACTAAGTTGATGTGTTCAATTGTAGTCTGTTGTCAGTCGTCATAAATCGAAAATCGGAAAACAACACATAGACTGAGAGAATGATTTAAATCTGTGTCTCACGTCTATAAAATATCTAGAATGGAGGAATATATGATCCCTTATCTAAAGGACACGCTTCTGCTAAGATCAGAGTTTACAGCGGCCTTTGAAAGCTACGATTGCGGATCAGGATCTGAAGTAATATGCATAATTGTTATTAGACTTATCCAAGTGGGAGATTGTTGGATTAGTGTCTAAGTCCATAACTATTTTGGTATGTACTTGACCCGATGGTACATGGTCCTTTTGGGTTGCCTTCACCAAAGAAACTTGATAGGATGAATTATGGAGAGAGAGGATTAATTATGATTTATTAATATATTATGAGAATAATATATTAAAGGAGAAATCATATCGTTTAATTAATATTAGTCAATAATTAATTAAGAATCAATTTTGTGGCTAAAATAGATTAATTAAACTTAAGGGACTAGACCTTCAAACTTCTATACAATTTACGTCCTAATAATTACCAAACGAACCTCAACCTTCAAACTTCTATACAATTTAATCCGAAAATCACATTTTAACCCCCAACTTCTATAATTATGACTTTTAACTCCTCGAAACTAACGCCTTGCTATATTATTATTGACTTTAGGGCTTCTATGCCTTTATTTATTATTTATTATTTATTTTTTTAAATAGGGTGTTACAACTCTCCCCCACTTAAATTAGATTTCGTCCTCAAAATCATTCCTTACCATACCTTACACGCCCTACCACTCTAGTAACATGGTCACTATCCTGGGCACACGTTAGCCTTCCCATGTTGGTTGTGATCAATCTTCGCAAAGCCCTAAAATCCACAGGCAAATGATTTCCTCGCAAAAAGATCATATATAATCATCTAAATTCTGCTGTCTCGAGATGGTCTGGATCCTTGACAGACAACTTTTACTGAATCATTATTGTTGAATCAGTCCACATGTCTCTTAGCTGCCTACTCATCTCCTGATAACTCAGGGCTCCTACTAGAAAAACAGAATCACAGATCCACTTATCCCTGTGATTCACTTATACTTGGCCAAAACTCATATAATCCCATTGTAAGTGAATTAGCATATCCCAAGCTATCTGTGACTCTAACCATACATGAAATCCCAAGATACTATTAGTGCTTGAGACACTGAACTGTCCAAAGTATCGAAATTCCTGAAACACTGAACTGTCTAAAGTAGTATGTTGCACCGTGGCTGCCTTCCAAAATTTTCCAAGACCTCCCTGGTCTCAAATTATTCATCAGTCATCTGAAATACCGGGTTCCAGCCCGACTGCGGAGCCAAAGGACTCCCTACTTATTCACCTCACACAACTTCTGAACGAAATCCTTCTCTGGAACTAGCTGCCACTAGTTACCATGCCATTGTTGCTCCAATAACCTTTCAAACTCACCAATCGGGCCCATACATCGAGTCCGGACATTACCAAATCCGAGGCTAAAATTGATTGCTACTTGACTAATGGTAGCCTTATCTCATACGTCCTTAAGCAATCTATTGCTTCCCTGATCTGATAACTGTAGTGACGCTCCTACTGTCTTATCACTGGCCCAACCAGATCTAATCCATTCGGGTAAATCCAAAATCCAATCTGTGGATTTCCATATCCTCACTGCTACACCCGAACTGGTGGGTACTACTGTTCCTTCTACGTCCTAACAACGCGTTCAAGCTATCTACCAACCTAGTGAATGCTACGGCTACACCCGCAGACTTACAACACTCTATCACTATCTGACCACTAGTGAATGCTACGGCTACCCCGTAGTCTTACAACACTTTCCATGCTAACTAACTTCTAGTGAATGCTACGACTACACCCTCAAACTTACAACACTTTCCATACTGCCTGATCGCTAGTGAATGCCACGGCTACCCCCTTAGTCTTACAATACTTTTCATGCTACCTGATCGCTAGTGAATGCTACAGCTACCCCCGTAGTCTTACAACACTTTCCATGCTATCTGACCACTAGTGAACGCTACGACTACCCCCATAGTCTTAAAAAACTCTCCGAACCGGGTCGAACATGCACTTAACCTAACACTCAACCGAACTTGAGTCCTAACCAAAGTTCTAGCCTGGTTCCCGAAACCTGTTGTCTGAAAGTCTCGAAGGTTGCCTGTTGCTCACGCCCTCATCGAAAGGCCACTGACTTCATGGTCAGTCGGGTCAAAGAAACTCCAATCTAGAAGGAGTCCCATATAAACCTCCGGTAATAACCCGCTAGACCCAGGAAACTCCGAATCTTAGTTGGAGACCTCGGAATCTCCCACTACATCACGGCCTCTATCTTGGCTGGATCGACCATAATACCCTTCTGGTTGACGAGGTGCCCAACAGATTGCACCTCGTGCAACCACAACTCACATTTGGAGAACTTTATAAAAAGTCTCTCCCCCACTTAGATCCGACTAAGTCTTCACTGTACGCGAGAATTGAAGGATTCCCAATCCTTCTTGCTTTCTAGTATCCCACTAATGACAACCTGTTCTTACCAATGCTAGTGATAAATCACCAGTTGAACCTTGAGATCTCCCCGTCCTCTAAAATCTTGAAGAGTACTCTTGAAATCTGATCCAGTATGACACCTCAATCCATCTCCTATGCTGACACTAAAGACCTTAATCTTAACTTGGGCTGACGAGTCCTCATTCCCACCTCTAATCCCGCAGCACCACTGAACTCTAACCGAACACAACTGTACATTTGCTAACTTCACTGAAGAACTATCGCTCTTACCTTGAACGAGTGTCCTCTAAATAATACTGCTGCACAGGTCCCGACAAAGATCCAGATTGATAACGGTCCACGCGGAACCCATTCCGCAAGATGCATCCCTCTATGAATTCATCAAGGACCTTTCGACATGCAGAATGGAATATATGATCCTTGATAACCTAAACACTAGCAGGAAAACTGACCTGAGGTCTGATTTATTCAAACTCACTCACAATTCCAAACAAATACGTATTCCCAACATCCATCTAGCAGCAGTAGAAGACGACATACCCGCAACACTTGGAGGAATACTGATCACCTTCAACTGTCATGATCAACCCTGCCACACCTATAGCATCCTAAATCCCTGGAGTGAAAAAGTCCCTCGTTCACTTTCTCATACGCGTTGCACTGACTCCGGCCCTGCTGGCCTTTCATTCGATGATCAGAAGTCATGGGTGTCTTCCCGGGACCCCTTAACTATACGCACCTGTCGTGAACCTCTCTTTCCAGGGTTATTCAAATCGATCTTGCATCTGCATCTTCTTGGAAACCATCTCCTTCCGGGTCTGACACCCTATCACACTCGCTAGCTCACTTGCCCATTGCTAAGCTGCAACATCTGGAACATCCTTTTGTTGGGGTTTGAGCATTCTAACACTTCCTAAGTGTACATGCAACCCTAATAAACCTTGGATCTATTTTTGTCTAAGGTACATGCAAAATATCATTTTCCAAGGTTTATAACCTATCTAGCATGGCATGGGGTACTTTTAAACATAAAAGAACTAGATGAATTGCATACCTTTTGTTGATTGTTGCTTCCTTGGAGTTTGAGAGCCAAGCACCAATAATGTGAACGCCGCAAATGGAAATCAAAAATCACCACAAACTTGGAAAATATATGAGAGAGTATACTAACTCTTAGAATTCGGCCACCACTATTACACACACACTAGGGTGGTTTTTCATGCAACATAAGCTTGTTTATATAGTGTGCATGGTTAGAGTGAAACCCTAATAACCCTTGTCTTTTCCTCTTCCAAGGATCCATGGGTTAAAGCTCCATGGACTTCCATATAAGCTTAGCCCATTAACAAATGAGTATTAGCCCACACCATATAAATGTAATAGCCCATAATTTAATTAGTCTTCCTTTTAATCACTAAATTAATTCATAATTAATTCAACATTAAAACTAATTAAATATCATGACTTTATATTAATATATTATAACTTATAATATATTAATAAATCGTAAGTATACAATTCTCATAAAATTATCCATAAATAGTTTGGGTGAAGTGCAACCCAAATGGACCATGCCGGGTCGGGTCAAGTATATACCAAATAAGTTATGAACTTAGACACCTTACCCAACAATCTCCCACTTGGATAAGTCTAATAACTGTATTTGCCTATATTACTTCAGGAACCAACCGGCAATCGTAGCTCTCGAAAACTCTGTTGAACTATGAAGCGCCATTTTAGACAAGTGATCATATAGTCCTCTGTTCTCATGATATCAGCCGGACAAATACATGGAACAATGTCTTACTTATTGTCTGGCAGTTGTTTCTCAATTTCTGATTTGTTTGACAAAGAACTTAACTGAACACATCAATTTAGTTCTGACCGGGCCCGGTACATGGGTCAACACAAAATCATCGAGGGGCGCAAATATCGCTTCTCTTTCTATAAGGAATAGATAAACTTCGACTCATATACTTGTTCTACTACTTGTTGAATTGTACACAAAGGCACGCTTTATGACATCAAGTTACCGTTGCGTTTACGTGCAATCAATGCACAACCAACTCATAGGTAACAACTCATATCTCTAGGTTTGAAGACTTCTATGATATTATTGTCTCACGATCACTCGAGATAAATTCCATGAAGTGATACAAGTGAGCGTGGGTTAATTCCAATACTCATAACTTATGAGCACTCATGAATGTTGTAGCAACCATTGCTATGACTAAACACATTTAGCCATCTACAAACTCGATTCATGACAATCTTAATTCATACATACTTCCAACATATGAACGACTGTGGAGTGTTTAAATAACTTAGTCATTCGGAAAGAATAACTTAGCTATTCTGGAAGTCAAAACATGCAAAGTGAAACACAATAATAATCGAATCCAATATGGTCTCAGAACCCTTTTGAATATAAATAAAACCACCTTTTATTTATCACCATATTGATTACACATTATTCATTGTATAATGTTTCAAATAATCAACTTAATACTTGAATAAAACAATAGTTGTCCCATGCTCCTAGCATGTACACTTTGTTTTCTAAACAATAGTTATGCCATACTCCAAGTATGCACACTATGTTTGTATATGATCTTTACTTTTGTGAAATAGATCAATTGAACATGATTCCTAATGATGCTCATTTCACAATCCCAAATCCTTATTGTAAATATAAGAATTCCTAATTCTCACCATTTACCGAAATCAGATAGATTTTAAACTTATATGCAATGTTCCTCTTGTAATGATCGTGCATAAAGTCACCAAAACCTTGTCACTAGTCATTACAGAGTATTCCAAAGAAGATCAACTCTATGGAAACGAAGTATCATATTTGTGACAACCCTATATTTTCCAAAAGCATTGTAACACTCGAAAGCTAAGTACAACGAAATTAACCTCGAAAATAAAGCGTTCAAGTATCAAGGTTGGGCTGCATCAAATATTAGATATCATGCCAAGGTTTCCAAAAACATAAAGAACGCTCAAAACCGAGTTATATTGAAGAAATTATAACCACTCGTAAATTTACGACACGACGTTAAAACATTATTTGACGTAAAAAGTAGAATCTCAATAAAATGCATTTTAGCCTTAAGTATCTAAACAAAAGTCGTAGATCTCGTTGAAAGGTGAGCATACATAAAAAGATCGCCCAAATTGGACCTCGTATGAAGAAGTTACGGATTTTCAAAGTTTTGTAACAGTAGTAGAAGGCTAAAAACTCAAATTGAAGATCGAGTGTTATTTAGCTATCGCCACCTAAACGTAAGTTGAAGATCTCCACAGTAGTAATAAAACGATAAAAAGACAAACGAAAACCGACGTCGAATAAAGAACCTATGAAATTTTAACGAACTTTAGGAGGCCCGGCCTATTAAAATTATATCATTAAAAATAAATTCAAAACTAGCCGACGGAGTCTAAATGAAAGTTGTAGAGCATAATCTCACCTACGCGTGGATATAAAGAACGCGAAAAACGGAGCTCGTACGTGAAAGTTACGGAATTTAGAAGTCGGAAGCCAGGATTACGCCCCGCGTAATATGGGAGTACGCCCCGCGTACTAGACCCAGAGTCGAGTCCCATCGGCCCGCCCAAGCTACGCTTAGCTAGACCCGAGTCGTCAGCCATGACGCATTATTATGCCCCGCGTAACCGAGTACGCTCAACGTACTTCGGAGGTACGCGCCGCGTACGAGGGTTTCCAGCCCTATACATAGAAGGCATAAGCTCGAGTTTTTACACACCATTCACAACTTCTCAGTCATTCTCCCATATCACTAAGTTCCAGAGACCATTTTCTTACCTTGGTTTCCGCACTCGAGCCCCCGACGAAAGATTTACGCTGCAGAGATCCCCGAAGAGCCCGACGACGCAACCATCCGCAGTCGAAGTTCTGCTCAACCCTAGCCTCTCTCTTCAAACTAAACGAGTGAGTTCATACCCCTACTTTTCAATTCTTTTCACGTTTTAGGGGGGGGGGGATACAAGTACATTACAAATCAAAGTATCATTTTATAAACATAATTATAATATCGTTCTTATAGGGTTTTGATACAAAAATAACTTTATGTTTAAAGGGCTATTATATCACCAAGTTGTCATTACCAAATGGGAACATACTTTTGAGAAACTATAACGAGTGTAGGGTTCAAGTGATTCATACATTTTACATATACATCTCGACAAATGAAATGTTTTCAAAAGAAGTAAAGTCTTTATTATCAATCTGTTTATACCATGTAATGTGAGACATTTAAACTTCAACGTACTCGTATGTATGCATTTCAAGTCCTGTATTATATACCTTAATCTCTTGGAGAGAGAGCGTGATACTTGTGTATAGATCTATATGGGATTGACAACCCCGCACCTAAACTATTAGCTATAGTTAGACCGGCAGGTCTGGGGTGACAAATGTCATAACACTACAACACCTGAAGAATGTTGTTACAGGCCGTCAGTGTCAATAGTATGGTTATAAAACTCACATAAAAGTATAAAAACAAGTTTGATTTACGAGATTCATATATGCATTTCAGTTTTCCATTTTATTGTTAACACAAATTTTATCACTATTATTCAAGCATGGAAAACACTAATGCACTCCAACACGGGAAACTTTTCAAATCATCTATAGAAAATATTGGATTTTATGAAAACCTCGTTCATCGAGTTACTATCAAAAAGGACATACTTTTCAATGAAAAACACTTATGAACTCACCAACTTAATTGTTGACACTTTTTTGAAACCACTTGTATTTCTCAGGGAATCAGTAATACAAGAAACCACCAGCTTTTGGAGAAGGGAACACTAAGGATGTTTTATTATTGAACATTTATCATCTCATTGTAATATTCTTTTGCTAATATGTATAACGCAACAACATACGTTTTCATTATATATGTGATGGTTGTGTTACTTTCTTTACAATATTCAATGGTTGTGATACTACGTGAAGTCATCCACCCCCGAATGTTTCCGCCATTCTGGTTTGGGGGTGTGACAGATTGGTATCAGAGCATTGTTTATAGTGAACTAGGTATACCGAACCACATACGATATACAAACTATAAATGCAAAGGGGACCAAAAACCCTCTGACAAAACATTTTCGTGAACAAAATACTTTCTTTTAAAGATATACATTTTTACAAGCATGCATTAATCTCGTATCAGAACAAGTTTTACTAAGAAGTATCAAGGCAAGTTACGACACTACGATTGATCCCCGGGGTATGTAATCATGTCGAGAATAAATATAGCCTGATCAACTATATTTTTCCTGGATTTGACCAACGTACGTCGAGGAATGGTCGTAATGGACAACAAGCCGAAAACTTACCAAATACAAAATTATTTTAGTTTCGCCAAATAGTATAGGAGTATTATTAAAAAAAATAGTTGTACAATAAAAATTATAGTTAAAAATAATAAGTCGCTAAATAGAAATTTCTTTTCTTATAACGTTCTCATACATCTATCCTAGTACAGACAAATGGCCGGATTCCATTTACCAGGAGATCCCTACTATCCAAACCAAGGCAACGGCGGTTGGATAGAAGAAGACCCGGAGGAAGACCCGGAGGAAATCGAAGAAGAGGTCGAGGAAGAATTCGAAGTCGAAGTCGGAGAGGAGTTCGAAGTCGACGAAGAGATCGTGGAGATTTCTAGCGGGACAGACTCCGAGCCAGAAGTGTACGACCCTCCCATCACTCATCCTCCCGTAATCAGACCAGATCAACCAGGACCCATCCCCATCTGGAGAAGCCACCTCTACTACTGGAGCCACCAGCAAGGTGTACGCCCTCCATTCGGCATGTGTCGGGATTTTTACAACGTCAGTGGGGGAGGCTCAGCAGATCGAGCACTCCCTGTCGTCGTGAACGCTATAGCTAACCAGAACTACCAGGCGGACCAACAAGCAGCCAGAGTTCGTGAAATCAATGCTGCTACCCAAGGTAACGCCGCTGACATCCGCCGTTTGGAAGGACTACATGAGAATACCCAAATCTACACGGGGACACTTCAGAACCAAATGATAACGGCCCTGGCAGAAATAAGAGAGATGAAGGAACAACAAGCAGATCTCGAGAGGCGACTGATGGGAGTCAAACGGTCAGATGCCGAATCCAGCTCCAAACGCCGCAAGTAGGACTTGTTCGAGCCCCAACAATTTTGTTATAGATTAGGATTTCGGATAAAAGTTTTTCCCTTATTTCCCTTTTGTATCTGCAATCGGAGACCTCTAGGAGGGTCAAATTTTCCCGAACAAGATATGTAATGTAACACACCTCAGGTGTGACCTATATGAACGAATATGAAGTACTTCTTATTATATACCTCTCAAAAAATTACGAGTTTTAAATTTCTAGGCCTACCTTGAAACCATAAACTAAAGTCAAAACAACTTACAAGATACAACTAACACACGATTGTCAAAACATTAGAAACTTATAGTATTCATTTTTCTTCTCTACCAGAACATGCCTCCTCGTAGATCAACACGCAGAAACTCAACTTCAATACCACCTCCACCACCTCCTCCAATTATGGACATCGTTATGTTCCAGGCTGCTGTAACCGCTGCTGTAACTGCAGCAATGGCTCAAATGAGCAACAACGGATCGGGGGGAGGAACAAACAGTTTTACAAATGGCCAAGGTCAAAGCCGTTCAGGGGTATGCACTTACAAAGACTTCACCAACGGAAAGCCTATTCCCTTTTACGGGACTGGGGGAGTATTGGCTCTATCTCAATGGATAGAGAAAACAGAAGTTGTATTCGAAATCTGTGCATGTCCTGAAGAAAGCAAAGTAAAGTTCACCGCTTTTACTTTCTCTGAACGCGCCCTGACATGGTGGAACGGCCACGTCCAGACACTAACCCTGGTGGTGGCGAACTCCATGGGTTGGGAAAACCTGAAAAGAATGCTCCTTCGAGAATACTGCCCAAGAGGCGAGATTCAGAAGCTTGAACAGGAACTGTGGAACCTCTCGATGGTAGGATCGGACATAGCTGGTTACACCAACAGGTTTAGTGACTTAATAACACTTTGCCCAGGAATGTTAACCCTGGAGAGCCAAAAGGTCGAGAGATACATCTGGGGACTATCACCCCAACTTCGAGGAAGTGTGCTAGCTTCCAGACCCTTGACTTTCGCCAGCGCCAAGGAACTAGCGCAATCTCTTGTTGATCATGGTGTCTGTCAAGGAGTCGCGGCTTTTATGGGTGAACCAATCAAAGGGAACAACAACAATGAAATCAATGCCAACAACAACAACAAGAAGAAATTTCGGAACAAAAGGAAGGGGCAAACTTCGCAAGAACCTTCAAAGAAGCAAATGGTTGCGGTTCATGCTGCTACTACCCCCACCACAACTCCTGCTACCTCTGCACCAACAAAACCATATGCGGGGAATCTGCCCAAGTGCAGCAAGTGCAACTACCATCACTATGGTATTTGTCGCGAGATGCCCTGCAAGAACTGTGACAGGAAAGGGCACACAGCCCGTTTCTGTAAAGCACCGGCACGACCAATCACTCAAGTTTCTGGCACTGGAGTAAGCCGGGCGTGTTATGGGTGCGGAGAGACTGGACACTTCAGGAGGGATTGTCCCAAGGAAAGGAATATTGGCGGTGTAGGGAGAGTGTTGGCAGTAGGACAGAATGAAGCAAAAGCAGACCTGACGGTGGTTACGGGTACGTTCCTACTCAACAACACTTATGCACGCATACTTTTTGACTGCGGTGCGGAGAGAAGTTTTGTGAGTCATAAATTCAAACACCTACTTAATCAAAAACCCCAACCACTCAATAAAATATTCACTGTAGAAATGGAAAACGGTAAAACAGAACACGCAAACGATTTGTACGTAGGGTGCACACTAAATTTAAACGAGCGTTTGTTTCGAGTCGATCTTATGCCCATTTCCATAAGAAGTTTCGATGCCATCATCGGTATGGACTGGTTGAGCCTTCACCATGCCGATATCCTTTGCCACGAAAGGGCTGTTCGCCTAAATCTGCCAAACGGCGAAACTCTTGTCATTTATGGCGACAAACCTAGTTCAAGTTTACAAATCATTTCCTGTATTAAAGCACAAAAGTATCTTCGTAAGGAATATCATGCCTTTTTAGCCCGCGTAGTAGACAAGAAACGAGAATCGAAAAACATTAAAGACATTCCGGAAGTCTGCAACTTCCCGGATATTTTCCCAGAAGATCTTCCAGGAATCCCACTGGAACGTCAAGTCGAGTTCAGAATCGACTTAATCCCCGGAGCTACCCCTGTAGCAAAGTCACCATACCGTTTAGCTCCAGCCGAGATGCAGGAACTATCCAGTCAATTAAACGAACTGCTGAGCAAGGGGTTCATCAGACCGAGCTTCTCACCATGGGGAGCGCCAGTCCTATTCGTGAAAAAGAAGGACGGATCCTTTCGCATGTGCATCGATTATCGGGAACTGAACAAACTCACGATCAAGAACCGATATCCCTTACCGCGCATAGACGATCTATTCGACCAACTACAGGGAGCAAGCTACTTCTCAAAGATCGATCTAAGATCTGGTTATCACCAACTGCGAGTACTGGAGGGAGACATCGCCAAAACGGCTTTCCGAACACGTTATGGTCACTACGAATTTGTAGTAATACCCTTCGGATTGACGAATGCTCCAGCAGTGTTCATGGACTTGATGAACCGAGTATGTCGTCCCTTCCTGGATAAATTCGTGATCGTATTCATAGATGATATACTCATCTATTCAAGAAGCCAGGAAGAACACAGCAAACATCTCCGCCAAGTACTGGAAACATTAAGGACAGAAAAACTTTACGCAAAATTTTCCCAATGCGAATTTTGGATTCGGGAAGTGGATTTCCTAGGACATGTTGTAAGCAAAGAAGGAATACACGTGGACCCTTCCAAGATAAAGGCAATAGATAATTGGACTACTCCAAGAACCCCTACAGAAATCCGGCAAATTTTGGGACTCGCCGGGTATTACCGAAGATTCATACCGAACTTTTCAAAGATTGCCAAGCCACTTACCACCCTAACCCAGAAGAATGTGACCTTCAACTGGGAAGAAAAACAAGACAGCGCATTTCAGACACTAAAGCGAGCCTTATGTAGTGCGCCCATCCTAACCTTGCCAGAGGGAACGGAGGACTTCGTGGTCTATTGTGATGCATCAAACCAAGGACTTGGGTGTGTCTTAATGCAAAGAGGGAAAGTCATCGCCTACGCCTCAAGGCAACTAAAGAAGCACGAAGTGAACTACACAACGCACGATCTTGAGCTACGAGCAGTCGTCTTCGCTCTGAAGATATGGAGACACTATCTCTACGGCACAAAATGTACCATCTTCACTGATCATAAAAGCCTCCAACATATCCTCAATCAGAAGGAACTCAACATAAGACAAAGACGATGGGTAGAACTACTAAGTGATTACGAGTGCGAAATTCGATATCACCCTGGAAAGGCTAATGTAGTGGTTGATGCACTCAGTCGGAAGGAGTACTCAGGTCACCGGGTGAAGTCCCTAACTATGACGATCCATTCACACCTGTCCACGCAAATCAAGGAAGCCCAAATAGAAGCCTTGAAATCCGAAAATGTGACAGGAGAAGCCCTAAGGGGAATGGATAAGAACCTTGAGACCAAGAACAACGGAATTCGTTACTTCATGGATCGAATTTGGATACCGAAGTTTGGTGGATTTAGAGAAATCGTTATGGACGAAGCCCATAAAACACGATACTCCATACATCCCGGCTCTGATAAGATGTATCTCGATCTCAAGAAGTTGTACTGGTGGCAAAACATGAAAGCCGAAATTGCTACCTACGTGAGCAAATGCCTGACATGTGCCAAAGTCAAGGTGGAATATCAGAAGCCCTCGGGTTTATTACAACAACTAGAAATACCCGAATGGAAGTGGGAGCGGATAACCATGGATTTCATAACAAAATTACCCAAGACAACAAGCGGACTCGACACCATTTGGGTAATTGTCGACAGGTTAACTAAGTCAGTGCATTTC
This sequence comes from Lactuca serriola, assembly GCF_051521515.1. Classification (NCBI taxonomy): domain Eukaryota; kingdom Viridiplantae; phylum Streptophyta; class Magnoliopsida; order Asterales; family Asteraceae; genus Lactuca; species Lactuca serriola. Next base: position 83,009,382 of record NC_136410.1, on the reverse strand, counting down.
CTACGGATCAAAGAGACGGATAAATTGGAGAAGTTAACAAGGACATACCTCAGAGAAATTATACAAACCCTAGAAGACATGCTGAGAGCTTGCGTAATTGATTTTGGAAAAGCATGGGACACACATCTACCATTGGTCGAGTTCTCGTACAACAATAGCTACCACACCAGTATCAAAGCTGCCCCGTTCGAAGCCCTCTATGGCCGCAAATGCAGGTCACCTTTGTGCTGGGCCGAAGTGGGGGACACGCAACTAGCAAAAGGACAAGCAACTGACAACACGCTCACTGGACCAGAAATCATAAGGGAGACTACGGAGAAGATTGTTCAAATCCGAGAACGTCTAAAAGCATCAAGGGATAGACAAAAGAGTTACGCAGATAAGAGACGCAAACCCTTGGAATTCCAAGTTAGAGACCATGTCCTACTCAAAGTCTCACCTTGGAAAGGTTTAATACGCTTCGGAAAACGTGGAAAACTGAACCCTAGATACATCGGACCATTCGAGATCCTTGCCAGGATCGGTCCAGTGGCCTACAAACTTAGACTACCTCAGGAACTCCACAACGTACACCCTACCTTTCATGTATCGAATCTGAAGAAGTGCTTATCCAACGAGACCCTTGTCGTCCCTCTAGACGAAATTGCAATAAATGAAAACCTCCAATTTGTGGAGGAACCAGTAGAGATCATGGATCGGGAAATCAAAAGGACTAAACAAAGCCGAATACCCATTGTAAAGGTCCGCTGGAACGCCAAGCGAGGACCTGAATACACCTGGGAACGCGAGGATCAGATGAAACAAAAGTACCCGCATCTTTTTCCTGAAACTGTAAACACTATCTTAGATTAAATTTCGGGACGAAATTCCCTTAATAGGGGGATGATGTGACAACCCTATATTTTCTAAAAGCATTGTAACACTCGAAAGCTAAGTACAACGAAATTAACCTCGAAAATAAAGCGTTCAAGTATCAAGGTTGGGCCTCATCAAATATTAGATATCATGCCAAGGTTTCCAAAAACATAAAGAACGCTCAAAACCGAGTTATATTGAAGAAATTATAACCACTCGTATATTTACGACACGACGTTAAAACATTATTTGACGTAAAAAGTAGAATCTCAATAAAATGCATTTTAGCCTTAAGTATCTAAACAAAAGTGGTAGATCTCGTTGAAAGGTGAGCATACATAAAAAGATCGCCCAAATTGGACCTCGTATGAAGAAGTTACGGATTTTCAAAGTTTTGTAACAGTAGTAGAAGGCTAAAAACTCAAATTGAAGATCGAGTGTTATTTAGCTATCGCCACCTAAACGAAAGTTGAAGATCTCCACAGTAGTAATAAAACGATAAAAAGACAAACGAAAACCGACGTCGAATAAAGAACCTATGAAATTTTAACGAACTCTAGGAGGCCCGGCCTATTAAAATTATATCATTAAAAATAAATTCAAAACTAGCCGACGGAGTCTAAATGAAAGTTGTAGAGCATAATCTCACCTACGCGTGGATATAAAGAACGCGAAAAACGGAGCTCGTACGCGACAGTTACGGAATTTAGAAGTCGGAAGCCAGGATTACGCCCCGCGTAATATGGGAGTACGCCCCGCGTACTAGACCCAGAGTCGAGTCCCATCGGCCCGCCCAAGCTACGCTTAGCTAGACCCGAGTCGTAAGCCATGACGCATTATTACGCCCCGCGTAACCGAGTACGCCCAGCGTACTTCGGAGGTACGCGCCGCGTACGAGGGTTTCCAGCCCTATAAATAGAAGGCATAAGCTCGAGTTTTTACACACCATTCACAACTTCTCAGTCATTGTCCCATATCACTAAGTTCCAGAGACCATTTTCTTACCTTGGTTTCCGCACTCGAGCCCCCGACGAAAGATTTATGCTGCAGAGATCCCCGAAGAGCCCGACGATGCAACCATCCGCAGTCGAAGTTCTGCTCAACCCTAGCCTCTCTCTTCAAACTAAACGAGTGAGTTCATACCCCTACTTTTCAATTCTTTTCATGTTTTAGGGGGGGGGGATACAAGTACATTACAAATCAAAGTATCATTTTATAAACATAATTATAATATCGTTCTTATAGGGTTTTGATACAAAAATAACTTTATGTTTAAAGGGCTATTATATCACCAAGTTGTCATTACCAAATGGGAACATACTTTTGAGAAACTATAACGAGTGTAGGGTTCAAGTGATTCATACATTTTACATATACATCTCGACAAATGAAATGTTTTCAAAAGAAGTAAAGTCTTTATTATCAATCTGTTTATACCAAGTAATGTGATACATTTAAACTTCAACGTACTCGTATGTATGCATTTCAAGTCCTGTATTATATACCTTAATCTCTTGGAGAGAGAGCGTGATACTTGTGTATAGATCTATACGGGATTGACAACCCCGCACCTAAACTATTAGCTATAGTTAGACCGGCAGGTCTGGGGTGACAAATGTCATAACACTACAACACCTGAAGAATGTTGTTACAGGCCGTCAGTGTCAATAGTATGGTTATAAAACTCACATAAAAGTATAAAAACAAGTTTGATTTACGAGATTCATATATGCATTTCAGTTTTCCATTTTATTGTTAACACAAATTTTATCACTATTATTCAAGCATGGAAAACACTAATGCACTCCAACACGGGAAACTTTTCAAATCATCTATAGAAAATATTGGATTTTCTGAAAATCTCGTTCATCGAGTTACTATCAAAAAGGACATACTTTTCAATGAAAAACACTTATGAACTCACCAACTTAATTGTTGACACTTTTTCGAAACCACTTGTATTTCTCAGGGAATCAGTAATACAGGTAACCACCAGCTTTTGGAGAAGGGAACACTAAGGATGTTTTATTATTGAACATTTATAATCTCATTGTAATATTCTTTTGCTAATATGTATAACGCAACAACATACATTTCCATTATATATGTGATGGTTGTGTTACTTTCTTTACAATATTCAATGGTTGTGATACTATGTGAAGTCATCCACCCCCGAATGTTTCTGCCATTCTGGTTTGGGGATGTGACAATATTCAAAGTACATTGCTTTGAACATCCTTCTTGCATTAAGGTTTTCTAATCTTACACAGATTGAATAACTTCCACCTATGGAGACATTTCCATAGTCCCATTTTGACTATCACTTCTGAACAAGAGTTGCCTCTTTTTAGAAAATGTCAATATGGTCCTGTCAAAATTAACACTATACTTCCAAATGTCCCTGAGTAACCAATCTTTGGCAAACCTCATATTGTCCTCGACAGTTGCTTAATCACTTTAGTCATATCCAGTTCTAGACTTTTCCCTTCTAAATGCCCTGAGCATTTGGAAAATTTAGAAAGGATGAATATTATAGCACATGAAATCAATCCTATATCTGAATCGTATAGGACACGATTCATGATGTCTCACATAAAGACATGATACTAGACCAGTCTTTTGCTACAATATTTTTTATTTGCCATGTTTTCAAAATTTAACTATGAAGAGGGATATCGTAATCATAATCGAATTTTGATAACGCAATATATATATATATATAGAATTTCTTTAAGTTGAACCATTCCAACATAACATACATATATATATATATATATATATATATATATATATATATACATATATATATATATATACATATATATATATATATATATATATATATATATATATATCCTTGACTAAAGATGATTAAAAACTCAATCTAAGCTTTTAGAATTGAATTGAAGTATAATTTTCTCTTCCTTAATTATAGCAAAACAATATTTCAACCCCTACAACTTCACGAATTGAAACTTTTGTTTTTCTATAATTAACATTGCTAGCTTGCAACAATAATAATCATAATTATCATGCTCCCACTAACTTGATGATTATTAGCATAACACTTATGCTCCCACTGGCTTTTACATGTATTCAGAAATCGGTTGGACTTCTAAAATTTAGATTCATACACTCTTCTGTAGATAGCTCACATGTTTGTCTAAACAATTTCAAGAACTATGAAAAAGGGATGCCGTAATTTCTTGTCACCTGGTAGCACAAGGCTCACCAGTGCTTCCAAGCTGTTATGGACACAGTTTAGAACTAACAAAACTCACATGCATAGTCAACTTAATAGGAACAGACACAGAAATAGGAATTATGTCAACTTAATAGGTTGAAAACCTTAAGTCGTGTGCTAGTGATAAAATTAAGGTTTTACTCTTGATTAAATCTTGAAATCCTTTCCGGATCTTTAAGGCTCCCACTGTCCTCTTGACATATAAGTTTCCCTAGTCAAGAACCATTCCCTGACAAAACAAATATTCAAGGGATAGTGCAGATTCTTATTAAGACTAACACTTCACACAATTGGTCTTAGTTGGTCTTTGTCTCATCCAAGATATCACAACTTACCAATTTCAAATGAACAAGAGTAGAAAACATTTTACACTAGATTTGATAAGTGTTTTAAACCTTACTTTATGTCACTCAATGTTACAATCTTGGAGTATGACTCTAAGAGTTGTTTTGGAACGAAGTATGACTCATTCTCTTGATTTTAACTATTCCAACAATTCATGACCCCTCTTCTTGGTCATAACAATGAACTAAGATGTCCTTAGAGTATGAATTTGTGATATGGTATCTTAATCATTAACATGATCATAAAACACGATACCAAACTACTCTCCCATCTTTTCAGATTTGAGAAACTTTTATCTTTCTGCCTAATTTGATTCTTTCCCATTCGTTCTGTCACACATTGAAAACTTTTCAATACTTCAGAATTATACTTAAACTTGTAAGTATAACCATATTTACTAAGCTTTAGCAAATCATGACTAATACTCTTATCAATCTTTGTGGTGGACTTGACCAGTGCACAAGCATGTGTACTCGATCCCTTTAGTCCTATCCTTGTTCACATAAGGAATTAGTCTTAATTTTCCAAAGATAAAAAATTCTCATCCATCGTACAATACAACTTGTATGATTCCAAGTTTTGGTCCAATTGAAACTTAAGTGATGAGAACCTTTCCTCATTTGGTAAATTCAAACACTACCTCAAATGAAAGAATCAAATCCACTTTGCTATTACTGGAAACATATAAGCAACAATTTTTCACAAATGCCATTGTAAGGATATTTGTAAAATAAATAAAATTAAAAGCCTCCTTTTTTTTATTTTATTTTAAAAAACTTTGCGTAAAAACTTATCCTTACAATCCATATGAAAACCTTGTTGTTATCTATTCCAAAGTAATATATCATAACTCTTAAGTAACAGCTCAAAATTCTGATCACCAAACCATGCGATCGATACCCATCTTCACAATCAGAATCAACATATACTTCCTTTAAGCTTCCTATTTTTTTTCCTTTCATTCTTGGAAAAAACATGTGACCCGTTCACATTATGTAACAAGAATCTCCAAATAAGAACTTAATAGAGTTAGACAGTGGACTTTAACTGAAGTAGAGTCAAACTTCTTGACTTGATCAAACTTATGATCTTTCAGGTAAATATGGCAGCTTCGTAATCAGTGTCCCTTCCTTTGGCAATTAAAACATATGGAACCTTTGGTAATGGCACATGAGACTATCTCAAACTTAGCCTTTCTCTTTACCATGTGGTCAACCGGGTTGACTATAGACGATCCCTTTCCATTGGGAAGAGAAATCCTTTTCTAGATATCCAATGCTACCATTGTCAATGTCCATTTAAGGTTTGGGAAGTTGATCTTCTAACAAAATTTGCTTTACTAGTGTTCCAAATCATTGCAGATTCCACAACACCAAGCAAATAGATAATATCACTAAGGGTCATGTCATAGTCTATCTCATAGTAGTCCGAAAGGGACTCACTATGTTACCAAGAAAGTGATTGAACATCCAACTTTCACAAGACTTTGACACCCAACTCTCCCGACTTATCAATATGTGACTTTATCTCCAAGATGTGAGCACACATAGATCTTGCTTGCCATTAGGGCTTGAGTGACCTTAAACTTGTGGGTTAGGGAGAATAACTGGAGGTGGTGGAGGAAGAGAAACATGATGTTGAGGAACATCATCTTCAAGAGGAAAGCTTGTTCCAAGAGATTTAGAAAGATCATAGTTGTCAGAACTAGACATCTATAATGGGAGATAATCAACTTAGTTGATTCAAAGTCTTTAATATAACACCCAATATGAAATATTAAGGCTAGGACCCAACACAATATTTTATAACTTAGAAGAGGGATGTCGTAATCCAAGCTATAAAATATTTGAAGGTAGGCGAATGACGATTCACCAATTTCCACCATGAAAAACGAAATAATTTATTAGGTTTTAATTGGATTTGAAATTCCTAGATTCTTTTGAGATTCATCGAACTTTTCAATGGCATGTTTCAATCTCGATTGTGCCCTTCAAGTTTTGCGACTGGGATGCCGAGGATCACAAAACAAGGTGTGAATAACCATACTAATTCACTTGGTACCCTTAATATTATCACCTAATCAATGTGCCGGTTAACCACACATGCTCCATTGATCTATGACAAACATTAAGTCCAAGTTAGTGTGTCGGTTAACCATACACGCTCCACCAACGACTTGGTAAGGTACAAAGTGTGAATTCCATGCACTAGCACCATGTTCACATTTTTCCTAAAGTAACTAAGATTAGGAATTAAAAAATATTTAGTTACTTTATATTATTCATTATACTTTTAATGAGAATTTAAAGTCATTGTTCTACCCGTTCGGCTAATGACCCTCCACCGATCAAGGAAGCGGTGGGTGAGAGTGGACACCTATTAAGCTGCCATTTTATAGGCAACAACCTTATACCCCCCTTATAGACCGGCTTCGTGAATGAGGCCTACTAACGGTAAAACGACTTATTCTTATACATATATATATATATATATATATATATATAATAATTAACCATTAATGTTATAAATAGTATAAGTGTTGAATTTTAACTATTAAAACTCTAAGGGTTGGAATTAAAGCTTATTAAAGTGTGTGACACTTTACAAATTCCAAAAGTTGAGGACAAGTTTTGTAACCATCCACAACTTTTCATTTCATAACTTATGAATTAAGGGTTCATAAAAATGAAGACTCTTCATTTTATGTAACTTATGTGTTTTAAATGTGTGTTTAAAAGAGGTGACCTTTGGATATTCATAACTTGAGGACAAGTATGGACTCCATTAAAACACATAAATGATCAAGAACTAATCCTAAACAATTCAACAAATAATTCCTATCATCTTCTAAATTGATAAGAACATGAACATGATCATCAAAATTTCAAGAATTATATGAACACATACAAAGCATGAAATTTTGATATGAGTTATTGTAAATGGATTAGAACAACCATTACACCCACTAAAACAAGTTTTAAAACACCAAAACAGTTTAGGGTAATGTTTCTAGTCCATTTCCAGCCGCTAAAGTCGAAAATCTACATTCTGAGGCTTCTACTCACCGAGTGCACGATCCTACTCGTCGAGTAGGATGAATTTGGTCATGAACTCGGCGAGTCCCCCCATGGACTCGACGAGTTCATCATGCAGACAGCAAGAATATCGACTTTTTTTCACTATTTTGCATCAAGTATCAAACAAACAAGCCTAAGCTCTGATACCACTGTTGGGTTTTGAGCATTCTAACACTTCCTAAGTATACATGCAACCCTAATAAACCTTGGATCTATGTTTGTCTAAGGTACATGCAAAATATCATTTTCCAAGCTTTATAACCTATCTAGCATGACATGGGGTACTTTTAAACATAAAAGAACTAGATGAATTACATACCTTTTGTTGATTGTTGATTCCTTGGAGTTTGAGAGCCAAGCACCAATAATGTGAATGCCTCAAATGGAAATCACAAATCACCACAAACTTGGAAAATATATGAGAGAGTATACTAACTCTTAGAATTCGGCCACCACTATTACACACCCACTAGGGTGGTTTTCATGCAACATAAGCTTGTTTATATAGTGTGCATGGTTAGAGTGAAACGCTAATAACCCATGTCTTTTCCTCTTCCAAGGATCCATGGGTTAAAGCTCCATGGATCATCCATGGACTTCCATATAAGCTTAGCCCGTTAACAAATGAGTATTAGCCCACACCATATAAATGTAATAGCCCATAATTTAATTAGTCTTCCTTTTAGTCACTAAATTAATTCATAATTAATTCAAGATTAAAACTAATTAAATATCATGACTTTATATTAATATATTATAACTTATAATATATTAATAAATCGTAAGTATACAATTCTCATAAAATTATCCATAAATAGTTTGGGTGAAGTGCAACCCAAATGGACCATGCCGGGTCGGGTCAAGTATATACCAAATAAGTTATGGACTTAGACACCTTATCCAACACCTTTGTCCCCAAACCGGGTCACTAACTCTTCCCCGAAGCTTCTTAGATTCTTCAAGACTCTCACTGATTCGAGTATGGATCCTGTGCTTTCAATAGTATGGGCCAAATACTACCTTCTACACCTATCCATACTTTCCTCAGAATCCTACCGAATCCTCCAAGTCACTTTCTCAAGCTGGTACACCCAAGTCTCACTGAGCCTCACTACTAACCCACTGAAACATATCCTAGGCTTTCCTAGGTTCCCAACTCACCCAGTCCTCAGCTACTGAAAGATTCCCAGTAATATCAACTAGCTACCTCGTGAATATAGCCACATGCAACAGAGACCAGATAATCCTTCAAGTAAAAGACCCATCTCTAGAAAGGTTGGACTCAGACAAGAGTTACGCAATAGGGTCAAGTCTATCACTCTGAGATTATCCATCTTGTGTTCCATGTGACTTAGCATATTCACTTAATAGTTAGCTCACATTACTAAGAGTCCCACAAAGCACAAAGCAGGCAACATTCAGACAATGTAAAATCTAACCATCATATTCTAATCAAATCATTCTATCCTCTAATCAGGAATCTGTACATGCAATTCAAAGGCTCATACAATCAAGCATAACCTAAACAGGCTATCATATTACTGACTGGTCAGTACTAGCATGCAAGTCTACAAGCACATACAATAGGCATATAAGGCATCCTCCTAGATCCTTAGCCCTAATATATCATGCAATTCTCATAATCATATCATAACATGTATGGGTATCTTGGGGAAAACTTACTTGAGCTCGGCTGATTGCACACATCACACACCTTGTTCTTTTCAAAGTTCTTTTCTCTTTTCAATTTCTTTTCAAGCTTCTTTATATAAAAGGGTTTTAATTTTGAAAATTTTCATACCAAGTCCTTAGTTTAAGTTCAGACACACCCGGGAGTGTGTCCGAATCCCTCAAACCAAGGCTCTGATACCAACTTGTAACATCCCAAAATTCAAGACCAAAATTTCATTTTTATTAGGTTATTATAAAACCAACAGTATAAGGAAACATCCATAATAACATCTCATGTCAAAACCAAAGTGTCAGTAATCAAAGCATGTTATCATAAAACTGTACCATAGTGTAATCCCGAAGATCTCATGTGCGGAAAACATAGTGTGATGCGCTGCAATCAAGCTGACTCCTTTCCTTTGAAAACGAGTACCTGAAACCAAAACTGTAAATTATAAGCACAAAGCTTAGTGAGTTCCCCCATCATACCACATACCGTACTACTAACATACTGTCAGGCATATTTGGGTGCCCGACCTACCTCTTCGGTATCTTTCAACTGGTAACCACCTAGCATATCTGGGTGCTGGCCTCCCCTTCGGTCTCTTTCAACCGGTAACCGCCTAGCATATCTGAGTGCTGGCCTCCCCTTCGGTCTCTTTCAACCGGTAACCAGGAGCTAACCTCCCCTTCGGTATCTTTCAACCGGTAACCGGAGACTATATCACCCCTACCACTATCACATAACAACATAGCATAACATACATGAATATATTGTCAGGCATATCTGGGTGCCCGACCTAGCCCTTCGGTATCTTTCAACCGGTATCTGGGGACTATTTCACCCCTACTACTACAAAATAATAACATATCATGATCATACTGCTAGGCATGCATGGGTACTATCTACCCTTTCAGTATCTTTCAACCGGTAACTAGGGGCTATATCACCCCTACCACTACTAACACATATGTCATAGCATCCTAGCACATAAAGAATATAAGATAATAACACACCAGATAATTATCACAAAGACAATCATCTAACAAACAATGCCCACTAGTGGGTCGGCATTGTGGCCGTAGACCCACTCCTACTTGAAGGTAACTCACCTCACACTGGTGAATTCCCATAGACATAATCCCACACTGCTGAAGTCCTGCAGACTCAACCCCAGCTGCTGGATGACAGATTCCCGAACTGTCAATCACAAAAATAACACCCAATTAATAATTGGGTTCCACTACATAACCATGAGTGCATTCTTTGGATAATTACTACATTAACCCAAGCTTGGCTTTATGCAATCCATAGGCCCAAAGTCAACTAGGAAATCAAAGCCCAACACATGGCCCAATTTTCCAAATTGGGCCCAGGACTATACATGGTCTTCTTCTAAGGCCCAACATCATATAATCATTAAGGCCCAAACTATGGCCCATCTATGGCCTAATTTTCCAAATTGGGCCCAAACCCCTTACAAGGGCCTTACCCTAGGCCCATTAAATTATTCTAGTCCAATTGGTTGACTTTGGATGGCCCATTAATAACCCAATCATCAAGGCCCAATAAAGAGGCCCAACAATAAACGCAAGTGAAATTAGGGTTTCACATAAAATGATGATTAGGGTTAAGTGTTACTCACTTAACCCATTAAGGACTTAATCCTCTAAGGACTTAATCCATTAAGTCCAATATTGCTTAGATTAGTCTTTGCCAATGATTATTATTTAATATCTCAAGTTATTAAATAATTCCCGTGTGTCCCGGTTAATTCCCCAAATTAGGGTGTTATTGGCATTAGGGTTTTCCAATCCTAATATTAGCCCATTTATCAATTTGTTGGGCTTTTAGGTAAATTAGGGCTTTATTGAGCCTATTAGGCCCACTAGAATATCATTAAGCCCATTAGGCTTTTATTTGGGTCAATTAGGGTCCATTAGAGTTTACAAGGCCCATTAGCGTTTCAAGCACCCTAAACAAATCGAACTCAACAAGGCAAGCACACCGCCACCCGACGCGATGGCCGGTGGCGGCTGCCACCACCCTAAGGTAGTGGTTTTCGGTTTCTTTCCATTATTCCATTTTTACAATTTACAATGAAAATACCAAAATAAACGCACACACACTACACAAAAATAAACACACACACGCAACCACCATTGTCGTGGCCGGCAGTGGCACGTGGTGGTAGCCACCACCTCACGATTGTAGCGGTGGCTCTTCCATGAACTTCGGCTAACCGAAACAACCAAACACACATAACTAATAGAAATACAACCACACACACGTAAAACACATAGTAATGCATACACACAACCACCTTGCACGGTGGCTGGTGGCGGCGGAGGATGGCAGCAGATGGCAAGTGGCGGATTGGCGACAACAAACGGCAGTGATGACTTGGTATAATCAAAAGGAACGAAAGACTGGAGGAAACAGCTCACGGTTAGCCTCACTAGGGATCTTCCATTCGTTCACGGGCGAAGCTTCCTCTTTCACAGCTCCTCCCGTCAGTCTCGGCGACCAACTAACCGTTCTCAACGTCAATAGTAACAGCGGGGATGTAACAGTGGCGTAAGTCAACAAGGTAGTAAGCGGGAAGGGCGGCTATCAGATTTGGAGTAGCGCTAGCGCCTTAACAAATGGAGAATATCGGTGGCTTCGTTCTTCAACGGTCAGGGCTCCTCCCCAGTTCGTTTCTCCGGCGATAATCCATTCGTTTGCAGCCCACACTTCACCATGTATAGCTCGAAGTTCGGTCTCGCTTGGTACTTGTCGCTCAAGGTGTCACCGACAGCAGATGGCGACCTGGTCCGCATCGGAAACGTGAGTGGAAGGGAGGTGGTGGATGGGGAGTCACAAGGTGGTGGCGGATGAATGAATCCCTAGGGTTAGGGTTTATCGGAAGCTATATACCCGACCTCCTCAAACCTTTAGCCATAATGCCAAGATCAGTGCTCCCCTTTCTCTTTTCTTTCAAAGTAAATCCAATATTTACTATTTAAACCCTTAATATTAAAATTCATTACAACTTAAGTACGAAATTTACCAAACAGCCCCTATCCCCATAATCTCTTCAAATGAAGTCCCATAAATTCCCATTTAGTCCCTGCTTTCGAAATCCTTTACATATTACGTGCTAATAATTACCAGACGGACCTCAACCTTCAAACTTCTATATAATTTAATCTGAAAATCACATTTTAACCCCAACTTCTATAATTATGACTTTTAACTCCTTGAAACTAACGCCTTGCTCAATTATTATTGACTTTAGGGCTTCTATGCCTTTATATATTGTATATTATTATTTTAAACGGGGTGTTACAGCAAAGGGGTTGCTCCATATGGGTAGAGAGTTGGTAGTGATAACATTTAGATTATGTTCCTCGGGGGTTGCTCCAAGTTGACTTTGGTATTCAGTAATTTTGTATATTTTATATCCACGATTACAATAATAGTATATATATATAAGAGATACATTTACACTCATAACCCTCTAATATAGTTATATGCATATCACACTTTAATTATCTAATATTCCCCCACTAGCTAAGGCCGGGGAGCGACCTGTAGCTTGGACCGTAATAAGAGAAACCGTTGTGAGTGCAACGACTTGGTGAACACATATACAATCTCATCATCCGTAGATATAAACTGAACTGAAAGCTTCTGTTGGACCACTTTTTCTAAGACAATGTGAAAATCAAGTTCAACATGTTTTCTACGTGCATGAAAGATAGGATTACCTGAAAGATACATAGCACCAAGATTATTGCACCACAACATAGGATCCGACTTAACAGGAACTTGAACTTTGCATAATAGAGTTTCGATCTATGTGAGTTCAACAACGGTATCAGCTAGGGCCTTGTATTCAAACTTTGTTGACGACCGAGACACAGTATGTTGTTTTTGACTAGATAATGATACTAGTTTGGAACCTAGGTAGATAGCCTACCTCCTAGTGGATCGATGATAATCTGGGCTACCAGGCCAGTTAGCATCAAAGAAGTTGGAAGTCGGTCAGTGAGTTTTAAGTTGAATCAGTGTAGGCATGGAGGATGGTACTCGAATCATGCTTAAGGCATAAACAATAGTCAGCGGTGCCTTGTAAGTAACAAAGAATTCTTTTGACTATTGACTAATGATTCTCAGTGCGGGAGTGCATAAACTGGTAGACTTTGTTAACCGTGAAGGTAATATCCGGATGAGACAATGTGACATACTGAAGAGAACCTACTAATTGGTGATATTTGACCGTATTATCAAACTTGGAATTGTCACCAAGAGCAAGATTCACATTACTGATCATAGGAGATGAGACCAGTTTAGCATCAGACAAACCTACACGTTGTAAGAGTTCAAGGGTGTACTTTCTTTATGATATAACCATTTCATGACCCTGATGAGTGACTTCAATATCGAAATAACCCATATCCTAAACAATAAAATATTGGCTAAGACTCTTTACCACTTTATTAATCGCATGCGAGTTATTTCATGTGAAAATAATGTCACCAACATAGAAAAGCATGTATAAAAGTTTTCCTCGATGGGAGTAAATAAACAAGGACGGATTTGTCTTGGAACCCTTAAAACCAAGGGAATGAATAAGTGTAGATAGATGGTGGAACCACACTCTAGGGGTTGCTTTAATCCATATAAGGATTTGTGAAGCAATCAAACTTGATCCGGTATGGCCGAGTTAACAAACCCATGCAGTTGTTGAAAATAAATTGTCACGGTGAGATTACTGTGTAAGAAGGAATTTTGTAAATTGACTTTCCTTAGGGACCATTTATGTGTTACGAATATAGATAGAACAACACAAATAGTTGTTGATTTTACTACGAAACTGAGCATCTCCTGATAATCAAAGCTCGGTTCTTGCCGAAACCCTTTTGCTACTAGTCATGCCTTGTAACGTTTAATCCCCCCTATTTGACCCCTTTTTCATTTTTATACCCATTTACAATAACCAACGTTGGAATTTGGAACACATGGCACCAATTTCTAGGTAGCATTCTGCATTAGGTTGAATACCCTTCTTCCATGGTATTGCATCTCTTAGTATCCCTGTTAGTAATCGTAAAGGTTGTTGATTCGGTGTCATGAGAATGGTATTTGGTATGGTAGGAGGTGGAAACATGGGGTTTGGTTAGTTTTGGATTGTGGCATAGGTTGGTGGGTCGAGTACGTGTAAGTTGTTTGGTGTTATAAAAAAGAGCAGTAGGTATAAGCGAAGATGGTTTATTGGTGTTTTGGGAATGTTGGTGATATGTGTGAATTAGTGATGGTTTGGTCGCCGGTTGTTCATGAGGGGAGGTGATGGGAGGTGTCGTATATGGTGGGTCAAATTGTGCAATAGGTGTTGTGGATGGTGAGACAGTGGGTGGTAAGGTAGGATTTGGATAGATTGAGATGTAGGGATTTGGAGTTGTTTTAGTCGAAGAGATTATAGGAGGTATTTGAAAAGGGAAGGATTTCTCATTAAATATAACTTGATGTGCCACATAGATGCGATCAGATTGTGGGCCTAAACATTAATAGCCATGATGAGCAGTGTTGTAACCAAGAAACACACAAGGTTTAGAACGAAAGCCGTTTTTGTGTTCGTTGTATAGAAGGAGATGAGGAAAACACTGACATCCATAAACCCAAAGAAAGGAAAAATCATGTTTATGTTTGAACACATGTTCAAAGGGTGAGGCGTTGGAGGTTCAATTTGGATGGTATTCGGTTAATAAGATACATATAATCTTATAGATTATTATAGCATAGCATCATTCTCGATACTAGAACACATTCTAACATATCACTACAACATAGCAGCATACTTGATACCAGAACAAAGATCTAACAGATCCTTAAGGCAACCCTCTACTACCGGATAACCAAAATTAGTAGGTCAACATTGGTGCCTTCGACCCACGGGTACAGTGAGGTGAAACTCACATTGATAAGCGTGTAGGTAACCATTGTATCAATGAGGAACTCTACCATCTTCAACCCACTTCCAATCACCTATATGAAGATACTTGAGTCAATACCCGATCACAGGTCATAGTCACTTGCAAGAGTGACCACCTCACATGAAATGACGATTAGGGTTTCACATAAAATGACGATTAGGGTTAAATAAGAACACTTAACCCATTAAGGACTTAATCACATAAGCGTGGGACTGATTAATGTTTGACTTAGTCATTCTTGGGTATAATAATAATAATCCAATCAATATCCCAAATACACGCCCGATCATTGTCCAAAATAGAGCTCCCTGATTCTAGGGTTTCCACATAAAGATAACTAGCGTTAGTGTTCCAAACTAAAACCCCTTACAAACTTAATTCATTAATTCCAATATTGCATTAAGTTAATTGTAGGTCATTATTAAGTATTATTTAGAGTTTAATTAACAGTTTTAATGCGGGTCTCGACCAACTCCAAAACTAGGGTTTTCTTTGACATTAGGGTTTTCTAAACCCTGTTTAGGGTTTCTAATCCAAACACATGCCACTCAATCTGCTTAACGTTAGATGTTTAGGTAATTTACCCTTTAATTATTTGAGCACCACCTAATCCCATCTTGGGCAATGGTGGTCGACGGTGGTCCGTGGCGACAGCCACCCACTCACATACGGCGGCGGTGACAGTTTCATGTGATAATTCCAATAATCCAGGCAGACATAAAGTTCCTACATCATTCATACACACACAAGCATTAGAAAGAAAACAAAAATTTCCAATACGACAACCAAGATGGTGGCAGACGGCGGCAGGAGGTGGTAGCCACCACCTCACGGTGGTGGTGGGGGTTTCCTCGGTTTTCTGGCCAAGCAACACATATACACGTCGATTTACATTGAAATATGTACACCCACATGCCGAATCACACACAATGCAGCTACCCACTCACGGTGGCATGTGACTGCTAGAAGAATGTTGGCGATGGGACTACCGCCGTAACGGCACCAACGACGGGAGAAACAAAGATGGAGGAAGGGAAGCGGGTTGCGCCATTACCGGAGGGAAACAACAACAATGTTAGCCATGCTCTTCCGAATGCCCACAGAAATGACATCCACACATTAATCTTCACCTTCGTTGAAAACATTAGTAGCGACCACGACTTCATTTCCCGATCTCCCCGACTAGCACGATATTAGCTAGCAGATATCGCCTTCGTCGGTAGCGGAAGCAGGAGCGATGGTGGTGTTCGATGGCTCACGATTTCGCTGACAACAAGGGTCTACCGATGGTATTGGTTGATCAGAAAGGCAAGAGAATGGGGAAGTGGCGGCTGCTCTATATGAAAGATAGGTTTAGGGTTTCAGTGGAGTGAACTACTAGAAAAACAGCCTTTTACGACGCGCAATCAATGACACGCGCTGATAGAGGACACGTATTTGAGCGTGCCCTAAAAGTTGATGTCATTTTTCCAAAATATGAAGCATAGAGGGCGCGCATTTTTGCGTGCCCTAAAATTAGTGTCTAATAAAAAAACGGAGGGCACCTTAAATAAAATGTGCGTCGTCTAACCATGTCGCTTTATAAATTTTAATGAAACGTGCGTTTCATTCGAGGGGGAAATGAAATCCAAAACCCCCCTTTCTTCCACCCACTTCATAAGTTCATTTCTATGGTTATCTTGATTTTAATATGGTTTTTCATCTTGCCCATGAGCTAACGAGCTCCATAGCTCTCCAACTGCAAAATCGGGAGAGGTGTTGGTCATGTAGATCTTGGTGAAACTCGAGGAATACCCTTTTACGTAATCAAATTGCCACCCATCAAACCTTATTTCAATCTTGAGGCAATTCATCCAATCAGATAACTCCTTTTGGACTATAGGGTTTACGTGATCGATGACTGGGGAACCTATAATGGGATCTCCTGTGTCGATATTTCCATTTCCAACACAATAGTCGTCGTCTTTGAAAATCAAGGAACCTGTAATGGGATCTCCTGTGTCGATATCTGGAGTTCCACCCTCGAAGATATAGTATTTCCCGCTTCCATCTTGCTTTTCCCTTGTTCTGTGATTTATAACTATGTATGCAACGACTTTGATTCCCTTGTTGTACTTGATAGTAGAAAGGGGAAAAGTAAAATCCCTCTTTTTTTGAAAACCCTGTCTCGTTCTCTTTTGCCTTTGTTCTCCATATTTTGTCTGAACATTTCCATATCACCAGTTCAAACACGATTTAGGTTTCAAATTCAAGCAGAAGGATGGGAGAATTAACGGTTGACTTTCACGATAATCCCTGGTCCAACTTTTCCCCGATTCCATCTTTATCACTCCTCACAAAAATCTCCATCGATAGTTTTAGGTTTTCTCCACCGAGTAATCCTCTTGAAGATTCTATGTTAATATCGGCTTATCTGTTCACACGCCATGACTTGCCTCTCTTCTTCTCTACATATCTAAATAACGACATCTACAGGTACGATTTACTCCATTGCTAACTGGAAATCCTTCAACTTCTTTTGAATATACTCATTTTGCATCTCTATTATTTTTGATTTCATGGTTCTATAAGTTAGGGTTTGATTATGTTGGGAATTTTTCATGCTCAAGGAATATCTAGATGTTATGTAGCTTAACTGTTATGCAAAGGTTTGTGTTCTTTTCTTCTTTCTCTTAATTCCCAAGTTCAATTGATTTCTTATTATATCTGAAGTCTCCAAACAACAGTCTCATTATAGAGTACATATCATTAAACTTTTTTAATGTTGTTTGTCAGGGAGACTATTCATAGCTGATACAAACAATAGTATCATTAGATATTTGGATCTGTACAAAGAAGATGCATAAGTTGTTACACTTGAGCTAAAAGGAGTTCAGCCTCCTGTACCAAAATCAAGATCTCCAATTCACCTTAGAAAATGAAATTCAGCTGACACACAAACAATTTTAGTTGATGGTGGCTCTTCTAATGAGGGCAACTTAAGCCTTCAAATATTTGTGCCTGAAGGTTATTATTTCTCAAAGGTTCTCTCTCTCTCTCTCTCTCTCTCTCTCTCTCTCTCTCTGATAGGTGTTGTTTTTTGAATTAATAGTCACTATTGATGTACTATATATACAATTGAATTTCATTTCCTCATAAAAAAAGCTTACTTTATGTACTTGATAGAAAATTGAATTTATTGTGTAACTGATGAAAAACACATCATTCATATGATCAGCTAAAATTGATCTTCACTAGATGAAAGTTTATAAGAGGAAAGTATAAAGTTGTCGACTGTAGTTGGCTATCTATCATTAGTAATAAATAAAGAACCACAAATTATATAAACTTTTCTTAGATAAGCTATGAAAAGTCCTATGTGATTTACATTTACTTTTAGGTGGATCTAACATCAATGTCTCTCCTTCAGGTCTTACCTTCTTGAGAGAGAAACATGGTGAGTTCATGCTCAGAGAGCTTGTGGTTGGCTTGCAAGAACAAGTAAATTTTTAAACATTAGATTTATGTTTTTTTTTTCCAATTTTTGACATTTTCTTTAGATGAAAATCAAGTGAGAAGCATTGTTGATGAAATAAAACAGGTGATTACAGCAAGTTCAAGCAGAAAAAAAGAAAGAGCTGAAAGGACAAATGCTGAAGATTTTGATGCAGAAGAAGGAGAGCTTCTTAAAGAAGAAAAAGAGCAAGAAGAAGAAGTCTTTGACCAAGTTTAATGACTTTTCTTTTTTCCCAACAAATAACCATTTTTTTTACTATTGACATGAATCTTATAAACCTTATCTGTTTGACTATTTTTTATTAAGAGGTTGGTGAAATTTTGGGAACTTTAGTGGAAACATTTAAAGCTTCCTTTTTACCTTTCTTTGATGAGTTATCATCTTAAATAATGCCCATGTGGGTAAGTATTGAGTATTCTAATCCAAATTTCATTTTTTATTTTCTTATTTTGATTATACATTTTTTTAAAGCAATTAGATTTATTATTTTTAATGTTTTGAAGGGCAAGGATAAGACAACAGAAGAGAGATGAATGCTATTTGAATCTTTGATAACATGGCAGAGCAGTGTCGCAAACAGCTTTAAAGTACATTACCTTGCATAGTACTTACCATAATTACCTTTTTAACCTTCATATTTTTTTTCATATTTTTTTTAATTACAAACCAGATATTATGCTACATAGATCCCTTTCCTTGTTGACGCATGCAATGATGAGAATCCAGATATCCGACAGGTCAGAATTTGTGTATATAATTTCATATTTACGATTTTACACTTGTTAACTTGTTGACTTTTTTTAGGCAACTGTATATGGACTTGGCGTGTGTGCAGAACACGGCGGCTCTGTAATTAAACCTCTTGTTGGAGGTAAATTAGATCTTGCAAATCCTTTCTCTTTCCATTCTATATTGACTTTTAATAGACTTGTTGACTTTTTTATTGATTTTTTCAGAGGTTATTTCAAGGCTAAATTTTGTAATAAGACACCCAAATGCCCTCCAGCCTGATAATATAATGGCATATGATAATGCGGTTTATGCTTTAGGAAAAGTATGTCAGTTTCATCGCGACTCTATCAAATCAGCTCAGGTATTTCCGGTATTTGGGTACTCGTTGGTGGTGAACTCGGCTGTTTACAAGTTTGCATGGGTGGGGTGTTTGAGTTTTAGTATGGTAATCTTATTGGTTGATGAAAACCCTGTATTATATGCTTAATGTCAATTTATTTAAAAAAAATAGTAAAATGATTTTTTCTTTTACTAAAAAAATTGAATACCCTCTTTCAGGTCTATAAGATTTAAGTTGTGAGATTTCTCGTCGATACGACATGTCTTTTTTCATTGCAAGTGACATGTCTTTTTTCAGGTCTATATGATTGATTGGGAAAGAAGCCATCCAGATAGCATTGAAGATGTGATTTTGGCTCAGGGAATCGATGCTACAAGAAACCATTTTCTCTCTGTATGTTTCACCAAATTCTTTTCAATTTCACAAGACATCATGTTCCTTTATGATGTCCATGAAGTACTCCAACTCAACAATAACATGGTATTAAAGATTATAATTAAATGCAAGAAATAGCAATTTTACTTTCATTTCTTTGTTTATTACATTAAAATACTTGTTCAGGTGAATGCTCTGTTATCTTCTTTAGAGATCGATAATCATGGGGGGTTGGTTAGGGAGCACATGCCTGGTAGATATGCAGAGCTGGATCAGTATTGCTGGGCTGATGAATTTTCCCAACAACACGGTGGGGACTCAAATTCTTGGGCTTTATCCTTTGAGCGACAACATGGTACTGGGGGTTGGGCTTTTAAATTCCAGCATGTTAGTGAGCTCTTTCACATCAATAATTAAAATAATAGTTAAATGTTGACTTACTATTAATTCTTATGTTATTGATTTCAGGAGCAAACGCAGATGATGTCTGTGGACCGAATGGCAGGTGCAAACATTCCATCTTTGGCTGCTATGGAGCAGACCCGAATGCTAGCACACACTTTAGCTCAGAACACCAATCCAAAGTTTCAGGTTACTTTACTTACTTTGAATTAAAATGTTTTTTTTTAATTTTATTTTATAATCAGTATATTATTTATTTGGTTTGGCAAATAATATGCAGAACTGCAAGTTCCTTCAGTTTGTTTCAAAGATGAGTCATGGGGAATTGACTATTGAGGATAACCAGGTCAAGCCTGCAAGTGGGGATTGGGCAAATGAATATCAACAGCAATAAAATGTAGGCCCTTCTTCTACCTCTTGGGCAGATCAGTATGCATGTGAAGAGGCAAGTAACACTTTTATCCTCTTAATCTTATCAACATGGATCTAATGACCAATAATCAATGTGTATGAATGTGTTGGACAAAAAGATTTCATTTTCAACCAGTGCTTATGTGCTAGGGCAGCCTTCCAGGTCTGGTGGTATGTTTTGTGCTGATTAATTGTCACTCTGGATAAAAAGGAAAGTAAATCTGATTTTTATAAGGTTTTGACTGATAATTCTTCTGGTTCTAATGTAACTTAGTCTAACATACATTTTTATAAATTTTGCAAGAAAATATGATGAAATATATTATATAAATCTGATTTGCATGATTTTCATTATAAGATTATTCACTCAGATTACTGTCAAAGAATCTTGTAATGAGGATGCACAATGTTCATTTGTTGTTGACAAAATATTAGAACTCACTTCTTCATCTGTCAAAGGCACTTTTGGAGAGATTGATGCCTCTTTTTTTTTAATCTATGCTCCTAGACCTTTATGTGTTGCTGTTAATTATGCATCCCTTTTCTCTACAAATCAATTCTCTTTTTCACATAATTGACAAGGAGCTATTGTATCTATTCAGACTAGGCTTAGAGCAACGGTTGCAAGAGATGAGTTTAGAAGAAGAAGAAGAAACAAGGCTGCAACTATAGTTCAGGTACTATGGATGAATTATGTTTGTAAAGTATTTAAGAAAATGATTAGAAACAAAGGTGAATTTGTACAGATTAGTTAGCTACTTGTAGGTTGATCTTGAATAAGCAAAGGGGCAATGGATTGTATTTTTTGTATCTAATTCGTTTGTAAATTTTTGTTACAACTTCTATTGATTTGTTTTATCTTTCCATGGAACGATTATTTGTATGACATTAAATTTATGCAATGGATTCTATTTTTTGTATATGATATTTTATTTTCTATTATGAAACATTAAATACAAATTTAATTTGAAAATAAGTAAATCTATAAATAATATTTTTTTTAAACATTTAAAATTATGATACGCAAAAATGTGTGTCGTCTTCATTTATGACATGGCCTTTCTTGACAAGGGCTTTCTTGATACGCATTGCGTGTCATTAACACGCGCGTCGTAAGGTTACGACACGCGAATGCGTGTCGTCTTCCTTTATGACAGGTCCTTCCTTGATACGCATTGTGTGTCGTAAACGCGCGTTGTAAATGAGCGTCGTAAATGCGCGTCGTCTCTCTTTATGACAGGGCCTTCCTTGACGCGCATTTGCGCGTCGTCTGAGCCTTTTACGACGCGCAATGAGCGTCGTAAAAGGCTGTTTTTCTAGTAGTGGTGAGAGGTAGGAGGGAACGATGGGTTTAAGTCCCCAACTCCAATTCCAAACTTGAATACATTTCAACAAGATCGATTCCTACTTCCACAATTCATTTTCAATTTCAACCCACTAATTACGAAACAACCCCTGCTTCACAAACTCCTTTACATTTCAAGTCCTAATGTTACAGTATAGACCCCAAATTCTGGAAACTATATCATTTAACTCCTTATGGCCAACACTGATAAATTATTACGGATTTAGGTCTAAAAATAAAATAGAAGATACATCTCAAGGTTTTAGGGCTTTTAATTTATTTATTTATTTACTTATTTATTATTTTATTTATTTTATTTTAAACGAAATCTTACAGCAGGCCTCAAAATTATTGAAAGTTGATAGGTCTGGTGTAACATGTTGGCTAGAGCCCATGTCTGGGAGCCAAGAGGATATCATTTATGAGCGGTAGTTTGTAAAGTTAGTCGAAGGTCATTGTCTTGTTCCTAAGGTTGTTGTTGGATCACAGTTAGGGCATTGTGATGGGATATGACCAATCCCACACCTGTTAGATGTTCCAAAAAATAGGGTTTTGATTAGAAGCCTAATTAAATTGATTACGGTTACCTCATCCTTGATTTATGTTGTTGTAGTTCCTCTTCCACGTCTAGAGTCACGTCCACGACCACAATTATTTATGGATATGTTGGGGTAAAAGGCTTGAGCAGGTTGTGCATGAACAGATTGAACTTGAAGGCCATGTTGTGAAAAAAATTGTTGAATAGTGTGTGGTTGATCCGGTTGAGGAGTGGAAGAGGTAGCACCACGAATGGATGAGGTGTGACTATTTGTGACAGCCGTGAAAGCTTGATCCAGAAAGATGTTTGTTGCTGATTTCTTGATTATGTAATCATGGTCTGAAAACAAGCCATGAAGTTCTACAAAAGGTAGTTGGTATTAACGACCAAGAAGGATTGACTTCAAATCATTGTATTCTTCTCTTAGACCCAATATAACTAGCATCACAAAATCTTTTTCTTTCATTGGTTCGCTTATATTGGCGAGTGCATTAGAATATTTGTGAGCCTGTGTTAGGTATGTAGAGCCCAGGTGAGTTTTCAGGGTGTATTCCCTAGAGGAAGTGTGAGGTGCATATGCTCATTCAAGAGATAGCCTAAGATCGTGAGAGGTGTGGCCTAGAACATGTTAGAATAATGACTCATAGATGGTAGAAATGAGAAGCATAAGTATGTGATCATCATTCGAAACCTGTGTGTTGTAATCTACGTTTTGTTAGGGGGGGTGTACTGTTTCATATTTGTCTTTTTCTAGATGATGAAGATGGGATAATAATCGATGGATAGGGAATTGTGCAATCAATATAACTGAAAAAGTTGTTGGTGAGAAGGTATGGTTGGAACATCGCCTTCCAATAACTATAATTGGTAGGAGATAGAGTGAAACAAAAATTATGGTGACAAGGGAGAGTTTTCTTTATTGGGGTAAAAGCTATAAGTGTCATTGATTAGCAACAGAAAGAAGAAGAAAAAAAATAGAAATTGGATGTTGTTTTAGGTGGAGGAACTGTGGTGAAAATCGACAGAAGCAAGAAAGGGAAGCACTATAGGCTTGATCGGTTGTTTGCTTTTGATCGTCTCTTTCTTTTGTTTTCTTTTCATAAGTGTTTTTTAGGGTACACCGTAAGGCTCTGATACCAAGTTGACTTTGGTAATCAGTAATGTTGTATATTATATATCCACGATTACAATAAGAGTATATATATATATATATATATATATATATATATATATATATATATATATAAGAGATATATTTACACTCATAACCCTGTAATATAATTATATAGAAATCACACTTCAATTTTCTAATACTCCATACGAGGATTATACCACGAAGGCTTTGGAGGATAAGCATCGATATAAGCCATCACCATCCATGTCGAGTACCATATTTTCAGAATCTCTCATTGTAGTGGATATTGACAATGTCCTTGGAGGCATCATTCCCTAAAGGAACCTCGTATGTGAGAGATGGGTAGAGAAATCAACATATTTTGGATGCTCTCTGTGGAGAAGGTTCAACTATTGCCAAAGAGCTCCTAAGTGCTATTACATATGTGGTTAATCTATAGCTAGAGGAACATGTCCATCGATTTTGGCAAAATTTGTTGTCTTTGCTCCTCTCACACCACTCTTAAAACATGATATGATAATACGTCCTATTGCAGTAGGAACTATATGGAGACGTTTGGTTTCCATGTTGGCTATGAAAGTTATTGGTAAAAAATGGCCAAGTATCTCAATGATTTTCAGTTCGAGTTCGGGGTGTCGGGTGTCGGGTGTTACATAGCACCAACATGGTGGTGAGTGAGCGCTACGGTGACGGGTCTCTTTCCATGCTTTTGTGGACTTCTCCAATGCCTTTAACCATGTGGACAGATCCACATTACTTCATGATGTCAGATTGAGGTGCCCTTCTATATCCTTATGGGTAGAATTCCTATATGGTCAAGCATCTAGGTTGTATCTAGGAGACACACATATTTGGTCTACTACTGGGGTTCAACAAGGAGACCCCTTGGGACCATTGCTTTTTGCCTTTGTACTGCACCCACTCTTGCATAACATTAGAGAAAATCACAAGCTTCTTCTCCATGCATGGTACCTTGATGATGACATACTTATTGGAGATTTGAAGGAGGTGGCCAAAGCGTTGGACATCATTAAGGTGATTGGCCTAGAATTGGGCCTTTAGTTGAATATCAGTAAAACCAATCTCTTTTGGTCATCGTGTGATGATAGGAAGCTTTGTGAGGGGGGTTATTCCTAGTGGGATTAGGAGGCCACCATTGGGGGTGAAACTTCTTGGGGGAGCTGCTAGTAGAGATGCTAGTTTCATTAGTAGCTTAGCCATAAAGAGAACAAAAAATTTTGTGAATGTGACGTGTCTTTTTCCACAGTTATTTGACTCCATAGTGAGCTCCTTCTGCTTAACCAAAAATTCAAAACATAGTACATCTTAATCAATTTTGTTAACCTCTTCAATTAACAAAATAGTCAAATTAGATCGACTACATGTTTGATTCAACAATGTTCTTGAAAAAGGGATGAAAAAGACATCTTTCTTTTTTTGTTTCAACTATACAATCGTTTAAAGAATTTCAAAAAAAAAAAAAAAAAAAAAAAAAAAAAAAAAAAAAAAAAAAAAACAGAGTTGATTGGGTAAATCATATAGCGGGGTAAGACTAAGAGGCAAGAATTTGCTTGAGTGTTTGAGACACTTTGCTTTAGTTGATTTATTGGCCTTTGGATTTAGTATTTATGCTTTTATTTTAAATGTGTATAACGCTGAATTAAATATCCCTTGAGGATTTACAAACATTCTTTTCGATATCATTTAAATGTACAAAAATTCTGGGATTTTTTAACAAAGTTTCAATTTTTAGAGGTTGAATACTATTTTCAAGTTGAGTACGTTTTGCGAGATATTAAAGCCACCATTGCACAGGGCCCAAAATGTAGAAGGGGCCCAGAAGTTATTTTCTATGTTTATTTGCCCAAATCACATAGACAAGAAGTCCGAAACGAAACTAAAAGAGAATACAAAATTTGGGAAATCGGAATTGCGCAAATACGTAATTTTACAAGAAATTAGAAAAGAGAAGTCAAGCAGAAGCAGTAGCGGAGGGAAGTATCAGATTTCCCAAGGGTTACTCCAATTCTTTTAGATTCAGAGTAACATTTTGTATCCAAAAGGCACAGCACTTGATGGTGAATTCGAAGTACCCATGCTTTTCTATCTATTCGCGTATCTTTATTTACTTCTCAGTTTAACTAGAAAAAGTAATTCTTTATATGTATACGGATAAAGTTGTTTTTCACCATTTAATTAATTGTTTTCATTTTTTAATAATAAAGCCGGATGAAATAAACCCAAAGAATGATATCATTATCCTTTTAAATCATCTTCTTTATCCTCATTCACACGTTCAATAAAAAGACTAGGTCCATTCATTTTTTAGATTCTTATAAAGGGGCCATCACCATTGACCCATTAATAGAGTCGTTCGCTAAAAAACATTGATTTCAGAAGTAAACCACAGTGACCACACTCTACATTGGTTTCTCATTAATATGTGAAGATAAGGACCTAAGAGAAATGATCATGAAATGCGATGTGCAGAAGACTTCTAAAGATTTGTTTAAACTTATCAGCTGTGGGAAATAAGATAAACAGACAAGAATACAGTTGTATTTTCAGTTTTATTTAATTATTTCCATTTTTAAGACGACGCAAGTATGAGAATTAGACGTTTTAGTCACTTCAGGAGATAAAAGAAATTAAGAGATGTAATAAATGCAGGGAACAATAAGAACCATAAGTTATTATTTAATTATCTTCATATTTATCCTCTTTTACCTCATTCACACGTTTCAAGTATCACACAATGTTCATTTCTTTTTAGATTCTTTTAAAGGACCCTTATGTCCCTATCTCCATTGACTCATTGAAACAGTTTTGACGTGGCAATCACCTACATAATAGTCATCACTTACAGCACTGCTTATGAAGCAAAACACAGTTTTAGTGAAAGTACTTCTACTAGCATTAATCAGAAAACAAAAATTAATGTCTATATAATCAAGTTAAAGTAATATTATTATGCTATTAAATTCGACAATAACATATAATACCATTGTCTTTTTGTAATTCCTAGTGCCTTGCAAAATTTTGTGTTACAACGAATTTCATTGTTCCAAGAAAAAAGGATTAAGTCCGTGACATATACAATTCAAAGTATAAAACAATCCTTTGTGGAAAAATATGACACTGACAGATAATGTAAAAGACACTCCTTGTGGAAAAATATGAAATTGCCCAAATTTTCTTTCTAGAATGTGAAAATAAAAAAATATACAAGATAAAAAGGTAGCTCAAGTATAAAATTGAACATGCAAACCATCGGTTTTTATATAGAAACAGCTAAAGCAAATCATGTCTTCAAAGTTCTTATATTTCTCCCTTGCTCTACTAATCGTCATACTCTCCCCCATACAAAATTCCACTTCTGCTTCTTTGAAGGAAGCCAATGGTCTTCTTAAATGGAAAGAAAGCCTTGAAATCCCAAACAACTCCTTGCTCTCTTCATGGCTTCCCCTACCTATGAATTCCAATGCATCATTTCCATGCACTTCATGGTTTGGAGTAGTTTGCAATGCTGATGGGAGCATTCAGAGGTTGAACCTCGGTTCATCTGGTTTAAAAGGTACACTCCATCAGTTTTCATTCTCTTTGCTACACGGTCTTACTCATTTTGATCTCAGTGTCAACAACTTCTCTGGCCCCATCCCATCAGAAATCCGACTCCTGACCAAACTTGTATATCTTGATTTTTCATTGAATAAGTTTTCTGGAGTAATTCCTTCATCATTGGGTAATTTAACATCTTTGAATGTCCTTTATTTGTTCCGAAATCAACTCTCTGGTCCCATTCCTATTGAACTTGGGAATTTGAAGTCTCTCACTGATCTTCAGGTGAGCAACAATCAGCTTAATGGTTCCATTCCTTCATCATTGGGTGATTTGACATCTTTGAATGTCCTTTATTTGCACCACAATCAACTCTCTGGTCCCATTCCTATTGAACTTGGGAATTTGAAGTCTCTCACTAAGCTTGATCTGAGTAACAATCAACTTAGTGGTTCTATTCTTTCGTCATTGGGTGATTTGATATCTTTAAATGCCCTTTGTCTGGACGGAAATCAACTCTTTGGTCCCATTCCTATTGAACTTGGGAATTTGAAGACTCTCACTGATCTTCAGGTGAGCAACAATCAGCTTAATAGTTCCATTCCTTCATCATTGGGTAATTTAACATCTTTGAATGTCCTTTATTTGTTCCGAAATCAACTCTCTGGTCCCATTCCTATTGAACTTGGGAATTTGAAGTCTCTCACTGATCTTCAGGTGAGCAACAATCAGCTTAATGGTTCCATTCCTTCATCATTGGGTAATTTTACATCTTTGAATGTCCTTCATTTGTTCCGAAATCAACTCTCTGGTCCCATTCCTATTGAACTTGGGAATTTGAAGTCTCTCACTGATCTTCATGTGAGCAACAATCAGCATAATGGTTCCATTCCTTCATCATTGGGTAATTTAACATCTTTGAATGTCCTTCATTTGTTCCGAAATCAACTCTCTGGTCCCATTCCTATTGAACTTGGGAATTTGAAGTCTCTCACTGATCTTCATGTGAGCAACAATCAGCTTAATGGTTCCATTCCTTCATCATTGGGTAATTTAACATCTTTGAATGTCCTTTATTTGTTCCGAAATCAACTCTCTGGTCCCATTCCTATTGAACTTGGGAATTTGAAGTCTCTCACTGATCTTGAGGTGAGCAACAATCAGCTTAATGGTTCCATTCCTTCATCATTGGGTGATTTGACATCTTTGAATGTCCTTTATTTGCACCACAATCAACTCTCTGGTCCCATTCCTATTGAACTTGGGAATTTGAAGTCTCTCACTAAGCTTGATCTGAGTAACAATCAACTTAGTGGTTCTATTCTTTCGTCATTGGGTGATTTGATATCTTTAAATGCCCTTTGTCTGGACGGAAATCAACTCTTTGGTCCCATTCCTATTGAACTTGGGAATTTGAAGTCTCTCACTGATCTTCAGGTGAGCAACAATCAGCTTAATGGTTCCATTCCTTCATCATTGGGTAATTTAACATCTTTGAATGTCCTTCATTTGTTCCGAAATCAACTCTCTGGTCCCATTCCTATTGAACTTGGGAATTTGAAGTCTCTCACTAACCTTGGTCTGAGTTACAATCAACTTAGTGGTTCTATTCCTTCATCATTGGGTGATTTGATATCTTTAAATGCCCTTTCTCTGGACGAAAATCAACTCTTTGGTCCCATTCCTATTGAACTTGGGAATTTAAAGTCTCTCACTGATCTTGTTTTGAGTGACAATCAACTTAGTGGTGCCATTCCTTCATCACTAGGAAACCTCAGCAAGCTACAGACTCTGTACCTTCACACGAATAAATTATTTGGTTCGATTCCACTAGGATTGGGAAGTCTAGAGACACTTGAGCTGTCAAATAACCATTTTTCTGGCCATTTACCAGAAGATTTGTGCCATGGGGGAAAGCTTCAAATGTTCATAATAAATGCTAATCATCTCACTGGGCCTATTTCAAGAGGCTTACGGAATTGTCCCAGCTTAATTAGGGCTCGTTTTGACCAAAATCAATTCATTGGAGATATATCCAATAGCTTTGGTATCTATCCACGCTTAAACTTTCTTGATATCAGTCACAATTATTTTCACGGGCAGCTTTCTCAAAACTGGAGTAAATGCAAGAATTTGACAGCATTAGTGATGGCCTATAACAACATCAGTGGTAGCATACCACCAGAGTTTGGAAATTCAACTCAACTACAAAGGCTTGATCTTTCTTCCAATCATCTGGTAGGTGAAATCCCAAAGGAGTTCGGGAAGATGAAAAGTATGCTGAATTTGTCCTTGGCTAATAACCAACTTTCAGGTATTATACCTCCAGAGCTCGGATTTTTAGAACTCCTTGAAGTACTCGATCTATCTGCAAATAGATTGATTGGGTCAATACCAAGAAGTATTAGTCAATGGGAACATATCCACTACTTGAATCTTAGTAATAACATGCTCGGTGACAAAATTCCATCTGAGATTGGCAAATTAGTTCAACTTACAGAAGTTGATTTATCTAAGAATTTGCTCACTAAAGAGATACCATCTGAAGTTGAAAGTTTGAAAAATCTACAAAAGTTGAATCTTTCTCACAATAGACTGTCTGGTTCCATTCCTAACGCTTTTACAAGTTTACCCAGTGGGATTGACATCAACCTGTCCAACAATGAGCTCACAGGTCCAGTTCCCCCTTCCTCTAACTTTGTCAACGCTTCCTTACAAGGCAATCCAGGTTTGTGTGGAAATTTTACAGGACTAAAATTCTGTGCAAGTCAAATCATGAAGAAGAAAAATGATCCCTTTCATCATCAACTCATCCTTGTAATTATGCTCCTTCTTATCGGGGCAATTTTACTTGGTTTTTTCATGTGTGGCCTCATTGTTTATCGAAAACAAAAGAGACATTCTCCACAGAAACCATTGGATAATGAAGGTGGTGATTATTTCTCCATAACAAGTTTTGATGGAGGAGTAGTGTATGATGACATCTTGAAAGCAACGAACAATTTTGATGAAGCATACTCGATCGGGACCGGAGGATATGGGACTGTGTACAAAGCCGAGCTGCAACCTAACAATGTGGTAGCTGTCAAGAAGCTTCACTCATCATCATCTGATAATGTTGATCATAATGGATTCCTTAACGAGATACAAGCATTAACGAACATAAGGCATCGAAACATAGTGAAACTTTATGGATATTGCTCACATGCCCGCCACTCCTTTTTGATTTATGAGTACCTTGAAAAGGGAAGCCTTGGATCAATCTTAAGAAGTGATGTCTTAGCAAAAGAATTGGATTGGTTGAAAAGGGTCAATATTGTAAAGGCTATAGCTAATGGTTTGGCTTATATGCATCACGACTGCTAGCCTTCTATAATTCATAGAGACATTTCCATTGCCAACATCCTTCTTGATTCCGATTATGAGGCGCATATTTCTGATTTTGGCACATCCAAGCTTTTAAAGCTAGACTCATCCAATTGGACTGCAATTGCAGGGACCTATGGTTATATCGCACCAGGTAACGTAATCATATGATTGTAGTTCTACATTTTCATAGAATCATGTGAGGTTGATATAACTTTTTTTTGTCTTATGTTTCTTTGGATATAGAGCTTGCTTATACGATGGTGGCAACCGAGAAGTGTGATGTGTATAGCTTTGGGATTGTTGCACTAGAAGTGATCATGGGAAAGCATCCCGGTGAACTACCAACAATGTCTGCTAATTATCATGCTAATTATCAGGTGTTAGCAAATGTTGGAGATAGTCGGATTCCACTTCCTTCACCACAAGTTGAGAAGCAAGTAAATTTGGTACTCAATCTCGCAAGAGCATGTTTGAACTCAAATCCAAAAGAAAGGCCAACAATGCGCCAAGTTTCAAATCTGTTCATGAAGGATCTGCTTTGAATTGACATCTCTGGTTGCCTGACACTGTGCACTTCTCATGTTTAATTTTCTCAAGTTTCCTATGATGCATCTAGATTATATGTATTAGTTTAAATGCCTAATGGTTAAAAAACTTTTCATATGTTTTATAGCACCATGTAGCATAACAATAATGTGGAGACTTGTATATTGTTTATGTGATCGTTTTTGAGCAAAGAATATATGAATGATTGCATGAAAATGGTCTTAGCTAGGCGCCTCTGTTATTTCACTTGTGGTTTATACATACATGAAAAATAGGAAAATATATCAAATACAAATGATAATTTTTCTACTCAAATACAAATTTCAATAAAGTTTTAAACAATATATACAGAAACACAATCTCAAGTTACAAATAGCAATAGAGTCCAATTACAAGATGCACGTCATCCATCATACACTTGTCCTGATGCAAAAATATTTGTTCTCCAATGCATGTCAAAATAGACATAAACTCAAATACAGAAACCAATAGAGTAACAATGTTGGAGTGCTACTTAATTATATCATATTTTCTGCAGCTGCTCAATAAAATTAGTATTTTGGAATCACCCTGGACTAATCTTATCATTAGAGGCTAAGAGGTCACTGATATAGTACCTTATACAAAGAGGCTGTATTTTTAATATGAAAAATTAGCCAAACAAGATTTTACCAGTTAAGTACTTGTCTCCTGTAAATGTTCATTTTTTTAAAACACTCTACACGAAACCACAACACTGCACTATGAACAAACCATACAATGAATGAAGCATTAAATTCAAAAAAAAAAAATTCATTCGGGCATTTCATCAAACACTTGTTATGCACTGTAATCACATTTCTTGAACATGCATGTGATAATGAACCTACGTTTTAATCGATATCCACTTGAAAGATGGGAAAGAAGACGAGCAAAGAAACCAATACATACGTTTTATTTGATATCCACCTCAACGATGATCAACACTTCAATCACTCTCCTTCCACTATGGAAATGGATTTACACCAATACAAAATCACCAATCTGTTTTAAATTAAAATATTTTCTGCGATTTCGTAGTGATTTTTGATGGATTAAAAACAATATGTGTAATCGATGAAGGATTCTAATCATTTGGTTGTGGTTTCTGTACTTGGGACTTGGGAGTACTGTAGCCATGGTTAGATGGACGGAAGGTAATGGAATGTGGGTATTATCAAATAAAATATTACTACAAATATGTTTAACTTTTGGGTATTGTCAAATAAAACAATTATAGTTGTTTTATATATGTGTTGTTTATCTGTTTTGATGGCTAATAAAAAAAGTGAAATATAACACTTGTTCTTTGACTGTGTCTGTTGTGTACTTGTGTCCGAATATGTGTGTCCTTAGAAAATATAAAGAATGAAACAATAAATATTCCAATTTGTATTAGATAATGCTAAATAAATGGTTGTTGATTTGTTTTTCAAACATAAATAGACTTACAGATCCGACAACTTACAGATCCACATTACTATTGAGTTGTCCTCAAATAGATTGAATGGCTCGATACCAAGAAGTGTTGGTAATTGGACACTTGAATCTTAGAAACAACAAGCTCATTCATAAAATTCCATCTGAGATTGGTAAATTAGTTCAGCTTACAGAACTTGATTTATCTCAGAATTTGCTCAAGGAAGAGATACCATCTCAAGTACAAAGTTTGCAAAAATTGAATCTTTCACACAATAGACTATCTGGTTCTATTCCTGATATGCTATTAAAAGTTTGCCTCGTGGGACTGATATCGACTTGTCTTGCAATGAGCTCATAGGTCCAATTCCCACTAACACTAACTTTGTGAATGTGTCCATAGAAGGCAATCCACATTTGGGTGGAAATTTTACAGGACTAAAATTATGTGCAATTCAAAACTCGAAGAAGAAAAATGATCCCTTTCATCATCACCCCATCCTTGTAATTATGCTCCCTCTTATTGGGGCAATTTTACTTGGTTTTTTCATGTGTGGCCTCATTGCTTATCGAAAATGAAAGAGGCATTCTCCACAGAAACCATTGGACAAAGAAGGTGGTGATTATTTCTCCATAACAAGTTTTGATGGAGGAGTAGTGTATGATGACATCTTGAAAGCAATGAATGATTTTGATGAAGCATACTCTATTGGAACCGGAGGACATGTGACTGTGTACAAAGCCGAGCTACAACCTAACAAGGTGCTAGCTGTGAAAAAACTTCACTCATCATCTGAGAATGTTGATATTGCTCAAATGCCCGACACTCACTTTTGATTTATGAATACCTTGAACAAGAAGGCATTGGATCAATCTTAAGAAGTGATGTCTTAGCATGACATATCCAAAAACCACAACCAGATGTGAATTTGAACAAAATATAATGGATGCTTTTCTATCTATACCTGCATCTAGATTTACTTTTCAATATAACTAGAAAAAACAAATTCTTTATCTATAATGAAGTAGTTTCTTTTAACTTTTTATTAGTTTAGATATCAATAATAGAAAATAACATTATTCTTCCAAATCATATTTTTTTAGATATCTATAATAGAAAATAACATTATTCTTCCAAATCATCTTTTTTTCCACATTCACACGCTCAAGAAATGCACTCATTTTTAGATTTTTATAAAGGATCCATTACCATTGACCCATAACATAGTCTTCCACTAACAAAAAAGTTTCAGGTTCGTTTGGTGGGTTAGGCAGTGGCGGGTCCAATATCCATACTAAATGCTGTTGAAGTTATGTTGGTAGTTAGAAGACAACAAAGATATGGTACTGATTTAATCGTCTGTGTCAAAATGGTTGATTTCTGAAGTTAAACACTCTATTCAAATATTAATTGTTGTA
Organism: Lactuca serriola; assembly: GCF_051521515.1. Taxonomy (NCBI): domain Eukaryota; kingdom Viridiplantae; phylum Streptophyta; class Magnoliopsida; order Asterales; family Asteraceae; genus Lactuca; species Lactuca serriola. The sequence goes on along the minus strand of NC_136410.1, from coordinate 82,975,108 downwards.
TCGATCGGAACATTTTTTATGATAAATTTTTAATTGTTAGTTTTCTATTTTCAGTTACTATAGTTCTAATTAGAAACAATGATAACCACAAGCACTTCAATTTTGAAACCAACTATACACAATTTCAAAGATATTCGATTTGACATGTACATTTGCCTTCAGATTAAATCTCTTAGTAGAACTAATTGGAAAACAGATCGAATAAAGTTATATTGCATTATTAAACTCAGCATTAACATATTGTCCTTTTGATAACTAACCATTTAGAATTTAATCTATTTTACCATTGTTTATTTCTTTCCAAGATTGTCATGATGAATACAATCCTGATTCCTAAGTGTAATACACTCCTTGTCGAAAAAATTGGCATGGCCCATATTTTCCTTTTTTGAAAACAGGAAAACAAAAAGCAGGAGAAAATGGCTATTATTTAAATCTATCTTAACTTTTTGATTTACCAAGTCAAATTCAGCTATTTTAAAAAGAGAAAACTGTAAAAATGGTTGTTGTGGTTTGTTGATGTTTCTGGATGGAGTTCTAATATTTTTATAGCTTGCAAATATAATCCTTTTTGAAAATGTTTGGTCGTAGATTAGGTCCTTCTCTTTAACTCCTTGAAATTTATTCAGTTAAGATATGTTAAATGTCAATTATGCCCCTGTTATATTTCACTATTAATTTTTTTTGTTTATCTTATCATTTAATACTTCTGTTATAACTCTATTAGAAAAATCACCCATCCCACATCCCCTAGAATTGCAAATATAACTAAAGCAAGAACAACTTTACCATCTTTAACATGGCATCGCCCACTATCAGTTTCAAGGATCTTTCTTTAGTTATATTTGCAATTCTTCATTTTTCTTTTAGTTACTCTTTTACTCTGTTTTTTAATCCGATTGAATTTCTTCTGGTTGTTGTAATTGATATCTATTTTTATCATGCTGTAATTTATGATCTTTTGATGGTGTTAATGTCGACTCATTCATTTTGGGCTTAAAAATCTTTTTATTACTGCAGGCTCTCGAGCCCAGTTCGGGTAAATCGGTCATAATTACGTAAAAGAAATAAAATTAAACGGTTTCAGTGGTCTGTTTTTCTTCATCTCCATCGAATTTCGAGAATTGCAAAAGGCGTTCAATTCTATGCTCAGAGACATATCTCTTTCAATATCTCAATGTACTCTGTTTTTCCATTTCCATGGAAGTCAAGAATCTAAGTATGATTATTAGTGAAGTTTAAGAAACAAGGCAACTTTTAGAACAGCTCATACAGGTTTTTGAATGAATATGAATAGAGAGGGTGGGGTTTTAGATCTATCAGGTTTATAGGTAATCTTTAGAAATTTCCACATTTTTTTCAAATATAATACTTTCCTTTGACAAAGTTTTTCCTAATGTTGTAGGGTTCAAAAACATTTATAAAATGAATCGATGATTATGTTTTTTTTTTGAAGAATCAGTAACCTCGATCAAGAACAAAGCCAACAAAGCAAAATACTATTTTCCATGTAATAGTGACTATATAAGGTTCATTAGATTGTTTTATAAATGTATGCATATTATAAGATTATAAAAAAATTTATACATAGCACATCCATACTTTCGTATTATATCTTCTCTCATTTTCTTTGCATTGAACACGATTACCATTAATACACGCAATTTCACCGAACTAAGCAATAGAAAACTTACATATTGTAATGATGTGATTATGTATAACTTCTACTTTTTCTTCCACAGATACCTACGGATATGGAAAGTTTTCGGGCAAGCATAAATCTTGTTTGTATTCACATTAAAATTGAAATTAACTGCAGAATTTCTTGTATATATATATATATATATATATATATATATATATATATATATATATATATATATATTTATTTATTTATCTCCAACATTGTTTGCATAATATGTTTCTATGTTGATTATGCCTTACATTTTCTTGATAATCATGGAGGTTCTTCATGTCCCTTTTCATTCCTCCATCTTATATTTTTTATACTTTTCAATATAATCAATAAGTATGAACCACGATGTCGTCTCACTGTCCGACGTTTCTGCCATTGGCCGGGGTGTGATAGATTGGTATCAGAGCTATTGCTATAGTGAACTAATAGTTTCTTAGGAAATTACAACTATAGCTTTAGGCTCACTACTCTAATTAGGTTTATCCTTTAAACCTAGAAAATAAAAAGTATTATTAATTATATTACCGATTGACTAGTTACGAGAGAGGTGACAAGGATAGACACGTTGCTTACGTTGTTTGATTTCAGAACGATTATACGCCAAAATGGCCCTGCCCTCCGGCTATCCTGACTGGCGAGTCCTTACTTGATAGTCGTGAGGTACTAAACAAAATATTAATAAAACACACAACAAACATAAAAATCATATCTAAAGTTTATATAAAACCCATACACACGATGAGAACATACATATATACTTCAAACATAAAGAAAACTCGGACCCTCGAAGAGAATACAACTCAAGAATTTAGGTCAAATACAATATCTAAATTTAGTGTCGTACAACGGCCGAACCATAATTAGACCTACCTTATGCACCTAAGTTTTATTATGGTCCGACCGACGCACGACTGAACTTGATATGGTAGTTGGTAAACTAAACACTAGAGGAATTATATGGGATTGAAGACATGGTTCCGAGACACATATATGGTGTTCACTGCATAGGAATTATGCAAAAATTTACACTAATTACATCTAAAATAGTCATTGGGACTCGCATTGTATGACTAACAAAAGTACTTCATATGACTTGTACTTCCTTTAAACATGTTTATAATAGGACATAAAGCGACGAGTTACTCGACGCAATCCATGACCAAGGCTTACTGAAACACCAACAAATATACCGGATCCAACACCAATGATAGACGTAGTGGTTATTGAGGCACTAGTTGCACAATGAGTCGTAAACATACTGGCTAGTTACAGTATCAATGGAAAACTTTGGATCTAGGCATGGTGGTAATGGAGGTGGAGGTGGAAGCAGCTCCCAAAATGACAACACGGGAAGTTCAAGAACCTATACTTATAAGGATTTCATGAACTACAAGCCCAAATCGTGTTATGGAAATAAAGGAGTGGCCAGTCTGGCCCGGTGGATAGAGACAATGGAATCGGTGTTCCATATAAGTTTATGTGCGAAGGATTGCAAAGTCAGATTTCCCGCTTGCAAGTTCGTTGACACAACTTTAACATGTTAGAATGACCATGCTAAAACGATGGGCATCAGCACCGCCAATTCCATGACTATTATTTAAATCTATCTTAACTTTTTGATTTACCAAGTCAAATTCTGCTATTTTAAAAAGAGAAAACTGTAAAAATGGTTGTTGTGGTTTGTTGATGTTTCTGGATAGAGTTCTAATATTTTTATACCTTGCAAATATAATCCTTTTTGACAATGTTTGGTTGTAGATTAGGTCCTTCTCTTTAACTCCTTGAAACTTATTCAGTTAAGATATGTTAAATGTCAATTATGCCCCTGTTATATTTCACTATTATTTTTTTTTTGTTTATCTTATCATTTAATACTTCTATTATAACACCATTAGAAAAATCACCCATCCCACATCCCCTAGAATTGCAAATATAACTAAAGCAAGAACAGCTTTACCATCTTTAACATGGCATCGCCCACTATCAGTTTCAAGGATCTTTCTTTAGTTATATTTGCAATTCTTCATTTTTCTTTTAGTTACTCTTAATTTTACTCTGTTTTTTAATCCGATTGAATTTCTTCTGGTTGTTGTAATTGATTTCTATTTTCATCATGCTGTAATTTATGATCTTTTGCTGGTGTTAATGTCGACTCATTCATTTCGGGCTTAAAAATCTTTTTATTACTGCAGGCTCTCAAGCCCAGTTGGGGTAAGTGGATCATAATTACGTAAAAGATATAAAATTAAGCAGTTTCAGTGCTCTGTTTTTCTTCATCTCCATGGAAGTCAAGAATCTAAGTATGATTATTAGTGAAGTTTAAGAAACAAGGCAACTTTTAGAACAGCTCATACATTTTTGAATGAAGATGAATAGAGAGGGTGGGGTTTTAGATCTACCAGGGTTGTAAACGAAGATGGGGAGGGGCATTTTGATGTAAGTGGGGTCTATCTAACTAAAATTATATCAATCATTAAAATTTAATTTAAAATATACAAAGTGGTAAGATAGTAACTTAACACTATCTTAACAAAAATAAATTAACGGTGTTAAAACACAAGGACATAAAATTAGTAAGGTGTTCAATTTGAAACAACAATAATAGAAACAAGTTTGTTTTCGGTCAATCTATTCGACAGGCATATTTTTTGTAAATTTAACCAGAAAACAAAGATAAATATGTCTAAAAATCGAATAATCTTGTATGGTCACGTGGATAATTTTGCAAAATCATACTGCCTTCCACTAAATGCAAAACTAGGAAAACTGGATCTCCATGTCTTTGATTGAAAATCCACAATTTTGAAATAGTCATCAGTTACAGAGTTGATTATGAAGTAAAACACAGTTTGAGTGTAACTTCTGTTAGCATTAATCAGATTACAAAAATAAATATGTCTAAATAATCAAGTTAAGTTATATTATTACACTTTTAAATCCAAGAGTAACATTTAATTCAACAAGTTGTCTTTTGTAATCAGAACGCCGTGCTGAATTCTGGTTACAATGAATTTTAATGTTTTAAGAAAAAAAGATTAATGTCATGACAGATACAATTTAAAGTGTAATACACTCCTTTGTGGAAACATATGACACTAACTGCTAATGTAAACACTCCTTGTGGAAAAATATGACATTGTGCAAATTTCCTTTCGGTATGTGAAAATAAAAAACAAGAGAAAAAGGTATAGCCCGAGTATAAATTAGGAAACGCAAACCATCTTTTTTATAAAACAACATGGCAAAGCAAATAATGTCTTCTTCAAACTTCTTATTTTTCTCGTTAGCTCTACTAATCATCACACCATCCCCCATACAAAATTTTGGTTCTGCTACATTGGAGGAAGCCAATGGTCTTCTTAAATGGAAAGCAAGCCTTGAAATCCCAAACAACTCCTTGCTCTCTTCATGGCTTCCCCTCCCTAGAAATTCCAATGCATCAATTCCATGCACTTCATGGTTTGGTGTAGTTTGCAATGCTGATGGGAGCATTAACGGGTTGAACCTCAATTTGTCTGGCTTAAAAGGTACACTTCACCAATTTCCATTCTCTTTGCTACACGATCTTACACATTTTGATCTCTATAAGAACAACTTCTTTGGCCCCATCCCACCAGAAATCCGACTCCTCTCCAAACTTGTATATCTTGATTTTTCAGTGAATTGGTTTTCTGGAGTAATCCCACCTGAAATTGGGATGCTAGCAAGTCTTGAGATCCTTTGGCTGCCTTTTAATAACCTGACTGGTTCAATACCACAAGAGATCGGTCCATTAACATCTCTCGATCAGGTAGGATTGCACTATAATCTTCTTCAAGGAGAATTACCTCCAACATTGGGAAATTTGACAAACTTGGCTTATCTATATCTCCATAATAATAATTTATGTGGTCCTATACCCCCTAATCTTGGGAATTTGAAGTCTCTCACTTATCTTGTGATGACGAACAATCACTTTAGTGGTTCTATTCCTTCATCACTTGCCAATCTGAGCAACCTACAATATATGTATCTCAATGAGAATAAATTCTCAGGTCAAATACCTACTGACATTGGGGATTTGAAGTCTCTCACTGATCTTCAGATGAGCGAAAATCAACTTGGTGGTTTTATTCCTTCATCACTAGCAAATCTGAGCAACCTACAGAATATGTTCCTCAATGAGAATAAATTATGTGGTCACATTCCTAATGATCTCGGGAATTTGAAGTCTCTCTATGCTATTGAGGCAACTCATAATCAGCTTAGTGGTTTTATTCCTTCATCACTAGCAAACCTTAGCAATCTACATTATGTTTACCTTGGTGATAACATATTATCTGGTTCGATTCCACAAGGATTGGGAAGTCTAGAATTGTTTCACCTACAAATGTTCGATAATCAATTATCTGGCCATTTGCCCCAAGATTTGTGCCATGGAGGAAAGCTTCAAATTTTCACAGTAGATGGTAATCAACTCACTGGGCCTATTTCAAGAGGCTTACGGAATTGTTCTAGCTTAATTAGGGCTCGTTTTGATCGAAATCATTTCATTGGAGATATATCCAATAGCTTTGGCATCTATCCACATTTAAAATACCTTGATATCAGTCACAATAATTTTCACGGGCAGCTTTCTCAAAACTGGAGTAAATGCAAGAATTTGACAGCCTTAGTGATGGCCTATAACAACATCAGTGGTAGCATACCACCAGCGTTTGGAAATTCAACTCGACTATAAAGACTTGATCTTTCTTCCAATCATTTGGTAGGTGAAATCCCAAAGGAGTTTGGGAAGATGAAAAGTATGTTGAATTTGTCTTTGGCTAATAACCATCTTTCAGGTATTATACCTACAGAGCTCGGATATTGTGAACTCCTTGAAGTACTCGATCTATCTACAAATAGATTGAATGGGTCAATACCAAGAAGTATTAGTCAATGGAAGCATATCCACCACTTGAATCTTTGTAACAACGAGCTTAGTGAAAAAATTCCATCCGAAATTGGTAAATTAGTTCAACTTACAGAAGTTGATTTATCTCAGAATTTGCTCACTGAAGAGATACCATCTGAAGTTCAAAGTTTGAAAAATCTACAAAAGTTGAATCTTTCTCACAATAGACTGTCTGGTTCCATTCCTAACACTTTTACAAGTTTGCCCAGTGGGATTGACATCGACCTGTCCGACAATGAGCTCACAGGTCCAGTTCCTCTTTGCTCTAACTTTCTGAACGCATCTTTACAAGGCAATCCAGGTTTGTGTGGAAATTTTACAGGACTAAAATCATGTGCACGTCAAATCCTGAAGAAGAAAAATGATCTCTTTCATCATCGGATCATTCTTGTAATTGTGCTCCCTCTTATCGGGGCAATTTCACTTGGTTTTTTTATATGTGGCCTAATCGCTTATCGAAAACAAAAGAGACATTCTCCACAGAAACCATTTGACAAAGAAGGTGGTGATTATTTCTCCATAACAAGTTTCGATGGAGGAGTAGCATATGATGACATCTTGAAAGCAACGGATAATTTTGATGAAGCATATGCTATTGGGACCGGAGGATATGGGACTGTGTACAAAGCCCAGCTACAGCCTAACAATATGGTAGCTGTCAAGAAACTTCACTCATCATCACCTGAGAATGTTGATCATAATGGATTCCTTAACGAGGTACGAGCATTAACGAACATAAGACATCGAAACATAGTGAAACTCTATGGATATTGCTCACATGCCCGCCACTCATTTTTGATTTATGAATACCTTGAAAAGGGAAGCCTTGGATCAATCTTAAGAAGCGATGTCTTAGCAAAAGAATTGGATTGGTTGAAAAGGGTCAATATTGTAAAGGCTGTAGCTAATGGTTTGGCTTATATGCGTCACGATTGCTCACCTCCTATAATTCATAGAGACATTTCCATTGCCAACATCCTTCTTGATTCTGATTATGAGGCACACATTTCTGATTTTGGCACATCCAAGCTTTTGAAGTAGACTCATCCAACTGGACCACAATCGAAGGAACACATGGCTATATCGCACCAGGTAATGTAATTTTGTGATGTTAGTTCTACATTTTCTTAAGTTTCATGATATATATGAATAAATATATGTATATGTATGTGTATCTATATTTTAGAATCTTGTGAGGTTGATATAACATTTTTTGTTTTTATCTCACGTATTTTTGGATGTAGAGCTTGCTTATACGATGGTGGTGACGGAGAAATGCGATGTGTATAGCTTTGGGATCGTGGCACTAGAAGTGATCATGGGAAAGCATCCTGGTGAACAACCAACATTGTCTGTTGATTATCTGGTGTTAGCAAATGTTGGAAATAGTCGAATTCCACTTCCTTCACCACAAATTGAGAAAAAAGTTAATATGGTACTCAATCTCTCTAGAGCGTGTTTGAACTCCAATCCAAAAGAAAGACCAACAATGCACCAAGTTTCAAATCTGTTGATGAAGGCTTGATATTAGTGTATTTTGAATGTTATTTGCTTTTGTCTTGTTCCCTATATGCATCCTGATAATATGTATTTACTTGAATGCCTTTTTGTTATGAAACTTCTCATATGTTTTCTTAAATCATTATGTAATAGATAAAATAAATAAATAATAATTAGTGAAGATTAATATCCGTTTAGAAGCTTCACGACTCGAAAATATAGTATTAGTCCAGGAATTGAAAGACTGGACTCGTTAATTCAAATAAAAGTTACATGCTCTTAATTATTAGTACTCATTTCAGTTCACTTTGAAAGACTGGACTTGAAACTTCTTACTATTTGATGTCTCATCTTCCTTCATTTCATTTGAACATCATATGGCATAACCTATGACTATAATAATAAATATGATGTCACATAAAAGAGGACGTCCACAACGATATTCATAATGTTTTTTTTTTCTCAATTCACAAGTATGGATTATGCAGATTACACGTCACATATTTTAGATAATTGTGGAGGTTGTTCCTGTCCCTTTTTCAATCCTCCAGCTTTATAGTGATTTAAATTTGTTTACACACAATTGGTTTGTTAAATGGAATGGAATATGTATCATTAGAAACCCAAACAGGGTACCTTTCCTCTCTGCTTACTCTCTTTGTCAGAGGTCAAATATGATTTCTTTTTTATACATAGAATCAATTAATGTTATATAAAAAGCTTCTTCATCTCAATAATTCTTCCATGTGTATTGCAAGAACCAAAATGGCACCTGTAGTATCATGGATTCTCTATAGATCATGAAAATATTGCAAGTTGTTCAGTTTATGAAAATTGTTACTGCAAACGAACTAACATAAAGGTTCTCCACGATATTGATGGGCATCAAACTTTTTTTCAAAGACATGATATTTAATGTTGAACCATTTATTTTTGAAAAGACATCATAAGAAGATTAACTTGCAATAATAACAAGGAAAGTTTTTAGTTCAACTGAAAGTGTAATTGCCTGGGAACCATAACTAGTCTCATATTGTATTGGGTGTGTACACTTTTTGGGTCAGAAACTCAGAATTGACAAATATTTGGTGATGGGTACTTATCTCTTTTAAATATTCTTTGTTTTCTAATACTCTATGAATTCTAAACACAGCGTTATGAACAAACCATAAAGTCATTCAGTCATTTCATCAAACACTTGGTATGTATTAAAATCAAATTTTTAAACAAGCAGTTTTAAATGAACCTACAAGGAGTGTTGGAAGTCGATAGTAAAATAAACAGGAGGAAAGAAACCATTGCATACCTTTTAATAGAAATCCACTTCAACAGTGATGAACGCTTCGACCAATCCACTTCAAACACATTTCGATCGCTCTGCTACTACTATGGAAATGATTCACACTGATGAAAAATCAGCAATCCGTTTAAATCAATAAATTTTCTGTGATTTTGATGGATTCAAGTGATTTGGTATGATGATAGATTGAAATAGAATTTATATGATAATAAAGGATTCAGATGATTTGGTTATCGTTTCTGCACTTGGAATCGACAAGCAGGAGAAGGAAGAAGGTCGTATTGGACAGAGGGGATGGTGTGTGTGTGTGTGTCTGGGGGGCGGAGTTATTATCAAATAGAAAATAGAGTTATTATTGGGTTTTATGTTCAACGCTAATCTCTTTTATTTTATTTTTTTTAAAAACCCTCTTACATTTCGTAAACTTTTTTTTTTCGTTTGTGTTTATCTATTCGGGTTTGTAGGTAATCTTTAGAAATTTCCACATTTTTTTAAAAATATAATACTTTCATTTGACAAAGTTTTTCCTAATGTTGTAGGGTTCAAAAACATTTATAAACTGAATCGATGATTATGTTTTTTTTTGAAGAATCAGTAACCTCGATCAAGAACAAAGCCAACAAAGCAAAATACTATTTTCAATGTAATAGTGACTATATAAGGTTCATTAGATTGTTTTATAAATGTATGCATATTATAAGATTATAACAAAATTTATACATAGCACATCCATACTTACGTATTATATCTTCTCTCATTTTCTTTGCATTGAACAGGATTACCATTAATACACGAAATTTCACCGAACTAAGCAATAAAAAACTTACATATTGTAATGATGAGATTATGTATAACTTCTACTTTCTCTTCCATAGATACCTACGGATATGGAAAATTTGTGGGCAAGCATAAATCTTGTTTGTATTCACATTAAAATTGAAATTAACTGCAGAATTTCTTGTATATATTTTTTTTATTTATCTCCAACATTGTTTGCATAATATGTTTCTATGTTGATTATACCTTACATTTTCTTGATAATCATGGAGGCTATTCATGTCCCTTTTCATTCCTCCATCTTATAGTTTTTATATTTTTCAATATAATCAATAACTGTGATCCATGATGTCGTCTCACTGTCTGACGTTTCTGCCATCGACTGGTGTGTGATAGATTGGTATCAGAGTTATTGCTATGGTGAATTAGTAGTTTCTTAGGAAATTACAACTATAGCTTTAGGCTCACTACTTTGATTAGGTTTATCCTTTAAAACTAGAAAATAAAAATTATTATTAATTATATTACCGATTGACTACTTATGAGAGAGGTGACAAGGATAGACACGTTGTTTAGGTTGTTGGATTTTAGAACGACTATACGCCAAAATGACCTTGCCCTCCGACTATCCTGGCTAGTCCTTACTTGATAGTCGTGAGGTACTAAAAAAAATTAATAAAACACACAACAAACATAAAAATCATATCTAAAGTTTATATAAAACCCATACACACGATGAGAACACACATATATTTCAAACATGTAGAAAACTCGGACCCTCGAAGAGAATACAACTCAAGAATTTAGGTCAAATACAATATCTAAAGTTAGTGTCGCACAACGGCCGAACCATAATTAGACCTACCTTATGCACCTAAGTTTTATTATGGTCCGACCGACGCACGAGTGGATCGACTTGATATGGTAGTTGGTAAACTAAACACTAGAGGAATTATATGGGATTGAAGAGATGGTTCCGAGACACATATCTGATATTCACTGCATAGGAATTATGCAAAAAATTTACACTAATTACAACTAAAATAGTCATTGAGACTCACATTGTATGACTAACAAAAGTACTTCATACGACTTATACTTCCTTTAAACATGTTTATAATTGGACATAAAGCATGCCCATAATACGAGTTACCCGACGCAATCCATGACCAATGCTTACTAAAACACCAATTATAGACGTAGTGGTTATTGAGGCACTAGTTGAACAATGAGTCATAAACATACTGGCTAGTTGTAGAATCAATGAAAAACTCTAGATCTGGGCATGGTGGTAATGGAGGTGGAGGTGGAAGTAGCTCCTAAAATGACAACAGGGGAAGTTCAAGAACCTGTACTTACAAGGATATCATGAACTACAAGCCCAAATCGTTTTATGGAAATAAAGGAGTAGATAATCTGACCCGGTGGATAGAGAAAATGGAATCGGTGTTCCATATAAGTTTATGTGCGAAGGATTGCAAAGTCAGATTTCCCACTTGCACGTTCGTTGACGCAGCTTTAACATGTTAGAATGACCATGCTAAAATGATGGGCATCAACACCGCCAATTCCATGACTTGGGAGGATATAAAAATAATGTTGATTGAGGAATACATCCCTAGGGATGAAATGCAAAACCTAGGGCAGGAGCTTTGGAATCTTACGATCAAAGATTCTGAAATTGCATCTTATACTACTTGGTTTAATCACGTTTCTTCCTTATGCCTAGGATTTGTAACCCTAAATACAAGAAGATCGAGCGGTACATTTGCGTTTTGGTCGCAAATCAAGGGTCAGTCACTGCCTCACGACCAACCACTTTTAACAATGTAAAGCGCATAGCCTTCAATCTGACTAAAAGAGGGTTATTCATCAACAAACCATGGTTTAAAAAAGGCTAACCATCCTAAGTATAGGAATAACAAACACAAATATGGTAGCGAATATATGGGGAATTCAAATGTAATGTCCAAAAAATGATACCCGAAAATTTTCATTTTTAAATTAATAAAATAGTAAACCATATCATTGTCATAAAACCAAGTTAATCAAACTCTATTAATAAATAATCATTATCAGAGTAAGTCACAAATTGCGGAATCGAATGGTGTGTGTTGTGTACTCATCCCGACCTCCTCCCTTTGAAACCCAGAAGCACCTAAAACATAAACTAAAAATCGTAAGCCAAAGCTTATCGAGTTCCCTAAAATACCACATACTATGCATACATAAATAAACACATAATGGACCCCGACTAACATCGAGCCTTGCTTGGTATACAAATCAGTCATCGGGCCCCATCCGACATACATATAAACATATAATCATATAAACACATAACACATGGAAATGTCGCAAAGATACATAGCATACAAAATGTTCATCGCCCCCCGCTCGTGATCGAGCACTGCCCAACAAGCATACGAGCACATAACACATGCAAGAGTCATGCAGACATCTAGCATCCTATCATAAAAAAATCATCGGATGGCATTGGTGCCTTCGACCCGCTAAACATGGTGAGGAAACACACCTCAAACTGCCAAATCGCACAAACAAAAGCTCGAGTAGCCGATCCAGAAAATCCCCATGCTATCAACATCAAATAATACTAATCAATAATTTTTTCTCGACCGAAAAAAGTATCCTAGACCAATGCCCAAACCTTCATGGTAAAAGTCCATTTTACCCGTTTCCATTCTTTGCTAAAATCCAAAATCCAATCCACTAGCATCATGAGTCCAAATCCCTTAAATGGCACCACAAGGCCCGATAAGGCCCAAATATCTAAATTGAACCCCAAACCCATCATGTGCCTAACTGAGAAGGCCCAATATCCTAAAGGCCCATAATATCCAATGGTCAACCATGGTCAAACTTTTGGTCAATGGAGAAAGTCAAAAAGGTCAACACATTTAGAAAAACTAAACAAACTGAGCACACCCCTCGTACTCAGTTGGTACGCTCATCGTACATTGGCTCGACTTAGTACGTGTTGCATACTACGAGGTACACCCCACGTACACACCCTTATCCTATTCCACTTAGAAAGGGACTTAATCCCTTAAGCAAAAATGTCCAATGCCCAAATCTAGTTCCTAATCATGCCTTAATCCATAAAGTCATTAACTTTGAGCTTTTACATGGCTCAAGGACCCAAATCCAAGTTCTAACTTTACAACTTCAACAAAGGGATAATACACATATATGGATTGATATTATCCATCTAAATTGCATTTTTATGCATTTAGGATACCTAAAATGTCCATATTTAAGGACCGAACTCCTGGAGCAAACTTATTCTCATAAAGGCAAACCAAACATAACAAAATGTGCCACAAACCATCCCAAACTAGATGCACTCAAAAGAGATGAAAAGATTAAAGATTTTTACCTTCAATAGGTTGCAAAAGTTGAGTAACTTCCTGGTCTCCAAGCTCCACTCCAAGTGATGATCCTTTAACAACCTCCAATCTCTTCAAAATGCTCAAGAACACTCCAAAATACCTTACAAGAGCTTAAGAACTCCTAGATGGTAGCTAGGGACGAGCTTAGGGTTTAGGAGGTATGGAGGCTGATAAGAGGCAAGGCTCAACGAATAAAAGAAGTTAAATAGGGGTAAACCCCAAGAAATTAGACTTTTTATCTAAAAGGAGTACTCCCCATGTTCGATGCATTTTATAAGCATCTTTCAGCACAATTTCCTCAGTATTTCATTATAAAAAGCTAACTAACTCTCGATTTTTCTTATGTGTTGTGTGTTTTGTGATTATTTTCTTGAAGGCCCGTACTCCTCACGTGTGTTATCATTTTCATGGCAATTTGGAGCACATGGATGATTACGTGAGTTCGGGATGCATTAGTGGATGCTTTGAAGCTTAACTGGAGTCTAAACTAAGGATGTCGAGGAATGATCGAGAACATCCTTGAAGGAGGACCAACGATAAAAAAAAAGACAACAATGAATATATGTGATCGCATGTCTTAGCCTTGCGATGGAAACTTTGACAATGCGATCGTAGGTTTGGCTCGCAGCTTGACTTCGGAGATTTTTCATGCCAAAAATTCAAATAGATGAGAAAAGACTGTTTATGCGATCGCAACTACACTCCTTGCAATCGCAACTTGCTTACATGGAATCGCAAGTTGGCCAAAATGCTTCAAAAAAGCGACGTACTTCATTTAAAAGGCTTGAGGCGCGTTTTCCTAAAAACATGCGATTGCAACTTCCGCACATGCAATCACATGCGCGTCGTTTTTACTGTTGGACGTATAAATAGACCCACAGACTTGTCCAGTAACCTTAATTGGCGATTGTTGATGATTCCTAGGTGATTTTCAGAGACTTCCAAGTGAAAAATGCAGATCTAGGGGATACGATTCGATTTCTTTTCATTGTTTAGTAAGATTTATCGTTTACATTCCGTTTCTACTATTTGTAATTCGTTTTTAGACATGTCAGACTAAAAACTCATATTTCAGTTTCGCAAGATGTAACTTTTCCATGCAATTAATTATTAGACATGCTGTTTGACTGTGATTACTGTTTAGTTTGATAAATTCTATGTTTAATTGAATGTTTGATTTTGATTTCAATTTATGTTGGCCACTTTAATTGTTTGTAAATCATTCATGTTAGCTAATTGATTAGATTCATGTTTAGGATTAATTCTAATATGAATTCATCAAACATTTTTTTATGACTCCGAGCTTATGATAGGTATTGGACTTTACTGGGAAATTACATTGTGTTTAATGCAACTTTACTTTGTTAATCAAGGACTTGTTTAGTTAATTTGGTAAAAAGTTAGGTTTTATTCAAAGAACTTATTTTGATTAACTGATTTTTGTAATAGAGGTCATTAGAGCTTGTTAATGAACTTTGGTACCAATTTAAACAAGTGCACAGTCAAGTATTGTGTTGAAAGTTAATTACATGAATAGGGGAGTCATTGTGGAACTGAAATTGCTTTCTCCTATTGAATTTTTCTAATCCGTAAATTGAGTTATTTCCTTATAATTTTCTGCTTTATTAATTTAAATTTTCAAAAATAAACCGCCCCTCCCCTTTTACGTTTTATATACCTGTCAACAACTAATCCATGTCTTACGCAAAGAGGCATAAACTTTAGGACGTGTCCTTGAGGATCTGGCCCTTTTTACCTGTACTGGCCCTTTTTACATGTACTGTCTGTTAATGCGAAAGATCATATTTCTATTTATTTTTACTTTTTTTTAAATCGTGCGAGATAGCGGTTATAACATCCCGTGTACCCCCTAGTACGCCCGACATACTCAGAAGGCACCATAACCCATCTAACCACTACGCCCTGAGTACTTGGTAAGTACGCCCCGTGTACTCGGCCAAGCTCCAGAGCACTTAAAATTTCGATCCACAATAACTCATTCGTCCTAAGTCCATTTTCGACGTTCTTTATATCCACGGAAAGGTAACGAGAAGCTCTACACTTCTATCAACTTATCCTCACCTTAAGATTTCTCGAACAAAACCCAACATTCATAAAGTTCCGAACTATCAAATCACCGATATACCCTTGGGCTCTGAAACACAATCTAACACTCGGATCACTTAATCTATAATACCCTCATCCAAAAAGGGCTAGTTCTCTATTCCCCCAAGGCCAGAAGCCTTATGATAACTGAAGATTCAAGCCAATAAAAATAACATTGTGAAACATATTGAAAGGTTGAAAGCTTTGTTGACCAAGATTGTTTTTTTCATGGTAACATCCTAAAATCCCAGGTATAATATTTAATTAGATTGTATTCATTTTTTCAGGGCAAGTCGATGAGTTGGAGGCCCCAACTCGCCGAGTAGAGATCAAGATCGTCGCATATTTTTAGAGTCTACTCAATGAGTTGCGGGACCCGACTCAACGAGTAGGAGTTGAGTGTGAAAACCCTAATTTTTAGGGTTTGCACCCTATTTAAAGGACCTTAATCCCTTTACCTCACCACCCGTATCACCTTAACACGCTGAGAGAAACCCTAATCGAGATATAACCATCTAAGAGAGAGAGAGAGAGAGGCTAAGATTGTATGTTTTAGTGCATTCTTGGAAGGAGTATGAGGAAAAAAAAGGCTTGGAATGAGAAGGAGCCCTTAGATCTAGTATTATTTTAGTGTTAGCTACCATTTGGAGGTAAAAAGCTATCACCTTCACCATTTGGTTGTTAGATCTATTCACTAAGGTCTTCTCTTTGAGTCCTTTAGTTGTTTGATCATGCCTTGAAGATGAGACTTCAGATCTAGACAGTATGAGGTCTCTTAGGCCAAAAGATTTAAGCTTTATCAAGCTTTTGGCCAACTTTCATGCATAAACCCTTTAGTGAGCTTTGGGTTGGCAAGCTTAGCCCTAGATGCCATGCATGGATGTAAAGTTTGCAGTACTACGTGATATTTCAGCCATAGATGGCTAGATCTAGAGTATGGGGCCTTAGTTCTGCTTAAAAACGTATGAATGAGAGAATGGAGTGAAGGGACCCGATGAGTTGGTTAGGGTTTTCCCCGATAGTCTCGACGTGTTACAAACTCGGCAAGTTGTTGAGACAACTCGATGAGTTGAGTTGGATTTTCCTGATAATTCAGAGAAACGAAGGCACTCGACGAGTTGCATAGATGCACTTGATGAGTTGGGTTAACATGGACTGTTGACTCGAGTGTTGACTTCCACTGACTTTTAGGGTTTGGTCAAGTTATGGGTTATGGAGACCATGGAGGGGTAAAATGGTCTTTCACCCTTTCTGAGAGTTATAAAAGGGGTTATCTTAACATCTTTGGAAGTTATTGTTATAAATTGTTAATTAGAGATAATTATGATATGTAGACGGAGTCTAGACCGATCGTTGAGTACGAGACCTACTTGCTTACTTACGAGGTGAGTCTTCTCACTATACTTACATGGTTGGTAATACTATGTAACTAGGGGGTCTTATATGTTTATACTGAGTTATGTGATATCATGCATTTTGTCTTTGTGATTTATGTTGTATATTATTTTGTGCCTCTTAAGTTAGGACTGGAGGGTCCAACCCAAGTTGTGAGACTGGAGGGTCTTCACTGAGACAAAATTTATTGGGGGGTCCTTATCAAGATATAGGCATGAGAGGCTAATTATTTACGTGTGATATCTTATGAAACTCACTAAGCTTCGTGCTTACAGTGTTGTGTGAAATGTGTTTCAGGTACCTCTCAGGATCACGGAAAGGCACCGGCATGATTGTACACACCAGCTAGAGATTATAATTTTTTAGTACTCTGGGATATTATCAAAGGTTTTGTTGTCTTATGCTTTGAAAAAGTTATAGATTTGTGTTTTGGAGAAATGTGAGATTTGGTTTTATGTGGTTTTAAAAATGAAAATTTTATTTGAATAATTTAGAGTGTTACAAGTTGGTATCATGGCCTTGGTTTGAGGGATTCGGACGTACCTTCGGATATGTATGGACTCAAACTGAGGATTTGATAAAATTTTTCTAAAAAGGAATCATTTTTTTTTCTAAAACGAGTAAGAGCTTTTAAGAGAAAACGAGATGGAGCAGTGTGTATAATCAGCCAGAGCCGAACGAGGATTTCCCAAAATACCATTACTTTTGTACGTTATGAGATACTTATGAGATATTCGAGCTGCATGCTAGAGGATAGGCTAGGTATTTCAGGAATTTAGAGCTAGAGTTGCTTGATTCATGATGCCTTAGCCTAGGGGATGCTATTGAATGATATTTTATGATATTTGCTCTGTGTATGTGGTAAGTAGGAGTACCTAGCAGGAATTTTTTTAGAGAGAGCTTTGAGTCGAGGAGTAATCTTGGAGAGATACCTAGGAATGCATTGAGAAATCTATTGAGAGAGTAGTTGGATATCCACAAGGGGTAGAGTACATGTGAATTAGGATCTTAGGAGGAGGACTTGGGCGACTATGGGTTGGTGTGGAAGGTAGTATTAGGCCCGTATTATTGAAAGCACCGGATCTGTATGCAAACCAAGTACGAACCTTAGGATACTAAGGAGCATGTATTGGTGGGTAATGGTGTGTGTACTTGAGATAGTCTCTAATTATTTTGTGTTTGTGTTTCAGAGACACTATGGTGATTACCCGTAACAACCCCGGGGGCAGTGGTACCATTGACGAGGAGATCTGCAGGATCATTGCTGAGGAGGTGGTTGCAGCTATCAGGGAGGCCATACTAGAGATGTTGTCTATTAAGACCATGCTGGTTGAGACATTTGATGAGCATTTTGTTGCTGTCACAGAGGCTGCTGCCGCAGCCACCGCAGCTGTAGTTATTACGAGGCCACAGGGGGGTGACTCGCTGTTGCTTTGAGAGTTCAACAACATGAAGCCACCAGAGTTTGATGGGACCCAGGACCCGATTGCTGCTATGAGATGGATTTATGATATTAAGGGATGTTTCTATACTTGTTCATGCCCTGAGACTCTGAAGGTTCGATTTGTGCTGAACCAGCTTTGCTTGGGAGCGAAGGACTGGTGGAGGTTTGTGAGGATTGATTATTCTCCTGTAGACCATGCCACAGTGACTTGGGTGAGGTTCACACAACTATTCTGAGATGAGTACGTTCCCCAGCTGGAGAGGGAGTGATTGGCCTAGGAGTTTCTGTCTCTCAAGCAGAAGACAGAAACCGTAACAGAGATTACGAGGAGGTTTCATGAGAGAGCGTTGTTTTTCCCCGAGCACGTGTGAGCCAGTACTTGAGCATATTGAGGCGAGATATTCGGGATTTCATGGCGAACTCTTCATATCGAACATTGGTTGAGCTACAGACCAATTCTAGGAGGAGGGAGATTGAGCTGGAGTTTCAGGTTAGAGAGGAGCGAGAGTCTCAGGGTAGAGAGACAAGAGACGAGTACAGTCGCAGCTGGCGACCAAACAGGCTAAGCTCGCTGATACAAGAGTTGGGGACCAGAAGGGCCGCACTTGTGGCAAGTGCGGAAAGTGCCATGGGGGATCTTGCCAAGCAGGGATTTGCAACAAATATGGTAAGGAGGGGCATATGGCGAAGGACTGCCCCAAGGGATTTGCGGTTTTCTTTCATTGCAACTAGACCGGCCACCGAAAGGGCGAGTGTCCTCAGCTTACTCAAGGATCAATCATGGATTCTGCTGCTGTTGCTTTGCGCGTTACTGATGGTCGGTCGATGAAGGCTGAGTCTCCGAGAGCTCGTGGGAGAGCTTTCCAGGTGACTATGCAGGAGGTTCGTATAGAACCTGACGTTGTAGATGGTACGTATTTCCTTATTTACATTATTTTGAGATTTGTTTAAATTAACACTCTAAAAATTCAAGCCAATTTAAACTTTTCAAAAACAACCCATTTTTGGTTAAATTATTACAAAAAGGTTTTCAATACAATTATTATCACAGTCTTCCCAGAACCCTATTGTAAAACATGACATGAGGAGCAGTACGATCATGTCTTCGCCTTGCCACGGTCTCTTGAAGTACCTGAAAACATTAAACCACAACTATAAGCCCGAAAGCTTAGTGAGATACCCCCAAAATACCAACCACGTATACCACGCATAACATATCATAACCGAACAGAACACCATGCACTTCGGGTCTACTGTGGGACTGGTCCGCCGCACCGGGCCTTCAGTCCACCTGGTCCACCCTCCGAGTCTAGCCATATCCCTCGAGTCTGCAGTGTGGTCGGTCCGCCCGCACCGGGCCTTCAACCCACCTGGTCCACTCTCTGAGTCTATAGTATGACTGGTCCGCCCACATCAGGCCTTCAGTCGGCCTGGTCCACTCTCCAAGCCTCGGCATGTCTGGTCCGCCCTCATGGGGCCTACAGCCTATCCGGACCCCTCGCTGGGCCTTTGGAATAACCGGTCCGCCTTGGGTATGTTGGCCTACAGCACAAAGCAGGGCCCGCCTCAACCCAAACCCAGTCAAACAACCATGTGCACATAAACATACAATCATATAACAATTCGCATCCAATCAAACCGATCTAGCAGATCACATAACAAAACATACTCTAAACAGGATACCGACCTAACCGGCTACTAGCATAGCATCATCCTATATACCAGGATACCGACCTTAACCAGGTCTCTAACATATACCATCCTAACTACCAGGATGCAAACATAGCAAAGCAACAACATAACAACAATACCCGAATTACAATCCGATAAAGGGCCGACCTTGGTGCCTTAGACCCTGTCGATATAGTGAGGATAACTCACCTTGTGACTGCTGATTGAAAAGATAAGATCACGCTGCTCCAACCTCCAACATGAACTCCACCCCTGATAATGCCAAAAGACTGAACCCAATAAATACCAAAAATTACCAAAATGCCCTTGGAAGTCAACTGGTCAACTCTTGGTCAAAGTCAAAGTCCTTAGTGAAAGTCAAACTTTATGACTGACCCTACTCGTCGAGTCAGCCCGCTGACTCGCCGAGTCCCTCAACTCTGAAATGTCCCATCTCAACTCATTGAGTCATCCCTAGACTCACCGATTCTTACCTTAACCAGTAAAGGCTAGGACCTCAAGACCAGACTCACCGAGTCCAAGAACAGACTCGCCGAGTCCAAGCCTATCTTCAACCAACTCGCCGAGTTGTTCTTCCAACTTGTCGAGTTCCTGCCCACCTTCATGCAACTCGCCGAGTACACCCTTGTGACTCGCTGAGTACCCCTAGATCTTAATCCATACAGAAGCTTTCCAGGCCATGCAGATGATCCAAACCATAGATCTACCCTTCTACAACCCATCCATCACATAAAGTTGCAAACTTTACGTGAATCCAAAGAGATCTAAGCATAATATACTCTAGGGTTAGGGTTTGGGAGAATATGGCTTCACCAATCACTCAAGAACAAGGACTTTAATGCACTCTAGTCCTTCTCCATTCCAGATCTGAGGTAGCAACCCCAGATCTAACCTCCAAACTCGAAATATCACAAACTATTCTTTCGAAATACTCCAAAATGATGAATTTAGATGAATAACAGCCCAAGCAACGAAATAATACCTCAAAAGGAAGCTCCAACAAAAGAGAAATTCAAATCCTAGCAAAGCCCCTTGCTCCAAGCCTCCTAACTCTCCAAGATCTCTTCCAAAATCTCTTCTCCAAGGTTCAGATGCTGTCAAATTACTCACAAACGTGCATTAGGGTTTTCTGGACATCAAGAGAGGGTAAAGAGGCTAGGGAGAGGGTATTATGTTCATTATATAGGGCTCAACCCCTGGGATTAGGGTTTTCTCCATACAACACCAACTCGCTGAGTCCACCTATGTGACTCACCAAGTTTGTCACTTATCACTCGACCTGAATGTGACTCAACTCGCCGAGTCTAACCATGGATTCGCCGAGTTTCTTGTCCACATTTACACTTTGAACCCTGAACTTGCACTCCTGAACTCGGGATGTTACAATTCTCCCCCACTTAAATTAGGCTTCATCCTCGAAGCCTACGGCAACACAATTCCAGAACTACTCTCACAATGCACCTCCTAGCATTAACTAGACCAGGTTCCTCACACACAACCATCGAAACCCAAAACCCAACTTTCCTTCTTGCGGTGTCCTGACCACCGCTTTAGGCCGACCACTGGCCTCATCCTTCGATAACCATACTTATCAACCGATTACCACTCCATGATACTTCACTCGCTCCAAATCACAAAAATCACTTGGCTCATACGAGCTAGAAATAACCTTGAACCACCAGAATCCCGATCTGAGTCCAACTTTATCCACTCCATGTTGTCAGGATGACACATCCGTCAGTCTCAGAGCAACTCCCAAGAGTTCTCCTCCGTAATCTCATACCCATGCTGGACTGGCTCTAGCATCCTCGGGTTGGGAAAACCCGATACACTGACGACATCTCTAAACATCCCCCATGATGAATTTCCACTACATACATAATTCCTTGATCAAAATCAAAATGGAAATTCAAGATTCCATCCCTGCATCCCTTCCGAGCCTCTTGACCCTCTACCCGTGGAATTCCTTCCGCGACCTCAACAGACATCCAACCCGGATGTGATTCCATACCACCACCGCACCCACTGCGCAATAACCATAATTGGAACATCCCAATAATAACTCCGCACTACTGCTTTTACTTCCGTGAACTTACATTCCCTCTCGGAGCTATGTTCCTTTCCCTTTCCTTATCCAAGGGAATCTACTTGGTCGCCTTGTCACTAAGACAAGTGCCACGGTGGTCGCCCAACGCTACACCATTCCCTTATAGCACAACCGCTATCCCTTGCACCCCGCATACTCTGAATCTACTCGCAAGGGCTCTCGAGTCCATGCACTATCTTTCACTAATCACGATTAATACCCGGGGCTAGACCCTCTGATGCTATCACATCGCGACATACTCATTCCATTCCCTCATACCGATCTATCAACACATGCAGAGTCTTCAGCATGACTGGACCGCCTTACCAGGCCTTCAGCCCATCTGGACCACTCTCAAAACCTTCAGCAGGTCTGGACCGCCCTCCAGGGCCTTCAGCCTGACTGGACCGTTCTTTGAGCCTTCGGCCTGACTGGTACGCCCACCGGCCTTCAGTTTATCCGGACTGCTCAACTAGCATTCATCATCCCACGTTATCCCTCCAGGAAAACCCTCCCATGCATACTGTTCTAGCCCTCTAGGGGTTCCGAACTCTATCTACATCCTACATACTTAATCCCAGCCCGATCCCAGGCCTTCCACAATCAATCACCCTTGGTCTGCATCCCGCCCCATCTGTCCGACACTGGCTCATACCAGCCTACGCTCGGCCGTCATAACCATTATTGAATCCCAGGCAGCTAATCAACCTCTCATGCTTGCCAACCTTTCGGAGAATTTTCCAATTCTCCCTACTTAGAGCTCTGACTACCAACCACCAGTCGCCATAACCGACCTACCTTAGTATCCCTACACAACATATTCCTTACACGCGAACAAATCCCCATTAGAATGAACAACCTTCACAAAATCCCATATCAATACCGATCATTTCGTACTTGAAAGAAGTCCGACCTTCGGCTAACCATCCTTCAGACTGCATATGCTACCCGACATTCAAACCAAGAACCTGATTCCCCACTGATAAACCCCATGAATGATAACCAACGAAACTCCCAATACCAAGACCCTTAACCATACCAAAAATCACACTACGGTACTAGCAGATATACAATACTCCATAATAATCACAAGATAAACAAATATCAAGATGGAAACATACCCACAACTGTATCTGGCACTGCCCTGACCTCCTCTGCTGTAAGCTGAAAAGCACGACCCTGAGTCCTCGGGGGCTCTGCTCCACCTTGACCTCTACCAGTAATCCTTAACGTGGCCGGCGTTGGAGCCTGCACCGGTCCTGCAGTAAGTTGTGGACAGTTGGCCCTCATATGACCAACCTTATGACACTGGTAACAAATCCTCATATCCTGAACCGGGGCTGACTGACGACAATCCCTCGCATAATGCCTCTCTCTCCCGCACTTACGGCTCGCACCTCCAGACCTACAAACTCCGGTGTGACCCTTCCCGCACTTCCCACAAGTGCGGCTGCCCTGACTACCTAAACTGAAATCAACGGTCTTGGACCGTTTCGACGCGGGTTGTAACTGTAACGGGGCCTGCCTCTTCTCCCTCAACTGCAACTCGATCTCCAACTCCGGCCGCCTAGCGGCTTCCTGCAATTCAAACAACGTCTCGCACCTCTGCGTAGACACAAACTGCCTGATATCCCTCTTCAGCATACTCAGATATCGGGACATTTGGGCCTGCTCAGAAGCAAACTCAAGGCAAAACATCACCCTCTCAGTAAACATCCTGGTGATCTCCGTCACCGACTCAGAATCCTGCTTCAACTCCAGGAACTCCTGGGCTAATCTCTCCCTCTCAACTCGCGGAACATAGCGAGTACTGAACATCTCCCTGAACTGATCCCAAGAAACCGTAGCTCGCTGCGCATCAAAATACGATCCCGTGGTCAACCTCCACCAATCCTTCGCCCCGAGCCTCAAAACGTTCACAACACACCTCACCCTCTGATCAGCAGGGCATGAACACGTAAAGAAACACCCCTCCATGTCTGACAACCATCTCATAGGAACAATCGGGTCCTGAACTCCATCGAAGGTAGGGGGCTTCGTATTATCGAAGTCCCGATACTGAAAACCTCTACCGGCTCCTCCCCTTGCCGCTGCTACAGCCGTTGTAGCTGCCGCGGCAGCCGTCTCTGCAAGAGCTGCATAACGCTCATCAAAATACTCAACCATAGCGGTCTTGATCGACCCAAACATCTCCAGTAACTAAGCCCGGAATGCAGCAGCAACCTCAGCATGCAGGATCTCTCGAATCCTAGCATCCAACTCCTCTGTGTTCATCTGACCGATAACTTCGGGTGGTGCTGACCCACCCTGACCGCCCTCTCATGCTCCCGATCCTAATCCAGATCCGCTCCCAGCATGCCTCGTAACCACCATACTGAAAAACACCGCAAACATCAGATACCTCCCACTAACCCGGGAACTGACTCTCAACACTGCCCTAGGGGTTGTGACTTCCTTGGTACGCGTATGGGTCCTGTGCTTTCAGTAGTACGGGCCCATACTACCTTCCACACCTACCCATATTTATACCAAGTATCACCACAACACCAAAGAGAAGAACAGGAATACCAAGCACTCAACCCTCACTCCTAGAGGAATCACTGGAAATCTCATACAGAAAGAAACCCTAGGCTAGCAGTATCACGAATCAAGCCATACTATCATGCAATTCCTGGAGATCCCTAGCCTAGTACTAGCATGCTGTTCTATCATAACACATAAACAAATAACTTGCGTGGTATTTTGGGGCTACTTACTGGCTTCGGCTGATCGTACCTCCGCGTCCTCTTTTACTCATTTTGAAAACCATTTTAAATTCTCTTTTGAAAACTCTCCTTGATTTGAGACTGGATTCACACGAATGTTCCTCCAATTCACTCAAACCAAGGCTCTGATACCAACTTGTAACACTCTAAAAATTCAAGCCAATTTAAACTTTTCAAAAACAACCCAATTTCGTTAAATTATTACAAAAATGTTTTCAGTATAATTATTATCAGAGTCTTCCCAGAACCCTATCGTAAAACATTACATGAGAAGCGGTACGATCATGCCTTCGCCTTGCCATAGTCTCCTGAAGTACCTAAAAAACATTAAACCACAACTGTAAGCCCGAAAGCTTAGTGAGATACCCCCAAAATACCAACCACATATACCACACATAACATATCATAACCGAACAGAACACCATGCACTTCGGGTCTACTGTGTGACTGGTCCGCCGCACCGGGCCTTCAGTCCACCTGGTCCACCCTCCGAGTCTAGTCATATCCCTCGAGTCTGCAGTGTGGTCGGTCCGCCCGCACCGGGCCTTCAACCCACCTGGTCCACTCTCTGAGTCTATAGTATGACTGGTCCGCCCGCATCAGGCCTTCAGTCGGCCTGGTCCACTCTCTGGGCCTCGGCATGTCTGGTCCGCGCTCGTGGGGCCTACAGCCTATCCGGACCCCTCGCTGGGCCTTCGGAATAACCGGTCCGCCCTGGGTATGTTGGCCTACAGCACAAAGCAGGACCCGCCTCAACCCAAACCCAGTCAAACAACCATGTGCACATAAACATACAATCATATAACAATTCACATCCAATCAAACCGATCTAGCAGATCACATAACATAACATACTCTAAACAGGATACCGACCTAACCGGCCACTAACATAGCATCATCCTATATATCAGGATACCGACCTTAGCAAGGTCTCTAACATATACCATCCTAACTACCAGGATGCGAACATAGCAAAGCAACAACATAACAACAATACCCGGATTACAATCCGATAAATGGCCGACCTTGGTGCCTTAGACCCTGTCGATATAGTGAGGATAACTCACCTTGCGACTGCTGACTGAAAAGATAAGATCACGCTGCTCCAACCTCCGACACGAACTTCACCCCTGATAATGCCAAAAGACCGAACCACTACTAGAAAAACAGCCTTTTACAACGCTCATTGCGCGTCATAAAAGGCTCAGACGACGCACAAATGCGCGTCAAGGAAGGCCCTGTCATAAAGAGAGACGACGCGCTTTTGCGCGTCATCTATAGACGACGTGCATTTACGACGCTCATTTACGATGCGCAGTTACGACACGCGTTTACAACACGCATTGCGTATCAAGGAAGGCCCTGTCAGAAAGGAAGATGACACGCATTCGCGTGTCGTAACCTTACGACGTGCGTCTAAATGACACGCAACGCGTATCAAGAAAGGCCATGTCATAAATGAAGATGACACACATTTTTGCGTATCATAATTTTAAATGTTTAAAAAAAATATTATTTATAGATTTACTAATTTTCAAATTAAATTTGTATTCAATGTCTCATAATAAAAAATAAAATACCACATACAAAAAAAATAAAATTCATTGGATAAAATTTAATGTCATACAAATAATAAATGAAAGTATATTGCTATTTCTTCTGTTTATCGCTATACTATTCGATGAAATTTCAATGTGACATTAAAGTAATCTCCCTAATGTGACATAAGAGAAAATTTGATTCCATACAACTTGAAAAATGTGGGCATCCAACCTCAAAATTTTCTATCTTTGCTAAAATCTTGTTACGCACTCCCCATGTGCTAATAACCTACAATTTTCCATAAAACTTACAACTTAAATGAGTATATGATAAGAAACATCTAATGGAATCACAAAAGAGAAACTTCACCTCCTTATCTTTATCAGTGATAAGAAACATCTTCTGATGGCTATTTCATAATCTATGATTTTAGAATCGAAATCCTTAGTTTTTTTATAAAGCTCTTCTATAAGGTAAATATAGGTCTCCAACTATTTAGCTTCTGTTAATCCATCATTCGGATGGATCTCACCCTCACTTTCTTAATTCTTGAATTCCCCTTTTGCCCTTGCTGAAGCTTCAAGTTCTTTAGGTGTTCTCAGTTCTGATAAAGGGTGACTAGCAGCTAATTACCTAAAGCTGTCAAAAGTAAAAAAAAAAAAGTAGAATGAAAAGATGTGGCTTGACTAATTAAAGAAAGATTTTGTTGCAAAAAGATATATCAATCATCACCTGTTGAAATACCGATCCAACTGCTGATTAGGAATCTCCAATATTCATGTGTAAATCATGGCAAGATTCGACCATTTCTATAGTTGATACTCATTATCAATGTGTTTATCCAACAAAGAAAATGAAAGATAATCAGTTCCAACATAAGCTAGACCTTGTTCAAATAGCTTGAAAAGAACATCATAAATAAAATATTTAGTTATATTAACCATATATTATGGACTGCAGTAATAGCCCATATATGCCCCTTGTAATAAGTAGATTGGATCTAGAACCCACAACTTTACTAGAAAATCTCTACTCTGAGTTAGTTCCATTGTTAAAACATAAAAACACTTTTACTATTATAATAAAAACTTACTAGAAAATCTCTACTCTAAAGTCAGTGTACACAAGTAAATTCTAGTAGTCCTTTACAGTTCTCAGCAGGAGGATAAGAAGTGACCTCTCGGAGATCATGCTGTCTTAGAGTGGCATCCTCGCTGGCACTCCAGATAACATTCGGATTACCAGGTTCTACCTGAAATAGAAAATCCATGATGATAAGAAGATGATATTAGTAATATATATATATATATATATATATATATATATATATATATATATATATATATTATAGCAAATTTTTTAACTCTCCTGCTGTGGCATTGAATATGAGCTGATAGGTTACTAGCAGTATCTTCATGTGTGCAAGACAAGTTAAATAGTCGAACCTATAGGTGTGAGTTAAGATTTCCACAAGACATGTGAATGAATGAAGCAATGAACAAAATGGGAGGAGGGTTACTTCAGTAACACCAGCTCCAGATGCTACCAACTCATCAGATGTTTCAGGAACAAACTTTGTGCAAAATATATTATTCCTATGACCACTGTCAATGGAATGCAAAAGCTTGCGGCTTTCATAACTCCAAAGATTTACCTGAAACAGAATGGAACATCTCTAGTTTTAAAAAACTACATGTAAAAAAGAAATACTATTAGTTCATTTTGCTTGGTTTTCAGGCATCATACAGGTAGCTAATACATATGAAGAAAAAAGGTAGGAAGATGTACATGAGCATCATCAGAACCAGATATCAATAGTGAGCCTTTTGAATTCCAAGCAATAGTATTTACACATCCTTGATGCACCTGAAAACAACATAGATCAACTCTTTATCAAAGTTTGGTAAACAGAGACAATCTAGAGTCTGCAACATAAAAAGGTTAGGGCGTATAGGTTTCTATCTCAATTTTTCTCATAGTGATCAAAATACTTTTCATTTCTCTTCCTTTCTCCTGGATGGAGCAATACATACAGAAGGTAATCGACACTAATGTGCTGATCAAAGTTATGATTCCAATAGAAAAACATCCCTTGCAAGATATATCAAGATTTAAGCACATAGTACACACCTCCAGTTTTCTTTTCCAATTCTCCCCTTGTATTTGTGGAATGAACCGATGACCTAAACTGAAGTGTAACTTGACCCACAATCTGATCATCATTTAAATCATTTGATTTGTTCCTTTGCCATTTTTAACGTTTTCTTTCAGTTGTTTCTCTTTTGCATCATCATCTTCTAGCCATTCAAGTAGAGCGTGAATTTCACCATCTGATTCATAGCAGACCCATGCACAAGAAGAGATTGTCATGATCACATTCTTCTTCACACTCACACCTGTCATAAAACAATAAAAAAAATTATAAATAAAATTTAATTATGTTTCATTTTCTACCATTGACAGCTTCCTCACATGTAAATGGACACAAGACTCAAACAGAGATAGGAGGCTTCATGGTACACCCTTTACCCTTCCTTATATTAGTTATGCTTAAATGCAAATACATAAATAAATAAATAAATAAATAAATAAATCTTAGATCTGCTACTTTATGAGAGAATTCATTCCCCAATGTTTCATCATTTAAGTGTTCAGATCTAAGAATCTTGACAGCAATATGCTTACCAAGGTACTCTCCATGGAATCTTTCAACAAACAAAATAACTGATATTAAGATACTTGTAAGAATTAGGAATTCGCCCCCTATAGAAAAGAAGGTATACCTGTCAATCATGCTTCCTGGCTGAACAAGAAGGAGTGTTCTCTCTTCTACCATCTTTAAAATTGTTTAAGTCAAATTCGCCCCGGTAGAAAAGAAGGTATAAAGAACATTAATAGTGTCGGATTTCCGCTTTGTAATGCTTCTCTACAGTATAACAAACAATATCTAACAAACTTAGTAAACATTAGACTTTTAATCCTTTTTATGTAGACAAGTAAATGTACCTGTCAATCATGCTTCCTGGCTGAACAAAGCTAGATGCATCAGCAACATGGACCTGTCAATCATGTCTGCACATTACAGAGAACCAAGTTCAGTTCACTAATGATACAAAAGTTAACTACCACAAGGGTAATATGGTCAGTTAGTTGAAGTGTTTGAAAGTGAATCAAAATGCACTTTTGGTTGTAATTTTTCTCTTAGGCATTTCATCATACAGTTGGCATGCCCTAATTTGAGAAAAACTGAAATAGAAGAGATAAATGGAGAAACTACCGACTTGTTCAATGGAAATTGGAATGAAAATAAACCCAGTTGATAAAACTGAATTTTGCTTTTTTTTTTAATTTAGTTTAATGAAAATAAACCCAGTAGATAAAATTGAATTTTGCATGAAAGGTAAAGGAGGACCTGAGAACTTGAGGTGTAATTTCAGAGGTATAAGACAACGAGCATGGGGTAAATGGGTAGCTAAGATTCAAGAACCCAACAGAGGTAGTCGATTATGGATTGGAACTTTCGGGTCAGCAGTTGAAGCTGCCCTAGCTTATGATGAAGCTACCCGAGTCATGTATGGTCCTTGTGCTCGTCTCAATCTGCCAAACTGTCGAACCATGAGCGAGTATTATTCTGAATCAATGGTGGTTCCTAATGGTGCTTCAAGTTGCGACTCCACTACAACGTACAACCATTCTGAAGACTCCAAAAATGGTCGGATAGTTAAATGGTCAAAGATGATTGTGAATCGAATAGCAACGAATCTGATAATCCGCCATTGATGACGACTGTTAAACAAGAAGTTGAAGATGATCAGGAAGATGACGACTGGTAATAGCAAGCCCTAATTTGAGAAAAACTGAAATAGAAGAGATAAATGGAGAAATTACCGACTTGCTCAACGGAAATTGGAATGAAAATAAACCCTTGGTTTACAAAATTAACCATAAAACTTCTTTTGATCTTCCATCTTGTGAGAAAGGGGAATTCGAACCTTTATTTGTGGTGGTGTTGGTGGTCCGATGTAGATGGGGTGTTGGGGGCGGCAAGGATTGGATTTTTGAGAAAGCGTGTGAGAATGTCTTTGCGGTGGTGTCGGCGGTCTGAATCTTGAAGAGTTAATACTTGGGTGGCCTTCCATAGCACGGTTCCTTGTTTCATCGATGCCTATACATCCGAACAGAACACACTACAAATATGGTGGTGTGAGTGATGGCTAGGGTTCTTGAGAGAGAACAAAAGATTTTTTGAGAAATCGTGTGAGAATGTCTTTGAAGATATTGTGGAAATAAGAATACGGAAAGAAGCAAGTCGAAGGAATAATGCAAAAACACTGTTGGCGAGTATTCTCAAGAACATCAGAGAAGAAGTAGGTGAAATCACAGCAGAGATGAAGCAGATGAATGGAAATCAGAAGCATTTTTTCTTGATTGATATGATGAAGTCGAGAGATGGAGATGAAATTGTAACCTTGGATCTGTGATTGAGAAGTTGCACAACAGTGAGAGGAGAATGAAAGATGCATCAAAACGCTTAGGGCAAAGAGGGTAGCGGGCTTTTCTAATTTTTTGGCTTTTCTTTACCCGCTTGTAATTAAGGAACGCGCATTCATAAAAATTATAAAGCGACACCTACAGAGAACGCGCATTTAAGATACAGTGCCCTCCGTGTTTTTAATTTTTTTTAGGGCACTAATTTAAGGGCGTGCAATAATGTGTGACCTAAGTTCTTAAATTTTCTGAAGAGATGACACGTTTTTAATGTCACTCTCGTTTGCGTAACATAAATTAATGAGTATCATGGTTTGCGCGTCGTAAAAGGTTATTTTTCTAGTAGTGAACCCAATAAATACCAAAATTTACCAAAATGCCCTTGGAAGTCAACTGGTCAACTCTTGGTCAAAGTCAAAGTCCTCAGTCAAAGTCAAACTTCATGACTGACCCTACTCGCCGAGTCAACCCGCTGACTCGCCGAGTCCCTCAACTCTGAAAAGTCCCATCTCAACTCACTGAGTCATCCTAGACTCACCGATTCTTAGCTTAACCAGAAAAGGCTAAGACCTCAAAACCAGACTCGCCGATTCCAAGAACAGACTTGTCGAGTCCAAGGCTATCTTCAACCAACTCGCCGAGTTGTTCTTCCAACTCGTCGAGTTCCTGCGCACCTTCATGCAACTCGCCGAGTACACCCTTGTGACTCGCCGAGTACCCCTAGATCTTAATCCATACAGAAGCTTTCTAGGCCATGCAGATGATCCAAACCATAGATCTACCCTTCTATAACCCATCCATCATGTAAAGTTGAAAACTTTACGTGAATCCAAAGAGATCTAAGCATAATATACTCTAGGGTTAGGGTTTGGGAGAAGATGGTTTCACCAATCACTCAAGAACATGGACTTTAAAGCACTCTAGACCTTCTCCATTCCAGATCTGAGGTGGCAACCCCATATCTAACCTCCAAACTCAAAATATCACAAACTATTCTTTCCAAATACTCCAAAATGATGAATCTAGATGAATAACAGCACAAGCAACGAAATAATACCTCAAAAGGAAGCTCCAACAAAAGAGAAATTCGAATCCTAGCAAAGCCCCTTGCTCCAAGCCTCCTAACTCTCCAAGATCTCTTCCAAAATCTCTTCTCCAAGGTTCAAATGCTCTCAAATTACTCACAAACGTGCATTAGGGTTTTCTGGACTTCAAGAGAGGGTAAAGAGGCTAGGGAGAGGGTATTATGTTCATTATATTGGGCTCAACCCCCGGGATTAGGGTTTTTTCCATACAGCACCAACTCGCCAAGTCCACCCATGTGACTCGCCGAGTTGGTCACTTATCACTCGACCTAAATGCGACTCAACTCGCCGAGTCTAACCATGGACTCGCCGAGTTGCTCGTCCACATTTACACTTTGAACCTTGAACTTGCACTCCTGAACTCGGGATGTTACATTTATACATATATTGTGTTGCATATAGGTACTCTTCTATGAGTTATGTGCCTACCTTGGTGTTATTTGACTCTGGTGCGAGTTAATCTTTCGTGTCCTTATCCTTTAGTCGTACATTAGTGTTAGACGCGAGGCGTTGATTCGACTGTTGGGGGTTTCTATAGCCGATGAGCATGTGGTTTTTGCCACTGATGTATACTGGGGATGTGTTTTAGAGATTTTTTTGGTTGAGTTTCTGATAGACCTGGTGTCGATAGCGATGGGTGATTTATGTGTCATAGTAGGCATGGATTGTTGAGTCGGTTTGGAGCCGTGATTGATTGTGAGCGTCCATGGCAAGAAAGGATTTACAACATGGATGCATGGGCTTTTTCGCATATGTGATGGATACGCGGGTTGCCACCGAGAGACCGAGTTCTATTTCCAATGTTCCCGTGTTATGTAAGTTCCTAGATGTTTCTCCGAGGAATTGTCGGGTGTGCCTCCTGAGGGACAGGTGGAGTTCTAGATTGATCTGATTTTGAGTGTGACACCTATTGCCAATGCAGCTTATCGCATTGTGCCGCCTGAGATGCAAGAGTTGTCCTCGCAGCTCCAGGAGCTACTGGGGAAGGATTTTATTAGACTGAGTAGCTCATCGTGGTTAGCACCGATCCTTTTTGTCAAGAAAAATGATGGCTCGCACCGAATGTGCATCGACTACCGGGAGTTGAAAAAGCTGACGATCAAGAATCATTATCCACCACCAAGGATCGACGATTTGTTTGATCAATTCCAGGGGGCGTCTTGGTTTTCCAAGATTGATTTAAGATATGGGTATCATCAGATGAGAGTCTGCGATGAGGATATTCAGAAGATGGCCTTTCGAACTCATTATGGGCATTACGAGTTTGTAGTGATGCCTTTCGGGCTCACCAATGCATCAGTAGCATTCATGGACCTCATGAACTGGTTGTATAGGCCCATGTTGGATAGGTCATTGATCGTGTTCATAGATGACATTTTGGTGTACTCAAGGTCTAGGGAACAACACGAAGAGCATTTGTAGGAGATTCTTGGCGTGTTGAGGATTGATGCCAAATTCTCCAAGTGTGATTTTTGGTTACGAGAGGTCCAGTTCTTGGGACACCTCGTTAACCAGAATGGGATTTTGGTCGACCCGGCCAAGATTGAGGTAGTTACTATTGGAGGTTTATCAGATATTTCTCCAAAATTGTTGTTCCTCTCACCAGATTAAATATGAAGGGTGTTTGTTTTGTTTGGGGGCCAAGCAATAGGATTCATTTGAGACACTTCGCCAGAGATTGTACGAAGCTCCAGTGTTATCCCTTCTAGAGGGAGTAGAGAAATTTGTATCTATTTTGATGCATCCATATCGGCGATGGGTGCCGTGTTGATGCAGAGGGAGCACGTGATAGCATATGCGTTAAGGCAGTTGAAGCCTTACAAGACGAGGTATCCCACCCATGACCTGGAGCTAGGGGTGGTGGTATTCTTTCTCAAGATTTGGCGCCAACATCTTTATGGTGTCCGATGTCCCATATACACAGACTATAATAGCCTGAAGTACCTTATGGATCAGCCCTACCTGAATATGAGACAGAAGAGGTGGTTGGAAGTAGTGAAAGACTATGGCTGTGAGATTTGGTATCACCTTGGCAAGGCTAATGTGGTAGCTGATGCCCTGAGTCGTAGAGCAGTGTGTGCTCCGATCTGAGACATGTGCATGAGGATGATAGTGAAGGCTCCAGTCTTACATACCATTTGAGAGGCCCGGGTGGTGGCCATGAGACCAGAGAACCGTAAGAGAGAGCAGGTGATCGGGAAGATTTCTGGGTTTGAGACTGATCGTCGGGGGCTTATGACCTTCCGTGGGCGGATATGGGTGCCATATATGGGTGGAGCTCGACGTATTTTGATGGAGGAGGCCCATAGGTCGAGATCTCGATCCATCCTGGGGCCACCAAGATGTATTTGGATTTGAAAAGGGATTATTGGTGGTCTTGTATGAAGAGAGATGCGATATGGGTGATTGTAGATCGGTTGAAGAAGAGTGCTCACTTTCTGGCTATAAGTGAGAGCTCTTCAATGGAGAAATTAGCCGAGATCAAAATTCAAGAAGTGGTGGCATGAATGGGGTGCAAGCATCGATAGTGTCAGATCGGGATGTGCGTTTTACTTCCAGGTTCTGGAAGAGATTTCATGAGGAGTTGGGTACCCGAGTGCATTTCAACACCGCATACCACCCACAGGCAGACGGGAAGAGTGAGCGAACGATTCAGACGCTCGACGACCAACTTTATGTAACCCAACCACACCAACTAACCCAAACAAGAAGTACAAAACATAAAATCCTAGAGCTAGAAGAATAACACATAAAGATTGGAACTTAAAGACTCACAATGGTCCAAAATATGTGCTAGAATATGGAGGAAGAGCTTGCTCATTGGTTCTAAACTCAATGGAAACCTTATTCTCCTTCAAGGCCCCAAAATCACCATAAAAGCTTCAAAAACTCAACAATGGGGGGGGTAGGGTTTGGATGGAGTGAAAGGGAGGTGATGGAGTTCGAGGGTGTGCAAACCTTAGCCATCGCATCCCTTAAATAGGGCCTAAGGCGTGAAAAATTACGGCTTTACATGAAGGTGGCTTCCACGTCGTGGCCAATATCTTTCCAAATTGTGGCATCCAAAAAGAATGTGTGTGTTATCTGGTGCTGCCACGTCATGGTGATAACATCACCATGTTTTAGCCACCACAAATCTTGCATTTTTAAGCCTTAATCACCCACAACCACAAAAGTAATTATACCTGGAACTTGGTGTTACAATTTATATAATAAAGAGATATGAATTTGATTACCAACTTAAAAATTTAACTGGACATGCGTGAACATGGTGAACCACCAATTCGTAAATTGGACTGCACATGCATTCTCTAAACTAACATGAAAACATGGTTGTTGTTAGCATTAGTATTATACAACCAAAAGTGACAAAATTTTATAGAAATTTTGACACCAAAAAAAGTGTTTAGCTGCACATGTAGTAAGTTTCAAATAAACCACATGTAGTAACCTTCAGAAGACAAATTCTACAAAGTATTTAATTATTCCTGGTTGACTGGCTTTTCAGTGTTGCATCCTTCATCTTTTTCGGGCACAATTCTTTTCATAAGTTTTATTTTTTGGATTCTTTCAAAGTCTTCCTCCTGGCAACAATTGGTGGCACTCTTCCCACTACTTATTGCTTCTCAACATTCATATCATGTTTATTCGATGGCTTATTGGAGCCCCATCCTTCACCATTCAAAACTTTATTTGTAACATCCTCACTCACATCCATTGGTGCTTCTATAGTCACATTCATTGACACACCGCTCCTTCGACCTCATTGTCCTCCTTCACTCATCCATCATGACTACAATACGAAATTAGTGTTCTTCACTCATCCATTATCCCCTCAATCTAAAAGTGCAAGCTCTTTTACTACACATGACAACAAACCTTAGTTTTTTTTTCCAAATCATAGTTCATGCCTATTATGAACAACATAATTGCATAATATGTGCTTAAGTTATTCAAGGCTCTCAAATCTTATACCTAGAATTGGCTTTTGCTACTTCCATTGTAAATCAAGATTGAAAGTCGGGTGGCCAAAGTGTCTTTATTCTCTACCACCTCATCATTTCTTTCATTTGAACACAACTTGTTGAGAAAGTAATCATCAGCAATCTTGTTTAGATTTACATTATTTGATATTCTAAACAAGTTTTTTTTATGGTTCTTTGTACACCTTCACCTTGGATAACAGTACCAGTCTCATTTCTAGCCGAGTCCTCTCAACCATCCCTGGTATGGTCAATGAAAATGGAAATTGGGATTTTTGGTTGTTCATAAGTTGTATAATGAAAATTAGCATACTCCAAATCATTTCCTATGCAAGTAATACTAAGGATGATTCTGAAAGGAGTATTAAAGTTTCTCAAACGCTTCCCTAGTCAGCCCTTGTGGCCATGAAGGTTCGCCTGCAGTGACTCCAGGGCATGAGGCAAAGCTTCATGTTTGCAGCGGGGGATTAGTTGGTGCGCGAAAGCTGGCCCGGAAACCCTCGTTAGGGAAGTTCCCTTTCCAAAAAAATGATCACCTCTAACATAAGGGCATGGATATGTAATAAAAACACCGTTAAAATTCACATCGATTTTCAAATAAATACCTCAATGACGTTCTTCACCTATGCAGTTCTAAAAAAAAAACAACAACTGAGATCAGAAAATATGTTCTTCGGGCCACTGCTCTTACACTTAGCCGAAACCCTAACTATAATCCAAGTTAAGAGTAACAATTGTGTTGGTCTCCTTAAATATGAGGGAAAATCAATAGCCTTTCTCATTTAAGTTTATATGCACATGTGGAATTAGTTACATTGAAGGATGCAACTTAGATAACCTCCACATCAACATATTTAAACTGTAAATTCCCTTAATAAATGTCTATAATGTTAGTTAAATGAATTAAGAGGGTAAAAAATTTTGGGTGACCAACTAAGAACAAAAGTGAAACTTTATAGGGTTTTCATTTCAACAACCCTAAAAAAATTGATTGCTTTTTATAAGACGAAAGACATGTTTTTTCCACTTTTTACAGAATATGGAAAAGAAAGTAGCTTCAAACATTAAAAATCGTTTCTAGCATTTAGCTTATAAATTTTGACCTAATGTAAGTTGCAAACACATTTTGGCATATTCACCCTTTTCTTAGAGGGTATTTGGATAGGAAAAAACTAGAGTGTTTATAGCTTATTGCTTATCTCTACCGCTATAAGCTGAATTTAAGTATTTGGATAGAAAACACTAAAAATCAGCTTATTCTGGTGGGGATAAACAAAATATGCTAATTTTAATAAGCATCACACATTTCTTATTGCTTACTTCTAATCCAAACCCTTTTACAAAAGTTGCTTTCTCTCACCACTATAAGCAAATAAGCTATAAACTAGTTTATCCAAACATCCTCTTAGTCTTTGCTTTGGGTGGGATTGTTCCTTTTTCGAGTTATTGATTAGTTTCATCGGCTTATTCTTGGTCTTTTTTTTGGGTGGGTTTGTTGTAACGTAACAACACATAATACAATCCAAATTGCCATTCAAATAATTGAAGAAACTTTAAACTGTGAATATCCACTAAACGTTTCTCACACCACCTATGTGGGACTCAAGTTTTTGTGATAAAGACTATCACCAAAATTTTGCTTTCTAGCTTCTTGGTGGAAAGCCCCCCTTTTAATAAGTTGTTCAAAGACAATAATGTGGGTATGTGAAAGGACCTACAACATCATTTCATTATGTGGATACAATAGATCTTTTCAAGATATTGACATTGCAAATGTGTAACTCTAATTGATTCGAATAATCTAGACCTATAAAATTAAATATATCAGGAAGGTACAGGTATTTGTGGGTACAAAATTTGCATCCAAAAATCACAAAACCAAATGTGAATTCTAAGCGACCAAAGATAGGGGTGATATTGTATTTGTACCCCTATGCGGATCTACTTAATTTTGAATATAAATTAAAAAAAATAAATAAATCCTAATATATTTAAAAATAAAGTTGCTTTTAACCTTTTCTTTAATTATCTTCATAATGTTAGCATGTGACATTATTTAGATGCTCATGATAGAAAATTAATGACTAAAGATTTTACGCTTTAGAACTAACGGTGCAGGAGGTGATAACAAAGATATGGATGAAATAAAGTTTCTAAATCTTCTTTTCACTTTGTTCAAACCTTACAAGAATATGCCAGGAGCATTCATTTTTATAATCTCTTAAAGTAGCCATCACAATTGGAGCATCTCGAAAGTAACTTAATTAGTCGTCCGATAAATAACATTGATTTATGAAGTAAGGCACACTCCACTTCGCTTTGTATAATTGTATATGTTCCCTCTTGTCTTCACATAACAATTAATGTATCCCATCTTTTAGAAGATTAAAAGTTTTGTTGATTGGTCAAGATCGCTTCATCGTAATTTTTCCAATCTCAAGTTTATGAAGTTAGATTCATTTTTATTTTTACTTTTCTTTTAAATTAGAGTAAATTATAAAAATGGTCCCCTATGGTTATGTATTTTTCTTTAATCAAATCCCAAGTTTTCAATTTGGACAGAGACCCTCCATAATGTTTGTTTTTGTCAACAGAATGATCCCAGAACACGAAATTACCCTTATTATATATATATATATATATATATATATATATATATATATATATATATATATATATATTTTTGGTTTTCTTTTTTAAATGAATGGCCCACCATCCAACTACCCTTCACCCCTTCCCCTACCTTTCCCTACTCGTCTAACCAATACCACATTTCCAGGTATAGAGCTTCACTGAACAAAGATGGAGGTTTATGAAGATAAATATATAGTGATAGTTGGTGTGGAGTTAGCTGCTCTCAATACTACTTTGACTCTTCACAGGTATTCAGATTCTACCATCTCTTTTGCATGCTTCACTCACTTGTACCCTGCAACTTATCCATTCAGTGTTAGGATAATCAATAAATACACAAACGATATTAAATTTATATACTAATTACATTCACCTCCAAGGAAGCGTCATAAACTTACAAGTGATTCATGCGTCTTCTTAGACACCATAGAGAAACCTCATTCATTCACCAGTGATTGAAGCAATTCGTTGGAGTTGGTTAGCCCAGAAGAGTAAAACGACGAAACATCATTCCTTTGTGCTTTAGTTACTTGTGCAGTACAGTATTGGAAGCAATGAGCCAATGAATAAGATATGATCATGAAATAAGTTTTCCAGTTGTAAGTTTTCTAATAATACAGAAGACGAATTCCGAATTTTTATTTAAGTTACCATGGTATGTAATTTGAAACAATAGTAATTTTGAGTAAGAAAAATGATCCCTTTCATCATTGGCTCATCCTGGTAATTATGCTCCCTCTTATCGGGGTAATTTTACTTGGTTTATTCATGTGTGGCCTCATTGATAATTGAAAACAAAAGAGACATTCTCGACAGAAACCACTGGATAAAGAAGGTGGTGATTATTTCACCATAACAAGTTTCGATGGAGGAGTAGTGTATGATGACATCTTGAAAGCAACGAATAATTTTGATGAAGCATACTCCATTGGGACCGGAGGATATGGATCTATGGACAAAGCCAAGCTACAACCTAACAATGTGGTAGCTGTCAAGAAACTTCACTCATGATCTGAGAATGTTGATCATAACGGATTCCTTAATGAGATACAAGCATTAACGAATATAAGGCATCAAAACATAGTGAAACTCTATGGATACTGCTCACATGCCCGCCACTCACTTTTGATTTGTGAATACCTTGAAAAGGGAAGCGTTGGATCAATCCTATGCAATGAGATCTTAGCAAAAGAATTGGATTGGTTAAATAGGGTCAATATCGTAAAGGCTATACCTAATGGTTTGGCTTATATGCATCACGATTGCACACCTCCTATAATTCATAGAGACATTTCGATTGCCAACATCCTTCTTGATTTTGATTATGAGTATTAGCAGGTAGCTTTTATCATCTTAGTTTAAATATAAAGTCTTATTTGTTTTAGTTATTGTACTTACCTGTAAACCTATGTACTCCATATATATATATATATATATATATATATATATATATATATATATATATATATATATATATATATATATATATATAGTATCAACCTGGTAACCTAATCGGTGCCACTTGTCTCCCTCCATCAGAATCATCTTGTTTCGCTATGGCTTGTTCTTCCGAAATCATCCCTCTATCTACAATTCTTCATCTTCTCACCATCAAACTCTCCTCCAACAATTATCTTCTCTGGAAGAATCAGATTTAGCCACTGTTGTCCTATCAGAATCTCCTGGGACATATTGATGGGTCCTCCCTCGCTCCTTCTACTACGATTACAGTTGAAGGTAAATCTTCTCCTAATCCAACTTATTTAGCCTGGCATGAGGCTGATCAACGGGCTCTTCTCATCTTACAATCCTCCTTGTTGGAGGAGGCTATGGCTGAATCTCTTGGCTTAGCTACTGCCCGTGAAATCTGGAAGGCTTTGGAGCAAGCCTACAACCATGACTCACGTGAGAGGTTACAGACTCTACGTGATTCGTTGAGACAACTAAAAAAGGGATCTTCTTCTGTTAATGAATTTAGCAAAAACTTCAAGGCACTGTGTGATCAATTGGCGACCATTGGACATCCAATGGATGACTCCGACAAGGCTCATTACTTTTTATGTGGTCTTGGCTCCACATTTGATTCGTTCTCCACCTCTCACCGAATAGCCCCGTCTATCCCTCCTTTCGTGATTTGCTCTCTCAAGCAGAGAGCCATGAGATGTTTATGTCTTCTCTTCACGGTTCTCCAGCCACAACAGTTGCTGCCCTCACTGCCCAAACTCATGCAAATTCATCTACTTCAATAGCCCGTGGCAACCCTTCTAACCGTGGTAAGAGACGTGGTTCTTACTCAAGTGGTAGGAGACGCGGTAAACGTTCCCCTCATTTCCAATCATGCAGAAAAAAATGGTCACTACGCGTCTGCATGTCCTGACTTGGCCTCGTATGCTCAACAAGGTGCATCTATTGATGCAAATTTAGCCCATGCATTTCACAATCAATGCAATGTCAAGTCATCTACTCCTGATTGGTATGTCGATTCTGGTGCCTCCAGCCACATGACTAACTCTTCATCACATCTTGACTCTTCCTCCTCCTACACGGGAAAAGATCAAGTTGTAGTTGGCAATGGTAATGTTCTCAACATCTCTCATATTGGTAACTCAATTATTTCCAAGAATCTTACTTTAATGGATATGCTTGTGGTTCCTCATCTCATAAAGAATTTCCTATCTATTAGCAAGCTAACTCATGACTCACCTGTTGATTTTCTCTTGTATGATAAATTTTTTTCCATTCAGAATTGCATAACCAAGGAAATCATCGCCAAGGGTAGATGTCAAGAAGGCCTTTACATGCTTGAGCAAGGAAATAAGGCTTTTTTAGCCACTTTAAGAATTAAAAGAACTAGTGCTTCTTTCGAATTATGGCATAATAGATTAGGTCATGTAGCTTTTGACATTGTTTCATTATTGCAAAAATTGGGTTCTATAAATATTACTTCTCTTTTACCTAAACCTGATTTATGCCCCTCTTGTCAATTGTCTAAAAGCAAGAAATTACCTTTTTCTGACAATACAAAAAGAGCTTTACATGTCCTTGACCTCATTCATTGTGATTTGTGGGGCCCCGCACTGGTTCCATCCATCGATGGGTATCTATACTATGTCATATTTGTTGATGATCATTCCAAGTTTACGTGGTTTTATCCACTCACACGCAAATCCGATTTTGCACAAACCCTTGAAAATTTCCTCACCTTTGTGCAAACTCAGTTTTCATGTAAAGTAAAAACATTTCAAAGTGATGGAGGCACTGAATTTTTAAACCATCGGGTTCAACATACTTTTCTTGCCAATGGCATACATCATCAAGTCTCTTTCCCTTACACTCCCCAACAAAACGGAAGGGCTGAACGCAAACACCGACATATCACCGAAACGGGTCTTGCTTTATTATGTAATGCACACGCTTCCACATCTTATTCGATTGATGTGTTTACATTAGCCGTTTACATTATCAACCAGTTACCCACAAAACTCCACAAGGCCAAAAGTCCATTTGAAGTAATTTTTGCTACATCACCCAACTATGACATCTTTTGTGTCTTCGGATGTCGTGTTTTCCCTTATTTGAGGGACTATGTCATAGATAAGCTTGCTCCTCGAACTATTCGTTGTATACTTTTATTGGATATAGCACAAGGTACAAAGGTTATCGTTGTTTGGATCCAACTACTAATTGTATTTACACAACAAGACATGCTCAATTTGATGAACAAATCTTCCCATTTGCTAACTGCTCTACTTCATCAGATTTAAATTTACTTGTCTTCACTTCATTTGATGAACCACTCAGTTCATCCCCAACTCAGCCGCAAGCAGACAACTCCAGTCCTTATGAGGATTCTCCTATGACACTGTATCACCACTGCTCCCTTTGTCTGCCAGTAGCTCCTTCACCAACAGCCAAAACTGCTGCTACTGATGCTCCATCTATGCTGCGAGAATCACCGGTGTTCGACTCCTCTACACCACTTGCCACACCACAACCCACTCCCTCCAGATCATCAACTCCCTCGCAGCCTATAGTTCCTTCAACACATCCCATGATCACG
Organism: Lactuca serriola; assembly: GCF_051521515.1. NCBI lineage: Eukaryota > Viridiplantae > Streptophyta > Magnoliopsida > Asterales > Asteraceae > Lactuca > Lactuca serriola. Next base: position 82,932,212 of record NC_136410.1, on the reverse strand, counting down.
AGGGGTAAAGTGGGAATTGTTAAACCGAAGCATTTTGCGGATTTGGTCTCCCTAGGCACTACCGGTCTTGTTCATGCCTTGTTTACATCTACTGTTCCAAAGGGTTTTAAATCAACATCTAAACACACACATTGGTTAATGGCCATGGATGAAGAAATGTCAGCACTTCACGATAATGGCACATTGGACTTCATTCCGCATCCCGCTCATTCTAATTTTGTTGGGTCCAAATCCATTTTCCATACCAAGTTTCACTCGGATGGTACAATTGAAAGATAAAAGGCACGTCTCGTGGCTCAAGGATTCACTCAGGTACCCAGACTTGATTTTTCGCATACATTCTTCCCCGTAGTTAAAGCTTCAACAGTTCGAATTGTACTCTCTCTAGCGGTCATGCACCAATGACCATTACATCAACTCGATGTTAAAAATGCATTTTTAAATGGCATGCTCTCCGAAACTGTGTTCATGGAACAACCTTCGGGGTTTGTTGATGAAAAGTATCCTTTGCATGTTTGTTGTCTTAAAAAGTGCTTTATGGACTTAAGCAAGCACCAAGAGATTGGTTTTAAAGGTTAAGTACCTTTCTTCTCGCGCTTGGGTTTTCATGCAGTCGTGCGGATACATCCTTGTTTGTGTTCTAACAAGGATCCACTTTGCTATACCTTCTTGTGTATGTTGATGACATTATTCTCACCGGGAATAACTCTAGCATTATCCGTAACTTCATCAATCGGATCAACACAGAGTTTGCCACCTAGGATCTTGGACGTCTCAATTACTTTCTTGGTCTTGAAGTAACATACACTGACACTGGTCTCTTTCTTACACAAGCTAAGTATGCACATGACATACTTACTCGTTCTGGATTGCTTGATTCCAAACCTACCACCACACCCTTATCTCCCACTGATCACCTCCTTAAAACATGTGACTTATTCTCGGATCCGACACTATTTCGATCCTTAGTAAGAGCTCTTCAGTATCTCACAATCACAAGACCAGGTCTCCCCTTCGCTGTTAATCAAGTCAATCAGTTTTTGCAAGCACCCACAACTGATCACTTTCAAGCAGTGAAGCGTATTCTTCGTTATGTCAAAGGCACACTCTCTTATGGCTTGCATTTTCGTCAATCCCAATCCTATTCAATCCTTGGTTACTCGGATGCTGACTGGGCTCGTTGTATAGAGACGAGACGATCCACATATGGTTACTCCATTTTTCTAGGTGGTAACCTTGTATCCTGGAGTGCCAAGAAGCAACCTACTGTATCCAGGTCATGTTGTGAATCTGAATATCGAGCCATGGTGAGCACCGCTTCGGAAATAGTTTGGATAACTCTCTTGTTACGCGAACTTCATGCTTTAGCATCTACAGTTCTGACTCTTTTGTGTGACAACAAGAGTGCTCTGTTCCTTAGTCAAAATCCAATTGCACACAAACGGGCAAAACACATCGACATTGATTATCACTTTGTTCGCGAATTCGTAGCTTCTGGCAAACTCAAAACAGAACACGTTCCTACACACTTGCAGCTAGCTAATATATTCACTAAAAGTCTTCCCAGACCCCTCTTTGATCAGTTTCGATCCAAGCTAAGAGTTGGACCACCACCCATTAGCTTGACGGGGGGTATTAGCAGATAGCTTTTATCATCTTAGTTTAAATATAAAGTCTTATCTGTTTTAGTTGTTGTACTTATCTATATACCTATGTACTCCATATATATATACGTGAATAATAAATCAGCTATATTTAGGGGGAATTTATTATTTACAATGAGGCACATATTTCTTATTTTGGCACATCCAAGCTTTTAAAGCTAGACTCATCCAACTGGACCACAATCGTAGGTACCTATGGCTATATCGTGCCAGGTAACGTAATTTTGTGATGTTAGTTCTACATTTATTTTCTTAAGTTTCATGATATATATGAATAAGTATATATACATATATGTATCTATGTTAGAATCTCGTGAGGTTGATATAACTTTTTTTTTGTTTGTATCTTATGTTTCTTTGGATGTAGAGCTTGCTTATACGATGGTGGCAACCGAGAAATGTGATGTGTTTAGCTTTGGCATTGTTGCACTAGAAGTGATAATGGGAAAGCATCTTGGTGAATTGCCAACATTGCCTGCTGATTATCTGGTGTTGGCAAATGTTGGAGATAGTCGGATTCCACTTCCTTCACCACAAGTTGAGAAACAAGTAAACTTAGTACTCAATCTCTCAAGAGCATGTTTGAACTCCAATCCAAATGAAAGGCCAACAATGCGCAACGTTTCAAATCTATTGATGAAGGCCTCATATTAGACTACATTCAATGTTCTTTTCTTTGGTCATGTTCCCTATATGCATCCTGATAATATTTATTTATTTGAATGCCTTTTTGTTATGAAACTTCTCATATGTTTCCTTAAATCAGTATGTAGTAGATAAACAAATATGTTTGTGAAGATTGACATCTGTTTACAAGCTCCACTTCTGGAAAATCTAGTATTTGTCAAGGACAAATCTGTTGCTGAATAATCTTCAGGTGAAATTTAACAAGTTTTCCCATCACTTGGATTTCCAATAAATGTAAAAAGTAGCAAAAATAATATCGGTAAATTAATTATATCAAAAAATTAATTTTCTACTGTTTACCTGAAATAGATGAAAACTCAAATACAAACACCAATAGAACTTTGAAAAATCTTAAACTAAGTGATGTGGAATTAGTTACCCTGACTTATTGTCAAAAAACAAATAAAAGTTAAATTTAAAATACTTGAAAAGTGTCCTCTTTTTTATATTTACTTTGGCCGTCAACTCCAGGTTCAGTTTAACAATTGTTTTTTCATCGATCTTCTAGTCTCCTAAATTGGCATAATGCTTTAACCTTCCACCAAACTCCATACCATAAAACTCAAATTCAAGAGGGTTGCCAAAGATTGTAGGCAAGTCAGTAATACTTTTTTTTTATGCTATATACCCCTACGCTACGTAATTAACTCATTCATATACAAAAACAAGGATTGAATGTCAAAGCAACTTTTAACAGCGTGGAACATTTACACACCAACTTACTAATTAGTTTAACTAGAAGTTACATGTTTTTCATATATAAAACGTCTTCGTTCATTTCATTTGAACATCATCTGACACCACTAAGGTTGTAAAGTTCGCTAGATGATATTCAATCGATCGACTAGGGTCTAAGGAATAATCATAAGGAAGAGAAGATAAAAAGTCATATTCTGGTGTTTAACAATAGTACAATGAGGGTGAGAATGAGAGATGGATGCGAGAAGGAAGAGAAAAGATAAAAAAAAAATAAAAAAAATAAAAAATAAAATAAAAAAAACATTAAAACTTATCCAGAGGGAGTAATTGAGACAGAGAGACGAATAGCAGAAGGAGAGAAGAACAAATAGAGTCATAAAGTTCAAATTAGGTACTAGTTTCGGATTACTTTTGAATTTTACTGTTTACTTATTTTAAATTTTTTTGATATATTTGACTTTTTGACAGATTTTGCCCGATTTTAACTGACTTTGATCTTGGCCAGAATAGGATGTGACTGCCATCTTCTATCAAACATACGTAACTCCAACAAAATAAGTATAACACTGACCAAAATCTAACAAGGGATGAGGCAGTGAATATATGATGTCACCAGTAGTAAGGCTTACAAAGAAGGCGACAATTTGGGAAAAAGAAAATTGCAGCACTTTATAAACAACACAGAAGACAAGGAGAATGGAGATGGAATCGATCATGCCTAATTCCGTATCTATTGGCATTGCAATTCACATGAAAACATATACTTGAAAGTTGATTGGAGCAAAACAGTAACTTGCCTTTGTCATGATGCCCTTTCTCTATTTTTGGAGGACAGTAGCTCTTTCTCAGGTTCTATTCATTTGATTTTTAATTTTGTCTCGCATATTATATTGTTCAAATTAAGAAAATCGAGATGTGCCCCTCAAAAAAACATACTTGAAAATTGTAAAAAAAAAAAAAAAAAGTAGCTTCAAAAATTAAAAATCGTTTCTAGCATTTAGCTTTTAAAGTTTGAACTAATGTAAGTTGCAAACACATTTTGGCATGTTCACCTTTTTCTTAGAGGGTATTTGGATAGGGAAAAAAAGGGTGCTTATAGTTTATTGATTATCTAGGAAACATGATCAAAATGGCTATTCAAGTAATTGAAGCAACTTTAAACTTTAAATATCCACTAAACGTTTCTCACACCACCTACTCAAGTTTTTGTGATAAAGACTATCACCAAAATTTGTTTTCTAGCCTCTTGGTGGAAAGCCCCGCTTTCAATAATTTGCTGTTCCAAGACAATAATGTGGGTATGTGAAAGGACCTACAACATCATTTCATTATGTGGATTCAAAAGATCTCACTACAAGAAATGTTAGCAATAGCAGCGACACCTTTAGCAGCGACGCCAAGCAATAGCGGCGACATGTAATTGATGCATTACATGCCGCCGCTATTGCTTGGCGTCACCGCTAAAGGTGTCGCCGCTATTGCTGACACAGTGGCTATCCGCGTGAAATAATCCTCATCCGTTCGATCATTATTCAATCCTACGGTTCAAAACTCCTAAAACACGCGCTTTCTTTTCCCTCCAGGGGTGTCACTGCTAAAACCCCTCTGTCGCCGCTAAAGGTGTTGCCGCTATTGCTAACACAGTGGCGATCCGTGTGAAATAATCTCTGTCCGTTCGATCATTATTCAATCCTACGGTTGTAAACTCCTAAAACCCCTATGTCGCCGCTAAAACCCTCATGTCGCCGCTATTGAGTTGCGTCAGACAGTCGACCCGTCTTTCCATCTATCGCTGTATCTCTCAAAGAACTCCGACTACCTGGGCCATCTGCACCCCATTACGATTCCGACCGTCGGGAGCCATTTTACCGGCGACCAACCTTGTTTACCGATGACCCACCCTCATTACCGGCGGCCATCGAGTTTATTGAGGGCAATTCCAACCACAACATTTCAATGAAATTGAGCAATCTAAGGTCGAATTTCTTTCCCTAATTTCTGTTCTTCTTGTGTTTTGATGTTAGTTTTATCATTCAAAACTGATTGTATCATTGATTTCTATGTTTTCTAAGATTTTTTTGGTTAGTGATTTTGAGTGTCGATCAAGCCTCTTGTTTGGCTGTAAATTGATGATTTTTGAGTGATTATGTATGTTTTATCATATTTTATGCAGCCTATTGTATAATTGATTTGTGTTTATACTCATTGTGGTGTATTGGCATGAAAATGGAATTACACATGGTTTGTGTGATTTTGTATTTAGGTGTATATTTTTCTATGAAATTGGTATTGGATGTCTAAAACGGTGGGATTGTATGAAATTAGTTGTATTGTTTAATTGTCTGAAATTGGAATTTGAATTGGATGTATTGTATGAAATTGGATGTATTGTTTAATTTTATGCCAAGGGGAATATGAAAGTTGTATTGTATGTCTAAAATGAAATGAAAAAATGGAATTGAATCTATTGTATATATGTATGATTATGTGATATTTAGGTTTAATAGTTTGGTGTATATAAGATGAAGTGATAAAGTTCTTAATTGTTAAGTTATAGTTTTTGTAGTAATTTTAGTTTGTGCATGGAAATGAATTTAGATGAATTTGAATGATTTTGTATTTAGAAGTATATTTTGGTTAATTATATTTGTAGCATGAAGAAAATGATCCACAAAGGTATTATGATCAATTTCTTACCATTTTTTTTTTTGAATTATTACACTTTTAAAGTTCTATAAATGATATTTTTGATAAAGGTTATATTTGTATAATGAATTTTTGCATGGAAAAAATTGAACAAAAAAGTAGCATGCAATAATGAAAAAAAAAGTGTGATGCTATTTTGTATATGTATTTGTATGCAATTTGGAAACTACAATGTTATAATAGAAAGTGTATTATTTTTGTATATGTAATATGTGTAAATTCTATTCATACCGTAATTTTGCAGGCTATATATGGGATTTAGTTGGGCGATACTCTTCTACTTGATGACGGATGTTATGGGCTTAGGACATGGAGGTGATGGAGCCGGAGATTCACCACCTCCAGTAGGCTTTGGTCGTGGTCAACACGAACTTGATGGTAAAAATTATTATGATATATTTGTTAGCTATTTTTATCCATTTATTATAAGCTATCGTGACTAATATTTTTAATTATATTTTTAAGCTGAGCTCCCTAAAAAAAGAAGAGGCCTAGCAAAAAACATTCAACTATCAAAGATAATACGAGCAAACAAGGGAAAGCCTGTAGATTTGGATTTCGATAGGGAGCTGATTCCCCTTTCGGGAACCATGGTAATTGGTTTACCCGTGAGATTGGGAAGTATGTATGGATGAACATCCCTTTGAACGTATTTGGTTGGTACAATGTTTCCCCCGCTTTAAAGAATGCCACAGTGGTTCATCTAAAGGTAACTTGGACAATATTTTAAGTTTAGTTCTAATTGATATTTAACTAACTAAGTTTTTTGTATTTGTAGAATAAGTTTGATTTAGATAAGGTTAATTTGGTTCCCGAGCATACTCAGTTGTTGCAGAGCATTGATGCGACCTTGCAAAGAATTTATAGAGGCCGGAAAAATAAAGCACATACTTATTTTGAGAATGTCGGGGGGCCTACAAATATCCTAAAGGCATTAGCCAACACCCCCCCCCCCCCTTACGATGGTATGTCACGTGAAAATTGGGCGCAAGCAGTCGAGCATTTTCAAACTCCTGAATTTCTAAAGCGTTTGGCGTCAAACAAAGGAGTCTGTGCATAACAACAAGTTGTAAACAAAGGGGGATCGTGCTCGTATAGCAATGCATGTTTCAAAGAAGTAAGCTATGATATATTTATCTATTTATTTAAATTATAATTAATCTAATTTTTAATGTTAAATAGGACATCGCTCGAATCGAAGCATTTCGTAAGGCCAATACTGATCGCCAAGGGGTATTTAGTAGTCCTGCAGTCAAGCAACAATACATAAGTGGTTAATTTGTATTTTCATATAAGTGCTTATAACGTCAAGGGGTACTTAGTAATCTAATTTTTATTAAATTTATTATTTTTTGAAAATACAGAATGCGTTACTCTTTGAGATCAGTCAACAAACTCAAGCTTCTTCTGAAGCCAATGATCTAACACCAAAGGATACACAAAATTGTTTTGAAAAAATATTGGGTGTTCGACGTGGCCATATCAGAGGCATCGGGCGTAAACCTTCTACGGTTGTGTCGATGTACGATCAGGAACAACCACTGACACAGCCACCACCACAATCACAGGTGACAAGACTATTTAATTTATGTAATTGTTTAAAATGTTGGTAATTGTTGGTTTAGTAATAGTTTCAAATTTTGGTAATTGTTAGTTTGATAATAGTTTATATATTGGTAATTGTTAGTTTGGTTATAGTTTGATATATTGGTATTTTATAGCTTGACAATTGTTAGTTTATAAAAGTACAATGTTATAATGGTATTTTGTAGGTTGGTAATTGTTAGTTATAGTATAATGCTATAATGTTTTATATGCAATATTTGGAATGTATATTTTGTATATAGAATGTTATAATGCTATTTTAACTTATAAGAATATGTTGTTTTATTTGTAGTTGGAAATGCTTCAAACAATGTTAAAAGATCCGGCATGTAGTGCTGCACTTGAAGATTGGTTTCGTTCGTTGCCACAACGAAATGAAACGGGAGGAAACGAGGAGAGCGATGATGATGAGTAGATAGTTGTAGGATTTTTTTTTTATGTTTTGTTTGTGCAACTATATTAGACTAGTATTTTCGATATTTTGTTATATGTTAAATCGAACGAGTATTTTAAACGGATATTGTATTAATATTTTGGAATGGAATGATATAGGATTAGATTAATTAATATCATACCAATTTTTTTCAATTTTAATGTGAAATATATATATATATATATATATATATATATATATATATATATATATATATAAGAAAAACACCAATACCAGCGACACCTTTAGTGGCGACAATAGGTTATTACCGGCGATGAGTCTTTAGCGGCGACATGAGCTTATTAGCGGCGTCAGGTCTTTAGCGACAACATGAGCTTATTAGCGGCGACAGTTTGATTAATAGCGACAAAACATCAACGTCGACGTTTTAGCGGCGACAAGCCCCGCTTTTAGCGACGACACCTGTCGCCGGTAATACTCTAATTTCTTGTAGTGTCTTTACATGATATTGACATTGCAAATGTGTAAATCTAATTGATTCGAATAATCTAGACCTATAAAATTAAATATATCCCTAGGTACAGGGTATCTGTGGGTACACAGTTTGCATCCAAAAATCACAAAACCAAATGTGAATTCTAAGCACCCAAAGATAGGGGTGATATTGAATTTGTATCCCTATGTGGATCTACTTAATTTTGAATATAAATTAAAAAAAAAAAAAATTAATCCTGCTTAAAAATAAAGTTGCTTTTAACCTTTTCTTTAATTATCTTCATAATGTTAGAATGTGACATTATTTTAGATGTTTATGATAGAAAATTAATGACTAACAGCCCAGGAGGTGATAACAAAGATATGGATGAAATAAAGTTTCTAAATCTTTTTTCCCTTTGTTCATACCTTAAAAGAATATGCCAGGAGCATTCATTTTTTATAGTCTCTTAAAGTAGCCCTCACAATTGGCGCATCTTTAAAGTAACTTAATTAGTCATCCGGTAAATAACATTGATTAATGAAATAAAGCACACTCCACTTCGCTTTGTATAATTGTATATGTTCCCTATTGTCTTCACATAACAATTAATGTGTCCCATTTATTAAATGATTGAAAGTTTTGTTGATTGATCAAGATCTTTTCATGGTAATTTTTCCAATCTCAAGTTCATGAAGTAAGATTCTTTTTTTCTTTCTTTTTTTTTCTTTTTTTTTTTTAAATTACAGTAAATTATAAAAATGGTCCTTGTGGTTATGTATTTTCCTTGAATCACATCCCAAGTTTTCAATTTGGACACAGACCCTCCATAATGTTTGTTTTTGTCACTAGAATTATCCCCGACACGAAATTATTAAATTACCCTTATTATATATATATATATATATATATATATATATATATATATATATATATTGGTTTTCTTTTTTAAACGAATGGCCCACCATCCAACCACCTTTCACCCCTTCCCCTACCTTTCCCTTCTCGTCTAACCAGTACCACCTTTCCAGGTAGCTTCACTGAACAAAGATAGAGGTTTATGAAGATAAATATATAGTGATAGTTGGAGTGGAGTTAGCTGCTCTCAATATTGCCTTGACTCTTCACAGGTATTCAGATTCTACCATCTCTTTTGCATGCTTCACTCACTTGTACCCTGCAACTTATCCATTCAGTGTTATTTGCATAATCAATAAATATACAAACAATATTAAATTTTTATACTAACATTCACCTCCATGGAAGCGTCATAAACTTACAAGTGATTCATGCGTCTTCTTAGACACCATAGAGAAACCTCATTCATTCACCGGTGAGTGAAGCAATTCGTAGGAGTTGGTTAGCCCAGAAGATTAAAACGATGAAACCACATTCCTTTGTGCTTTAGTTACTTGTACAGTAAAGTATTTGAAGCAATGAGCCAATGAATGAGATTTGACCATAGAATAAGTTTTCCGGTAATAAGTTTTCTATTACAGAAGATGAATTCCGAAATTTTTTTAAATTACCATGGTATGTAATATGAAACAATAGTAAGGAGTATACACAGTTTCACATAATAATCACTTTGATAGGTACATTTGCTTTACGATTGAGCCTTTTAATTACAATTAATTGAAAAACAAATATAAATGTGTAGCAAATCGATTGAAATAATATTACACTTCTAATTCCATGATTCACATATGATACAATTGTCTTCTTGCTGACTCCTATAGCTAATTTCTTTATTAACTTTCAGGTTTTTCTAAAATTCTATGAGAAATACCATTAAAAGTTTAACACACTCCTTTTGGAAAAGAATGACAATGACTTCTCAGTACAGGACACTCTCTGGAAAAATATGGCATTGCCTGATTTTTATTTTACTTTATTTTATTTGACGAGGGAAAAGAAAAAACAAGAGAAATGGGTGGCTGAAGTATAAATTACGACATTCAAATCATCCTTTTTCAAAAACCAGCATTGCAAAGCAAATAATGTCATCTTCAAACTTCTTATTTTTCTCACTAGCTCTACTAATCCTCACACTATCCCCCATACCAAATTTTGCTTCTTCTTCTTTAGAGGAAGCCAATGCTCTTCTTAAATGGAAAACAAGCCTTCAAATCCCAAACAATTCCTTGGTTTCTTCATGGATTTCCCTCCCTTTGAATTCTAGTGCATTAGTTCCATGCACTTCTTGGTTTGGAGTAGTTTGCAATGCTGATGGGAGCACTCAAAGGCTAAACCTTAGTTCATGTGGCTTAAACGGTACACTCCACCAATTTCCATTCTCTTTGCTGTTGAACACGACTCTTTTATATGGGAAACAACAAGACTTTTATTAAGACACTTAAGGAGAACTTACACTTTGTGAGACTACTACACACTTTGCTTTCTTTGAGGCTTTCTTGGATGGTTTGGAGCAAATGAGCTCCATACCTATTTATAGGCCTCTTAGGAAGGTTCTAGATACTAGCATACACTTACTACATACTAGATAACTCTAGAACTATCTAACATACTCTACATGCTTCCATATGTTTCTAGAACGTTCTACCATGTTCTGGAGAGGTCTAGGTTGCTCCAGTGTCTTCTAGAATGATCCATATCCTTCCAGGGTCTTCCATGTCGTTCTAGAGTATTCTAGACTATTTCGGTATATTCCAGAGTCTTCCATAGTCTTCCATAATGTTCTAGAATCTTCTAGAGCATTCTAGAACAAGCTAAAGTCTTCTAAATAATATTTGTTTTATTGGGCTAGTGATGATCTTTAACACTCCCCCTCAACACTAGCCCTCATTCTTCGTACCATGTTAAGCTGACAGCGAAAACCTTCACATTTTCCAGTACTCAGCCCTTTGGTGAACAAGTCTGCTATTTGGTCGTCGGTCTTGATCTGCCGCATCTCAATTTCTTCCATCAAGACTTTTTCTCTGATAAAGTGATAATGCACTTCCACATGCTTTGTTCTAGCATGAAATACTGGATTTTCTGCCAGCCGAATTGCAGATTGGTTGTCACAGTGAAGTGGTATTGCATAGTCAACTTTTTGATGTAAGTCCTCCATTAGGAGTACCAACCATGTACTTTCTTGAGCTGCTACGGCCGCTGCTTTGTACTCCGCTTCCGTGGTTGACAATGATACTGTTGGTTGTCTTTTACTACACCATGATATTGGTCCCGACCCAAGCTTGAACACATACCCAGTGGTTGATCTTCGGGTATCATGGTCTCCTGCATAGTCAGCATCACAATATCCAACCAACTTGCAGTCTTCTCCTCTTTTATACAAGAGACCATAGTCAATTGTACCTTTGACATATCTCAAGATCCGTCGGGCAGCATCCAAATGAGGTTTCTTCGGACTTTGCATGTATCGACTCATAACTCCAACTGCATAAGCAATGTCAGGCCGAGATAAAGTTAGGTAGATAAGACTACCTACTAGTTGTCGATACATCGTTCCATCATCCAACTCTTTTCCTTCATGAGCACATATCTTGGAATTTTGCTCTATTGGTGTTGATATTGGCTTACACTCCAACATGCCAAACTTTTGAAGTATATCTCTTGTATACTTTTGTTGGCAGAGGAACAACCCTTCCTTTGTACGATCAACTTCTAACCCCAAGAAGTGTTTAAGCTCCCCCAGCTCTTTCATTTGGAATCGCACCGATAGATTTTCTCTTGTTTGATGGATTTCTCTTTCGTCATCCCCGGTGATGATCAAGTCATCCACATAAACCAACACAATTGCCAACTTCCCTTCTTTTTCTTTGATGAACAGGCTTGAGTCTGCATGTGCAACTGAATAACCACTTCGGGTAAGAAATTCAGCAATCTTACCATACCAGGCTCTTGGTGCCTGCTTCAATCCGTAAAGAGCTTTTCTCAGCTTGCACACATGAGTGGGATTAACTGCATCCTCAAATCCCTTTGGTTGGTTCATGTAGATCTCCCGATCTAATTCTCCATGCAAGAAAGCATTCTTCACATCCATCTGCCATAATTTCCAGTCTTTACTAGCCGCAAGAGCTAGCAGCACCCGTATAGTAGTTATCTTCGCCACTGGACTAAATGTTTCATCATAGTCCAGTCCATATTGTTGTGAGAACCCTCGAGCCACCAAACGAGCCTTGTATCTTTCAATTGATCCATTTGTGCATCGTTTTAATTTATAAACCCACTTGCAGGAAATCGGTTTTATATCTCTTGGTCTTGGTACCAGTTCCCACGTTTGATTCTGCTTTAAGGCTGTAACTTCTTCTTCCATTGCCTTCTGCCATGCTTTATTCTTAACTGCTTCTTCATATGTCTCCGGCTCTTTAACACCGTCTTCTAAAATGGCCGCATTAGCATACTTGGGATTAGCCTTTCGGATTCTTTCCGTCCTTCGAAGTTGTGGAGGCAGCGGCTCCCTTTCACCGGCATCACTTGTTTGAGTTACTTCTTGCTCAATGACATTAGTGTCGTTCGGATCTTCAGGTGTATCAACACTTGACCAAATATGTGCAGTTTGCTCCCCCATCTTTTGTTTTAAAACTTCTTCAATATTTTCCGAGTCTGGTAGTACTTTCTTCTCTGAGGACCACCATGAAGATGCTTCATCGAACACTACATCTCTTGAAGTGTAGCATCTTCCACTTGTTGGATCACAACATCTTCACCCTTTTCTTTGATTGTCGTATCCAACAAATATACACCTGACTGCTTTCTTGTCAAACTTGCTACGTAAATGACTAGGCACAAATACGTAGCAAACGCAGCCAAATACTCGGAAGTAGCTAACAGTAGGTTTCATGTTCCATAGTGTCTCAAATGGTGAGATGAAACCTAACCTTGGTTGGGGAAGTTTATTGATCACATGGGCAGCAGTTTGCATTGCTTCAGCCCAAAATCTTCCTAGGACATTCTTCGCGTGTAGCATGCTTCGACAAATTTCTGCAAGATGTCGATTCTTTCTCTCAGCTACACCATTTTGTTGAGGTGTGTTGGCACATGTGAATTGATGACGTATACCACATTCTTTTAGATAGCGATTGAATTCTTCTGAGGTGTATTCTCCTCCATTGTCTGAGCGTAGACACCGAATCTTCTTTCTCACTTCTCCTTCGACCGTTGTCTTGAATTCTAGAAACTTTGAGAATGTTTCAGATTTTTCTTTCATGAAGAAAACCCACACATATCTCGAATAATCATCAATGAACGTCACCATGTACCGCATCCCGCTAACTGATGTCTGCTTGACTGGACCGAACACATCTGAGTGAATTAACTCTAGTGGCTTCTTTGCTCTAAAATTTGACTCCTTGTATGGTAATTGATGAGCTTTACCATACTGACATCCAGCACAAATAACATCTGTTTTAACTTCAAGTTGAGGTAAGCCATTGAGCATGGATTTCTCCATTATTACCTTCAACTTGTGATAACCAACATGTCCCAGCCGTGCATGCCATAGATCTGCTGTCTCATTCTTACGAGTCTTATCTACATAGGCAAACTCTGCGGAGAGCACATAAACGGACTCCACTCTTCGTCCTTCCATTGTTGGCGTTTCTGATATTTTAAGATCTCGATAGACCTTCACATCTTGTGGGCCAAACAAGACGTAGTTGCCTGACGATGTTAGTTGCGATACTGACAACAAGTTCTTCTTCATACCTGGCACGTGATACACATTATGTAGTGACACCATGTCAGATTTATTACTAGGCATGATCGTCGTTTTTCCAATCTGAGCAATTGGAAGTCGTGCATTGTTGGCTGTAAGTACCATGCGACTCCCTTTGTACTCCTTCACGTCTTGTAGTTTGTTCTGATCGCCAGTCATGTAATTGGAGCATCCTGAATCAATGATCCAGTCATTCTCATAGTTGATACGCTCTCCCATCATTGTCATGAGTGCCAACTCATTTTCTTCTATGGCACATAATGCCTCAGCATCCCATTCATCCTCTATTTCCTTTTTGGAAGTTACTACATTGCTTTCCACAGACTTTTTCTTTGACCAACAATCCTTGGACATGTGGCCCCACTTTCCACAGTTGTTGCAGTTGCCTTCGAACCTCCTCCCCCGAGAACTCTTATTGTCGGTCTTTTGAGATCTCCATGGTTGTGAGGTTCCTGGTTGACTCTTCCCTTTGTCAGCATTTTTGTATCCTTCTTTAGGAGGTGGCTTAAAATTCCTCCGACTTTTACTTGTGTAGAGTGCTTCTTCTTCACTCTTCAGCGTGATGCCTCCCATTTGCTTAGCCATAGCTTCTTGGATGGCCAGCAAATTCTCAAACTCTACAAGTGATGGTTGAGCGGGCCATCCTTGTACAGCAGTAACAAAGCTTCTATATTCCGGCCTCAGTCCATGGATAATGATCCTCTTCATTCGAGCTTCTGCAATGACGGATTGCGGATCTAGTTCAGTAATCTCCCGACATATCGACTTGACCTTGTGGAAATATTGAGCAATCGTCATGTCATGTTGTGAGATTGATAATAGCTCGTTCTCCAAAAGTTGTAGTCTCGTATCATTCTTCTTTGAGAAAAGCGTCACAAACGTATCCCAAGCTTGTTTCGGGGTGTTCTCATCCCGAATATGCTCCAAGATCTCTTCTTCGATTGTGGTCTTCAAGGCAAACATTGCTTTGCCTGCTTTGATTTTCCATTTACGTAAAGCACCATTAACGTCTTCCTCTGGTGGCGTAGTTTCGCTTCCACCAACAACCTCCCATAGATCTTGTCCTTGTAAGTAGGACTTCATACATGTTTCCCACGTTTTGTAGTTGTTGTTGTTGAGTTTCTTGATTCCTCCGACGACTTCGAGATCACCCATCGTGTTGGCAGTACCTCGGTAATACCAAACAAGCTAGTTTCGATACTAAACTTGCAGAGTCACAAACTACTCACGATACAACGAGAATCACTCGTTCTCACTATCAAGAAACCTTGCTCTGATACCAGATTGTTGAACACGACTCTTTTATATGGGAAACAACAAGACTTTTATTAAGACACTTAAGGAGAACTTACACTTTGTGAGACTACTACACACTTTGCTTTCTTTGAGGCTTTCTTGGATGGTTTGGAGCAAATGAGCTCCATACCTATTTATAGGCCTCTTAGGAAGGTTCTAGATACTAGCATACACTTACTACATACTAGATAACTCTAGAACTATCTAACATACTCTACATGCTTCCATATGTTTCTAGAACGTTCTACCATGTTCTGGAGAGGTCTAGGTTGCTCCAGTGTCTTCTAGAATGATCCATATCCTTCCAGGGTCTTCCATGTCGTTCTAGAGTATTCTAGACTCTTTCGGTATATTCCAGAGTCTTCCATAGTCTTCCATAATGTTCTAGAATCTTCTAGAGCATTCTAGAACAAGCTAAAGTCTTCTAAATAATATTTGTTTTATTGGGCTAGTGATGATCTTTAACATTTGCTACACAATCTTACATATCTTGATCTCACTATAAACAACTTCTTTGGCCCCATCCCACAAGAAATCCGACTCCTCTCCAAACTTGTATATCTTGATTTTTCAGTGAATAAGTTTTCTAGAGTAATCCCACCTGAAATTGGAACCTTGCACCAACTATCCATCTTGTACCTAAACTCAAACAATATATCTGGCTCAATTCCTTCATCATTGGGTAATTTGAAGTCTCTCACTAAGCTTAGTTTGAGTCGTAATCAACTTAGTGGTTCTATTCCGTCAACATTGGGTTATTTGACATCTTTGAATGTCCTTTATTTGTACTACAATCAACTCTCTGGTCCCATTCCTATTGAACTTGGGAATTTGAAGTCTCTCACTGATCTTCAGGTGAGCAACAATCAGCTTAATGGTTCCATTCCTTCATCATTGGGTGATTTGACATCTATGAATGTCCTTTATTTGCACCACAATCAACTCTCTGGTCCCATTCCTATTGAACTTGGTAATTTGAAGTCTCTCACTGATCTTCAGGTCAGCAACAATCAGCTTAATGGTTCCATTCCTTCATCATTGGGTGATTTGACATCTATGAATGTCCTTTATTTCCACCACAATCAACTCTCTGGTCCCATTCCTATTGAACTTGGGAATTTGAAGTCTCTCACTGATCTTCAGGTGAGCAACAATCAGCTTAATGGTTCCATTCCTTCATCATTGGGTGATTTGACATCTTTGAATGTCCTTTATCTCGACGAAAATCAAATCTCTGGTCCCATTCCTATTGAACTTGGGAATTTGAAGTCTCTCACTAAGCTTGGTCTGAGCAACAATCAGCTTAATGGTTCCATTCCTTCATCATTGGGTGATTTGACATCTTTGAATGTCCTTTATTTGCACCACAATCAACTCTCTGGTCCCATTCCTATTGAACTTGGTAATTTGAAGTCTCTCACTGATCTTCAGGTGAGCAACAATCAGCTTAATGGTTCCATTCCTTCATCATTGGGTGATTTGACATCTTTGAATGTCCTTTATCTCGACGAAAATCAAATCTCTGGTCCCATTCCTATTGAACTTGGGAATTTGAAGTCTCTCACTAAGCTTGGTCTGAGCAACAATCAGCTTAATGGTTCCATTCATTCATCATTGGGTGATTTGACATCTATGAATGTCCTTTATTTGCACCACAATCAACTCTCTGGTCCCATTCCTATTGAACTTGGGAATTTGAAGTCTCTCACTGATCTTCAGGTGAGCAACAATCAACTTAATGGTTCCATTCCTTCATCATTGGGTGATTTGACATCTTTGAATGTCCTTTATCTCGACGAAAATCAAATCTCTGGTCCCATTCCTATTGAACTTGGGAATTTGAAGTCTCTCACTAAGCTTGGTATGAGCAACAATCAGCTTAATGGTTCCATTCCTTCATCATTGGGTGATTTGACATCTTTGAATGTCCTTTATTTGCACCACAATCAACTCTCTGGTCCCATTCCTATTGAACTTGGTAATTTGAAGTCTCTCACTGATCTTCAGGTCAGCAACAATCAGCTTAATGGTTCCATTCCTTTATCATTGGGTGATTTGACATCTATGAATGTCCTTTATTTGCACCACAATCAACTCTCTGGTCCCATTCCTATTGAACTTGGGAATTTGAAGTCTCTCACTGATCTTCAGGTGAGCAACAATCAGCTTAATGGTTCCATTCCTTCATCATTGGGTGATTTGAAATCTTTGAATGTCCTTTATCTCGACGAAAATCAAATCTCTGGTCCCATTCCTATTGAACTTGGGAATTTGAAGTCTCTCACTAAGCTTGGTCTGAGCAACAATCAGCTTAATGGTTCCATTCCTTCATCATTTGGTGATTTGACATCTTTGAATGTCCTTTATTTGCACCACAATCAACTCTCTGGTCCCATTCCTATTGAACTTGGTAATTTGAAGTCTCTCACTGATCTTCAGGTCAGCAACAATCAGCTTAATGGTTCCATTCCTTCATCATTGGGTGATTTGACATCCTTAAATGTCCTTTATTTCGACGAAAATCAACTCTCTGGTCCCATTCCTATTGAACTTGGGAATTTGAAGTCTCTAACTAATCTTGGTTTGAGTGACAATGAACTTAGTGGTTCCATTCCTTCATCACTAGGAAACCTCAGCAACCTACAGAAACTATACCTTCGCACGAATAAATTATTTGGTTCGATTCCACTAGGATTGGGAAGTCTAGAGACACTTGATCTATCAAATAATCATTTTTCTGGCCATTTACCAGAAGATTTGTGCCATGGGGGAAAGCTTCAAAAGTTCACAATAAATGCTAATCATCTCACTGGGCCTATTTCAAGAGGCTTACGGAATTGTCCCAGCTTAATTAGGGCTCGTTTTGATCAAAATCAATTAATTGGAAATATATCCATTACCTTTGGTATCTATCCATCCTTAAAATTTCTTGATATCAGTCACAATAATTTTCATGGGCAGCTTTCTCAAAACTGGAGTAAATGCAAGAATTTGACAGCCTTAGTGATGGCCTATAACAACATCAGTGGTAGCATACCACCAGAGTTTGGAAATTCAACTCAACTACAAAGGCTTGATCTTTCTTCCAATCATCTGGTAGGTGAAATCCCAAAGGAGTTCGGGAAAATGATAAGTATGCTGAATTTGTCCTTGGCTAATAACCAACTTTCAGGTATTATACCTCCAGAGCTCGGATTTTTAGAGCTCCTTGAAGTACTCGATTTATCTGCAAATAGATTGATCGGGTCAATACCAAGAAGTATTAGTCAATGGGAACATATCCACTACTTGAATCTTAGTAATAACATGCTCGGTGACAAAATTCCATCTGAGATTGGCAAATTAGTTCAACTTACAGAAGTTGATTTATCTCAGAATTTGCTCACTGAAGAGATACCATCTGAAGTTCAAAGTTTGAAAAATCTACAAAAGTTGAATCTTTCTCACAATAGACTATTTGGTTCTATTCCTAACGCTTTTACTAGTTTGCCTAGTGGCATTGACATCGACCTGTCCAACAATGAACTCAAAGGTCCAGTTCCCCTTTGCTCCAACTTTGTGAACGCGTCCTTACAAGGCAATCCAGGTCTGTGTGGTAATTTTACAGGACTAAAGTCCTGTGCAAGTCAAATCCTGAAGAAGAAAAATGATCCCTTTCATCATCAGCTCATCATAATAATTATGCTCCCTCTTATTGGCGCAACTTTACTTGGTTTTTTCATGTGTGGCCTCATTGCTTATCGAAAACAAAAGAGACATTCTCCACAGAAACCATTGGATAATGAAGGTGGTGATTACTTCTCCATTACAAGTTTTGATGGAGGAGTAGTGTATTATGACATCTTGAAAGCAACGGAAAATTTTGATGAAGCATATGCTATTGGAACCGGAGGATATGGGACTGTGTACAAAGCTGAGATACACCCTAACAATGTGGTAGCTGTCAAGAAACTTCACTCATCATCTGAGAATGTTGATCATAATGGATTCCTTAATGAGGTACGAGCATTAACAAACATAAGGCATCGAAACATAGTGAAACTTTATGGATATTGCTCACATGCCCGCCACTCGTTTTTGATTTATGATACCTTGAAAAGGGAAGCCTTGGATCAATCTTAAGAAGCGATGTCTTAGCAAAAGAGTTGGATTGGTTGAAAAGGGTCAATATTGTAAAGGCTGTAGCTAATGGTTTGGCTTATATGCATCACGACTGCTCACCTCCTATAATTCATAGAGACATTTCCATCAACAACATCCTTCTTGATTCTGATTATGAGGCACATATTTCTGATTTTGGCACATCCAAGCTTTTAAAGCTAGACTCATCCAATTGGACCGCAATTGTTGGGACCTATGGTTATATCGCACCAGGTAACGTAATCATATGATTGTAGTTCTACATTTTCATAGAATCATGTGGGGTTGATGTAACTTTTTTTGTCTTATGTTGCTTTGGATGTAGAACTTGCTTATACAATGGTGGCAACCGAGAAATGTGATGTGTATAGCTTTGGGATTGTTGCACTAGAAGTGATCATGGGAAAGCATCCCGGTGAACTGCCACCATTGTCTGCTGATTATCTGGTGTTGGCAAATGTTGGAGATAGTCGGATTCCACTTCCTTCACCACAAGTTGAGAAACAAGTAAATTTGGTACTCAATCTCGCAAGAGCATGTTTGAACTCAAATCCAAAAGAAAGGCCAACAATGCGCCAAGTTTCAAATCAGTTCATGAAGGATCTGCTTTGAATTGATATCTCTGGTTGCCTCATACTGTGTACTTCCAATGTGTAATTTTCTTAAGTTTCCTATGATGCATCTAGATTATATGTATTAGTTTGAACGCCTAATGGGTAAAAAAAATATCATATGTTTTATAGCACCATGTAGTATAACTATAATGTGGAGACCTTTATACTGTGTATGTGATCGTTCTTGAGTAAAGAATATACGAATAATTGCATCAAAATTGTCTTAGGCGCCTCTGTTATTTTACTTGTGGTTTACACATACATAAAAAATAGGAAAATATATCAAATACAAATGATAATTTTTCTACTCAAATACAAATTTCAATAAAGTTTTAAACAATATATACAGAAACACAATCTCAAGTTACAAATACCAATAGTGTCAAATTACAAGATGCAGGTCATCACTTAATGGCATAAGCCTCGCTTTAAACCATCTATCTGGCTTAATTCCTTCATCATTGGGTGATCTAACATCTTTGAAAATCCTTTATCTGTTCTACAATAAACTCTCTGGTCGCATTCCCAATGAACTTGGGAATTTGAAGTCTCTCACTGATCTTGAGTTGAGCCTAAAATCGACTAAGTGGTTCTATTCCTTCATCACTAGCAAACCTCAGCAACCTAGAAAATATGTACCTTTTTAAGAATAAATTATCTCATATGAAAATTAACTAAGTAATAAGAAAATTAACTAAGTAAAATAACAAAAAAAATTAGCTCATCTGAAAGTGTAATGCTGGCTAACATATCAGTATCATTTTATGGCAACCATTACTACTCTCAAATTGTATTGGGTGTGCACAATTTTTTGGTTGGAATTGACAAATATTTGGAGAATGAAACTTATTTATTTTAAATATTCTTTCTTTTCTAATACTCCATGAATTCAGAACACCTCACTAGGAACAAACAATACAGCTAATGTTGCATTAAATTCAAATAAAAAATTCATTCAGGCATTTCATCAAACAATTAATATGCATCAAGATCGCATTTTTTAAACAACAAGCTGCAAATATTTGGTGTATTGGGTAAAAGTGTGATTGCTTGGGAACCATTACATTACTACTCTCATATTGTATTGGGTGTGTACGTTTTTATGGTAAGAGTTGACAAATATTTGGTGATGGGTACTTATTTCCTTTAAATATTCTTTGTTTTCTAATACTCTGTGAATTCTGAACACCACACTATGAGCCAACCATAAATAGCTAATGTGGCATTAAATTCGAATTAAAAAAAAAAAAATTGATTCAGTCAATATGCTTTAAAATGACATTTAAAACAAGCAGTTTCAAATGAACCTACACGTAGTGTTGAAGTGGATAGTAAAAGAACAGGGGGAATATTAATAAACCATTACATAGCTTTTAATTGAAATCCACTTCAACAATGATGAGTGATGCACACTTATCGCTCAGCTTCAACTATGGAAATGATTCACACTGATGAAAAATCACCAATCTGTTTAAATCATTAAATTTTCAACGATTTTGATGGGTTCAATTGATTTAGTATCAATTTCTAATAGTTTGAAAACGAATTTGTATGATCAATAAAGGATTCAGGTGATTTGGTTGTCATTTATGCACTTGGGAATCGACGAGCAGGGGAAGGAAGGAGGGTTATGGGCGAGGGCATGGAAAATCAGGGATCAAGCTCCAAGGTATGAGAATCGACGACGAGAATAGCCATGACCCATACTTGTAATGAGGTGTGCGATTTAGCTGATCCGGGTCCCATGCCATGGAGATTGGAGATGGAGGGAGGGAACGTAGTTTTTATTGTCAAATAGAAAATAGGTTTATTGACTAATTGTTGGGTTTTATATTCCAATCTTGAAGAAACAAATATATGAGGGAGTCAAATTTTAAAGAAAAAGTTTCACAGGGTTTTGAAGAAAGCAAAATAACATTACTAATTCAACTACTTAAACTTTGTGTTATTTAAATAGGAAAACAAGTTTATTATATTTTTAAAAATAATAATTCTAATGATTAAATATTTTCTGAAGCTAGTTTTCTAAATTGAAAAGATGCTTCCAACTGCAGCATCTTAATACGTTTTTAATAAAACCTTTTTATGTCGGAATAAAATGACCTTTATATGTGATAAAAAAAACTACGGAAAACAGGAAAACATCCTTAGTGGCTTTATTGATAAGGCTTCATTTATCCTTATTCCTTTCCATTTATCCCTACCTCTCGATCATTATTTTTACTAATAATTAGATAATGATTACATATTTTTTCTAATTGTTAGTGATTCCTTTTATCATAGCCAATCAAATTTAAAAGTATAAATATATTTACATACCAAATAATTTAATGTTTTACATTTAAAAAAAAACACGTATTCACAATAAATAAATATTTTCAGTTTTAGAACTATTATAAAAATTAGTGTTCTTATTAAAAGAAAGTACATAAATGATATTCAGTATTTTTTTAATATAAAAATTGATATTTTTTGTTAAAACTAGTGTAGGTGTCCATGCTTTGCATGGGTTGGAATGGTGTTTGTTTTTTTATTTAGTGTGTGTATCCATTCCATTCCAGTCCATTCAATTCCAATTCCAATCCACCACAACAAATTCCAATAAAATTCATGTAGTTAATAGAGACCAATGGAATTCTCAATTCATGGTTAAGAAAATCTCATCTACATTACGTATCCAATTTTTTATAATCTCTACTAAAAAATAGTCCTAGAAACTCAACTTAAAAGTAAACCTGAAAAAAAAAATATTCAACTCTAATTGCTGAAAAAAAAACCTTCTCGGTAGCTCATCATGCATACATAAATACAAAACTATAAATATAGTTTTCTTGAATCTTTATCCTGAGTTAAATGTCCTGTTTAAAGAAACTTATGAGTTTGATAACTTGATAGAAATAATGAAAGAAAGAAAGGTAAAAAGAAGAAGCTGACATTTTGATGATTGATGGGTTAGAATGGAATTGATGATTCCGGAGTCCATAGTGGGGCGGAATTATGAAACGGGGTTTGTGGATTCCAATTGTCATCATTCCTCCAAGCCCTAGGTGAAGAAGAACATAAAAGTCTTCAACTTTATTGTTCTTGAGTGTAATAATAATAGAGAGAAAAGATGAGACAAACCCACAAACATAAAACCATTAAATAATCATGGTTTGTTTGTTAGGAAGATTGAAATACAAGAAAACATAAAAAAAGATACAACCTGTTGCTGATGAAGTTTGGAGAACTCTTCTTTATAATTTGTACATCCATACATCCTCTGTGTCGCATAAATAACCGGCAATTCAACATTTTCCAGATCACATATACATGAATATCAAACGAACCACACATACAGACCGGATCATATATACATTCATATTAGATGACACACACATACATACCAGATCACATATACATAGAGACATAAAGATCCGATGACACATAGGTGTGATAGGATCGTATGTGGATGAAATGACACGCATACATACATATAAATCAGATCCTACACACATACAGATCAGATCACACACATACATATGACATACCACAAAGAAACATATAGATCAAAGAACACACACATAGATTAAAGAAAAAACATATTCATAAATTGTATGCGACTAATTAAAAAAAATACCAGAGGTTTCTAGCTAGTTTTTTTTTTCACTTATAGAATCCTATAATTTTCAGTCGAATCCATCATTTCCTATGTCTTACAATATACAATTCCTCTGTAATTTCGAATACATGGTTTGTAATTTTGTACCTGGGAAATATATCCAAAAAATGAGACAAATACTTGTTTACCTCAAAAGATTAAGCATATCGATGTACCTAAACTGTTTAGCTGAACTGTGAATTGTGAATACAGAGAAGCCTAACAAAAAGCGATCCCATTGTTTCAATAATTTCAATCATTTCTGCTACCAAATCATTCCCTCGTCGCTTTCAATAGAATCCTATAATTTTCAGTCGAATCCATCATTTCCTATGTCTTACAATATACAATTCCTCTATAATTTCGAATACATGGTTTTTAATTTTGTACCTGGGAAATATATCCAAAAAATGAGACAAATACTTGTTTACCTCAAAAGATTAAGCATATCGATGTACCTAAACTGTTTAGCTGAACTGTGAATTGTGAATACAGAGAAGCCTAACAAAAAGCGATCCCATTGTTTCAATAATTTCAATCATTTCTGCTACCAAATCATTTCCCTCGTCGCTTTCATTACTTCTTAAAATTTAGCTTAAAGGCAAGCTCCTGTAACAAAATCAACAAAAAGAATGTTTTTTATTAAATATTTTTTGTATATTCAAGGTGTAGAAAAATGCATTTACATCTAATACCATTTTCGCTAAATTCAGTCTCTCAACAACATCATTGATTTGTATCATCTTCTCCAGTTCACTGACCTCTAATTGCAGATTAATGAACTGATTTACCATTTCCACAATCGAAGCGTTCAGTTTAACTACTAAATTTTTCTATAATCCTTAAATCTTGAAGCTGCAAGGTAAATATCATATCATCATATGAGGAAGACAAATTATGTGGATTATACTTATGCCACGGATAAATCAAACTGCCAATAAAATTGTTTAAATCAACTTAATCGGTTTGATACAACATGCCCTAATTCTTCACTGATTTGGGAGATTTTTGAAACTGTTTATGGATTCGTAATGTATGTATTGAATTCCAGAACCATCATAAGAAGAAAATAGAGGGAAGAAAATAGTGCACCTCAACCTCACACAAAATTGATTAAAGATGAATCGCACAGGGAGACCCGTCAATCATCTTGTCTCTATCGGAAGTATGTTGTGTCGAAGCCACCGTCGTCAGGGCCGCTTCACTACAATTGCAAGAATGAGGTATTCCTTTTTTCCACCATAAATCGAGCTTTTTAGCAAAGGGAAGGTTTGGTGGAGCGGTGGTGGCGCAAAGAGAAAAACTCGATTTGAAGCCGACAACGCAAATTAAAGGAGTTCAATGATGGTTGGTAAGCAGAATCGATGAGGAGTGGATGAGGCGGTGTTGATCCCTTTTTGTTAAAATAATGAAAACGGTAAAAAAAAATTACAGTGCATATATGTTCATAAAAAAGGTTGAGAATGGGGGAATCATTCTCAGCCACTCATTTAATTATCCTCTAAACATAAATGACATGGTGGCAAACTTGTAAATATGATATAATAGCCTTCAATCACAAATACGTAAGTGTAGAGAATTAGATAACAATTGAAATTCATTCGTTTTTTGCTCTTTCAATCTAACCTTCAATTCGGCTTGAATACGAACATATCGTCAACATCTACGATTAATTATACTCTCAGCATCATTAGAACAACATTATCGATAATCAACAAAAAATTCAATTTGTATCATTCATTCAACATCGTTCATCAAATAAAACATCGAAATTAAGGTTAGAAACAGATCAAATCATTTTTTGTTTGAAAATTTTCATATATTTCTCTACCAATCTACTATTTTATAAGATTTAAATAGTCAAAGTATCATATTTATCACATTTTTAAAAAAGTTAACTTGTATGCACTCCAACTGTTTGATGAAAAGCATAAACTAAATTACCACGTTATATTCACATATGAATATGTTTTCTCACCTGAATCAATATGTGATTATTAAAACACAAAACAAATATGCAAGTCTATATGTTATTCATATGTGAATAACATATAAAAATTATATATATCTCTGAAAATACCTTGTAATATTCATATATGAATATATTGTGCAATATTCACATATGAATATACCAACTATTATTCATAAGTGAATATACGATCTAATATTCACAAGTGAATATACTATATACTATTCTCATGTGATATACCATGCAATACTATATAATATTCAAATATGAAAATATCATCTAATATTCATAAGTGAATATACCATCTAACATTCACAAGTGAATATACTATGTAATATTCACAAGTGAATGCATCGTCTAATATTTAAATATGAATATACTATGTTTAGTATATGCTATATTCATATATGAATGATACTTAAATTGTAAAAAAAATTAATCATAGTTTTTATTCATAAGTGAATAACGAATGTACTGTAGTATAAACTTTGATTCATTTTTATTTACTTATGAATAACGATAGCTGAAAATATAAAAAAAAAAAAAATAAGTTTTTTATTTTATCTTAAAACTATATCAATATGGATGTCTATTTGTAGAGAATAAAAAATTATGAATTTTGGTATATTTAAAATCATTTTTCGATAAAAATAGTTTCTTAAAAATTAAAAAAAAAAAAACGAAAAACTATGTTTTTGTATATATATTAAGGTAATGCTTTGCATAGTTTAAGGAAACATATTTTGTTGGAAAACACATGTGCATTCCTTTCCCATTTCCGTTGATACGTTGAAGGCTTTTGCGGCAAAAATAAATGATTGGCTGAGAATGATTCCCCCATTCTCAACCTTTTTTTTCTCAATTGAACCCTCATATATATATATATATATATATATATATATATATATATATATATACACATACAAAAATTATAAACTATATTAAGTTAGAGGGTATAAAATGAAGTATCTTTAAAATTGGAGGTTGTTAATGTAAAGTTGTAAATATAAAAAGCACACTATCGTTTTACCTGGCGCAAGTTCTAGCCGCCAAGACGTGAGAGAGGTGATTTCCGGCCACTATTCACACGATTTCCGGCCACTGCCCATTCCATTTCCGGCGGTGCTTCAGGCGGTTTTTGGCGAGGTTTCATGCGCTTTCCAGCGAGGTTTTCAGATTACGACTATTTATTTCTCACTCTCCAACGATTCAGACGATTTCAAGGGACGTTTTCAAATTTCCGGCACCATTTTACCCATTTGTACAACGCTCCGACGAGTATTTCTTTCTCAAGCTTGTCTGATTACGACGATTCACATTCTTCTCCCGTGAAATACGTGGTGAGGCGTTGGATAATGGCGACATATCTCTCTCTCTCTCTATTAGTCTCTCTCATGATCTTTCCAGTAGCCACCGACGGTAGTGGTAGTGGCTGACGACGGTGGTTGGTGGCCGAACATGGGTTTGTTGTTGTGGTTGAAAATGTGATTAAAACAATTTCAAAACTTGTCAGAAATACGATTAAAACATTACACATGCACTGGACACATTCTTCAATGTGTTAAAAAAGATATTTTGTGTTTGTTGGTTAATACTCTGAAAAAGTTG
Organism: Lactuca serriola; assembly: GCF_051521515.1. Taxonomy (NCBI): domain Eukaryota; kingdom Viridiplantae; phylum Streptophyta; class Magnoliopsida; order Asterales; family Asteraceae; genus Lactuca; species Lactuca serriola. The sequence continues at coordinate 82,905,035 of NC_136410.1, read as the reverse complement.
TTATAAAAATTAAAAGTATAAAACATGTACCAAATTAGTAATAAATCAAGGAGTAGGAAGATAAAAACGGTGTTATTAATAACATATCCCTATTGATAAACTCGAGTCATCACCAACTTTTCTTTAGCTGCTTTGATAATCCAAAAGACTAGAACCACATATATACTCGCTCCGTCCCAAAATTATTATCCATAGACAAAAAAAAACACATAGATTAAAAAAAACATTAATTACCATTAACTTTATTCAATAAAATGACAGTTTTGTCATTACTTAGAATTTAATGTTCCATTAAATGTTTAGTTGGTTAAATAATAACGACGGAGTATTTTTTGGTAAAAATGTTATTTTTTAGAAGTGGATTGTTATTTTGGGACAAATCAAAAAGGAAAGATGAATTATAATTTTGAGATGGAGTTAGTATAATATTCCTTACATAATTAAATTTAAGGACCCAATTTTTCCCAAAATATCCACCTCATCATCCTAGTCACACTTCTGGTGTTATAACACTCAATGTGGAAATGTGCAACACCAGATAACATGTGATAATACCCTTTATTTTCTATTTTTTTCTTTTTTGATGTTTTTAATTTCTATTTTTCCCATTTTTTTTATTTATGTCATAATATTTAAAATTATCATATAAATTAAATCATAAATTAAAAATAACATTTAAAAACTAAAATAAAATCTTAATAAATCCTAAATTAAAAACAACATTTAAAAATTACAACAAATGACAATAACATTTTAAAACCTAAATAATAAGAATAAGTATATGGCATATGTATTTTTATATGCATATGCATATAAATAAGTATATGCATTTGTATATGTATATGAATAAACATAAACATATGCATAAAAAATAAGTATGTGCATATGTATATTAATAACTATATGCATATTCATAAGTATATGCATATTCATAAGAATAAGTGTATGACATATGCGTATGAATAAGAATAAATATATGACATATTCATAACTATATGCATATTCAAAGGTATATGACACATGCATATGAATAAACATATGCATATGCAACCTTGATAATGAGTTCAAGCTTCAATAAAAAAAATTGATTTTATATTTTCATATTCTACTTAAAATAACCGGAGACAGTGTCGCCAAATACATATAGATTTTGTTGTGAAAAAAAATCACAACTTTGTTTACATTACAAAACAATTAAACAAAAAAGAAAAAAATATATATAAACATGAAGGGGCTGGGGTATATTAGGAAAAAGATTAATAATCAACTACTGTTTTATCGAATTACAATCTAAAAGATTAATAATCAACACTCAAATTAAAGTAGCCAAATCTCAACCAAATTTCATATGAAAACCAGCATCCTCTTATTTCTGAAAATAAATACGAGAGTTGCTATTTTGGAATTAAGCAAAAAAAGAGATTACTGGACACGAAAGCAAGACTAAAAAAACCCTCGTTATGAAAGAACTAAGAAATACCAATAATGTCGTTAAACCTTGCCTCCCATAACTCTCGTTGACCACATAGTAAATGATATAATTCATTTGAGGTGAACATTTGCAAAGTGGAAACGTCAAAGACCTAATCATTGGGCAAACATACAAATTAGTTGAAACTTATTTAAATAAAATAATGAAAAGAATTTGAAAATATGTCTCAGGAAAATAGATAGTGAACTCACTTCTGTAAAAGATTTTATATTGCATCTATAACAATAAAATTGTAACGTGTTGTCACCAATATGTAAGAAAAGAGAACATACGAAAAATCATCATTTCTTTTATACAGGAGACTTCAAGAAGCAACATGAAATAAATTACAAAGATATAAAAAGATATAAAACAGAAATACGACCTGATTAAAACCGGCTTTGGATGCTTCCAATTGCCTTATGAAACCTGTCTTGATAGTAGCAACAACTACAAGGGAAATGTACTCCTCCAAATTATCTATGTTGAACTGTCATTCCCAAATACGAAGCATATGAATTAAGAATATAGACAACAGCCTTATCAACCAATGCTAGAAGGAAAAACATGGAAAGGTAAAAGAATGAGTAAATACATCTTCGTTGCCAGGTTTTAAAATGTCATTTGGAAAACCAAGAAGTGTGAAGTCCAAACAAAGATCTTCAACTGGAGCAACTTGAAAGTTTAAGCCAAGTATTGCATTGCAATCATGCCTGGGTGTTGACTCAAGGTACTTTTTCCGACAAACAAGAGCTTGAAATTCTTGCAATGTCTTCCCAAGTTCAACATCAAAAGAAGAAACATCATGTGAATCAACAAAAAAAACATCACATGGGATCAAATTATGAAAAAACTCACAGGGGAATTAAAACAAACACTTGGAGGGTGTAAAAGTAAACAAAAGAAACCAGAAATTTGTGCATATAGATCTTTATATTCTTTGAATCTTACCAATACTTTTGTTGGCACTAGTATTTTCCTGATTGGCGATAAATAAAAACAACATAATTCATCTAATTGCTTAATGGATCATGATTTTGAAGGTTTCTATGAAACAAATAGGAAAAAAATGTATCATTCAAATGTATAAGCTTTTTTTTTTAAAAAAAATTACTTCAAATTAAGGATATTTGGATGATTATCTAATTATAATAGCATTATAATAAACCAATTAAATCGATATGTTCCTGGATGAACATGATGAGTAATTTTAAAAATTAGTCACAATCGATATACATACCTTGACCCAACACCAAGTTTCTTCTCCCCCTTTGTCTATGTATTTTCTTGCGTGTGTGCTACTTTTGATTGCATGTGGGTTCTCAATATGATGATGGACTTAAGACGACATTGTCATGAAGATGATAGTTATGATGGTGAAGGGTTGTAGTGTTGGTTATGGTGATGGGATGGGAATGACAGAGGATGCATGCTTGTATTCTCGTTCTCTCATGGATGTTTCCCTGGTGGAGGCAGCACCATCTGGAAGAGAGGAGAGGCAACAATGACATGAAAAGGAGATAATTAGCCTCCGATGTCGATCTGGTTTGTATATGTACATTAGGCAATGGTCGTCGACTGAAAGGGTGATCGGAGATGTAGTGCTTGATGATCAGAACATAACAGGGGATGGAAGTGTGAGGCTGAAGGTTTTGTGAAACAAATAAGAAAAAAAAACAATGCATCAATTAAATGCATAAGAATTTTCTTTAGCTTAGTTTGTTGGTTCGCTCTCTAAAAAGGAGTTCGCTATTGAACTTGATTATATATATATATATATATATATATATATATATATATATATATACACTAGACGTAGACCCGCGCAAAGCGGCGGCGAAAAATAGTTTCTCATTCGGCAATAAGTTCTATACGGAAACATGTTAGATTTCAAGTAACACAAAACATATGCATATTGTTATCGATCTGTTTTACGGCAACAAATAAATGTAACCCTCGCAATACAAAAGAAAATAAATATTTTGGTGTGTAGTGTACGTTTATAGTCCTTCATTTTAGAAATCAGGACACATCCATACGAAGTGACTTGCTTATATCTTTATTGGTATTGATAAAGTTAATAAAAGGGAGAATCAAAGTTAATCTTAATAACCCGGTTTGCTTGATATAGATAAGTTTAAACGGATATATCCTATTATCCACTTTACAATCTAAAGTTTTAAACCGAAAAATAATAAAATTAATACAACCATATTTCATGGAACATGAATAACAAATGGAATACTAATTTTCTATTAGTCATAAATCATACATAGATATTTTTTTCTTCATATTAAACAAAGTATTTGATTTTACAACTGACTGGTCAATTTCGATTAGAGGACATAAATAATAAATAAAACTTAAAAAAAAATACAAATAAAAGGGCCTATATAATGGATTATTTGTTTTATTTTAATTGGATAAGAGACCGGGTCAAATTTTTGGAAGAGATAAGATTTCAAAGGTAATCAGATTAAAATTTAATATTATTTTATTCATGATTAATTGTACTTTACGCTTAGAGAGTTGAACGTCTTAAAAAAAATATTATTTTATTGGATCTATTTATAGAAATAGTAGGATTTCTTTTATAAGTAAGTAAATATATATATATATATATATATATATATATATATATATATATATATATATATATATATAATGTGATTATGTTTTAATGTTTAAGTTGTTGGTATTGTAAAACTAAGACTAAGTAATTAGATTTATGAATTAACGGATAGGTGGGTCTGGATTATCAAAATTAGATATGCTTATTTGTTCATCATCATTGTTTTTCCTTATGTGTATATGGCGATTTAGGAGAAGGGTGTTACGTTTTCACTACAAGAATCATGGCTTTAGCGGCGACAAACTTACCAGCGACATTGGCTTTTAGCGGCGACAAAACCATTTGTCGCCGCTAAAAGCTTATGTCGCCACTAATGGCTTTTCACCCGAATCCGTGTTATCCCCTTTTGGTTGACCTCAGTCGTTCGATTGAGTATCTAATCCAATAGTTGGGGCCTCATATTTGCAAAAAACCAATACCGGCGACAATGTGTTGCCGCTAAAGATCGAAAACGTCGTCACTAATTGTGGTATAAAAAACGACGTAGTGCCCTTCCCTCCAGATAGTCGTCATTGTTAATATTTGACGCCGGTAAAGCCTTTATTGTCTCCGCTAAAGTCCTGCACAGATAAAAAGAAAAAAACGACGCATTCTTCACTTTTCCTTCATGTGTTCGATCAAAGACGCATTCTAGTTCGTTCTTGCCCCATTTTCTGCGAGTTATTGTCAATTCCAACAAGAAATCTCCCCAACATTGTGAGATTAGGGATCAAATGTGCTTAGGGCTTCAATTAAATGGGTTTAACTCAGGAAACCAACAAATTACTAGCTCCATCTCGGGTAAAAAGGTAACTTCAACTTCTTATATCTCTTTTTATTTCTCTTTTAACATCGATTTCTAGCTCCATTTAATGGTTAATTGCAAATTATTTTTCAATTTCAGTGTTCTTGGTCATTTTGTCTTTGGTTTTACTGTACCAGGCGGGCGAGAGTCTTTTCCAATGAGGACCAATTTTTCTAGCGGCATTGAGTAATTTCCGCCACTACATGTTATATTTACTACTTGTAACGCTTGATTCAGGTATCATTTATTTCTCAACATTTTAGGGTTTTGGGTTGGAACTCGACGAGTTGGGGAGCTCCAACTCGTCATGTAGGGATCTTTTTGGACGCAGGATTTAATGGTCTACTTCACAAGTTAGAAGGGCCCAACTCGAAAAGTAGACGTTGGGGATGAAAACCCAAATTTTTCAGGCATTGTACCCTATTTAAAGGACTTGACTTCTAGGGCTGCCCTCCTTACCAGCCTCCCTTGCCCAAAAGAAACCCTAGATTGTTTTCCCTACTTGTTCAGTGAGTTTTGAGAGTTTTGGGGTGATTCTTGAAGGAAGTCTTGAAGAGAGAGAAGTAGCAAGCTTGGAGGAGTGATCTTGGATCCAAAAACTCTACATCAAAGGCTGCATCTTGGAGGTATAAAGTCATAACCTTGACATGTAGCTTATTAGATCTCATCTTTTGTAGTTTAGGGCTTGGTTTTGGGACTTTGGCTTGGATGTCCAAAGAAAAGAGGTTTCTAAAGGTTGATGGTGTAGATTTGGCCTGTACAAGACCTCTAGAGGATTAAAGTTGCAAACTTTAATAGCCTCCATGTGCTATTCATGCAATAGGTCCACTATGAAGCCTAAAATGGACTTTGGAGAGAATTCCAAGCATGCATGGACATTAAGTTAGAAACTTTACGTGATTTGCCAACCATTGGATATCATATATGTGTTTTGGGACGATGAGATGAGAGTTTAAGGGCTTAATGAGTCAAGACCTTCCTTAAAGGAACTAAGGTTTGGGTTTAGTGCTTATTAGATGATCCTTTGTGGTAAAGTTGGAAACTTTAACCTTCTAGACATCTCTATGGAGGTGGATATGAAGTTTGGAACCTTTGCACTCAAGAAAAAGGGCTTAATGCATTAAGTGGGTTGGTAGACTGAAGAAATCGACGAGTTTATAGGTGAACTCGGCGAGTTGGGTGGGGGTTACCGTGATTTTGTTGGAAAACCGAGGAACTCGAAGAGTTGTAGGAAAAATCGACGAGTTGGATCGCAATATCGTGATTTTGACTTTGGGGTGGACTCAACGAGTTGATTGGTAAATCGACAAGTTAGGTCAACTTGGAGCGTTGATTTTGAGTTTGACTTTGACTTTAACTAGGGTTCACTTTTATAGGTTTGAAGGGTTGAGTTGTATATAAGGAGTTGTTTATGATTATGGAATTAACAGAGCTAATACTCGGAGCTTAGACCAATCCAGCTACAGTTCGCATTTGAGGTGAGTTTCCTCACCATAACAATGGGTCGAAGGCACCAAGGTCGGCCCATTCAGTTAGTTGTAATGATTATTGTGGAATCATTATTGATATTCCTAGTATGTATGTGTGTGAAAGTGCTAGTACCGTATTGGTTAGACATGGAAGACCCCAGGGGAGCCCATGTCAGTTGGATATAAGACCATGGGGAGAGCCCATGGCATGTAGGTATAAGACCCTAGGGGGAGCCCACGACATCCTGGAGTAAGACCCTGTAGGGAGTCCACGACATCCCTATATGTTTATATATTTGTTATGTAGTATGATAGTTATTTAAGTGATATATGGTATGCTAGTTGACTTTGTGTTATTTGCATGGAAGACCCCCCCGGGGGGTAGGAGCCCGAGGCAGTTAGATATTAGACCGTGGGGGAAGCCCATGACATTCCAGGTAAAGACCATAGGGGGAGCCCATGACATGTAGGTATAAGACCCTGGGGGAGCCCATGACATCCTGGAGTAAGACATTGGAGGGTTTCCACGGCATCCTTATATGTTTATATGCATGGCTTATGTGGCTTATATAGCCAAGGTGGTTTATGTGACTATGTGGATTGTGTGGGGTATGTTATGGGGAACACACTAAGCATTAGCTTACAGTTTGTTGGATGTTTCAGGTACTTTAGGATCTAAGGGCAAGAGCCCAGCGTGATGGCGCAGTATGCACTCTCTAGCATTTTACTTGGGACACTCTGATATTATGAATAATTTATCTGATGTTATGGATTTTGAAAACTAATGTGATTGGAATTCTAGATCTTATGGAAATGATTCGGTTATTTAAAATGAAAAATTTTATTGGAAATTTGGGCTGTTACACTTCTATTTATTGTGAAATTTGAGTTTAATTGCAAGCTATGTGTAACTTACAAATTATGTGAAAATTGGCATATATTTGATATATGTATGTGAATCTATGTAAATTTGGTGTATATATGTCAATGCATATGTGTTTGGTGTATATGTGGAATATGAAAGTGAAATATGTGTATTTGGTATAAGTAGGTTGTTATTATGTATGTATGTGAATTATGTGTGTTTGGTGTATATGTGATATATGAATGTAAAATTTGTGTATTTCGTATAAATATGATGTTATTATCTACATATGTGAAAGTATAAGTGTAGTCGGAATACGTATATGTATGTGAATGCATGTGTATTTGATGTATATATGGTATATGTATCTGAAAGTATGTGTATTTGATGATCCTATGTATTATATGAAATTATATGGTTTTGGTATAAGTAGGATGCTATAACTAAAAAAAACAAAAATAAATTTAAAGTACAATGTTAAAATTGGATATATATATATATATATATATATATATATATATATATATATATATATATATATATATATATATATATATTTAGGTTCAGGTTCATTTGAGACCATTCTAATTTTGTGAGACCGTGAGACCAAATCTAAAAATAATTTTAAAATGCAAAATAAATGAAAAATCCAAAAAAAAAAAAATTTAAATATTATTTTCGGAACTTGAATTAACTAAAAATAAATAAATAAAAAATAAAAAATAAATAAAAAATCTCGTTTTTTTTTTGAAAAATACGTGAAATATTCTAATAGAATATTACACTGACATAATCTAAAAAATAATTTTAAAATGCAAAATAAATGGAAAAATCTAAAAATTCTTTTTTTAAATATTATTTTCGGAACTTGAATTAAATAAAAAAAATCCCATTTTTTTGAAAAATACATGAAATATTCTAATAGAATATTACATTGTACATATTCTAAAAAATAATTTTAAAATGCAAAATAAATAGAAAAATCCAAAAATTCTTTTTTTAAATATTATTTTTGGAACTTGAATTAACTAAAAAAAAATAAAATAAAATAAAAAAATAAAAAAATGCGTCTCACGGACTCACAAAATTAGGCCGTCTCACATGAACCTAACCCTATATATATATATATATATATAGGGTTATGTTATATTGTTTCCAGTAACTATTGTGTGTCAGAATGCACAGATCTGGACCATCGGATGAATAGAATCAACAATCATGATCTGAGGATCTATGATATTACAATAAGGTAGCATGTATCATATAATCACACAATTTTTATCAAAAGGGTACTTTGGACAATTAACTACATTTATAAAAGGAAATTTTCGGATTTTTAGGGAGGATTAATTCTCCTAATTAAAAAAATCTGAATTTTTTAATTAATTCAATTTCAATTTTTACCGATTTTATTCTATCAGAATATTTTTTTTGTTAGAATGATACTCTTTCAGAATTTTATTCTAACAGAATATTACTGAAGAAAAACAAAATTCATGAATAATATGTTCAAATAACAAACATTCTAATATATTCTTATACCTCCGAACTTAAATACAAATTGATACATATTCTTACAGACTAAAAGTCTTATACATTTTAATATAGTTATAAAAATTCTAAAAGAATATAAACAAAAATGAATAACATTCTTAAAAAAAAAAATAACAACATTCCGCTAGAATACTATCATGTGCCATGTTTTCTTCTTGAATTCTAATAGAATATTGCTGATTTTGGATGTTGAATCTTGAAATTCTGAAAGAATATTGTTGTTTTTCTTCATTCTTTGAGAATGAAGTATCATATATCTTTTTTTCATAAGTTTCCTCATCATTCCTGCATCATCCTAACAACTGCACCTTAAGCATACAAATAATTAATTGCAATTCTTTCAGAATACAACAAAAATATTCTTACATAATAAACTATTCTTGCAGAATGGTTTTAAATATTCTTAAAGAATTTGTAGCCTTCCTCAAACTAAAGCCTTCTTTATCAGATCAACAACAGACTTGAAGTGGCACACCAACCACACAGGAGCCCACTTTTGAGTTTTGAGTGAGGTAGATCGAATCAATCAAGACTTGGTTTTAGATAAAAACATGTATTTTTAGGTCTTGATAAAACCGTAATAAATTTTTTCCATCCTTTGAAAAAGATCAAGTACTCGACTGAATTTGTAGCCAAACTCTGGGAAAACCTAAACTTGATAAAGGAAATTACAGATGATTGATTAAAGCATAATAGTAGCATTCACACTGTTTGTGCAAATATTGAATCTGAGAAATTCCAAAACTGTAAGTGACTTAATTTCTTCCATATATACTAGGTTAAGTTTTGGCAATCAAAATTGGGTTTTGAAATCTGGAAAACATAATTCACAATCAAAAGTTAAGTACTTTTGAGATTATGTGCACCAGTATCAGATGTCAATTTGAATTACTAGCCTAAAAAAAAATTAAAAGTACCTGGGATTGAAATTATTTGGTGGCGATGCCCTTTTCATCTTCAGTTACAAGGGTTTAGTCGTGTGAAGAAGCGGAGCAGTAGAAGAAGCCAACCGTGAGACGAGATAACTTATAAGAGGGAGAGATTGAAGACTTGGAGGACATAAGGGGAAGTTGTGTTGGCCATGACTGCCTGAAACATAATCGAACCATTTTGTAAGTAGCGGAGGAGACGAGGAAGAGGCTACACGCGTTTTCCATCAATTCTTGTGACAAGTTCCCTCCACCACCATCATCACCGATGATGATTGATCGATTAAAGAAAAAAAATGAGTTTATTAAAAGAAAGAAAATCTTAATAATTGATTGGAGAAGGATAATTACCTGGTAATGAGTTTTGAATCTTGATGATTGATTGTAGAAGAAGAAGCAGAAGTCGTGGATTAGAAACGATGATGATTTAGATTTAGGGCTAGGGTTAAGTAGTTGGTCAAAGAGATTTTTATGGTAATTCCCATTAATTAAGGGATTTTATTTTAATTATCATTCTAAAGTTACATAATTACCCTTATTCAATTTTTTAATTATTTAATTATTCCTCAATTACTATTAGTGCATTCAGTCACACAATAGCTAGCTCTCTCTCTCTCTCTATATATATATAGACACACACACACACGAGGGAAAAAAGCTAATCGCTAAACATATACCAAATTATTAATTTTATTTAATATAAATATTTTTTATATTACGTGTGGAAAAAATCGTTGGATCTTTGACCTTTTTATTTAATACATGCAACTTTTGCCTATATATATTACAAGTAAATGTAATTAAAATTAATTAAAAAAGCACATAAATAAAAAAATTGTTATATTTTCATGTCCTTTTTAATTTTTAAATTTTTTATTTGCAACAAATTTATATAATGCAATATATATATATATATATATATATATATATATATATATATATTCAATCTCGACGGTAAAAAAAATAACACCACAACATAATACAATTGTTTAAGATACAATGTTATAATTTAAGAAAAAACAAAAAAAATGTTATAAATAAAAAAAATAAAAAAGGTACAATAGTAAGAAATGTTAGATATACCTGTAACATACACGTTTTGAAATCGTGTTTTGTAATGAATAAAATTGTGAAATACTATGTGAAATTGAGTGTTGAGTTCTAACAGATGGTTTTTACTAGAAATAAAGTAAAACTATGTTTAGAATCACTCAGAAAATATTGGAAGTCTTATGAGATTCCAATTAAAACCCAAATAGTGAAATTTAGCGAAAATATAAAATTTTAAATAAATAAAATTTTATTATTAAAAGTTGTAAATAATCCCGTTAGAAACTTGTAGGTGAAAACCTCGTCGAAATCCGAGTTATAACGAAGAAGTTATGACCAATCGAAGATCCGCGATAAAACCGACACGGCGCTGAATGACGTAAAAAGTGAGTTTTTGATAAACTACTTTTTAGCCTTAGTGATCTAAATGAAAGTCTTAGTATTCGTTAAACCGAGAAGTTCGATAAAAAGAACGCCAAAATCTGACTTCGTATGAAGAAGTTATGATTTTTCGAAGTTTCAGCTTAGCAGTAGACAGCTAAAAACTCGAATTTTAGATCGAGTGGTTTTTAGCCGACACAACCTAAACGAGAATTGAAGGTCTCATCATTAGTAGTACAACGGTAAAAAGTCTGACGAAAACGGATGTCGGATGAAGAAGTTATGAATTTTTAACGGATTTTCCTGTCCCGGTCTGTTAAAAATAATAATATTAAAATTAAATTCAAAATTAGCCGACGAAGTCTAAACAAAAGTTGTAGAGCGTAATTTTAGCTATGCGTGCATATAAAGAACGTCAAAAACGGAGCTCGTATGCGAAGGTTATGGATTTTACAAGTTTTTGGCTCAAAAACCGAGAAATTATGGATAAGAACCGGGAATTTTCGCATGAACAGTAGCCGCTTTACCCGGAACCGACACGTGTCGCATGCTGATTCGACCGAGGTGCGGTCCAATGAACTTCCGACGCACTTCGCTGCTGTTGCCCCATGTCCGAGGTGCTGGCCGAATCCGAAGCCGGCACGTAGCCTTCTCGCACCCGAGCCTCGCTCAAGCTGCCACCTGTTCCGAGCCTCGCAGCCATCTGCCCTCTTCCCCTCGCTTCGGATCTGAGGCTCGCACCTATATAAGGGGTGCAAGACCTCCCGGCTAATGTGGGATTTTTAGCACTTTTTCACCTCTTATTCCATATTTTGGTTATTTCCACTTCCCCCGAAGCCCCGGTATTATTTTGAACACCCGAAACACGTCCCGAAGTGTCCGGAGAGTCTGAGAAATTTATCTTTTCGGTTTGAAGCTCTATCCTCGCAAGGCCTATTTTTCAATAAATCTCCCGTTTTTCAACATAGAAAGTCATATTTAAAGCCGAAGTGCTGTCCAAATTACTAGTTTAACCCCCGGTTAATTTAAGGTGAGTTTAATATATAGGAACAACTGTATGTTATGTGCTATATGTGCTATGTGCTTTTCAGTGATATTATTCCGGGTTATTTTCCCGTGTTATTTTATTCGCTATGTTTATAGCAAATGTAATACCTTTGACCATGTGATAAGTGAAAGGACTTAGATTCACATTGGTATTGGTACGTAGCCTCTAGCCATGTAGAGCATGTCTCCGTAAGAGAATGACTTCTATTCTATGGCATTGGCAAATGGTTAGACACGACTATAAGCCTGAAATCTAACAAGATGTTAATCAGAAATTGCATGTCTTCTATGGCATTTGGGCCAAAGTTTTATTGATGTATATCAAGCAATGAAAAGTAGATCTTTGAATAAAGTCTTTGATTGATATGAACGCTTGTCACATGATTTCAGATATGTCTTTGTTGTACCTCTTTGCTTCTGCCATATTGAAGTATATATATGGCATAACGTTATATTGTATCTATTATTGAACTCACTAAGCGTCACCGCTTACCCTATAAATGTTTAACAATTGCAGGTGATAAGTAACTAGTATGGTCACATACTGTTGAAAGATTTAGAATAGTTTGTAATACTACTTTTGTACTCTAGTTTATCTTTGTATAAATTACAATATCCTGGGTAGTTATGTAATAGATAACACTTTGTAATAGTCGGGTTGTATCCAGTAGTTTGTAATCTCTTTATGAATGTAAAATATTGCTTTGATGAATATGCAAGTAGCATGTTTTGGAGTAATAATATTGTGAAGTAGGAAAGTTTGGGTCTTTCAAAAATACGAATGTTGGGGTCTTTCAATCATGGTATCAGAGCAGTAGTTTAAGCGAACTAAATTCCACGGATTGGTATTTAGACTTAAACTATAGGAAGTTCAATATATGAACTTAATCATTATAAGTTTAGGGATACAAACCATAGGAAATATATAAGTAAAAGTATTAGGTAATAATAAACCCTAATATTCTAAAATACTATCTTACTCTGTATTTCAGTTCGATGGCTGAACAAGTAAGTAGCCATACCCCTGAGGTTGGTGGAGATCCTCAACCCGAGGAAGTGAATACACCAGTATCTCCTCGTGAGGAGCGACTCTTAGGTAAACTTACCGGTGTTATTCGATAGACTCTCGAAGAGCACAAAAAGAATGGTGATAAAGGAAAAGAGAAAGACAATGGAGAATCTTCAAGCGGAAAGGTGAAGTGTCCCTCGTTCAAAGATTTCAAGAGTAGTGGTGCTACGGAGTTTTCTGGTGTCCTTAATCCTATAGTTGTTCTAACTTGGATTCAGAACCCCGAGAAGGTATTTCGTGTCTCTCATGTGGATGATGAAGACAAGGTTATCTATGCTCCTGCAATGCTCATTGGAGAAGCCTTAGTCTGGTGGGAAGCAACATATGAAGCTCTCAACGGATGTGACCAGGAGAACTTATCCTAGGAGTTGTTCAAGACTCGTGTGCTAGAGAAGTATTGTCCTCTAGATATGACGAAAAGATTGGAGAAGGAATTCCTCGAGCTTAAATAAGGAGGAATGACTGTGAATGAGTATGAAACTCAGTTTAATCAAAGAGCAAGGTTTGCTACAAAGTATATTCCAACTGAAGACGAGAAAATTCAGTTATTCATGGAGGGACTACGACACGAAATCCATGATTTCGTTGCCAATCGAGAAGTTCTGTTATTCGATAAAGCCGTTGAGTATGCTCAAAGACGTAAGCATGACTTAGAGATACGTGGTGCCACTCTTACTATTCCAAAGCATCTACGTACTGAAAGTACTACTCTTGTTTCCATTATTCCACCAGCTCAATCTGTTCGAACTGATCCTAGCAACCAAGCACAATCTCAAAGTGCTTTTCGTGGCCGCGGCAAGTCACAATCTTTTTCTATTCAATTGCCTTCATGTCGCATTTGTGGAAGGAATCATCCGGGTCAATGCAAAATAGACAAGGAATCCATTGTCTGTTATGGGTGTGGAGAAATGGGTCATATAAAGCCAGCTTGCCCAAGGAAGGATGTGACTTGCTATGCATGTGGTATTACTGGCCACAAGAAGCATTTTTGCCCTACTCTTACCAGCGAAGTGACGGGAAGTCAAGCTTCTGTTCAACTACCAGCGAGAAGTCAAATCCCTATCCAACAACCAAAGAGTACTCCAGCTAAAAAGGAGGAGGTGCCAAAAGCTAAGGGTCGTGCATTCCAGATTACCACAGAGGAAGCACGTGAGGACCCGAATGTTGTGATGGGTACATTTCTTGTCAACTCTAGACATGCTCACATCTTATTTGATTCTGGTGCCTCAGATTCTTTCGTATCTTATGAATTTGCACATTCTTTTCAAAATGCTTGTTATGCACTCGCGCAACCATTTCACGTAGATACGGCGGGAAGTATATCATTACTTGCTGATAAAATCTATAGGGATTGTGTCATAGAAATTGAAGGCTATAATTTTCTTGCTAACCTAATCCCTATCTCCTTGCCCAACTTCAATATTATTCTCGGCATGGATTGGTTGTCAAAGAACCATGCAGAACTCTTGTGTTACGAAAAGATGGTATGCATTCCTATTGAAGGGGAAGATTCTATTCATGTCTACGGTGAACAAAGGATCTTAAAAATAATCTCTTTCCTCAAAGCTCGTAAATTTATATCGAAAGGTTGTCCTATCTATCTGGCCTATACAGTTAACATCTCAAGAAAGGAGAATAAAACTGTAAATGATATTCCCATTGTTAACGAATATCCTGATGTTTTCCCCGATGATCTGCCTGGACTTCCTCCGGATAGACAAGTAGAATTTCGAACTGACCTTCTGCCTGGTGCTGCTCCGATTGCAAAGACTCCTTATCGTCTTGCGCCAGCCGAGATGAAAGAAATGATGATCCAACTACAGGAATTACTTGACAAAGGCTTTATTCGACCGAGTACCTCTCCCTGGGGTGATCCAATATTGTTTGTCAAGAAGAAGGACAGATCGATGCAAATGTGCATTGATTATCGTGAGTTGAATAAAGTGACTATCAAGAACAAGTACCCGCTACCTCGCATCGACGATTTGTTCGATCAACTTCAGGGTGTTAGCTATTTCTCAAAGATTGATTTGTGATCTGGTTATCATCAGTTGAAAGTACAAGAGAAAGATGTATCGAAGACTGCTTTCCGTACTCGTTATGGGCATTTCGAATTCCTTGTCATGCCATTCAGTTTGACAAATGCTCCTGCTGTATTCATGGATATGATGAATCGAGTATGCCGCCCAATGCTCGATAAGTCTGTCATCGTATTCATTGACGATATTCTAATCTATTCCAAGTCTGAAGCCGATCATGACGTTCATATTCGTGAAATCTTAGAACTTCTTCGAAAGGAGAAACTTTATGCTAAATTCTCGAAATATGAATTTTGGCTTCGTCAAGTTCAATTTCTCGGCCATGTTATTTCTAGTGACGGTGTATCCGTAGATCCTATCAAAATCGAAGCCATTCAAAATTGGGAAGTGCCCCGTAATGCTTCTGAAATTTGAAGTTTCTTAGGTCTCACGGGATATTACTGGAGATTCATTAAAGACTTTTCTCGTATAGTCGTACCTCTCACGAGTCTTACACGGAAGGAAGTGAAGTTCGAATGGGGTGAAGCCCAAGGAAAAGCTTTCTCAACTCTAAAAGATCTTTTGACTCATGCTCCAATCTTATCACTCCTAGAAGGTGATGATGATTTCTCCATGTATAGCGATGCTTCAAGATTGGGACTCGGTTGTGTATTGATGCAGCGTGGTAAAGTGATAGCCTATGCCTCAAGACAACTGAAAGATTATGAAAAGAATTATCCCACTCATGATCTCGAACTCTCTGCAGTGATATTTTCCCTAAAACTTGGGAGGCATTATCTTTTTGTTTACAAAGTGCCAATTATTTACCGACCACAAAAGTCTCAAGTACATATTCAGTCAGCAAACTCTGAATATGAGACAACAACAAGCCATGGAGTTGATCAAAGACTATGACTGCGAAATCCTGTACCATCCTGGAAAGGCTAATGTGGTTATAGATGCACTTAGCAGGAAGGTTTATCGTAATAGTATGTCTTATACTATTACTCACACTACCGTGAAGTTCACTATTCTTGATGAACTACAGAAGTGGCAAGTTGAGGCCTTAAAGCCAGAAAATGTGAAGAGGGAAGGAATGGTACATTATGTTGATGTTTTACTTGATGATCCACGAGGATTAAAAGTATTTAAGAATCGGCTATGGATTCCAAAGATTGGTGGATTAAGACAGAAGATTTTAGATGAAGCTCATAAGTCTAAGCTGTCAATACATCCTGGTACAAGTAAAATGTACTATGATGTAAGAGCTGATTATTGGTGGCCTGGATTAAAGAGAGATATTGGAAGATATGTACAGGAATGCTTAGTATGCTTACAAGTCAAAGCAGAGCACCAAAAGCCTTATGGAACCCCAGAAAGTCTTAGTGTTCCTATATGGAAATGGGAAGAGCTGTCCATGGATTTTATTACCAAATTGCCAAAGACTGCTAGACAGCATGATAGCATTTGGGTAATCATCGACCGCCTGACTAAGAGTGCACATTTTCTCGCCATGCGTGAAACGGCTCCAATGGAGAAATACGCACAAGTATACTTGGATGAAATTGTGGCAAGAACTGGTGTGCCACTAAAGATCATTTCCGATCGTGATACTCGCTTCACTTCTCACTTTTGGGCGAGTATGCAACGTGAATTAGGATCTCGAGTTGCTCTCAGCATCGCTTATCATCCCCAGACAGATGGTCAGACGGAGAGAACAATCCAAATAGTAGAAGATATGCTTCGTGCATGTGTCTTGGAGTTCGGTGGTAACTGGGAAAAATACTTACCGCTTGTCGAAATTTCGTATAATAACAGTTACCACACTTCAATCAAAATGCCACCATATGAAGCATTATATGGTCGCAAATGTCGTACGCCGTTATGTTAGCGTGATGTAGGACAGAAGATCCTTGGAGGCCCTGAAATGATTCAGGACACCACCGACAAGATTCAAATCATACGAGAAAGAATGAAAGCGGCCCAGGATCGACAGAAGTCCTATACGGAAAAGAGAAGACGACCTATTCTAAGTATGTGATTTCGTGATGGTGAAGGTATCCCCATGGAAAGGCCTTATGCGATTTAGGAAGAAAGGAAAGTTGAGTCCTAGATTTGTTGGTCCTTTCAAAATCATCCAGAGAATTGGAAAGCAAGCATACCGCTTAGAATTACCTGAAGATTTGGCAGGTATTCATGATGTGTTTCATATGAGTTATCTGCGCAAATGCTTGAGCATCTACAATGAGATATTTCCATTATCCGAGGTGAAATTCGATAATAAGTTAAGATATGTTGAAGAGCCTGAAGAAATCGTGAATGAAAGAACAACTAAGCTACGCAATAAAGAAGTAGAATTGGTGCTTGTCAAGTGGAAACACCATCGAGGCCCAAACTATACTTGGGAGATTAAGAATGAGATAAAAGCAAAATATCCCCATTTATTTTAATCAATATAATTTCGGGGACGAAATCCTCAAAAGGAGGAGGTATTTGTAACATACACGTTTTGAAATCGTGTTTTGTAATGAATAAAATTGTGAAATACTATGTGAAATTGAGTGTTGAGTTCTAACAGATGGTTTTTACTAGAAATAAAGTAAAACTATGTTTAGAATCACTCAGAAAATATTGGAAGTCTTATGAGATTCCAATTAAAACCCAAATAGTGAAATTTAGCGAAAATATAAAATTTTAAATAAATAAAATTTTATTATTAAAAGTTGTAAATAATCCCGTTAGAAACTTGTAGGTGAAAACCTCGTCGAAATCCGAGTTATAACGAAGAAGTTATGACCAATCGAAGATCCGCGATAAAACCGACACGGCGCTGAATGACGTAAAAAGTGAGTTTTTGATAAACTACTTTTTAGCCTTAGTGATCTAAATGAAAGTCTTAGTATTCGTTAAACCGAGAAGTTCGATAAAAAGAACGCCAAAATCTGACTTCGTATGAAGAAGTTATGATTTTTCGAAGTTTCAGCTTAGCAGTAGACAGCTAAAAACTCGAATTTTAGATCGAGTGGTTTTTAGCCGACACAACCTAAACGAGAATTGAAGGTCTCGTCATTAGTAGTACAACGGTAAAAAGTCTGACGAAAACGGATGTCGGATGAAGAAGTTATGAATTTTTAACGGATTTTCCTGTCCCGGTCTTTTAAAAATAATAATATTAAAATTAAATTCAAAATTAGCCGACGAAGTCTAAACAAAAGTTGTAGAGCGTAATTTTAGCTATGCATGCATATAAAGAACGTCAAAAACGGAGCTCGTATGCGAAGGTTATGGATTTTAGAAGTTTTTGGCTCAAAAACCGAGAAATTATGGATAAGAACCGGGAATTTTCGCATGAACAGTAGCCGCTTTACCCGGAACCGACACGTGTCGCATGCTGATTCGACCGAGGTGCGGTCCAATGAACTTCCGACGCACTTCGCTGCTGTTGCCCCATGTCCGAGGTGCTGGCCGAATCCGAAGCCGGCACGTAGCCTTCTCGCACCCGAGCCTCGCTCAAGCTGCCACCTGTTCCGAGCCTCGCAGCCATCTGCCCTCTTCCCCTCGCTTCGGATCTGAGGCTCGCACCTATATAAGGGGTGCAAGACCTCCCGGCTAATGTGGGATTTTTAGCACTTTTTCACCTCTTATTCCATATTTTGGTTATTTCCACTTCCCCCGAAGCCCCGGTATTATTTTTAACACCCGAAACACGTCCCGAAGTGTCCGGAGAGTCTGAGAAATTTATCTTTTCGGTTTGAAGCTCTATCCTCGCAAGGCCTATTTTTCAATAAATCTCCCGGTTTTCAACATAGAAAGTCATATTTAAAGCCGAAGTGCTGTCCAAATTACTAGTTTAACCCCCGGTTAATTTAAGGTGAGTTTAATATATAGGAACAACTGTATGTTATGTGCTATATGTGCTATGTGCTTTTCAGTGATATTATTCCGGGTTATTTTCCCGTGTTATTTTATTCGCTATGTTTATAGCAAATGTAATACCTTTGACCATGTGATAAGTGAAAGGACTTAGATTCACATTGGTATTGGTACGTAGCCTCTAGCCATGTAGAGCATGTCTCCGTAAGAGAATGACTTCTATTCTATGGCATTGGCAAATGGTTAGACACAACTATAAGCCTGAAATCTAACAAGATGTTAATCAGAAATTGCATGTCTTCTATGGCATTTGGGCCAAAGTTTAATTGATGTATATCAAGCAATGAAAAGTAGATCTTTGAATAAAGTCTTTGATTGATATGAACGCTTGTCACATGATTTCACATATGTCTTTGTTGTTCCTCTTTGCTTCTGCCATATTAAAGTATATATATGGCATAACGTTATATTGTATCTATTATTGAAGTCACTAAGCGTCACCGCTTATCCTATCAGTGTTTAACAATTTCAGGTGATAAGTAACTAGTATGATCACATACTGTTGAAAGATTTAGAATAGTTTGTAATAGTACTTTTGTACTCCAGTTTATGTTTGTATAAATTACAATATCCTGGGTAATTATGTAATATATAACACTTTGTAATAGTCGGTTTGTATCCAGTAGTTTGTAATCTCTTTATCAATGTAAAATATTGCTTTTATGAATATGCAAGTAGCATGTTTTGGAGTAATAATATTGTGAAGTATGAAAGTTTGGGTCTTTCAAAAATACGAAAGTTGGGGTCTTTCAATACCAAATTATTAATTTTGCTTTATTTAATTTTTAATTCAATAAAAATTAATCGCTGAACATATTAAAAGAAACAAACAATTTTTGTTTCAATAATCATGTGTATATTTGTACAACTACTATAAATAAAACAAATGTGTGGAAAAAATTGATTCGTTGGATCTTTGACATTTTTATTTATTACTTACAGTTTTTGCCTATATAAATTACAAGTAATTGTAATTAAAATTAATTAAAAAACGCATAGTTAAAAAATTATAATTATAATTTTTTAATTTTTAATTTTTTAAAATTGTAATATCTACTTTTGTGAGTCACAAATAATTGTTTAAAGTACAATGCTATAATTGTAAAAAAAACAATGTGGATTTAAAAAAAAACAATGCTAATTTCGTAGACTAAACTCTAAACCCGAAATTATGTTTCAGCAACATCGTGTCTATTCATAAAAGTTGGACTAGTAATCCACATCGAAACTATTACGAGTTCCAAGCAGGACTCAAAGCTTTTATCAAGAAGTCCAAGTCACACCTTGATAGTAATGGTAAAATCATATGTGCATGTCAAAGTTGTGATATAATCAACGATGTGATGTGGGAGTCAAGAGAAAATGATACCAACCTCGATGAAGGAACCTCAAATACAAGGGGTAGTGGTGTGGCTGAGGATTTTACAAATTTGTTAGAAGAAGTGGAAACTAAATAGTATCCTGGTTGCACCTTTTCTTCCCTTGAGTTTCTAGCAAAGTTAATGTTGTTCGATAAGATGTCTAAGTCTATAACTATTTCTGATATGTACTTGACCCTGTTTGGCATGGTCGATTTAGGTTGCATGGCATCATGCATTTGGATACACTAAAATAAGAGAAATAACACTTATGGTTTATTAATATATTATAAGTTCTAATATATTAATAATATTATTTAATTAGTATTGATCAAGAATTAATTAAGTGATCAAAAGGTGACTAATTAAATATATGGGTTGATTGTGTAAATCACTCATACTTGTATAGTGGGCTAATGTTCCATGGATTATCAAGTTGGGCTAACACCCATAGGATGCTCCATGGTGGTTATAGAACCCATGGGTCATGGAAATGAAAGGTCATGACAATTAGGGTTTACATGGTGTAACCCTAATTGTAACACACTATATAAGGATCATCATGTTCACCAAAATCGGCCACATAAGCAAGAAAGAAGAGGGCTAGCCTATTTCAAGTAGTGTAACATTTCTCTCAAAGTTTATTCCAAGTGTATTTGGTGTTGTGTGAGACATTTGAGGCATCACACTTGGGGTGCTAGGCTCTCAAGGTTTTCAAGTAATCCAAACTACTACAAGGTATGTTCTCTAGCTAACTTTTATATTGAAAAGTTCCCCATGTATGCTAGATAGGATTATGAACCTTGGAAATCAATTTTACATGTATCTTAGTTAAACATAGATCCAAGGTTTCTAGGGTTGCATGAACACCTTAGGAGTGTTAGAATGCTCAAAACCCTTCAGTGGTATCAGAGCCTAGGCTTGTTTGTTTGATACTTGATGCAAAATAGGTGAAACAATCAAAATTCTTATTGTCTGCATATGAGAGTCGCCGATTCCATGGGGGACTCGACGAGTCCAAGCGTATCTGCAACCAACTCGGCGAGTCAGTTCTTGCACTCGACAAGTTGGCCAGGCAGAGTGCAGATTTTCGACTTTTGCTGCTGGAAATGGATGAGAAACATTACCCTAAACTATTTTGGTGTTTTAAAACTTGTTTTAGATGGTGTAATGGTTGTTCTAATCCATTTACAATGGAAAATATCAAAATTCCATGTTTATATGTGTTCATATGTTCTTGAAAATTTGATATGAATATTCATGTTCTTATGAGTTCTTGCAAGATCATAGGAATTATGTGCTATTGATTGGTAGTTAATTCATGATCATGATGTGTTTTAATGGAGTCCATAATTTGTCCTCAAGTTATGGATAACCAAAAGTCACTTTGTAATAAATCCATTAAAAGAACACATAAGTTACAAAAAATGAAGAGTCTTCATTTTTAATAATTAAACAATAACTCATAAGTTATGAATTGAAAGATTTTGTAAAGTTACAAAACTTGTCCTCAAGTTTTGGAACATGTAAAGTCATCTAGTAAACTTTAGTTCCAACCCCTAGAATTTTAAAAGTTAAAATTCAACCCTTATACTTTATAATATTATAAGTTAATATATATATATATATATATATATATATATACATATGTATGTATGTATAAGATCAAGTTGTTTTACCGTTAGTAGGCCTCATTCACGAAGCCGGTCTATAAGGGAGGTATAAGGTTGCTGCCTATAAAATGGCAACTTAATGGGTGTCTACTCTCACCCACCGCTTCCTTGATCGGTGGAGGGTCATTAGCCGAACGGGTAGGACAATGACTTAAAAATTCATTAAAAGTATAATGATTATTATAAAGTAACTAAATGTTTTTATAAATTCCCAATATTAGTTACTTTAGTAAAATGTAAATAAGGTGCTAACCCATGAAATTACACTTTTCACCTTGATTGAGTCGTTGGTGGAGCGTGTGTGGTTAACCGTCACACTAACTTGGACTTAACAAGGTAGACAAAGGGTGACTTAAGGTTTTTCATAGGTCGGTGGAGCGCGTGTGATTAACCGGCACATCGATTGAGTGAAAAACATTAAGGGTACCAAGTAATTTGCATGGTTACTTCACACCTTGTTTTGCGTTCCTCGGCATCCCAGTCACAAAACATGAAGGGCACACTCGAGATTGAAACATGCCGTTGAAAAGTTCAATGAATCTCAAAAGAATCTAGGGGTTTCTAAAAACCAATTAAAATTGTTGGTTAAAAAAATGAAAAAAATGAAAAATGTTATTACCGACGACACTATTACCGGCGACGAGGTCTTAGCGGCGACTTCATCATTGGCGACGACATGAAGCATTACCGGTGACATAAGCATTAGTGGTGACAATTTGATCAATAGCGACAGAGCAGTAGCGGCGACTTATTACTGCTGACGTGTCGCCGTTATTACCATTACCGACGACATTTAAACCCTTTAGCGGCGACTTTTGTCGCCACTAATTGCCTTTTTTCTTGTAAAGTTTGTTGACGACTCAATTAACATGAGATAAGTTGAACTGAGATAAACTGATTGTAATAGTTGATACCATTAGAAGTTTTTTTTCTTTCTTGTTCTAGAAGCTCTGACTAGAAAACTATTCAAAAAAAATTGCAATTTTTTAGAAATGAAGTCATTTTTTATAAATAACATTATTTTCGCAAAATATGCACAAAAAACCATTTATGGAAAGAGTGGTTCATGACTTATATTTTATCGTAATAGATATGGCCTTATTTAAAAGTTTAAAATATGACACGTTGGTGTTATTCACTTGGCTTTCTTTTGGTCATTGTTTTGATTATCTCAAGAAATAACCCTAAATGATAATAACAACAAATTTCTAAATTATTTGTTTTTCCCTTATCCGTCTAATGCACAAAACCTATGTGTAGCGCCCGTAAATTCGGGCTAGTCAATTTAGAAATGATAAGCTTCAAAAAATGACTTTTTTATAGATGATTATTTAGAATAAATAATCTTAACTAAGTTGTATTATATGTCACACGGTTTCCGTACATATAAAGAACGTTGAAATCCGAGTTATAACGAAGAAGTTATGACCTGGCGAAGTTTCGTGACAAAACCGGCACGACACTAGGAATCGTAAAAAGTGAGTTTATGATAAATTACTTTTTGACCTTAGTGATCTAAACTAAAGTTGTAGAGTACGCACCTATGCGTGGATATAAAGAACGTCAAAAACGGAGCTCGTATGCAAAAGCTATGACCTTCCGAAGATGTAGCTGTCTGAGGGCATGACACGTGGCAGAAACCCTAGTCGCCTCAAGTCCACGACGTGAAATTAGTCAAAGGGACTAATCGAGGCGAGAAAAACACGTGCTAAGTCTACGGGAGTGATGTGTTAATATCCCACGATGCGGACATAAGGGCCAAGACGTGGAAATGTCATTTGGATACCTTTCGAAGCTAGAATGCAGATGGCAAGCCTACGAAGTGATTCAGCCATCCGCCACGACGTGGACATATAAGCTGTCACACCCCGAAAACCGAAGGCGGAAACATTTCCGGGGTTGACTCCACGTTGAGTATCAAATCCAATGTACATAGTAAGTAAAGTAGAACAACCATTACGTTACATATTAAAGTTTTACAATTGTTTTCAAAAGTAAAGTTGTACAGTTGTGATACATAGTATATATATGAACAAAATGGAACGGGTCTTCTGAGCACTCCAACTTCGAGCAAAAAGGATCTTCGGTACCTGTTCTAACGTTGACCTGAGAACACAAGCGGTTTTGAAAATCAGCATAACGCTGGTGAGTTCATAAGTAGTTTTGTTTTGTGAAAATGTTCATACTTCCTTTCTGTTTCTGAAAAATGTAACACACGCCAAGAAAATCCCACATTTTCTTAAAAGTTGATTGTTGTTTCACAATTACATAGTATAGTAGGTTTGTACACTGAAAACATGTTACTCATGTGAAAAATGTATAGTTTGATTATCCGGTTTGTTAAACTGTTCTGCTTGAGTTCCAATGTATCCCCAGGAAAGTCCCATACTTTCCTGATTGTGAGTTAACATTTGTAAAAGATGTAATGTTATCTGTTTTGTTACACTTTTCTGATTAAGTATATGTTCCCCAGGAAGGCCCCATGCTTTCCTGAATGTTGGTTTCCATTGTAAAGATGTATTCTGTTAGACTTGGTTATGTACAAGATTTCCCAGGAAAGTCCCATACTTTCCTGAATGTTGGTTTTCAATGTAAAAGATGTATAAAGTTATTCGTTATTACTATAAGTAAATCTCTGTTATCCTAATTGCGAGTTCCATAACCATACTAAAGATTGAACCTGTGGCAATAAGTAGTCCACAACCTTATGACTTTCGTCACCCTTGAACCATTTCGGTTCGGCTGTAGCTAGCAGCCAGGTGTGGAGTTGTCAGCCCCGTATAGATCTATACACTCAAGTCACGCTCTCTAAATCCCAGAGATTCTGGTTACGGGTGTAGTCCTCCACTCGCGTATCTCTGTGGAGTGTTCGCCGAGGACGTGTCTCCAATCATATAGGAATAACAAATTTACTAGTAATAATATGATAATCCTCCATTCGCATATCTCTGTGGAATGTTACCGAGGACAAGACAGTGTACAAATTATACTATTCATGTGTTCTAATGTCATGCTTTTAACTGATAAAATGTGGAAAACCATTTGTGAAATATATTAAACATAACAGTTTATAAAACCCATTTCACAAATAAATGTTTACGTGAGCTGCATGTTCTACTGGTTATCAGTTGTGTATATCAGTATTAAAAGCATATGAAATGTGAAACACACACACACGAAAATAAATTTTGAGTACAAGAAAACCCTTGTACTTTGCTTGTGTTCCCCCCCTGAAAACAGTGAAAAACAGTGAAAAAGGGTAGGGGTATGAACTCACCGGACTCGGAAATGCGATGGTTTTTGGATACTAGACGTTGGTTCGGGGCTTGTTTATTCGCGATGTCCCTATGTAAAATGTAATAATGTCCATATATAACTAATTAGATTTACAATCACTAATCATATGGAACGTTACACTCCAATGAGGTTAAACACCTCAAAACTAGCGTTTGGAGTGACCCGGGTGACATCTACGGACATATATTGACACTAGGGACTTAGGACTTGAGTTTACTCCCCAAGAGTAAACATATTAGGGAGTTTACGGTCAAATAACACCCACATACATGAGTTCACGGCCGTGAACTCATGTGGGTATCATTTTGAGGTTTATTGACTTGTTTGGACTTGGGGATTGTTGGAATGACTTACGAAAATGCCTTGGAACAATTTGAATGAATTAATACCACATAAAAGGGAGTTCACGGCTGTAAACTTGGAGTTTACGGCCGTAAACTCTCCTAGGATGAAGAAAAATTGATTTTGAGGCACAATGGGCAATCACATGTGATTCTAGTTAATTTTCCAAGCCTTGTTATGAATTTAGGTCACCATTTAACATATTTTTAGGAGTTTACGGCCTAGAAGCATGTTCTATGGCCGTAAACTCTCCTTTGCTCATGAAGAATTAGTTTTTGACACTTAAAACAATCACATGTGATTCTAGAAATTTATGCAAGCCTTTGGAGTGAATTAGATGCATCTTTAGACATAGTTTCATGAGTTTACGGCCAAGGGTATGTTCCTAGGCCGTAAACTTCTATATGTGGTATTTTTGATGTGTTCAAGGTCTCTAAACTATTTTTAGATGGTTCTAGGATTTACCACAAGGCCATTGGTTAAGTTTCAAGGCATTCTAACATGATTTAAGGTGTTAAATCCCCATTTTGAGGAGTTTACGGCCCAAGAGCAAACCTTGGCCGTAAACTCTCTTTGTCCCACAAAATTTATGTTTTAATTGTTTCAAGTCCCAATTTGCAAGCCTTAAGGTCGTATCTAAGTCCCAACAATGATTTGGAAGGGTTAATTGGCTTAAAAACCCCATTTTTAGGTGTTTACGGCCCAAGCTTGATCCTTGGCCGTAAACACATGTTCTAGGTCCTCAAATTCAATTTAAACATCAAATTGAGGCTAAAGAGGTTAGATAACAAGTTAGGGATGTTACCTCTTTGATTTGGAGCCTTAATTCTTTGTTTTTGGACCTTTGATTTTGGATGAGGAGAGAGGTTGGGAGTGTTTATGGAAGAAATGGCAAAAAGCTTCAAATGAAAGCTTTGAATCATTTATATAGTGTTCGGGAATTGGACACGACGGAATTCTACCCGATACCGGCGTTAGGCGGGGCTTTTGGTCGCACCCGACCAAGTTGCCGTAACCCGATATGGTCGATTCTAGAATTATTCTGATAACTATAATGGGGTGTTAGAGTGATTCCTAATGGCATTAAGATACCCATTAAGTCATTTTAGATCAATACAAGTTAATGACTTAATTAAATGGCGAAATCGGAAACGAATCTGGAAACGACGTTTGGTTGATCGAATTGGATTACAATTTGAGTTACAAGAAGTGATATGAAATTTCGGGTTGTTACATTATCCCCCCGTTAGAGGGAATTTCGTCCTGAAATTCAAGACAAGATACAAGATAAAATACAAATCATGGATCTAGAAAGAGTTGTGGATACTTCTGTTTCATCGAGTTTTCTCGCTCCCAAGTGAACTCCGGTCCCCGCTTGGCATTCCAGCGAACCTTCACTAACGGGATGCGACTTTGTTTCGTACGTTTGACTTCTCGATCCATGATTTCGATCGGTTCCTCCACGAAGTTGAGGTTTTCATCGATCTCGATCTCGTCTAACGGAATCACTAGGGTTTCATCAGATAGGCACTTCTTGAGATTTGAAACATGGAGGACATGATGGATGTTACTGAACTCGTGAGGTAAACGAAGTTTATAGGCTACCGGACCAATCCTGGCGAGGATCTCAAAAGGTCCAATGTACCTCGGATTAAGTTTCCCACGCTTACCAAAGCGTACAGTGCCTTTCTAGGGCGAGACCTTCAATAGGACACGATCTCCAACCTGGAATTCCAGTGGTTTCCGACGGTTATCAGCGTAACTCTTCTGGCGATCACGTGAAGCTTTCAGTCGTTCTCGTATTTGGATGATCTTCTCGGTGGTTTCACGGATGATCTCAGGACCAGTGAGAGCACTTTTGGGGACTCGACTCTTGGCTAGCTGTGTATCTCCCACCTCTGCCCAGCACAGAGGGGATCTGCACTTACGACCGTATAGGGCTTCGAACGGGGCAGCCCTAATGCTGGTGTGATAACTGTTGTTGTACGAGAATTCGATCAAAGGTAGATGTGCGTCCCACGACTTTCCAAAGTCAATGACACATGCCCTAAGCATGTCTTCCAGAGTTTGGATTGTTCTCTCACTCTGTCCATCTGTCTGAGGATGATACGCCGTGCTCATATCTAGTTTGGTTCCAAGAGCTTTCTGGAGAGACTGCCAAAATCGGGAGGTAAACCTGCTATCTCGATCAGAGATAATGGACGCAGGTACACCGTGCATTCGAACTACCTCTTGGATATAAATTTGCGCGAGTCTTTCCATCTTGTATGATTCTTTGATTGGAACGAAGTGAGCTGACTTTGTCAAACGATCGACAATCACCCAAATGGTATCGTACCCACTCGGGCACTTGGGTAGTTTGGTGATGAAATCCATGGTGACCATCTCCCATTTCCATTCAGGTATTGCAGGTTGCTGGAGCAGACCCGAGGGTTTCTGGTGCTCAACTTTTACCTTGGCGCAAGTCAGACACTTGCCCACAAACGTAGCTATCTCAGCCTTCATGTTTGGCCACCAATATTGTTTCTTGAGATCTAAGTACATCTTGTCAGAGCCCGGGTGAACAGAGTATCTGGTTCTGTGCGCTTCCTCCATAACTATCTCTCTGAATCCTCCGAACTTGGGAATCCAGATCCGATCCATGAAACAATGGACTCCGTCACCTCTGATCTCAAGTTTCTTTTCCATTCCTCTCAAGGCTTCAGTCGACACATTCTCGGGTTTGAGGGCTTCTAACTGAGCTTCTCGGATTTGTATGGGTAAATTGGAATGGATGGTCATCGTATGGTTCTTCACTTTACGGCCTGCACTCTCCTTTCGGCTAAGGGCATCTGCTACCACATTGGCCTTGTCGGGATGGTAACGGATTTCATACTCATAATCACTGAGTAGTTCTACCCATCGCCTTTGTCTCATGTTCAAGTCTTTCTGATCAAAGATGTGTTGCAGGCTTTTGTGATCAGTGAAGATCGTGCACTTGGTTCCGTAGAGGTAATGTCTCCAAATCTTCAATGCAAAGACTACGGCTCCTAGCTCCAAGTCGTGTGTGGTATAGTTGACCTCGTGTGCTTTCAACTGTCTAGAAGCATAGGCAATTACTTTTCCCCTTTGCATAAGCACACAGCCTAAGCCTTGATTAGACGCATCGCAATAGACAACAAAGTCCTCTGTCCCTTCGGGTAGGGACAGAACAGGCGCGCTGCACAAGGCTTTCTTCAGCGTCTGAAATGCAGTTTCTTGTTTATCACTCCAACAAAAGGGTACACCTTTCTGTGTTAGAGTGGTTAGAGGTTTGGCGATTCTGGAAAAGTTCTGGATGAATCTCCGATAATAGCCAGCGAGACCCAAAAATTGTCGGATTTCTGTGGGTGTCTTCTGTGCTGACCAATTCTCTATCGCCTTTATCTTGGAAGGATCTACATGAATACCCTCCTCGCTTACCACATGACCGAGGAAAGTTACCTTCCGAATCCATAACTCGCATTTGGAAAATTTCGCGTACAACTTCTCGGATCGCAGGGTCTCCAACACTAGCCTCAAGTGTTGTTTGTGGTCTTCTTCACTTCTGGAGTAGACGAGTATGTCATCAATGAACAGAATGACAAACTTATCCAGATAAGGACGACACACCCGGTTCATCATGTCCATGAACACTGCCGGTGCGTTGGTTAGACCAAAGGGCATCACTACGAACTCGTAGTGTCTATATCGAGTCCTGATGGTACCCTGATCGAAGGTCTATCTTGGAGAAGTAACTGGCTCCCTGGAGTTGATCGAAGAGGTCGTCTATTCGTGGAAGAGAATATCGGTTTTTGACAGTCAACTTGTTCAGTTCGCGATAATCGATACACATACGAAAGGATCCATCTTTCTTCTTGACAAACAAAACCGGAGCTCCCTAGGGTGAGGAACTCGGTCTAATGAATCCTTTGCTGAGCAACTCGTTAAGTTGACTGGATAACTCCTGCATCTCTGCTGGAGCTAAGCGATACGGAGACTTCGCTACGGGAGTAGCTCCAGGAATTAGGTCAATACGGAACTCGACCTGACGCTCGGGAGGGATTCCTGGAAGCTCTTCGGGAAACACATCAGGAAAGTTACAGACTTCGGGGATGCTTGCGAGGTCTTTAACTTCCTGCTTCTCATTGATTACATGGGCCAAGAATGCAATACACTCCTTTCGCAGGAGTTTCTGAGCTTTGATGCAGGAAATGATACAAAGGTTGGAACCGAGTTTATCGCCATAGATTACTAGAGTTTGACTCGAAGGAAGGTTGAGGCGGATGGCTTTTTCGAAACAAAGGATATCCGCATGATTGGGACTCAACCAATCCATGCCAATGATGACATCAAAGCTCTTTATGGATACCAGCATAAGATCGATAGGAAACGAATGGTCGTTTAGGGTAAGGGTACAACCTACGAACACCTCACTAGCACTTTCCTTCTCTCCGTTCGCCATCTCGACGGTAAATATTTCGGTTAAAGGTTGGGAATTATGTTTTAGATTATGTTTGAATGCATGACTAATAAAGCTCCTCTCAGCACCCGAATCGAAAAGAATATTAGCATATGAGTTGTCGAGAAGGAACGTACCCGAGACAACAGTGGGATCAGCGACGGCTTCCTCCCGTCCCATGGCGAGGACCCTTCCAGTGTTATCAGCAGTAGACTTTTTGGGGCAGTTCCTTTTAAAGTGCCCAGCTTCACCACAGTTATAACAGGCTTGACTGACGCCTGTTCCAGAGGATTGATTGGCCAATTGGGCTGGAGCTTTGCAGAATCGAACTGTGTGCCCCTTCTTACCACAATTGGTATAGGATAGTTCTCGACAGGGGCCAGGATTGTGGTGATACTTGCACTTGTCACAGAGAGGGAGATTACCAGCATACCGGCTGGTAGGAGTTGGAGCTGTGGATCCTACAACAGAAGCAACAGCAACGGGGGTAGTAGCAGCATTGACTGCTACTGTTTGTTGTCTTTTGGAGGAGCCTTGGGAAGATTGACCCTTCTTCTTCTTCCAGAATTTTCTTTTCTCACCACTGCTTTTAGTCGACTCAGGGGCAGTGGTGGCTTCCTCGACATCATCACTGTGATCAATTATGGCTTGGGCTAAAGTCTTAGCACTATCGTATGTGTCCGGGCGAGCAGCTAAGACATGACCTTTTGTTGGATTGGTTAGCCCCCAAATAAACCTCTCGATCTTTTTGCTTTCAGGAGTGACCAAACCAGGGCAGAGAAGGGCAAGATCATCGAATCGGGAAGTATATGCAGCAATGTCAGAACCTTTCATCTTCAGGTTCCAGAGCTCATGCTCTAGCTTCTGCATTTCACCACGGGGACAGTATTCGGCAAGGAGGAGTTCTTTCATGGCGTTCCAGCCCATGGCATTGGCTACGGGTAGGGTCAAGGATTTGACTCGGCTATTCCACCAAGTCAAGGTTTTATTACTGAAGGTACAGGCTGCAAATTTGACCTTATCGGATTCAGCACAAGCACAGATTTCGAAGATGGATTCGATTTTCTCGAACCATCGAGATAGGGAAATGACACCTCCAGTGCCATCAAAGGATGTTGGTTTTGCATTCATGAAATCCTTATAGGAACTTCCATGTCCCTGATTGCTTTCTTGATCTTGAGTACCACCTCCTGAACCACCGGAACTACCGGTGTTCAATTGGGACATGGCAGCTGCCACCGCGGCGGTAACAGCTGTTTGGAATAACACGGGATCAATTTCAGGAGGAGGTGGTGGCGGAGGGTTGTTGGTCTTTGAGTTGGGTCTCTTTCTGGGAGGCATCTTGATCTAATAAGATCAAGAAAGAGAGGATGATAAGTCCTCTGAATTGAATCGAGAGATATGACAGATATTAATTCCAAATAAGCGATAAAACAGGAAAGAGTTATTGAAGCAGGTAAACTATCGCTAATGGAATAATCAAGGATCTATACGTGAACGATGATTTCTACAAAAGATTTGATTCAAGAAATACTCCCATAGTATTTCATAATTCGTTACGACGCTAGCGCGCTGGTTGTCGTACCAGGGTAAGTTTTAGGTATGTCGCATACCACAGTCACTCCCAAGCACATGTTGGCCGTGTCACGAATGAATATAGTTGGCCAGGCTATATTGATCCTAGACACGACTACATAACTGCCCAGGTTTAACCGCAGTGTACAACACCCATTTACTTATGTTTCGTTCTACTTATAGTTACAGATCTCGACGATTCGGTATACTTATATACTTTTGAAAATACTTATAGTTTGAAGATACTTTTATTTCAGAGCACTTAGGCCCTTTAGTGTTTATAGTTTTATACCATGTAAGGTTTGGTATACTTTATTCACTATAAACAAGGGCTCTGATACCAATCTGTCACACCCCGAAAACCGAAGGCGGAAACATTTCCGGGGTTGACTCTACGTTGAGTATCAAATCCAATGTACATAGTAAGTAAAGTAGAACAACCATTACATTACTTATTAAAGTTTTACAATTGTTTTCAAAAGTAAAGTTGTACAGTTGTGATACATAGTATATATATGAACAAAATGAAACGGGTCTTCTGAGCACTCCAACTTCGAGCAAAAAGGATCTTCGGTACCTGTTCTAACGTTGACCTGAGAACACAAGCGGTTTTGAAAATCAGCATAATGCTGGTGAGTTCATAAGTAGTTTTGTTTTGTGAAAATGTTCATACTTCGTTTCTGTTTCTGAAAAATGTAACACACGCCAAGAAAATCCCACATTTTCTTAAAAGTTGATTGTTGTTTCACAATTACATAGTATAGTAGGTTTGTACACTGAAAACATATTACTCATGTGAAAAATGTATAGTTTGATTATCCGGTTTGTTAAACTGTTCTGCTTGAGTTCCAATGTATCCCCAGGAAAGTCCCATACTTTCCTGATTGTGAGTTAACATTTGTAAAAGATGTAATGTTATCTGTTTTGTTACACTTTTCTGATTAAGTATATGTTCCCCAGGAAGGCCCCATGCTTTCCTGAATGTTGGTTTCCATTGTAAAGATGTATTCTGTTAGACTTGGTTATGTACAAGATTTCCCAGGAAAGTCCCATACTTTCCTGAATGTTGGTTTTCAATGTAAAAGATGTATAAAGTTATTCATTATTACTATAAGTAAATCTCTGTTATCCTAATTGCGAGTTCCATAACCATACTAAAGATTGAACCTGTGGCAATACGTAGTCCACAACCTTATGACTTTCGTCACCCTTGAACCATTTCGGTTCGGCTGTAGCTAGCAGCCAGGTGTGGGGTAGTCAGCCCCGTATAGATCTATACACTCAAGTCACGCTCTCTAAATCCCAGAGATTCTGGTTACGGGTGTAGTCCTCCACTCGCGTATCTCTGTGGAGTGTTCGCCGAGGACGTGTCTCCAATCATATAGGAATAACAAATTTACTAGTAATAATATGATAATCCTCCATTCGCATATCTCTGTGGAATGTTACCGAGGACAAGACAGTGTACAAATTATACTGTTCATGTGTTCTAATGTCATGCTTTTAACTGATAAAATGTGGAAAACCATTTGTGAAATATATTAAACATAACAGTTTATAAAACCCATTTCACAAATAAATGTTTACGTGAGCTGCATGTTCTACTGGTTATCAGTTGTGTATATCAGTATTAAAAGCATATGAAATGTGAAACACACACACACGAAAATAAATTTTGAGTACAAGAAAACCCTTGTACTTTGTTTGTGTTCCCCCCCTGAAAACAGTGAAAAACAGTGAAAAATGGTAGGGGTATGAACTCACCGGACTCGGAAATGCGATGGTTTTTGGATACTAGACGTTGGTTCGGGGCTTGTTTATTCGCGATGTCCCTATGTAAAATGTAATAATGTCCATATATAACTAATTAGATTTACAATCACTAATCATATGGAACGTTACACTCCAATGAGGTTAAACACCTCAAAACTAGCGTTTGGAGTGACCCGGGTGACATCTACGGACATATATTGACACTAGGGACTTAGGACTTGAGTTTACTCCCCAAGAGTAAACATATTAGGGAGTTTACGGTCAAATAACACCCACATACATGAGTTCACGGCCGTGAACTCATGTGGGTATCATTTTGAGGTTTATTGACTTGTTTGGACTTGGGGATTGTTGGAATGACTTACTAAAATGCCTTGGAACAATTTGAATGAATTAATACCACATAAAAGGGAGTTCACGGCTGTAAACTTGGAGTTTACGGCCGTAAACTCTCCTAGGATGAAGAAAAATTGATTTTGAGGCACAAGGGGCAATCACATGTGATTCTAGTTAATTTTCCAAGCCTTGTTATGAATTTAGGTCACCATTTAACATATTTTTAGGAGTTTACGGCCTAAAAGCATGTTCTATGGCCGTAAACTCTCCTTTGCTCATGAAGAATTAGTTTTTGACACTTAAAACAATCACATGTGATTCTAGAAATTTATGCAAGCCTTTGGAGTGAATTAGATGCATCTTTTGACATAGTTTCATGAGTTTACGGCCAAGGGTATGTTCCTAGGCCGTAAACTTCTATATGTGGTATTTTTGATGTGTTCAAGGTCTCTAAACTATTTTTAGATGGTTCTAGGATTTACCACAAGGCCATTGGTTAAGTTTCAAGGCATTCTAACATGATTTAAGGTGTTCAATCCCCATTTTGAGGAGTTTACGGCCCAAGAGCAAACCTTGGCCGTAAACTCTCTTTTGTCCCACAAAATTTATGTTTTAATTGTTTCAAGTCCCAATTTGCAAGCCTTAAGGTCGTATCTAAGTCCCAACAATGATTTGGAAGGGTTAATTGGCTTAAAAACCCCATTTTTAGGTGTTTACGGCCCAAGCTTGATCCTTGGCCGTAAACACATGTTCTAGGTCCTGATATTCAATTTAAACATCAAATTGAAGGCTAAAGAGGTTAGATAACAAGTTAGGGATGTTACCTCTTTGATTTGGAGCCTTAATTCTTTGTTTTTGGACCTTTGATTTTGGATGAGGAGAGAGGTTGGGAGTGTTTATGGAAGAAATGGCCAAAAGCTTCAAATGAAAGCTTTGAATCACTTATATAGTGTTCGGGAATTGGACACGACTGAATTCTACCCGATACTGGCGTTAGGCGGGGCTTTTGGTCGCACCCGACCAAGTTGCCGTAACTCGATATGGTCGATTCTAGAATTATTCCGATAACTATAATGGGGTGTTAGAGTGATTCCTAATGGCATTAAGATACCCATTAAGTCATTTTAGATCAATACAAGTTAATGACTTAATTAAATGGCGAAATCGGAAACGAATCTGGAAACGACGTTTGGTTGATCGAATTGGATTACAATTTGAGTTACAAGAAGTGATATGAAATTTCGGGTTGTTACATAAGCCCACGATGTGGACATGTTTTTGACAACTTATAAGTAGCATGTTCGACCCTAAGCTTCCTTACACCAAATCTTCTTACCTCTCTCTCGTTTGCTGAAGGCGTTCCGCATCCCGAGCCCGACGATCACGAACCGCTGACCGTTTCTAGTTAGATTCTATCCAATCACGCTACTAATGTGAGTGGATAGTCCCTTTCATGAACATGATTTTAATACAAGTATTGATTAATGTATTAAATTATATGTTTATTGTGAAATATTTGATATTGCCTGAAATACGTGTTAAAGAGCATACCTGATAATATATGATGATTTAGGATACAGAGTAAACCTAAATTAATTAAGGAGAATATTGGGTAGTATCTCCTTACGAGTATGAGTGAGATATAAACGGAGGGAATAACTTTAGAACTTTACATTGATCCGAGAGTTTGGGTTAGACATAGTAAATTGTCCCTAGTATGGAATGGGCATAATTATTGATTCGGGATTATGGATCAGACATACCCAATCCGGGAGTGTGGATCAGGTAAGGAGGTTAGTTTCAGATCTGGGAGTATGGATCAGGTAAAGAGGTTAGTTTCAGATCTGTGAGTATGGATCAGGTAAAGAGGTTAGTTGTAGATTCGGGATTATGGATCGTGTCGTTGTGACGATCAACGGGGTGGGGTAAAGTTGCTTATATATGGTGAAATAGTATATATTTTGTGAGTTCTAAAATATATATATGATATAACATTGTGGGGTTGAAATCCCTATGTACTCACCAGGTTTCCCAACCTATCCCACTCAATATATTTGTATCACAGGTCTCGATATGAAGCTATATTACACTGAGAGATTAAAAGATATTTAAATCACTAGTGTAAATGAATGTAAGGTCTGTTTATGCTTATGTTTCTGTATTGACGATGACATCCCAATGTTTTAATATAAACAAAATATATTTCTTCGAAAATGCTTTGATAATATATTTATCATGTTTTTCTGGGGACAAATTCCACAATATATTTCTTTAAAAATATACTCTAATTTTCAAATAAAGCATAAACAAATCGGTATTTTCTGACTGTGAAATTTGGGATGTCGCACTTGTATTCATTCAGTTTGGATTCTTTTGAAGCACCATAGGAAGTCTTCTCCATTGACACATTCACTTAGAGTGGACCCAAAGAACATTAATTTCTGAAGTAAAATTCTTTCTTTTTCATTTAGTCTTCAAATAACGACCATACCTATAAAAAGATTGAAAATTCAGTTGATGATGACTTTTTCATCGCAACTTTTTCCATCATACGTTTTTGGTTTATAAAATAAAATTTTGTGTTTTAAAAATTAGTTTGATCTGTAATTTAAAACAATAATAACAAAACCAATTTGATTTCAAAAAACAACTATGCATAATTTGATCAATTTGATAGTATAGTACGTTTGTTTTTAGAATAAAACTTTATTTAAAAATTACTAGGACAACAAAAATAAATATGTGTAACAATTTGATTGAAGTTATAATGCACTTCTAATTCAAATCAAAAAATCTGTCGCTAGGTCTGAAATATGAGAAACAAACAAGAATAAGTTGATGCAAGTATGAGTCGTTTTAGACTTAAGGAGATAAAATAAATTAACAAATGAAATTATTGCAAGCAACAGTAACAACCCTCAGTTTATTTATTTATTTATTTATTTATTTAATATATA
This sequence comes from Lactuca serriola, assembly GCF_051521515.1. Classification (NCBI taxonomy): domain Eukaryota; kingdom Viridiplantae; phylum Streptophyta; class Magnoliopsida; order Asterales; family Asteraceae; genus Lactuca; species Lactuca serriola. The sequence goes on along the minus strand of NC_136410.1, from coordinate 82,868,063 downwards.
TTTATCTTCTTTTCACCCTTACACACGTTTAAGGAATACACCATGTCCAATTCTTAATTTTGATTCTTAATTTGAAAGTCCCTTCGGTCCCTATCCCCAATGACCACTTTACACAATTTGAACGTGAGAATCATCTAAATAATAGTCATTAATTACAGAATTGATTTCTGAAGTAAAACACACTCTGAGTGAAACTGGTATTACCATTTATCAGAAAACAAAATTAAAATTTCTAAATAATAATCACTTAAGTTTCATTATTACACTCTTAAATCTAACAATAACATATAACACCCCATGTTGTTTTTCTGCAATCATAGTGCCTTGCTAAATTTCGGGTTACAAAGAATTTCATTGATCTAAGAAAAAAGATTTATGTCATGGCAAATGCAATTCAAAGTGTAATACACTCCATTGTAGAAAGAAAATATTACACCAACTTCTAACGTAAAAGACACTCCATGTGGAAAAATATAACATTGCCCAAATTTACCTTTCAAATACTTGAAAATAAGAAAACAAGAGAAAATAGTAGCTCAAGTATAAATAATTAGGACATGTAAACCATCATTTTTTATTAAAAGCAACATGGAAAAGCAAATAATATCTTCTTCAAACTTCTTATTTTTCTCTCTAGTTCTACTAATCAACACACTCTCCTCCATACCAAATTTCACTTCTGCTTCTTTGGAGGAAGCCAATGCTCTTCTTAAATGGAAATCAAGCCTTGAAATCCCAAACAACTCCTTACTCTCTTCATGGCTTCCCCTCCCTATAAATTCCAATGCATCATTTCCATGCACTTCTTGGTTTGGAGTAGCTTGCAATGCTGATGGGAGCATTCAGAGGCTAAACCTCACTTCATCTAGCTTAAAGGGTACGCTTCATCAATTTTCATTCTCTTTGCTACAAAATGTTACACATTTTGATCTCAATGTAAACAACTTCTTTGGCACTATCCCACCAGAAATCCGACTCCTGTCCAAACTTGTCTATCTTGATTTTTCGGCAAATAAATTTTCTGGAGTAATCCCACCTGAAATAGGAAACCTTCGCCAGCTAACCATCTTGTACCTATTCTCAAACAATATATCTGGCCCAATTCCTTCATCATTGGGTGATCTTACATCTTTGAATTTCCTTTATTTGCACTACAATAAACTCTCTGGTCCCATTCCTATTCAACTTGAGAGCTTGAAGTCTCTCACTGATCTTGGTGTGAGCTACAATCAACTTAATAGTTCTATTCCTTCATCACTAGCAAACGTGAGCAACTTACAGTATCTCTACCTAGTCGCGAACAAATTATCTGGCCCCATTCCTATTGAACTTGGGAATTTGAAGTCTCTCACTGATCTTCTGTTGAGCCAAAATCAGCTTAGTGGTTCTATTCCTTCATCATTGGGTGATTTGACATCTTTGAATGTTCTTCATTTGAGCAATAATCAACTCTCTGGCCACATTCCTATTGAAATCGGGAATTTGAAGTCTCTCATTGATCTTCAAGTGAGCTACAATCAACTTAGTGGCTCTATTCCTTCATCACTAGGAAACCTGAGCAATCTACAGATTTTATACCTCCATAACAATGAATTTTCTGGTCCAATTCCTACTGAACTTGGGAATTTGAGGTCTCTCACTAAGCTTGCGGTGAGCGAAAATCAGCTTAGTGGTTCTATTCCTTCATCACTAGCAAACTTGAGCAACCTACAGAGTCTGTTCCTACGCCACAATTAATTATCTGGTTTGATTCCACAAGGATTGGGGAGTCTAGACTTGGTTGTGCTAGAAATAGATGAAAATGAATTGTCTGGCCATTTGCCTGAAGGTTTGTGTGATAGGGGAAAGCTTCAAAGTTTAACGGTAGACGGTAATCAACTCACTGGTCCTATTCCAAGGGGCTTAAGAAATTGTACTAGCTTAATAAGAGCTCGTTTCGATCATAATCAATTCAGTGGAGATGTATCAAATAGCTTTGGGGTATATCCTAACTTAAATTACCTTGATATCAGTCACAATAATTTTCATGGTAAGATTTCTGAAAAGTGGAGTAAATGCAAGAATTTAAGAAGCTTAGTGATGGCCTATAACAACATCACTGGTGGCATACCACCACAGTTTGGAAATTCAACTCAACTACAAAGGCTGGATCTTTCTTTTAATCATTTGACTGGTGAGATCCCAAAGGAGTTTGGGAAGATGAATAGTATGTTGAAATTGTCCTTGGCTGATAACCACCTTTTAGGCATTATACCTCTAGAGATTGGATCTTGTGAACTCCTTGAAGTACTCGATCTATCCACAAATAGATTGAATGGGTCAATACCAAAAAGTATTAGTCAATGGGAACATATCCACTACTTGAATCTTAGTAATAACATGTTGAGTGAGAAAATTCCATCGGAGATTGGTCAGGTAGTTCAACTTACGGAACTTGATTTATCTCATAATTTGCTCACAAAAGAGATACCATCTGAAGTTCAAAGTTTGAAAAATCTACAAAAATTGGATCTTTCTCACAATAGATTATCTGGTCCTATTCCTGATGCTTTTACAAGTTTGCCACGCGGGATTGATGTCAACCTGTCTTTCAATGAGCTCTCAGGTCCGGTTCCCCCATGCGCCAACTTTATGAATGCATCCATACAAGGTAATCCAGGTTTGTGTGGAAATGTTACCGGAGTGAAACTTTGTGCAAGTCAAATTATCAAGAAGAAAAACTATTTGTTTCATCATAAGCTCTTCCTTGTAATTATGTCCCCTCTTATCGGGGCAGTTTTATTTGGTTTTTTAATGTGTGGGCTCATTGCTTATCGAAAACAAAAGAAAAACTCTCCACAGAAACCATTAGAAGAAGAAAGTGGTGATTATTTCTCCATTACAAGTTTTGATGGAAAAGTAGTGTACGATGATATCTTGAAGGCAACAAATGATTTCGATCAAGCATACTGTATTGGGATCGGAGGATATGGGACTGTTTACAAAGCCCAACTACAACCTAACAATATGGTAGCTGTCAAGAAACTTCACTCATCATTTGAAAATGTTGATCATAATGGGTCCCTTAATGAGATACGAGCATTAACCAACATAAGACATCGAAACATAGTGAAACTTTATGGATATTGCTCACATGCCCGCCACTCATTTTTGATTTATGAATACCTTGAAAAGGGAAGCCTTGGATCAATCTTAAGAAGCGATGTCTTAGCAAAAGAATTGGATTGGTTGAAAAGGGTCAATATTGTAAAGGGTATATCTAATGGTTTGGCTTATATGCATCATGACTGCTCACCTCCTATAATTCATAGAGACATTTCCATTGCCAACATCCTTCTTGATTCTGATTATGAGGCACATATTTCTGATTTTGGCACATCCAAGCTTTTAAAGCTAGACTCATCCAATTGGACTGCAATTGCTGGGACGTATGGTTATATCGCACCAGGTAATATAATATTGTGATTATAGTTCTACATCTTCATAAAATCATGTGGGGTTGATATTGCATTTTTTTGTTTTTATTTTATGTTTGTTTGGATATAGAGCTTCCTTATACGTTGGTGGCAACCGAGAAATGTGATGTGTATAGCTTTGGGATTGTTGCATTAGAAGTGATCATGGGAAAGCATCCTGGTGAACTACCAACATTGTCTGCTGATTATCTGGTGTTAGCAAATGTTGGAGATAGTCGGATTCCACTTCCGTCACCACAAGTTGAAAAACAGGTTAATTTGGTACTGAATCTCTCGAGAGCATGTTTGAACTCAAATCCACAAGAAAGGCCAACAATGCACCAAGTTTCAAATCTGTTGATGAAGGCTTGATATTGGTGTACTTTCAATGTTATTTGCTTTTATAATGTTCCTTATATGCACCCTCATAATATGTATTTAGTTGAATGCCTTTTTGTTTTAATACTTCTCATATGTTTTCTTAAATTATTATGTAGTAGATAAACAAATAAGACAGTGAAGATTGCTATCCTTTTAGACGCTTCACTTATGGAAAATCAAGTATGAGTCAAGGACAAATCTATTGCTTAATACTTCACGACTGATAAGCTACATAAACTTTGTCTGAAATTTAGCAACGACCTTTCACCTGGTTTATTTTCAGGTGAAATTTATCAACAAATTTTTCCGTCACTTGGATTTCCAATAAATGTAACAAGTAGCAAAAATAACAATGGTAGATTAATTACATATGATAAATTATTTTCTACAATGTATGTCAAATAATAACGACCGAAAAATAAACACCAATAGAGTTTTAAACAGCATGTAGAGAACATTTGCAGTTTGTATTAGTTGCAAATTATCTTAATTCCAAATACGAAATTCCTATCAATTGATGTGGAATAACTAGTTACCCTGAAAAAATTTCAACAAAAGTTAAAATTAAAATATTTGTGTTTTATGTATTTACTTTGGCCACCAAACTCTATACCATAAAATTCAAATTCAAGAGAGTTGCCACAGATTGTAGGCAAGTCGGTAACATAATTTTATGATTTTGATGCTATATACCCCCTATGCTACATAACTCATTCATATATACAGATTTCGTATTAGGAAATAGATATTTATATTTTATATTATAGATAAAATTTGTCTTTACAAAGATGACAACTTTAAATATTAAAAACAAGTTTTGCATTTCAAAGCAATTTACATGCAATCGGCTGTTAATTTGAATGGAAGACGTGCTACTAGAAAACCAAACAGAGTACCTTTAGTCTCTGCTTACTCTCTTTGTCTGAAGTCAAACTTGGCTCTTTCTTTTTTTTGAGACATTAAATCAATTAATGTTATATCCATGTCATGCCATATTCCAAAGAACAAGGTTGAGATTGCGATTATGAGTTCTAGCATCCATAATTCAGAAGAATCACCATCAAAAGTTGCCCAATAATCATGGAATTATCATATAGCCATTAATGCACTAAGCAAAGTTAAGGTTCATTCATTTACACCTATTTCTGGATAATGCAATATCCTTTCTAGCAATGTATATTTTAATATTTATATGCTAGTCTCTATGTTTATAGGGGTTCATGAGACTCTAGTGAGCTGCCATTGGCGTAATCACCAGCAGGTTGGTAATCAGGATCTATTTCTTATGTAATTATTTACTTGAAAAATACAACGTATAAGTGCTTTATATCATCTTAGTTTCACTGATTCTCAATACATCATGGAAGAAATTGCAATTTGTTTAATTTACGAATATTGTTAGTGTGATAAAACAAAAACTAGGGTTCTCTACTTTGATGAGAATTGAATAAAAAAAAATCAAAGACAAGATATTTTATGGTGATCAATTTTTTTGCAAACACATCATAAGAAAATTAACTAGCTATAGTAAGAAGCAAATTTAGTTAATCTAAAAATGTAATGTTAGCTAACATAATAATCGCACTGCCTAGGAACCATTACTTCTCTCATATTGTATTGGGTGTGTACAATTTTTTTTGTAAGAATTGACGAATATTTGGAGATCGATACTTATTTCTTGTAAGTATTCTTTGTTTGCTAATAGTCTATGAATTCAGAACACCTCGCTATTAACAAACCATAGAGCTAATGTTGCATTAAATTAAAAAAAAAATCAGTCAGGCATTTCGTCAAACATTTAATATGCATTAGATACAAAGGAGTGTTTGTAAGTAAGATAGTGAAGGAAAACGAGGAAAGAAACCAATACATACCTGCTAATTTCATATCAACTCAATTATGATGAATACTTCAACCGCTCTGCTTCTACTATGGAAATGATCCTGACGAAAAGTCGCCAATTTGTTTACAAAATAAATTCTCTGCGATTTGATCGGGTCAAGTGATTTGGTATCAATTTCTGATAGATGAAAACGAATTTGTAGGATAATAAGGGATTCAGATGATTTGGTTGTGGTTTCTGCACATGGGAATTGACCAACCTCGGAATAGACAAGGAGGGCCGTGGGCGGGGGCATGGGAAATCAGGGAGCAAGCTGCCCGATATGAGAATCGACGAAGAGAATAGCCATGGTTATGAGGGCCGATCAGTGATCGTTGTAAGACTTCAAGGAGTGCGCGACTCGGCGAATCCGAGGTGGCCTCGGCGAACACCTTGCCACCACCTCGATTCGGCACGGGTATGGGGTGAGAAATTACCGAGTTTGACCATCTTTCTTCAACCCATGAAAAATGGTTCTTTGGTTTAAATTTAATTTTTTTTTAATACCTATAAATATAACCTAAGATTCCTTCATTTACCACATCAAAACCACCTTCAAAACAACCATAGATGCCTTTCAATAGGCTAAAAATTAGATAGAAGAACTATGACAATGGATAATGCACGTTAGAGAAAAAGAAGGTACACACAAAGACATCGTGAAATTAGATAGAAGAACTATGACAACGGATAATGCACGTTAGAGAAAAAGAAGGTACGCACAAAGACATCGTGAGACGGTTAATTAAAGCCTCTTGCAAGATTATTTTAATGAAATTGCGACTTTCCACGGATATTACTTTTGCCGACGGTTCCGTATGCATAAACATCGTTTTTGTGTATCGTCAACGATGTCACAACAGTTTGTCCATAATTTTAGCAACGTGTAGATGCTAGAGGTACAGTTGGTTTTACTCATTTACAAAAATGCACCACTGCACTTCGTCGATTATCATATGCCACTTTCACCGATGCAGCAGATGAGAATCTTAGGATATCCAAACATACGACATTATAAAGCCTTCACAAATTTTGTAGGTATGTCATGAGATTGTATGGTCCATGATATTTGCGCAAACATGATATAGTAACGTCCAACAGTTATATGCTCATCAATCGAACGTGCATGGCATCCCTGAAATGTTAGGAAGGCGTGGCCTCACAAGGCCAATACACTTGAAGCGATCATGCTTATCCAACTATCATACTTGAAGCAGTGGCCTCACATGATTTGTGGATATGGCATACATTATTTGGTTCAGCTGGTTCCCTCAATGACATTAATGTTCTTAACATGTCTCCGTTAATCGACGATGTGTCAACAAGACTGCACCATATTCTCCCTTTGAAGTACGTGGAATGTCATGTAGGTACGAGTATTATCTTGTGGATGAGATCTATCTGGTGCGTGCTTGTTTTGTAAAGTCATTGTCTTTTCCAAATGATCGCAAAAGGTTGAAGTTTAAGAGAGATCAAGACAAGGCGAGAAAGGATGTTGAGCGAGTGTTTTGCGCTCTTAAAAAACGTTGGCATATACTTAAATATCTTGCAACTTATATGAAAGAGAAGAAAACGAGTGGGGTTATGTATACTTGTATCATATTGCATAATATGATTCTCAAAAGTTATGATGATTGGAAATGGCAAATGTGTACAAACCATACCCCGTCCGTGTGGTATTTGCACACAAGTGGGACACCCAACCAATATGTGTCCATATTTACAAGGAGAATGTGAATAAGTGAAAGAAATGGGAAGGTACTACTTGTTGGATTAGTGTCTAAGTCCATAACTATTTTGGTATGTACTTGACCCGATTATGAGCATGGTCCTTTTGGGTTGCCTTCACCATAGCAATATGTGGGATGAATTAAGGAGAGAAAGGTTTAAATATGATTTATTAATATATTATGAGAATAATATATTAAAGGAGAAATCATATTCTCTAATTAATATTAGTCAAGAAATAATTAAGAATTAATTTTGTGACTAAAAGAGATTAATTAAATTTAGGGGACTGGACTGCAATTATTGAATAATTGAGTTATTGGGCTAAGGAATGCTAAAGGAACAAGGGGTGAACGAAATTATGATGGGAGCCCATCATATTTTCGTCCATGGCCTTATCCAGAAGGTTCCATGGGCTGCTTAGAGTTTAAGTTGTCCATTAGGGTTTTGACTGAAACCCTAGCAGCCCACACAAGTATATAAAGGACCCCTTAGGCTCCAAAAATGGGGACAACTGATTCTCTAGGCTTTCTAGTCGTTTTTGGGCAGCCTCTCTTCTTCTCCTCTTCATCCAAGTTGCATAAGGTGTTTGTGACTCCATTAGAGGTGCAACACTTGAGGCACTAAGCTTTTGAAGCCAATCCAAGAAAGGAATTGATTGTTATTACTATATAACAATCAAAGGTAATTCTATAAACCCTAATTCAGTTTATAATATGTTAGATCTAAGTTTATTAGTCTTGGATTCAAAGCATGTACAATAGAGAAACCTAGATCCAAGCATTAGGGTTTGTATGAGCACATAGGATTGTTCTTATGCATAAAACCCATCAGTGGTATCAGAGCCTTGATTGGTTTCAGTTTTATGTGATGCTTAACTGTTTTGTTTGCTGAAAAACGAGTTTTTTGCCTCTGCCCGACTCAACTCGGCGAGTTGGCCCTACTCGGCGAGTCCAGGTCTGACTCGGCGAGTCAGTGCGTCAGGCAGAGGGTATTTCGGGATTTAGCTGTTGTTTTGACTTGGATTTGATGCTTAAATTGTTTTATGAAGTTAAAATCCGAATTTTATCTTAATTATATGTTTATCCTTGCCAAAACAATAGATAATTTCAAATCTTTTAAATATTAGTTGTTTATGTGATAAATATGGATTATTTAAAGTTATTTGGTAAATTATCTAATGACTAAAATAAGATTAGGTCAAATATAGATAATTATGAAATTAATTGTTTAATTTGAATTATTTGTTGTTTGATCCCTAATGTTTTGAAATGTTTCAAAACTTGCCCTCAAGTTTTGGGATTTAAAAGTTGATTAAAAGTTTAATTTTGAAATGTTAAATTCTAAAACCCTAGTAATTTGAAAAGTTCAAATCACATCCTTATGGTTTTATTAATTAATTAAAGTGTATAATTAAAAGTGATTTAATAAACCCATAAAGTTTTGGTTTGCATTTAATTAAATTAAAAGTATAATTGACTAAGTTAAACCACCTAGTATTTTAAAAGTGTAAAATACACCCTATACTATATATAACATTAAAAGTCTAATATTATATATATGTATGAGTAAAAAGTTAGTTTTACCGTTAGTAGGCCTCATTCATGAAGCTGGTCTAGAAGGGGTGTTTAAGGAAATTGTCTATAAAATGGCGATTGAATGGGTATCCACTCTTACCCACCGCACTCTTGACTAGTGGAGGGTCGTTAGCCGAACGGGTAGGATAGGACAGAAACCTTCCATTATAAGTATAATGAAGTACAAAGTAACTAAATGCCTTTTCAAATTCCCAAATCATAGTTACTTTAGGCAAAATGTGAAATTGTATGCTAACCCATGGAATTCCACTTCGTACCCTTGTCAAACGTTAGTGGAGCGTGTGTGGTTAACCGGCACACTAATTTGGAGATGACATTGGTGGCGAAGGGTGGCTCGATGCTTATCATAGATCAATGGAGCGTGTGTGGCTAACCGGCACATTGATTAGGTGATAGTAGCATTGGGCGCACCACGTGATTCGTATGGTTATTCACACCTTGTTTGTGATCCTCGGCATCCCAGTCACAAATAGTAGGGCATAATCGAGATTAAACATGCCATTGAAAAGTTCAATGAATCTCAAAAGATCTAGGAGTTTCAATTCATTTAAAACTTAAACTTCTTTTTCGTTTTTCATGGTGGAAATTAGTAAATCGTCATTTACCTACCTTCAAATATTCTGCAACTAGATTACGACATCCCTTTTCTAGGTTGTAGAATATTGTGTTGGATCCTAGCCTTAATAACTCATTCGGGTGTTTTATTAAGGACTCAATCAACTTAACTTGAATTTTCTCCCATTTTGTAAATGTCTGACTCTAACCGTGGTATTCCCGAATCCCAAGGAAAAGGTGTTCCTAATGAAACTGGAAGCTTGATTCAAAGTGAAGGATCACTGTGGACTAGCTTGATTTCACTTCCTCCTCTTCCTCCCGTTGTTCTCCCTAACCCTCAAGATCGAAGATTTGAAAGGTTCAAGATCACCGAATCCCTATTGGCAATGGAACATCAAGATGGTAAACCCGTGTGTGCCCACATCCTAGGGATGAAATCACACATTGATAGGTTGATTATGCTGGGTGCGTCTATCTCCAATGAGTTGGTTGTGGACTGGGTTCTTCAGTCACTCCCTGAATCATATGATGAGTTCATAAGAGAGTATTATATGATGAAACTTGACGCAACCCTCATTGACTTGACTTACATGCTTATTGCTGCTGAATCAGAAATGATTTGGCGAAGTAATGGAGCATATTTGTCTAATAATTCAACCAACCATGCTTCCGTGGACACTCTAGGAGAACCCACCTGTTCCTGCTGCCAAGAGAGGGGGCAATGGATACGAAGCTGCCCGAAGGACCTAAAGAGTCTAAGAGATGGGAGAGTCGATAAGTATGGCTCTACTTCAGGTATAAAATCCACTATCTAACTCCATTTCAATTCCTATTCTTTATTCATAATGTGATAAGATTACATTTGCATGTTTTGCAGGATTAGAGAAAAGAGAGGAAGTTTGATGGAAGAGCAAGATGAGTCTGATCATGAAGAAATGGATTTCGATCGCATGAATTCGAAGATCAGATTTTGAGCTTAGGAAGTTATGATAGATTTGTTAGGAGTATATGATTACATAGTTTTTCATTTGAATTTTGCATTGTAAGGACATGTTTTCCGCTGCTTTTATGAATAAAATAAATTTTGGTTTTATCTTATTTGTTTATCCTTGCAATGAAATATATGAAAAAAAATTGATGTTTGTGTACTTCTATTATTAGCAAAATGGATTTGATTCTTAATTATGTTATTTGTGGAAATGTCAAAAGTTTACCAAATAGGGAGAGTTTCTCATCGCCCAAGTTTCAATTGGACAGAAACTTGGAATTATGCAATGTGTATTGTATGATGAATGAAAAACTTTCACATTTGGGAAACTTAGGCTAATTCTTTGACAAAGTGTCAATTGAAAGACAAGGAGATCAAGTACACTAGGTTGTGCGTTGATCAAGTCCACCACAAGAGTGACAAAGATATTCGTTATGATTTACTAAAGTTTAGTAAATATGATTATACTTATAAGATTAAGTGTAATTCTAAGTTGATTGAAAGAGTTTCAATGAATAGTAGAACGAATAAAGAAGAATCAAGTAGGCAGAAAGATAAAAGTTTCTCCTTTCTAAGAAGAAGGGAGAGTACCTTTTATTGTGTTTTATGATAAGTCTTAAAGATTAAGAACCATGTCTCAATAGATCCTCTAAGTGAGTCTTAGTGCAATTGCATGTCTGAGAAGAGGAATCAAGTACTGTAGAAATGGTTAAATCAATAAGTCAACCATACTTCGTTCCAATATCAAGTCTTAGAGTCAAGATTGTGACATTGAGTGAAAAGTTTTAAGTAGGTTTATAACACTCATCAAATGTGGAATTTAGAAAAAATTTCTTATTCTTGCACATTTGAAATTGGTAAGTTGTGCTGTCTTGGATAAGACAAAGACCAACTAGGACCAATTATGTGAAGTGTTTTGTCTTGATAAGAACTACACTAACTCTTGAGTATTTGCTTTGTCAAGAAATGTTTCTTGACAAGATAATCTTATATGTCAAGGAGTCAGTGGGAGTCTTAATGGTCTTGAAAGGTTTCAAGAACAAATCAAGAATAAACCTTATCGATCATCACTAGCACACGACTTGAGGTTTACAACCTATGTGCTGACATTATTTTGTTTCTGTGCCATTCCAATTGAATTAATTGTGTATGTGAGTTCTATGAGTTCTCATTTGAATGCATACTAAAGCCTTAGTCGATGGAAAGTACATTGATATGTAAGGACACGTTACTAAACTACTTGGAAGACATGGTGGGTACTCGTGTTACCATAGGGCAAGAAATCAAGATTAAGAAAGTTCAGTCCATATGAGTTTGGATTTGTCGCAAACCTTGGTTTTGGCAAATTCACATGGATAGGAACTCATACACCATAAAATCTAAGTGTCATAAGATTCCCTCCTTCATGAAAATGACTGTGAGGAAATGCTTTCACTAAGAGAGATCTTAAGAAGATAGCAATTGTGAAAATTGTATTCTCAAATTTGATTATGGTTACGGCATCCCTTTCCATAGTTCGAATTGTGAGATTTGACAATTAGTTTGAACATTTGGAACTTAGTAACATAAGTTCTAAATTGTTTAAGCACACATATGAGCTATCTAAGCCAAAGGTGTATAAGTTTAAGAAGCTTAGATAAAGGCTTATCGAAGCATCTGGTATTAAAAATATGAATTTCAGAAACTCAATAGGCATTGTTTTTCTGGAAGCTCATTTTTTTCTGTATACATGTCAAAGCTAGTGGGAGCATAAGTGTTATGCTTATATGATAATAATCATCATGATAGTGGGAGCATAAGTGTTGTGATTTTATGATTATTATGGCGAGTATTGCAAGTTAGCAATATTAATTATAGAAAAACAAAGACTCAATTTGCAAAGTAGCATGGGTTGAAAAAAAATTGTTTTTGCTATAATTAAGGGAGAGAATATTATACTTCGTTTCAAAATCTAAAGCTTAGATTGAGAAATGTTAATATTTTCAGTCAAAGACTACATTGTGTGTTCTTAAAATTCGATTATGATTACGGCATCCCTCTTCATAGTTCGAATTGTGAGAACATGACACATAAAATATTATGACAAAAGATTGGTAAAGTATCATATCTTTATGTAAGACATTATGCATCGTGTCCCATACTCTTCGGGTATAGGATCGATTGCAAATGCTATAATATTTACCATTCTAAAATTTTTCCAAATGTCTAGCGCGTTAAGAGGGAAAAAGGACTAGAATTGGTTTTGACTAAAATAATTAAACAACTATCAAAGGACGATCCAAAGTTCGCTGAGGATTGGTTGCTTGTGAGTAGTTGGGAGTATGGTATTGGATGGACCATATCGACATTATTATGAATAGATAAGATTCTATTAAGAATGAGTTGTCATATGATAAATGTGGAAATGTTTCCATATTGAGAGTTGGATATTGAGAATCTATGTCTAGATTAGAAATTTTTTATGCAAGAAGGATGTTCAAAGGAATGTACTTTGAATGTGAGACTTCACATCTATGGAATTGTCTTGTAACAATTTCTAAGAAAGTACTTTGTAATTTCATTAGCTAAGTCTTGGTGACTTTTGTGCTATGATTTTGCGAAGGGATCGTTGCATAAAATGTTAGAATCTAGCATATTCTAGTAGTGGCAAGAACCTTGTGTTCTTACACTAATAATAAGGATTAAGGAGTTGTGAAATGAGCATCATTGGAAAAGTTTTCAGGTGATCTATTTCACAAAGAATGGACCATAGGAAACAAAGTGTGCATGTTTAGAGCATGGGACAATTGTTGTTGTAATTCAAGTAATAAGTTGATTATCCGGAACATTAAATGATAAATAATGAGTAATCAATATCGTGGATAAATAGAAGTGTTTTATTTACTCTCACAAGTTTGGGGCCATATAGGATTAAGTATTATTGTTATGTTTCAGTTTGCATGTTTTGACTTCTAGAATAACTAGGTTATTCAAACATCCACAGTCGGTCATACGTTGGGAGTAGGTATGAAGAAAGACTGTCATGAATCTGTCTATAGATTGTCTGAAGTGTTTAGACATGGCACAAGTTTGCTGCAGAATTCATGAATGCTTTGATAAGATTAGAGTATTGGATTAAACTCACGCTCACTTGGATCACTTCATGGTTTTATCACGAGTGATTAGTGAGACGATAATATTGTATATTCTTGAAACCGAGACGTGTGAGTTGTTATTTGTTGGTCGGTTGCACATTGATAATAAGTAAACACACCAGTAACTTGGTGTTATAAAACTTATTGTTGTGTGTAATTCAATTAGTAAATGCAAGCAAGCATTTGAGTTGAGGTTTATCCATTCCTTTTATTCAATATGGGATAAAAGCGATATATGTGGGCCTCTCGATGATTTAGTGATGACACCTAAGTGCTTGGCCAAGCCGGGACTAAGTTGATGTGTTCGATTGTAGTATGTTATCAGTCATCATAAATCAGAAGTCGGGAAACAGTATAGAGAGAATGATTGAAATTCATGTCTTATGTCTATACGGTATCTTGAGAATGGAGGAATATATATTCCCTTATCTAAAGGACATGTTATCTGATAAGATCAGAGTTGACAGAGGTTTTTGAAAGCTACGATTGCTGATCAGGTTCTGAAGTCATACGGAAAATAGTTATTAGACTTATCCAAGTGGGAGACTGTTGGATTAGTGTCTAAGTCCATAACTATTTTGGTATGTACTTGACCCGATTATGAGCATGGTCCTTTTGGGTTGCCTTCACCATAGCAATATGTGGGATGAATTAAGGAGAGAAAGGTTTAAATATGATTTATTAATATATTATGAGAATAATATATTAAAGGAGAAATCACATTCTTTAATTAATATTAGTCAAGAATTAATTAAGAATTAATTATGTGACTAAAAGAGATTAATTAAATTTAGGGGACTGGACTGCAATTATTGAATAATTGAGTTATTGGGCTAAGGAATGCTAAAGGAACAAGGGGTGAATGAAATTATGATGGGAGCCCATCATATTTTCGTCCATGGCCTTATCCAGAAGGTTCCATGGGCTGCTTAGAGTTTAAGCTGTCCATTAGGGTTTTGACTGAAACCCTAGCAGCCCACACAAGTATATAAAGGACCCCTTAGGCTCCAAAAATGGGGAAAACTGATTCTCTAGGGTTTCTAGTCGTTTTTGGGCAGCCTCTCTTCTTCTCCTCTTCATCCAAGTTGCATAAGGTGTTTGTGACTCCATTAGAGGTGCAGCACTTGAGGCACTAAGCTTTTGAAGCCAATCCAAGCAAGGAATTGATTGTTATTGCTATATAACAATCAAAGGAAATTCTATAAACCCTAATTCAATTTATAATATGTTAGATCTAAGTTTTTTAGTCTTGGATTCAAAGCATGTACAATAGAGAAACCTAGATCCAAGCATTAGGGTTTGTATGAGCACATAGGATTGTTCTTATGCATAAAACCCATCACTACTAGCCAAACCAATGGAGTTATGATCAACCTCAATATGATCAATGGTGGGACAACAACCAAGCTTGGGGAAATGACCAATACCAATAAACTCCACAGTTCCAACAACCATATCTTTCATATCCTCAACAAAATGAAATGTTGAGCATGTCCTTGGAAGACATTGTGAAAAGCATTGTCGATACTACCTAAATCTTCCAAAAACAACCAAAGCTAGCCTCAAAAGCTTTGAGGATGCACACCTTGCTC
This sequence comes from Lactuca serriola, assembly GCF_051521515.1. Taxonomy (NCBI): domain Eukaryota; kingdom Viridiplantae; phylum Streptophyta; class Magnoliopsida; order Asterales; family Asteraceae; genus Lactuca; species Lactuca serriola. Next base: position 82,852,750 of record NC_136410.1, on the reverse strand, counting down.
AATCTGTGAGTATATTGGAAACTCAAGGTAAATTACAATCCATATTGAAAAGGACCCAAGGCATACTGTTTCTGCCATCACCTTGAATGATGGGAAAATTTTTGATAACCCCAAGAATGCAATTTGAAGACATGGAAGAGGGGGAAGAAGTAGAAGTAGATAATGTTTTCGACGAAGAAGTAGAAATTGAGAAGTCTGACATGGAAATTATAAAAGAAGTGTTGGAGGTTGAAGAAAGAGAGGCTCAACCACCCACTACCAATGAGAAAATCCTTTCACTGGTAGACCAACCACTAGAGCCAAAAACGGTAAATCTGTCAGACCCTTTGAAGGATACATATCCCGAGAAGGAAGACACCCAATCAGTAATCAACTCAACCACCCTATCAAAGAAGGAAGAGTTAACCACCTTATTGGAAAAGTACATGAAAGGGGTCAGTTGGATGATTGTTTTCATCAAGGGTCTAAGTCTAGTATGGTTCCCAAGCAAAAAGAAAGTTGGATACAAGATAAGTGTCCCATTTGAGGAAGTAGTAAGAAGTTTACTGAGTTGGAGACCCCTAACATTCGAAGAATAACATATTCCAAGGGCCAAGTCGAGCCAAACACTTTAAACAAGGTCGGCTAATCGAGAGGCAACTAAGGAGTATTTTCTTTCCACTTTTCCTTTTATTTTGCTTTATTTTTGTTGTGTTGCAATGTTTTTGAGTCTTTTTGAGAGTTCCATGAAAATCAATTCTTATATCTAAAAGATTTAGAATGAGTCATGTTTTTCTTTAAAAAAAAGTATAAAAAAAAAGAGAAAATATAAAAAAATCAATAAATGCACAATTCCACAACACTTTAGTTGCATAAATAAACACAACTAGCACATAAGATTGGCTGGACTTGAACTTGAACTTATGACATCGGGGATGGCTTAGGGATGTCAAAAAGTCTCGTGGGACCCCGATCCGGAGGGGGGGGGGCGTCCCGTATGGGGGCATTTGTTGAAAAAAATCGGGGACAAAGGCGGGGGTAGGGGCAAGGTTAACCCCTGTTTTAATTTCGGGGGCAGGGCGGGGGTTGGCAGTCTCGTCCCGAAACCCCCGTGGGGGCCCCGTTAATAAATTATATTAAAATATTTTAATTATATAAATATAATAAACGATAAAATGATTTTTACGTACAAAAATTCAACAAAAAACATGTTTTTAAGTTGTTTTTAACATGTAAAATTATGCTATAAATAACTATTTGCTACCTAAAAAATAGTTTCTTTTAGCCCAAACAAGAACTTCTTTTAGTCCAAATAAGTTACCCCAAAATCAATCGAGGGCAGGGGTAAAAGGGGAATCCGGTAATATTGTTAGCTGCATTGGCCTAATCTCCAACAGATTGGTAATCGGAATCAAGGTTTGTTTCTTAAGTTATCATTTACTTGAAAAATACAATGTATAAGTGCTATAGGTCATTAATTAGTTTCATCGGATCCCAACAGATCATGGAAGAGATTGGTAATTCTTTAATTTATGAAAATTATTACAATCGAACTAAAACAAGGGTTCTCCACATTTATGAGCATCAATTTTTTTTTTCAATGACATGATATCAAATGTTGAGAAATTTGTTTTGCAAATAGATCATAAGAAAATTAAGTATCTATAATAACAAGAAAATTTAGTTCATCTGAAAGTGTAATGTTAGCTAACATATCAATATCATTGCCTAATACTAGTGGGTTCTAGATTCTAGAATCATAGTCATATTACATGATAATCCATTGTGTATGTGTATTATTGTTTAATCAATTTCTTTAATTTTTAACATAATTTTTTTATTGAGGGATAATGCTACACCACCATTGCAATACACTTATTCTAGATGAAAGGGGGTAAAAAGGGAAACACAGGTAACACCAATTAGCATCTTTTCTGTTGGAGGGCAAATTGGGAATAAGGGACCTTAGTATCTTGAATAGCTAATTTACTTTCTTTTTGTTATTTTTCCAGGATATTTTGTTGCTCAATATCTCATATTGCTTTAATTCCATTGCTATAAATCCAGCTTAAGAGGAATCGAGTGAAAGCAGTAGCGGAGGGAACTTCGCAAGATTTACTTAGTTCTTCATACAAGAAAATCGATTCCATCTCCAAAAAGCAAAATAAAAACCCAATTTCAGTTCTCATCTCCATTGTTTCAAGACGAGACAAACATTCATACATCAGTTCTCATCTCTACTACAAATCTGATGATGCATTATGGGAGCCTTGAATCGATGGAAATGTAGTTTGATCTAGCTCGAGTGAGATGATTTAACCATTCGCAGGTTAATATGGTGATGAACACAACCCATTCCGGATATATTGAGTGATAAAAGCTCTTGAAGTACATTAGTTGATGAGCGATTTCATTCCAGGTACTATGCAGCCCAACTGTTCGATCAAATGCTTCAACCAAATTTATTTGTTTAAATTTGCATGAAAAAAAAATCTTGATCAGTCATGTGAAGATAACAACGGTAAGATGAAAAATTGAGAACCAAAATTTGATGAACATACAAAATATGCAGGCTCAACGATGGTATGTAATTGGCTAAATGAGAGGAGGGATAAAGGACTGATTGAACACCATTGATTATGAGCTGAACTTGATATTGAAATTGAATACCATGAAACAGGAACGATTGTAGCAAAATAATTGTAAAAAGGAATTGAATGATCATAACAGCTGTCTAATTCGCTGATGACGTTTCATACATTGTCATGACTTGTTCCATGCTTCAAGATTTTCAGTAGTGAAAGAAGTCAAATGTGAACAGCTTATTATTTATTTTACCAATGAATTTTGTAGTCATTGCACCAAATTCAGTTCTTCTGTAGGACCCATACGTATACACACAATGTGAACATTTTTTTTTTCTTCTTAGATGGTCATAAGTAATACAATTCAAAGTGATACATTTCTTTGTTGACATTGACTTGACTTGACTTGAAAAGCATGACGTTAGGTGAAATAAAAATAAAAAGAATAAAGGGTCAAGTATAAATTAGGGAGACACAAACCATCATTTTTCAAAAACCAAATAATGACTTCTTTAAACTTCTTATTTTTCTCTCCAACTCTACTAATAATCATTATACTCTCCTCCACACCCAATTTCTCTTGTGCTTCTTTAGAAGAAGTAAATGCTCTTCTTAAATGGAAAGCAAGCCTTGAAATCCCAAACGACTCCTTTCTCTCTTCATGGCTTCCCCTCCCTATGAATTCCAATGCATCAGTTCCATGCACTTCTTGGTTTGGAGTAGTTTGCAATGCTGGTGGGAGCATTCAGAGGCTAAACCTCAGTTCATCGAGCTTAAAGGGTACGCTTCATCAATTTTCATTCTCAATGCTAGACAGTCTTACTCATTTTGATCTCAGTGTCAACAACTTCTCTGGCCCCATCCCACCAGAAATCCGACTCTTGACCAAACTTGTATATCTTGATTTTTCAGAGAATAAGTTTTCAGGAGTAATCCCACCTGAAATAGGAAACATGAACCAGCTAACCATCTTGTACCTATACTCAAACAATATATCTGGCTCAATACCAATTGAACTTGGGAATTTGAAGTCTCTCACTGACATTCAGGTGGCCTACAATCAACTTAGTGGTTCTATTCCTTCATCACTAGCAAACCTCAAGAACCTACACACTCTGTACCTCCATGAGAATAAATTATCGGGTCCCATTCCTATTGAACTTGGGAATTTGGAGTCTCTTACTCATCTTGCGGTGAGTAACAATCAACTTAATGGTTCAATTCCTTCATCACTAGGAAACTTGGGCAACCTACAATGGCTGATGCTTAAAGATAATAAATTATCCGGTTCCATTCCTACTGAACTTGGGAATTTGAAATCTCTCACTAATCTTGCGGTGAATCGCAATCTGCTTACTGGTTCTATTCCAGTTTCATTTGGTGATTTGACATCTTTAAATAGCCTTTATATGCACCAGAATCAGCTTTCTGGTCCCATTCCTATTCAGCTTGTGATTTTGAAATCTCTCATTGATCTTAAGTTGAACAAAAATCAACTTAGTGGTTCCATTCCTCCAGAGTTTGGAAATTCAACTCAACTACAAAGGCTTGATCTTTCTTCCAATCGTCTAACAGGTCAGATTCCTAAGGAGTTTGGGAAGATCAAAAGAATGTTGAATTTGTCTTTGGCTGATAACCAGCTTTCTGGTATTATACCTCCAGAGATCGGATCTTTTGAACTCATTGAAGTACTTGATTTATCTACAAATAGATTAAACGGGTCACTACCAATAAGTATCGGTCAATGGGAACATATTCATTACTTGAATCTTAGTAATAACAAGCTCGGTGAGAAAATTCCATCTGAGATTGGTAAATTAGTTCAACTTACAAAACTTGATTTATCTCAGAATTTGCTAACAGATGTGATACCAACTGAAGTTCAAGGTTTGCAAAGTTTACAAAAATTGGATCTTTCTCACAATAGACTGTCTGGTTCTATTCCTAATGCTTTTATAAGGTTGCCACATGGGATTGATATCAACCTTTCTTACAATGAGCTCTCAGGCCCAGTTCCCCAAAGTCCCAACTTTGTGAATGCGTCCATAGAAGGCAATCCAGGTGTTTGTGGAAATATTACTGGAGTGAAACTTTGTGCAGATCAAATGATTAAGAAGAAAAACAATCCCTCGCATCATGGGGTCATCCTTGTAATTATCTTCCCTCTTATCGGGGCAGCTGTTTTACTTGGTTTGTTCACGTATGGCCTCATTGCTTATCGACAACAAAAGAAAAGGTCTCCACATAAACCATTGGACGAAGAAAGTAGAGGATATTTTTCCATTACAAGTTTTGATGGAGGAGTAGTGTATGATGACATCTTGAAAGCAACAAATGATTTTGATGAAGCATGCTCTATTGGGACCGGAGGATATGGTACCGTGTACAAAGCTGACATACAACCTAACAATGTGGTAGCTGTCAAGAAACTTCACTCATCATCATCTGAGAATGTTGATCATAATGGATTCCTTAATGAGGTACGATCATTAACGAACATAAGGCATCGAAACATAGTGAAACTCTATGGATATTGCTCCCATCGCCATCACTCATTTTTGATTTATGAATACCTTGAAAAGGGAAGCCTTGGATCAATATTATGCAATGAGATCTTAGCAAAAGAATTGGACTGGTTAAAAAGGATCAATATTGTAATGGGTATAGCTAATGGTTTGGCTTATATGCATCACGACTGCTCACCTCCTATAATTCATAGAGACATTTCCATTTCCAACATCCTTCTTGATTCCGATTATGAGGGACATATTTCTGATTTTGGGACCTCCAAGCTTTTAAAGCTAGACTCATCCAACTGGACCGCAATTGCAGGCACCTATGGTTATATCGCCCCAGGTAACATAATCTTGTGATTCTGGTTCTACATCTTCTTAAATTTTATGATATATATAAATATGTATATGTACATATATGTATTTATGTTAGATCTTATGGGGTTAAAATAGGTTATTTATTTATTTATTTATTTATTTACTTATTTATTTATTTATTTATTTATATTTGAATATAGAGCTTGCTTATACGATGGTGGCAACCGAGAAATGTGATGTGTATAGCTTTGGGATTGTTGCACTAGAAGTGATCATGGGAAAGCATCCCGGTGAAATATCAACATTGTCTGCTGATTATCTGGTGTTAGGAAATGTGGGAGACAGTCGGATTCCACTTCCCTCACCACAAGTTGAGAAACAAGTTGATTTGGTGCTGAGTCTTTCAAGAGCATGTTTGAGCTCCAATCCGAATGGAAGACCAACTATGCGCCAAGTTTCAAATCGGTTAATGAAGGATCTGCTTTAAATCGGCATCTCTTGCTTGATCAATATAGTGTACTTACAGTGTTCTTTACTTTTCTCATGTTTCCTATATGCATCATGTCAATATGTATTCATTTGAATGTGTTTTTGTTGAGAAACTTTACATATACTTGTAGTAGATAAAAAAATAAGTCAATGATCCTTACTATACTTCTAAAACTCACTACTATAAACCAAGAACAAGGCCATACACACATCTCCCAAACAAGAAATTATGTAAAATTCTGCTGTAATACTTCTTATATCTATTTCAATTTTTTATTTATTTTGTAAGTAAAATGTTAATTAATAGTTATTATAATGACATCATATTTTCAAAAAGAATACATCTGTCCATAATTCGGATAGCACATCATGTGTTATATACCCTCTAGGATACCTAAGTCATCCAAATGTACAAAATATATATTTCTATTTTAGATTATATGATGAGAAAACAAAGCTAATGGTGAGAGATGTCATTGGGAAGTTTTATCAGACACTTGATATTATAGTGTTGAGCCTCTCAAGAGCATGTTTGAACTCCAATCCAAACAAAAGACTAACAATGTGCCATGTTTCAAATCGGTTAATAAAGGATTTGCTTTAAATCAACATCTCTTGCCTGATCAGTTTGGTGTACTTTAATTTCAGTGTTCTTTACTTTTCTCAAGTTCCTATGTGCATCATGCCAATAAATATTTATTTGAATGCCTTTTTGTTAAAAAAAACGTTATATATGTTTGTATTAGATAAATAAACAAGTCAATGGCAATTGCTATGCTTCAAAAACTCACTAGCTCAAACCAAGGAAGGCCATACATACATCCCTCTAACAATAAATTATGAAAAGTTCTAACAATAAATTATGAAAAGTTCTGTTGTTATACTTCTTATATTTATTTCAATTTTTTTATCTAGTAAGTTAAATGTTTTAAAAATAATAATTCTTATAATGACTTCATATTTTAAAAAAGAATACACCTGATCGTAACTTGGTAACACCATCATGTTATATACCATTTATCATGGCTTAGGTGCACTTGGTTGTGGAAGATTGTTTTTTGTTTTCTAGAAAACATTTTTAGAAAATAGAGTTGAGTCTTAGTTTTTAGTTTTCAATGAAAATTTTAGAAAATGTGTTTGTTGAAACCAATGGAGTTTTCAATTTTCCATTTTACAAATTTACAAAACTTTGGAAAACTGTAAAAATCACTTTCTTATTTACATACAATTTTTAAAAAAGAAAATTTTCATTTTCTTGGAAAAAGTTTGAAAACTGAATCAAACAAACCTGTTTTCAAAGTTTCTACTTTCATGGAAAATTGGAAATTTTCTCACAACCAAACACACCCTCAGAAAATTTCAATCATATATACCAATTTTTCCAAAAATCAGATCTTATGTGACTTTTTGTAGTAAGGTGCATGTGCCGCAACTACTACAAGTCTACAATCACATGGAAGGGTTTAGTGGGATGCTATTTTGTAAAGGCTAATAGTTTTAGTTGGGAACTTGATCCAATTTATAGTGCGCTTTTAATTGTGTTTCGTTATGTTAAATTGAATCGGTAATGTTATCTTCATCATAGGCCCGTCACAAAGGGTGGGGGATAGGGGTGACCGTCCGACGCCCTTCTTTTAAAGAGGCCCAAAATTTATATAGACTTTATTAATGATATGTTAGAAAAGATTGATGTGGAGATATCATACATACTTATAAAGCTAACATTTTTTCTTGAATCTCATGCATTTGAAACCCCTTTTTTTAACTTTCTCAAACCACATTCATTTGAAACCCCATTTTTTAACTAATGCAACTCAAAAGTTTTCGTAATTATGATTTAACACTCAAAAGTTCTATAACTTATATTATGTTTAATTAGTATTTAGTTAAAAGTTTACTATAAAAAAGTCAATCTTTTGTGCCTTTTGTGTTATATAAAATCTTACATGTAAGAAGGATGTCATAAGAAAATGAAAAGAAAATTTTTCAATAGACACAATTCTTTTAGAACGTATTTGCGGTGATGGAGTCCTTAAAAGAGCTCTACAAGTCAAGGTTGTGGATGAATGTATCATTTTTTACTCATAATTTGATCGTGTTATATTTTTTTTTCCAGTAATATATATAAGACCACTCAAAATCATATGTTTAGAGATATATTGTTTTTTCAAACCATACCATTCAAAATCATATGTCTAGAGATATTTTGTTTTCTCAAACCATATTGATTTGAAACCTACATAATTTTTTATATTCCTTAATTAAAACCATTTATAGTATTTATAAATTTCCAATAATTTTTTGCATTCTCTTATTATATATGTAGTTATATTAGTACATTTTTCATACAAAAAGTCGTCATTTGGTTGAAGATATTGTGATTCAAAAGTTTTCATATAGGTGAAACATTCACGATCCAAATATGATGATTTGAAGAAATGGGTTATATCGCATCGATGATATTTGTAATATGATTTTATCTTTCAACCAAAACAAATGAAGCTTTTCAATTCTTTCTTTATATTTAGTTTCTCATTTAATATTTATATGTGATTTGTGTGTATTACTCAATCTTGAATGTGACTCTCAAAACATCAATGTTTTGCTTGGAATATCTTTCTCATTCTTCTTTTTCAAGAAAAATATTTTGATTGCATGTTAGTAAAGAATTGTCATCAAGTTTCTATGGTTGAATGATGTTAAATGAAGAAAAAAGATTCATAAAATGGATATAGGTTTTTCTGTTTGAGCAAAGTTGACGATTGTTAGTTTTTTCTTTTGATTTAAATGTATGTTTATGTAACATATTTATTAATATTCAACCACCCAATGCTAGGGGTGTCGAACGGGTAAAATTTTTGGGTTTCGGGTAGAACTGGTATTTTCTTAAGAAAATAATACCTGATACCAGAACTATATTGTAATTCGGGTTTTCGGGTTTCGGTTATACGGGTTTGAGGTCGGGTCGGGTAATTATCGGGTACACCCGAAAATTTCATAAATGACAGTTATTGATAATTTTTGTTAATTTTTATTTTTTTTATTTTCACATGTTGGTTGGTTTAATAAAGATTCGGGTAGGAAAATACTCCATACAATTAACAAGTACTTATTTAATAACAATACAAATCATTATAATATGTTACGTATTTTTTTAATTCCATTTCGTGCGATAGTGATAAACTGAGAATTGTGATGACGGTTCAGGACTTCAGCTTCAACATCGTATTCACTTTGCAAGTTTGCGTCGACTTTCGAGCCGTCGTTCATAATAAGGAAACGAAGGGTTTTGTTTTATTTGAAGTGTGCGTACGTGACTGCATTGTATATTTGATATTATTTAAAAAACAAATTTGGGTATTCGGGTATACCCAAAAATAAATATTCATACCTAAAACCCGACCTATACTATTATGGGGTTAACCTGTTACCTGAATGTTCATACATGTTACCCGTTCTACCCGAATTCGAAACAGGTCAGGTGGGTAGAACGGGTTTCAGGTTTTTTCGACAGGCCTACCCAATGCTTTTATTTATTTGATTGTAGTTTTTCTATTTTGATTATGTTTATTGTCTATTATTTTTTTGTAGGGTTATTCTGCACAACATATTTAAAAGACAATATTTAAAAGATAACATAATTTTGAACATTTGATATGTAATTATGATAGACTTATCATGATATGTTATTCATATGAAACTAATTTATCCATATTACTATGACAAGAATTACATATGACATTTACGAGATATATATATATATATATATATATATATATATATATATATATATATGTGATTTGTTTAACATGTATATGCATCTATGTATGTTATAAATTTATAATTAAATATCTTTATGTTTAATAACTAAAAGGATTAAAATGATGCATCAAAACAAATTATTTAGATGAATATAATAATAATAATAATAATAATAATAATAATAATAATACATTTCCAAGTACCGCATTCATTTAAAACTCACACAACAACTAAAGAGTTTTCTAATTTATGTATCTTTATTAGTTACAACTCAAGAGTTTTTCACTTATGGTTATTAATTAGTAATCACTAATAACCTTTTATTTTCCTTTCTTTTATAAGGTTGTAAAGTTTTGCTCATTAAAAACATTAATGTATTTGAAGAGATTTGTGATTTAAATATGAAGAGTTAATATAAATGTTATAATAGATGTTTTAGTATTTTTATGTTATTAAAAGTTATAATGTTTATTTTTCACATTTTTTATTATTCGTTGTATATTTTAATACACATGTTATAATAGATGATTTCTATTTTTATGTTACTAAAAGTTGCATTTCATATTTTTGTTCATACGTTTTGTTACCCGTTATATTATCATTCATTTGATATATAGTTTACACAATTTTAAACGGTTTATAAAATTATCAAATAATTGTATATATAACAATGATTTAAAAATTCAACTATAATGTTTAATAAAACTAATATGTTAATTGTATGTTTGCTTTACTACTAACATTTTGTTTCAAAGTAGAAATATTAAATAATAATTTGGTAAAAGTAGGGGTGTAAACGAGCCGAGCCGAGCCCGAGCCTGACCAAGCTCGAGCTCGGCTCGTTTAATTTTAAGGAAGCTCGAGTTCGAGCTCGAGCTCGATTTGAACCTTAAAATGAAGCTCGAGCTCGGCTCGTGAACAATTTAGTGGGATCATGAGCTTAATCGAGCCTAAACGAGCCTTTATATATATATATATATATATATATATATATATATATATATATATATATATATAAGGCTCGTTTAGGCTCGCGAGCCCATTAATTGAAGCACGGCTCGAACTCGTTTAATAAACGAGCCTCATATTTAGGCTCGAGCTCGAATCAGGCTCGTTTAATTCGATCTCGAGTCGAGCTTTTAACGAGTCAATCCCGAGTAGCTCACGAGTAGTTCGGCTCACTTACACCCCTAGGTAAAAGTTATTATTTTAACTATATAATTCTATTCTCGCGCAACGCACGAGGATTCGCGTAGTCATTAATAATTTTGCATCTAAAAAAGCTAGAAAAATTATATTTCTTTAAATATTTGGATTTTTATAATCGAAAATATTATATTTAGACGCCAGTATAAATAATTTATCTTTCAATTATTGAGTTATTATAGAAAAGTTAATAAAATTTGTATATTTTAAGGGTCTTTTTTCCTTTATCGTTCTGGGCCCAAATACATTTGGAATGGTCCTGCTTCATCATTTATTTAAAAGGAAATAATTGTAATCGCATTCTAGTTATTTAGGTTTATTTACATTAACCTAAATATTAAATTGGATTGGGTTTTCGGGTTTGGGGATTAATTGGTAATGTTTGTAAGTTTTTATGTTTAATAGGTGAAGGTCGTGCTATTGTAAAAATAGACTAAGTAACAACCTTTAGACGATGCGGTATGGGCCAATAACGAGAAGCAACCGGATAATGTGACACACGAAAACGCCGTCGTGACGGGGGAACACCCCCCCCCCCCCCCCCCTTCTCGTTTCTTCTCGTTATGGCACTTCTCGTGCTCGTCACAACTTATTGAAACGGGAATGAGAACCAATCAAAATCATTTTTCTTCATCCTTCTCTCTTTCTCTCTCTACCTTTTAACAAGTTGTAACATTGAAACATTATTTCCTACATGGTGTTATGGTCGTTATGATGGTGTTAAGGTTGATGTGGCATGTAAGATGACGTTATAACACCGGCCCATACCCAATGTTCTTAGATAGAATTAACAAATAGTGGGTCTTGATTATCGTAATTAATGATGGTTATGTGGTGATTTACGAGAATAGGTGTATACGGTAATTTACGAGATATGGGATTAGTTATGCTGACAGCTCATTTGACATGAACGGGTTCCTGAGAGTTGATGCACTAGAAGTTGTTTTTTGTTTCTTTTTTTCTACTAGCTCTGTGCTTCAAATTTTTTTTTTAATATAATTGCATTTTTTATGAAGTGACATCATTTTTGTCATTCTTTTTGCTTATTTAAAAAAATCACTAAATCTTATGTATTCCTCTGTTCACACGTTTAATGAATGCGCAAGGTCCATTGATTTATTTTAGATTTCACACTTTAATGAATGCGCAAGGTCCATTGATTTATTTTAGATTCTTGTGAAAGACCATTGGAACTCTTCTCCGTCTCCATTGACCCATTAACATAGTGTGGACCCATGAACATTAATGTATGAAGTACAACACACTCCACTTGACTTTGTCATTGGTCTATATAGTCTCCAAGTAAGCAATTTTTTGTCATAAAGTTTTGGCTTAAAAAGTTAAATTTTGTGTTTTCTAAAAAGGAAATCTCCAAGAAAGGCATAATATTTTAGGTCAGTTTATGGTTTAATCTCAAATTAAATTTTGTTTACAAAAAGGACATAATACCGGCTAGAACTTCGGAATAACCCTTTGTGGCCGGTTTTGCAGATTTAGCCGGTATTCCGACTTTTTTCACTATTTCGTCAAAATATTGGGATTTTTTCGTTAATTCAGCTAAAACTTTGGAATAACCATTTTTATCAATATATTAAAAAGGGTTTTCTTTTTAAATGAGTGAATTTTTTCATATCTTTTTATACAACGTTAGATATTCAATTTTAAAGTCAAGAAATTTATTAAAAAAAAACTATCTATACAATCCACAAAGTTACCAAACTTCATAAACTTGTCTGAAAATCTTTACTGAAGATAGAGTGCTCCATGATTGCAAGATGAAATTCATACAAAAATATTTTGTATTTTCTTTTGATTTCATTATTGGTTTAAGTATTGAGATAACCACAACACATACATAATAATACTAATCAGGTATACTTAAATCTATGGAATAACCTTTCTCGTTAATACTCGTTTTCTTCTTCATTCTATTGGTTGTTTAAAACCTTATTCCATGTGCCCTCTTTCTCCCACTGTTTCTTTCTATCTATTGCAAAATTGGGAAGGATGCGATAAAGGATACATACACACACCCCTCAGATAGATCTATGTCTTTCCTTTTTATATGCACACACACACACATAAAAGTTTCTAATCTGGAACATGTGTGTACGTGTGTGAAATGAGGGTATGAAAATTCAAACGAATCTTTGTTTTATGGACTATCCAAGGCAAGACTAGTTGCTTCCAAGATATTGCTACTGTCCTTGGCAAATTGAGGTACAAGTTTAACATGAGCATGTTGAAGTGCATGATTCAACCCGTTTATTTTTATGTCAATCAATTTATTTTGTTTCAGGTTGATTGGTTTAGAGTATAGACCTTAGACGTATTTCGTTTTGTGCTAGATTAAAACACTAAATAAGTTGAAAGAGTACAACTTGGAGAGGTGGATACGAAAAAGTGAAAAACAAAAAGGAGTAGTAGTTTGAGACGCGGACGAGTGAAATTTACAATAAGTTTAAGGGTAATTGATCAATTAACGAAAAAGCCCCAAAATTCTAATCAATTAACGAAAAAACCCACAGTACCGGCTAAATCTGCGAAACCGGCCACGAAGGGTTATTCTGTAGTTTTAGCCGGGATTTTGTCATTTTTTGTAAACAAAATTTAATTTGAGATTAAATCGTAAATTCACCCAAAATATTGGGACTTTATTGGAGATTTCTCTTTCTAAAATTAGTTTTGTTTGAAATATAAAACAATAATAATGAAACCAAATTGATTTCAAAAAGCAACTATACACAATATGATCAATTTGATAAGTACATTTTTGTTAGAATGAAACTTTTGTTAGAATTACTTGGAAAAGAAAATTGAATATGCCCTAATAATTTGATTGAAGTTATAAGGCACTTCTAATTCCCTAAAAAATATGTTCCTCATAGTGTCGCTAATATGTGAAGATAAAGACCCTACGAGAAAGACTTGATTACGAAATGTAATGTGCAAACAAAATTGAATATGCCTAACAATTTGATTGACGTTTTAAGGTACTTCTAATTCTACTAAAAAAAAACTTGTCACTTATTCTATAACTAATATTTGAAGATAAATAAGGACCCTAAGAGAAAGAATTCATCACCAAATGTGATCTGCAAAGGAATTCTAAAGATGTATAAAGTAATCAATTTTGGAAAATATGAGAAACAAACAATAATACAGTTATGGAAGGCATTGTACGGTGCATGTCGAATCCAGGAGTTATGTGAGAATCGACCACGCGGGTAGTGAGGGTATGAATTATAAAATTGTAATGGAAAATTTTGTGTCGCAGTCTTATTAACTTTTAATAATACTTTTATATTCTTCTAAATTTTATATTACATATATGGATTTGATTCGCATCATCTCAGGGAATTTAACAAACCCCAACATTTAGAATTGGTGAACGCACTAACATTGTTGTAGCTCATTTTCATGGGTGATTCTCATCTATGTTTTATTTGTATTATTTGCAGGATGTGAAAACAATAATAATGTCTGGCCCAAAACATTCCTTGCTAATAGTAGTTAATTTTTTCTGATAGTTTACATAATATACCATAACAATATAAGAAAATCTATTCCCTTTGGGCTGTTAAATGATAATAATGTTTATGTCATAAATAATCCATAGCTTGGATGTTGGTATGTGTTGAGTTGGACATACTTGATAACAGAGCTAGAACTTGTCCAACCATTCTAAATTGATGTTCAATTAAACAAAATTAAGTAAAAGCTCCATCAATTCATCTCTTAGGCATTTCATCAAACACATATTAATATTGCACATTAAGAAAAAGTTCCCTCCATATAGATGTTGATTTTGATGGAAAAGAGGAGCAAATGAAGAAAATAAACAAAGAGAAAAGTATAACTGTGAAAATGAAGTATCAATGATCAAGTGTAAGATAGATACATACTCATCCTTTTATAGATCTAAATGTTAGCACTAACAACCCTCTTCCTAGTAATAACCAACCAACTAACACACTACATTAACCATCAATTATATAAAGTAACATGAATAATAACCAACCAACTAACACACTACATCAACCATCAATTATATAAAGTAACATGAATAATAACCAACCAACTAACACACTACATTAACCATCAATTATATAAAGTAACTTGAATGGACCATCAGCTACATAAAATGACTATGAACTCACTACTTTTAGCAACACCCCCTCAAGTGGGAGAATGACTAACTCCCAACTTGTGAAGTTAATTGATAATGTTGTTTATTAGGAAGTTTTTTAGTAGAGTTGTGGCTAACTGAGACTGAGATGGGACATGGTACTGAGCAATGGATAAATAAGCCCCTCTTGCAACTTTTCTTGAACAAAATGACAGTCTAATTCTAGATGATGTTCTAGAAAAACCAGATCTTTTGAAATATAGATGGATTCTTGGATTTCACATTTAAGATGAGCATGCGTAAGACCGGTAACAGAAACTTCATGTAGAAAGCGACATAATCAAGCTAGCTCAATATTTGTATGTCGTGTGTTTCTATACTCATTTCTAAAGAAGATAAGAATAATGTAACTTGTTCTTCCTAAAGTAAGTAACATGTACCTTGGATCATAAGTTCATATTCAACAATTTGACAGATTTGACCCTGTAACAATTTTTTTTGCCAAATCAAAGAGAATTACATTCCAACGAGCTATATTATTTAGATCTTCCAATTTTGTTTTCAATTTGTTGATCATCGATCATTTGTCGATTCAAGTGTTTCTTCAACATGATTCATCAGCTTACTTCAAAAAAACAATAAAAATGGGCCACCGCAAAGGGGTTGCTCCATACGGGTAGAGGGTTGGTAGTGCTAACATTTTAGATTATGTTCTTTGGGGGTTGCTCCAAGTTGACTTTGGTATTTAGTAATGTTGTATATTGTATATCCATGATTACAATAAGAATATATATATATATATATATATATATATATATATATATATATATATATATATATATATATATATATAAGAGATACATTTACACTCATAACCCTCTAATATAATTATATACATATCACACTTTAGCTATCTAATATTCCCCCACTAGCTAAGGCGGGGGAGCGACCTGTAGCTTGGATTGTAATAAGAGAAGCCGTTGTGAGGGCAGTGGCTTGGTGAACGCATCTACAATCTGATCATCCATAGATATAAAGTGAACTGAAAGCTTCCATTGGACCACCTTTTCTCGGACAAAGTGAAAATCAAGTTCAAAATGTTTTGGACGTGCATGTAAGATAGGATTAGCTGAAAGATACGTAGCACCAAGATTATCACACCACAACATAGGATCCGACTTAACAGGAACTTGAACTTTTCATAATAGAGTTTTGAGCCATGTGAGTTCAGCAACGGTATCGGCTAGGGCCTTGTATTCAAACTTTGTTGGCGATCGAGATACAGTCTGTTGTTTTCGGCTAGACAATGATACTAGTTTGGAACCTAGGTAGATAGCATATCTCCCAGTGGATCGACGATCGTCTTGGAAACCAGCCCAGTTAGCATCAAAGAAGCCGATCAGTGAGTTTTAAGTTGAATCAGTATAGACATGGAGGATGGTACTCGAATCATGCTTAAGGCACAAACCATAGTCAACGGTGCCATGTAAGTAACGAAGAATTCATTTGACTGCTGACTAATGATTCTCAGTGGGGGAGTGCATAAACTAGTAGACTTTGTTAACTGCGAAGGTATTATTCATACGAGACAATGTGATATACTGAAGAGATCCTACTAATTGACGATATTTGACCATATTATCAAACTTGGAATTGTCACCAAGAGCAAGATTTGCATTACTGGTCATAGGAGATGAGACCCGTTTAGCATCAGACAAACCTACACGTTGTAAGAGTTCAAGGATGTGCTTTCTTTGTGATATAACAATTTCATGACCCTGATGAGTGACTTCAATATCGAAACAACCCATATCCTGAACAACAAAAGATTGGCTAATACTCTTTACCACTTTATTAATCGCATGCGAGTTGTTTCATGTAAATATAATGTCATCAACATAGAAAAGCATGTATAAAAGTTTTCCTCGATGAGAGTAAATAAACAAGGACGGATTCATCTTGGAACCCTTAAAACCAAGGGAATAAAGTACTGTAGATAGATGGTGGAACCACACTCTAGGGGCTTGCTTTAATCCATATAAGGACTTGTGAAGCAAGCAAACTTGATACGGTATGGTCGAGTTAACAAACCCATGGAGTTGTTGCAAATAAATTGTCTTAGTGAGATTACCGTGTAAGAAGGCATTTTGTAAATCGAATTTCCTTAAGGACCATTTATGTGTTACGAATAGAGATAGACAACACAAATAGTTGTCGATTTTACTACGAAATTGAACAACTCCTGATAATCAATGCTCGATTCTTGCCGAAACCCTTTTGCTACTAGTCATGCCTTGTAACGTTTAATCGCCCCTATTTGATCCCTTTTTTAATTTTTATACCCATTTGCAATAAACAACATTGGAATTTGGAACACATGGCACTAACATCTAGGTAGCATTTTGCATTAGGGCTGAATACTCTTCTTCCATGGCACTGCACCACTTAAGATCCATATTAGTAATCGTAAAGGTTGTTGGTTCGGTGTGTATTTGGTATGGTAGGAGGTGGAAACATAGGGTTTGGTTAGTTTTGGATTGTAGCATAGATTGGTGGTTCGAGTACGTGTAGGTTGTTTGGTGTTATAAAAAGGAGCAGTAGGTATAAGCGAAAGTGGTGGATTAGTGTTTTGGGAAAAGGCGGTGATATGTGTGAATTAATGGTGGTTTGGTCGTGGGTTGTTCATGAGGGGAAGTGGTGGGAGGTGTCATATCTATTGGGTCAGATTGTGCAATAGGTGTTGTGGATGGTAAGACGATGGGTGGTAAGGTAGGATTTGGATAGATTGAGATATAGAGATTTGAAGTGGTTGTAGACGAAGTGATTATAGGAGGTCTTTGAAAAGGGAAGGATTTCTCATTAAGTTGAACATGACGTGCCACATATATGTGATCAGATTGTGGGCCTAAACACAGATAGCCATGATGAGCAGTGTTGTAAGCAAGAAACACACAAGGTGTAGAACAAAAGTCGATTTTGTGTTTTTTGCATGGACGGAGATGAGGAAAACACTGACATCCAAAAACCCAAAGAAAGGAAAAATTGGGTTTATGTTCAAAGGGTGAGGTGTTGGAGTTTGTATAGGATGGTATTCGGTTAATAAGATATGTTGTGTTGTCAAAAGAAAAATGCCAAAACCATTGAGGAACATTGGATTGAATGAGAAGAGTAAGATCGGTTTTGACAGCATGCTGATGTCGTCACTCAACAAAACCATTTTGTTCGCTAGTATGCGGACACGAAAGGCGATGAGTAATGGCGAGAGGAGAGAAAAATTGCAAGAGATTTCGAAACTCGCCTCCTCAATCGGTTTGGACGAATTTTAGTTTGGTTTGAAATTGTCGTTCAACCATCACAAGGAATCGTTTAAAAGTAGTATAAATGTCAGATTTTAGTTTTAATGAAAAAATCCACATAAAGCAAGAATAATGATCAACACACAACATAAAATATTTGTGACCATCATAAGAGGTAACAAAAGTCGGGCCCCATACATTACAGGAAATATAAATCTAAAATGTGTGAAATTTCGTAAATAGATGGTGATAGATGAAGTTTAGACGATTTACCAAAATGACACGAATCATAAAAAGTACTATCACACTTATTTTGTAAAGGTAAATGTTATTTAGATAACATGGACTTCAAGAGTTGTTGATGTGGATGTCCAAGTCTTTGGTTCCATGTGGTGGATGGAGAACGGTTGGTAGAAAACGCTATTTTGTGAATAGGTTATGTTTGAGGAAGATGAAAGGAGTAGAGACCGCCATTACATGAACCCATGAGGAGGATATTGCATGTAAGCATTTCCTTTGCAAAAAAGAAATATGAGTGAAATTCGAAGTACACATGATTATCAAGACAAAAGTTTTGGACAAAAATGAGGTTTTGTTTTATTTAAGGAAGATGAAGTATGTCTTTAAGGGTGAAGGTTTTGTTTGGCGAGTAATATTGTGACGAACCAATATGTAGAATGGGTAAATCGTTACTATTTTCATTGTGAAGATTATCATCACCATAGTAGGTGTAACGTCCCATTTTCACAACAAAATTTTTCATTTTTATTAAGGTAAGATTCCCAGTTTATTAATCCATTATTTAAGAAAAGCCATTTATTCAAAATTAAATTTGTTAATATCATATTATTATAGGAAACACGGAATCTTCAAAGTTGTTGATGAGTGTGTACAGTCCCACCTTTGCCTTCCCGCTACCTGAAACAATAAACAATTGGATAAACATAAAGCTTAATGAGTTTCCCCCAAAATACTACCACATAAACATAATAACCAACATCATGCATACAGAGCCTTCAGCTTGACTGGAATGCCACACCGGCCTACAAACTATCCGGAACGCTCACAGAACCGTCAACATGACTGGAACGCCTCATGGGGCCTTCATCCTATCTGGACCGTTCTCTGGGCCTTCGGCCTAACGTCCTGCAGTCTATTCGGGACGCCCTGGGTCTTTTGGCCTTTAGTCTACATTGGTTGGCCTCAACCCAAACCGCTCCTCTCGAGCCTTTGTGCCTACGGCTTATAGTCGGCCCACACTGGGTATCTTGGCCTACCACACAGAGCAGGACCGCCTCAACCCAAACCAAACACAATATGTCGACATATAAACAATCTGGATCAAGTAGGCACATAATATAGGTAAACAACAATCATACAGGTCATTACCGCCTACTGGTCCTCTGACAACATACAACCCTAATACGAGCTAACCTCCATAGAATGTGTAACCATAAGTAACCAGAGGTGAGATAGCCACCTGAACAGATGGTCCTACTCTAAAGCCACAACCAAATAAGGAATAGGCAAGAGAGCCTAGACCAAGAGTTCTCAGGCTATCATACATGACAACAGACAATTCCTAAGGGCACTCCATAGATGATAACCAGCAAGCACATATACATACAGTCTTATAGATTACTACAGCATAGCAACATTCTCGATACTAGAAAACATATTTAACATATCACTACAGCATAGCAGCATACTCGATACCATAACAAAGATCTAACAGATCCCTAAGGAATGTATCTACTACCAGATAACAAAAACTAGTGGGTTGACATTGGTGCCTTCGACCTACGGGTACAATGAAGCGAAACTCACCTTGAAAAGTGTGTAGGTAACCACTGTACCAATGAAGAACTCTACCAGCTTCAAATCACTTCCAATCACCGACATGTCGATACTTGAGTCAATACCCGATCATAAGTCATAGTCACTTGTAACAGTGACCACCTCACATGAAATGACGATTAGGGTTAAATAAGAACACTTAACTCATTAAGGACATAATCACATAAGGGTAGGACTGATTAATGTTTAACTTAGTCATCCTCGGGTATAATAATAATAATCCAATCAATATCCCAAATACGCGCCCGATCATTGTTCAAAATAAAGGTCCCCGATTCTAGGGTTTCCACATAAAATGATAAATAGGGTTAGTGTTCCACACTAAAACCCCTTAAGGAATTAATTCATTAATTCCAATATTGCATTAAGTTAATTCTAGGACATTATTAAGTATTATTTAAAGTTTAATTAACAGTTTTAACACGGGTACCGACTAACTCCAAAACTAGGGTTTTCTTTGACATTAGGGTTTTCTAAACACTAATTAGGGTTTCTAATCCAAACGCGTGCCACTCGGTCTAAAGTTGGATGTTTAGGTAATTTAATGTTTAATAAATCGTGCACCACCCAACGCCACCATGGGCAATGGTGGTTGGTGGCGGTTCGTGGCGGCAACCACCCAACTACATACGGCGGGGGCGACGGTTTCAAGTGACAATTCTAATAATCCAAGCACACATAAAGTTCCTACATCATTCATACACACACTAGCATTAGAAATAAAACCAAAATGTCCAATACAACAACCAAGATGGTGGTAGGAGGTGGCAGCCACCACCTCACGGTGGTGGTGGGGGTTTTCGTTGGTTTTCCGGCCAACCAACACACATACACGCCGATGTACACTGAAATACATACACCCACATGTAGATTCACACTCAACACAACTACCCACTAATGATGCCATACGAATGCTGAAAGAATGTTGGCGATGGGACAACCGTCGGAGCGGCGACAGCAATGGGTGCAAAGCAGCGACGATAGAAACGAAGAGGGATGAAGGGAAGCGGGTTGCGCTAGTACCGGATAGAAACAAAAGCAACCTTAGACATGCTCTTCCAAATTCCCATAGAAATAGCGTCCACAAGTCAAGCTTCACCTTCGTTGACAGCAACAGTAGCCGCCACGACTTCGTTTCCTAATCTCCCCGACTAGCACGATGCTAGCTACCAGATATCACCTTCGTCGGCAGCGGAAGCAAGAGAAATAGTGGTGCTTGATCGTTCATGATTTTGCCAACCGTAAGGGTCCACCGGTGGTCTTGGTTGATCGGAACGGCAAGCGAATGGGGTGGCGGCGGTTGGAGTATAGCATGTGGCGGCTGCTCTATATGAAAGGCAGGAGGGAACGACGAGTTTAAGTCCCCAACTCCAATTCCAAACTTGAATACATTTCTACAAGATCGCTTCCTACTACTACAACTCATTTTCAATTTAAACCCACTGATTACGACACAGCCGCTGCTTCACAAACTCCTTTACATTTCAAGTCCTAATGTTAGAATATAAACCCCAAATTCTGGAAATTATATCATTTAACACCATATGGCCAACACTGATAAATTATTACAGATTTAGGTCTAAAATAAAATAAAATTGAGGATACATATCAGGGTTTTAGGCCTTATTATTTATTTATTTACTTATTTATTTTATTTTAAACGGAATGTTACACCAGGCCTCAAAATTATTGAAAGTTGATAGGTCTTGTGTAATATATTGTCTAGAGCCCATGTCTGGGAGCCAAGAGAATATCATTTGTGAGCGGTAGTTTGTAAAGTTAGCTGAAGGTCATTGTCTTGTTCTCAAGGTTGTTGGATCACGGTTAGGGAATTGTGACAGGATGTGACCAATCCCACACCTGTTGCATGTGCCAAAAAACAGGGTTTTGATTAGAAGCCTAATTAAATTGATTATGGTTACCTAATCCTTGATTTATGTTGTTGTAGTTCCTCTTCCACGTCTAGAGTCACGTCCATGACCACAATTATTTCTGGATATGTTGGTGTGGAAGGCTTAAGCAGGTTGTGCATGAACAGATTGAACTTGAAGGCCATGTTGCGAAAAAAGTTGCTAAATAGTGTGTGGTTGATCCAGCTAAGGAGTGGAAGAGGTAGCACCACGAATGGATGAGGTGTGACTGTTTGTGACAGCCGTGAAATCTTGATCCAGAGAGATGTTTGTTGTTGATTTCATGATCATGTAATCATGGTCTGATATCAAGCCATGAAGTTCTACAAAGGCAGTTGGGAATTGACGACCAAGATGGGTTGACTTCAACTTGTTGTATTCTTCTCTTAGACCCGAGATAACTAGCATCACTAAATCTTTTTCTTTCATTGGTTCACCTATATTGGCAAGTGCATTAGAATATTCTTGAGCTCGTGTTAGGTATGTAGAGCCCAGGTGAGTTTTCAGGGTGTATTCCCTAGAGAAAGTGTGAGGTGCATATTCTCATTCAAGAGATAGCCAAATATCATGAGAGGTGTTGCCTAGAGCATGTTAGAATAATGCCTCATAGATGGTAGAAACGAGAAGCATAAGGACGTAAGCATCATTGGAAACTCATGTGTTGTAATCAGCGTTTTGTTGTGGGGGTGTATTGTGTCATATTTGTCTTTTCTTGATGATGAAGATGGGATAATAATCAGTGGACAGGGAATTGTGCAATCAATATAACTGAACAAGTTGTTGGTGAGAAGGTATGGTTGGAACATCGCCTTCCAGTAACTATAATTGGTAATAGAGTGAAACAAAACTTATGGGGACAAGGGAGAGTTTTGTTTTTTGGGGTAAAAGTTGTAAGTGTTATTGATTAGCAACAGAAAGAATAAAAAAAATAGAAATTTGATGTTTTTGTAGGTGGCGACACTGTGGTGCAAATCGACATAAGCAAGAGAGGGAAGCACTATAGGCTTGATCGGTTGTTTGATTTTGATGGTCTCTTTCTTTTGTTTTCTTTTCATCAGTGTTTTTTAGGGTACAACGTAAGGCTCTGATACAAAGTTGATTTTGGTAATCAGTAATGTTGTATATTATATATCCACGATTACAATAAGAGTGTGTATATATATATATATATATATAAGAGATATATTTACACTCATAACCCTCTACTATAATTATATACAAATCACACTTCAATTTTCTAATACTCCACACGAGGATGATACCACAAAAGCTTTGGAGGATAAACATCCATACAAGCCATCACCATCCACGTTGAGTACCATATTTTCAAAACCTCCCATTTTAGTGGATATTGGCAATGTCCTTGGGGGCATCATTTCCTAAAGGAACCTTGTGTGTGAGAGATGGGTTGAGAGATCAACACATTTTGGATGCTCTTTGTGGAGAAGTTCAACTATAGCCAAAGAGATCCTAAGTGTTATTACATATGTGGTTAATTTATAGCTAGGGGAAGATGTCCATCGAGTTTGGCAGAATTTGTTGTCTCTGCTCCTCTCACACCACTCTTAAAACCTGATATGGGAATACATCCTATTGCATTAGGAATTATATGGAGACTTTTGGTTTCCAAGTTGGCTATGAAAGTTATTAGTAAAGAAATGGCCAAGTATCTCCATGATTTTCAGTTCGGGGTCGGGGTGTTGGGTGGTGTTAAGGCTGATTACATAGCGCCAACATGGTGGTGAGTGAGCGCTACGATGTCGTGTCTCTTTCCATGCTTTTTTGGACTTGTCCAATACCTTTAACCATGTGGACGGATCCACATTACTTCATGAGGTCAGATTGAGGTGCCCTTCTAAATCCTTGTGGGTAGAATTCCTACATGGTCAAGCATCTAGGTTGTATCTAGGAGACACATATATTTGGTCTACTACTAGGGTTCAACAAGGAGAACCCTTAGGACTATTGTTTTTTTTCCGTTGTACTGCACCCACTCTTGCATAACATTAGAGACAATCACAAGCTTCTTCTCCATGCATGGTATCTTGATGATGACATACTTATTGGAGATATGGAGGACGTGGCCAAAGTGTTGGACATCATTAAGGGGATTGGCCTAGAATTGGGCCTTTAGTTGAATATCAAGACAACCAAGCTCTTTTGGCCATCGTGTGATGGTAGGAAGCTTCGTGATGGGGTATTCCCGGTGGGATTAGGAGGCCGCCATTAGGGGTGAAACTTCTTGGGGGAGCTGCTAGTAGAGATGCTAGTTTCATTAGCAGCTTAGCCATAAAAAGAGCAAAATTTTTTGTAAATGTGACGTGTCTTCTTCCACAATTATCTGACCCCATAGTGAGCTCCTTCTGCTTCGTTCTTGTATGGGTATTGCTAACCTTTTTTTTGGGCTGAGGACGTGCCAACCCGTTCACAAGGAGGACATTGTGGTTTGTGGTGGCCCTTTTTTTGGCGACATACAGTAATGAATTGATACCCTACCAATTAGGTTTGGTGGTTTGGTTTTATAGTTGGTAGTAGAGGTAACCTCATATGCTTTTGTTGACTTAAGGGCCTTATCTTGGGTGTTGCAAGACCACATCTTACGAGATATCAACATATATGGTATGGATTCTGATTATGCTTGTGCATTGGCTTCTCTTCGTAACAAGCTTCTAGACATTGACCTTAGCAGTTTTACTACTAAGGACACCCCCTAAATCCTATAATACACTAGTGAGTGCCCTTTGTAGTAAAATTCTCCAAGATATGGAAGTGCATTTCGACATGACGGCTTGGCAAAAAGCTGTTTTCCAGTGTTTATGTGCACCACATGCTCAAGATTTTCTTCTAGCTATCCCTATAGATGGGCTTGGTCAACATATGTCTCCTGTGGAGTATCGTACTATCCTTAAATATCAGCTCATGATCCCAATATTTCCAGATGACGAGATATGTATGAGGTGCCACAAGTCGTATTTGAACTCTTTTCGAGAGCATGCAGTTCATTGTAAAGAACTCTCGTGGTTCAAATACATGTATGATATGGTTAGGGATGCTTTGTTCAACATATTTAAGTGTGCCGGTGTTTTCTCCATCAAAGAGACACCTATGAATTTCTTGACTAACCCTACAGAAGGAAAGTCAATCCTTAGACCGGCTGCCATTTTGATATTTTGATGGGTTGGAAGGAATCACACATGTGTGGACCTTACAGGGTTCCCCTCTCGTGGGCTTGATGGCCGGGGATTTCAAATCGGCACAGGTTGCTTTAAAAGCTGCTACATGCAAGATCACAAAACATGAGAAATCGTGCATGGAAAATCAACACGTGTTTATATCATTTGTGTTTGATACGTTTCGTTTCCTCGCGCTGGATGCGGTGAAACTTTTTAATAAAGTACAATGAATCATGCATAGCACTGTTATATCCCTAGATCTATGGATGTAGTCTTCAAAAAAGTTGGTTTTACCATACAAAAAAGCTTAGCGACACAGCTTGTTGCATGTTTGCCTTCTCACTCGTACTATTGATAACTAAGTTATAATAAGAAAAAATGTCCTCACGTTTTGAGAAAAAAATAAAAAAAATAAATAATAGTCGCTTAAACAAAAATTCCAAACAGAGTACATCTTAATCGATTTTGTTCAAAAACCTCTTCAATTAACAAAATAGTCAACATGTTTGATTCAACAATGTTCTTGCAAAAGGGATGAAAAAGACATCGTTCTTTTTTTGTTTCAACTATGCAATCATGTAAAAAAAAAAAACAAAACAAAAAAAAACAACAAAACAGAGTAGATAGGGTAAATCATATAGTGGGGTAAGAGAGAAGAATTTGCTTGAGTGTTTGAGACACTTTGCTTTAGTTGATTTATGGGCCTTTGGATTCAGTATTTATGTTTTTTTATTTTTTTAAATGTGTATAATGCTGAATTAAATATCCCTTGAGGATTTACAAACATTCTTTTCGATATCATTTAATCGTACAAAATACGAGGATTTTATTAACAAAGTTTCAATTTTTAGAGGTTGAATACTATTTTCAAGTTGAGTATGTTTTGTGGGGTTAAAGCTACCATTGCACAGGGCCCAAAATGTAGAAGGGCCCAGAAGTTATTTTCTATGTTTATTTGCCCAAATCACAGACAAGAAGTCCGAAACGAAACTAAAAGAGAATACAAAATTTGGGAAATCGGAAGTGGGCAAATACGTAATTTTGCAAGAAATTAGAAAAGAGAAGTCAAGCAGAAGCAGTAGCGGAGGGAAGTTTCAGATTTCCCAAGGGTTACTCCAATTCTTTTAGATTCAGGGTAACATTTTATATCCAAAAGAGCAAAAGGCACAGCACCAGATGGTGAATTCGAAGTACCCATGCTTTTCTATCTATTCGCGTATGTTTATTTACTTCTCAGTTTAACTAGAAAAAGTAATGGGGAAAATTTCGTTTATATCCTTAAAAACATTAGATATTACTTATATATCCTTTCAAATATTGATATTACATATATATCTATCTCAAATTATAAAACTCACATATATATATATATATATATATATATATATATATATATATATCCATACTTATAATTTAATTAGATTTAAATCTATGTTAATAAAACATTACCATTGTGTCCACGTGGAAACTTCATAGCCCCTTCGTGTAAAATTTTCCCGCCTAAAAGTTTCAATAAGAAGTACCGAATATACCCCAAACCATTTCATCGAGATTTTGGTTTTGAAACTGAATATCAGAACAAATATGATGCTAATCTATTCCACAAGTAACGCTCAACATTCTAAACTGAAGTCCATAAATCAGTAACTTCAACGAACGAATTTGTGTATATTGACTCTGCCATTGTGTCCACCGTCTCTTTTTCTATGCTTTGTCTCTCCCATTTTGCCCTAATTCTTTGGAATTTCCAAATATGAAGCCGATATATATCAGTAATTTTTTGTATCTATTTCCATTTCCCTCATTCTTTGTATCTATTTTTCAAGAAACCCATTAAACCCTAGATCTAAATAATGTCGACGCCACTCCTGTCTTTCTCTCTCCATCCTTTGTCCATCTCTTTGTCCATCTCTTTCAGGAAATTTTGTGTGCATTCATTTCTTACAGATGCGTGGGTCTTGAATCCTTCCATGAAGGCCATGGAAAAAGTTGTTGATTTTCAGTCTGTAAAAATCAGGACTGCTGCTTTTACACCTGTAAAAATCATTTGTCCACCAACTATTCAATCATTTGCTTGACTGAGTCATGGAGGTAATTTTTGATTTTTCACAGTTAATATTAGTTTTAGAGATTCATATAGATGTTTAGTAGAGACTGATAAATACTAAACTATGTAATAAGTAAAAAGCAATGAAATTCGTGATACTTAGATTGCATAAATTTCTTACTATTGGCAGTTTGTCTTGCATTATCATTTGCCCACCAACTATTCGATCATTTGCTTGACTGATTCATGGAGGTAATTTTTGATTTTTCACAGTTGATATTAGAGAGATTCAGATGGATGTTTAATGGAGACCGACAAATACTAAACTATGTAATAAGTACAAAGCAATGAAATCATGGGGATGATGTTATTCATTTTGCCGGTTTAAAACACCAAACGAATTTTTCTGTTGGGATTACCTTGCTTTAGTACAATGCATTATAATTTCCATCTGTTTTGATTTGAATTAATGAAGCACTTTGTTTTCTATGTTATGATGCCAACGAACCATAAGGCTTAACAATATGCATTTGTTTCTGATTGGAACGGGAATTGTATCATCACAAAGACAAAATCTTTTTACAAAACACAGTGGAGGGGAGAATCATTGATACAGGGTACCCCAAGGTTTAGTAGACTGGAAAATTTTGAAGTATAACGTTGTACAAAACACAGTGGGAAAGAGAATTATTTTCTTTTAAACAATAGATTTTGCAGTCACCATTTAATGTTTATCATGTTGTAAATCTAAACATTTCCAAAAAATAATTCGTAACAAGTTTTAATATTTCAAGTTTATACCTTATGCTAATTATTTCCTATGAATATTTTCAAGCACCACAAA
Source organism: Lactuca serriola (assembly GCF_051521515.1). Lineage (NCBI taxonomy): Eukaryota > Viridiplantae > Streptophyta > Magnoliopsida > Asterales > Asteraceae > Lactuca > Lactuca serriola. The sequence goes on along the minus strand of NC_136410.1, from coordinate 82,824,642 downwards.
AGCTATTTGGTATGGTTTGCTTCAACTTAATTTTATTTGATATTCATGGGTATTGCAAAATTTCCATCTTTGAGGCTTCGATTTACCTATATGTGACCATGTGTATACTTGACTTGTGTATCTATATGGTGATGCAACAAATACAGTAAAAGTTTTAATCTATTTTATAAGTTTTTGTGAGGTGATGAGAAAAAAAAAACAGTTTGTAATAGAAAAAATTATCAAATTGATACTATATTTTTTAGTTAGTTAAATTAGTCCATCCATTCTTATTATTTTTAGTGCATCAATTTTCATTTTGTATTAATCAAATAAATTTATTATAGTAATAATTTATTTTCAAATAAATTAATGTAAAAGATCTTTTAAATAAAAATATATTTTAAATGAGTTTTATTAATAACTAAAAATCTATATCATATGATCTAATTAAAAGATCTTTTGAATGAAAATGTTTTTTTAACCTATACAAATAAAAATAAATATTAATTTTATATAATCAATAATATAAAAGTCTAAATAAAACTTATACTTTATTAGTTTAATAAAATTTTATAAATATTACCCGTAGTTTTCACGGGTTGTAACCTAGTTAATTTAATATGAAAAAACTTATCCAAAAATAAAAATTTAATATGATTGTACTAAAATACCCTTCATAAAAATCAAACATTAACACTAAACCTGTTTAATTAGGATTAAACCTAATTGAATATTAGAAACCTTCCTACCCCATTTCTGCTGCATCGAAGCTTACGTCCAGTTCCCATCTTCTTCATTATGCTTAAATCTTATAATGATTTTTTTAATAGTTTAAATTATGGAATGAAAATTATAAAGCAACACAGAAAACAAGTCGGTAGATCACATATGGAATTTTTTTAATAAGTTAAATTGGGGTTATGAAACTTACTCGTCATCAATTGGCGTAATTGGCATTTGATAGGTCCAATCTTTGTTTCATGTTAAGAATTTCATACCTTTTGAATATAATTCTTTTTGGTGTTCATATGTAACCACTTTGCACATAATGTTTGGACGTCGAGATTTGGCAACGACGACTGTTAAATTGGTTTAATTTAGTTTTTAAGTTGAGAAGGGTATTTTAGTATAATCATAAGTAATTTTGATTTTTAGATAGTTTTATAAAATTCAATTAGCTTAAATCTACTTAAATTATAAATTTGGATATAGACATGAGTTTTATAGTTTTGGGTGGATATATATGTAATTTTAAAATTTACAAGGACATATAAGTAATATTTAAAATTTCGAAGGATATGAGTGAAATTCTCCTAAAGAAGATGAATTAAAAGGATAATGTGATCATTCTTTGGGTTTATTTCATCCGGCTTTATTATCATCTCCTAGAGAGTTAGTCACAAAGTTTAAAATCTAAAGTCATTTGTATTATGAACATGTAAAAGAAATCTGATAATAACACTGATTAAAAAATGAAAACGATTGATTAAATGGTGAAAAACAACTGTATCAGCATACATATCAATAAGGGGAGAATTTCATTCATATCCTTCGAAACACGTTCAATAAAAAGACTAGGTCCATTCATTTTTTAGATTCTTATAAAGTGGCCATCACCATTGACCCATTAATAGAGTCGTTTACTAAAAAACATTGATTTCAGAAGTAAACCACACTCTACATTGGTTTCTCATTAATATGTGAAGATAAGGACTAAGAGAAATGATCATGAAATGCGATGTGCAGAAGACTTCTAAAGATTTGTTTAAACTTATCAGCTGTGGGAAATAAGAGAAACAGACAATAATACAGTTGTATTTTCAGTTTTATTTAATAATTTCCATTTTTAAGACGACGCAAGTATGAGAATGAGACGTTTTAGTCACTTCAGGAGATAAAAGAAATCAAGAGATGTAAGAAATGCAGGAACAATAAGAACCATAAATTTTTATTTAATTATCTTCATATTTATCCTATTTTCCCTCATTCACATGTTTCAAGTATCACACAATGTTCATTTCTTTTTAGATTCTTTTAAAAGACCCTAATGTCCCTATCTCCATTGACTCATTCAAACAGTTTTGAAGTGGCAATCAGCTACATAATAGTCATCAGTTACAGCACTGCTTATGAAGCAAAACACAGTTTTAGTGAAAGTACTTCTACTAGCATTAATCAGAAAACAAAAATAAATATGTCTATATAATCAAGTTAAAGTAATATTATTAAGCTGTTAAATTCGACAATAACATATAATACCATTGTGTTTTTGTAATTCCTAGTGCCTTGCAAAATTTTGGGTTCTAAGAAAAAAGGATCAAGGCCGTGACAAATACAATCCATTGTGGAAAAATATGACACTAACTTCTAACATAAAAGACACTCCTTGTGGAAAAATATGACATTGCCCAAATTTCCTTTCTAGAATGTGAAAATAAAAAAATATGCAAGATAAAAAGGTAGCTCAAGTATAAAATTGAACATACAAACCATCCGTTTTTATACAGGAAGAGCTAAAGCAAATAATGTCATCAAACTTCTTATATTTCTCCCTTGCTCTAATAATCATTACACTCTCCTCCACACCTAATTTCTCTTGTGCTTCTTTAGAGGAAGCCAATGCTCTTCTTAAATGGAAAGCAAGCCTTGAAATCCCAAACAACTCCATTCTCTCTTCATGGTTTCCACTCCATATGAATTCCAATGCATCGTTTCCATGTAGTTCTTGGCTTGGAGTAGTTTGCAATATTGATGGGAGCATTCAGAGGCTAAACCTCAGTTCATCTGGCTTAAATGGTAAGCTTCATCAATTTTCATTCTCTTTGCTACACGGTCTTACTTATTTTGATCTCAGTGTCAACAACTTCTCTGGCCCCATCCCATCAGAAATTCGCCTCCTGTCCAAACTTGAATATCTTGATTTTTCAGTGAATAAGTTTTCTGGAGTAATCCCACCTGAAATAGGAAACCTGCACCAGCTAACCATCTTGTACCTATACTCAAACAATATATCTGGCTCAATTCATTCATCATTGGGAAATTTGACATCTTTGAATGTCCTTTATTTGTACTACAATCAACTCTCTGGTCCCATTCCTATTCAACTTGGGAATTTGAAGTCTCTCATTGATTTTCAGATGGGATACAATCAACTTAGTGGTTCTATTCCTTCATCACTAGGAAACCTAAGCAACCTACATTATTTGTACCTCAATGATAATAGATTATCTGGTCCCATTCCTATTGAACTTGGGAATTTGGAGTCTCTTACTCATCTTGCGGTGGGTAACAATCAACTTAATGGTTCTATTCCTTCATCACTAGGAAACCTCAGCAACCTACAGACTCTGTACCTCTTTAAAAATAGATTATCTAGTCTCATTCCTTCAGAACTTGGGAATTTGAAGTCTCTCACTAATCTGGGTTTTAGTGAAAATCAACTTAGTGGTTCTATTCCTCCATCGTTGGGTGATCTGACATCTTTAAATGTCCTTTATTTGTACCACAATCAACTCTCTGGTCCCATTCCTATTGAATTTGGGAATTTGAAGTCTCTCACTGATCTTGAGGTTAGCAACAATCAACTAACTGGTTCAATTCCTTCATCATTGGGTAATTTGACATCTTTGATTGTCCTTTATTTGGCCCTAAATGAACTCTCTGGTCCCATTCCTATTGAACTTGGAAATTTGAAGTCTCTCACTTGTCTTCATGTGAGAAAGAATCAACTTAATGGTTTTATTCCTCCATCTTTTGCAAACCTCAACAACCTACGGACTCTGTCTTGTCGTGAAAATAAATTATCTGGTTCGGTTCCACAAGGATTGGGAAATCTAGTTGGGCTTGAGCTGTCATATAATCATTTTTCTGGCAATTTGCCTGAAGATTTGTGCCATTGGGAAAAGCTTCGATTGTTAGTAGTAAATGATAATCAACTCACTGGGCCTATTTCAAGAGGCTTACGGAATTGTTCTAGCTTAATTAGGGCTCGTTTTGATCGAAATCATTTCATTGGAGATATATCCTATAGCTTTGGCATCTATCCACGTTTAAAATACCTTGATATCAGTACAAATAATTTTCACGGGCAGCTTTCTCAAAACTGGAGTAAATGCAAGAATTTGACATCCTTAGTGATGGCCTATAACAACATCAGTGGTAGCATACCACCAGAGTTTGGAAATTCAACTCAACTACAAAGACTTGATCTTTCTTCCAATCATTTGGTAGGTGAAATCCCAAAGGAGTTTGGGAAGATGAAAAGTATGTTGAATTTGTTCTTGGCTAATAACCAACTTTTAGGTATTATACCTCTAGAGCTGGGATTTTTAAAACTTCTTGAAGTACTCGATCTATCCACAAATAGATTGAATGGGTCAATACCAAAAAGTATTAGTCAATGGGAACATATCCACCACTTGAATCTTAGTAATAACAAACTCAGTGAGAAAATTCCATCTGAGATTGGTAACTTAGTTCATCTTACGGAACTTGATTTATCTCAGAATTTGCTCACACATGAGATACCATCTGAAGTTCAAAGTTTGAAAAATCTACAAAAGTTGAATCTTTCTCACAATAGACTATTTGGTTCTATTCCTAATGCTTTTACTACTTTGCCTAGTGGCATTGACATCGACCTGTCCAACAATGAACTCACAGGTCTAGTGCCCCTTTGCTCCAACTTTGTGAACGCATCCTTACAAGGCAATCCAGGTCTGTGTGGAAATTTTACAGGACTAAAATTTTGTGCAAATCAAATCTCAAAGAAGAAAAATGATCCCTTTCATCATCAGCTCATCCTGATAAGTATGCTCCCTCTTATCGGGGCAACTTTACTAGGTTTTTTCATGTGTGGCCTCATTGCTTATCGAAAACAAAAGAGACATTCTCCACAGAAACCATTGGATAATGAAGATGGTGATTACTTCTCCATAACAAATTTTGATGGAGGAGTAGTGTATGACGACATCTTGAAAGCAACGGACAATTTTGATGAAGCATATGCTATTGGGACCGGAGGATATGGGACTGTGTACAAAGCCGAGCTACAACCTAACAATGTGGTAGCTGTCAAGGAACTTCATTCATCATCATCTGAGAATGTTGATCAAAATGGATTCCTTAATGAGGTACGAGCATTAACCAACATAAGGCATCGAAACATAGTGAAACTTTATGGATATTGCTCACATGCCCGCCACTCGTTTTTGATTTATGAATACCTCGAAAAGGGAAGCCTTGGATCAATCTTATGCAATGAGATCTTAGCAAAAGAACTGGATTGGTTAAAAAGGGTCAATATTGTAAAGGCTGTAGCTAATGGTTTGGCTTATATGCATCACGATTGCACACCACCTATAATTCATAGAGACATTTCCATTGCCAACATCCTTCTTGATTCTGATTATGAGGCACATATTTCTGATTTTGGCACATCCAAGCTTTTAAAGCTAGACTCATCCAATTGGACCGCAGTTGTTGGGACCTATGGTTATATCGCACCAGGTAACGTAATCATGTGATTGTAGTTCTACATTTTCATAGAATCATGTGAGGTTGATATAACTTTTTTTTGTCTTATGTTTCTTTGGATGTAGAGCTTGCTTATACGATGGTGGCAACCGAGAAATGTGATGTGTATAGCTTTGGGATTGTTGCACTAGAAGTGATCATGGGGAAGCATCCTGGTGAACTACCAACATTGTCTGCTGATTATCTGGTGTTGGCAAATGTTGGAGATAGTCGGATTCCACTTCCTTCACCACAAGTTGAGAAACAAGTAAATTTGGCACTCAATCTTGCAAGAGCATGTTTGAACTCAAATCCAAAAGAAAGGCCAACAATGCGCCAAGTTTCAAATCTGTTCATGAAGGATCTGCTGTGAATTGACATCTCTGGTTCCCTGATACTGTGTACTTCCAATGTGTAATTTTCTTAAGTTTCCTATGATGCATCTAGATTATATGTATTAGTTTGAACGCCTAATGGGTAAAAAAATTTCATATGTTTTATAGCACCATGTAGTATAACTATAATGTGGAGACCTGTATACTGTGTATGTGATCGTTCTTGAGCAAAGAATATACGAATAATTGCATCAAAATTGTCTTAGGCGCCTCTGTTATTTTACTTGTAGTTTATACATACATGAAAAATAGGAAAATATATCAAATACAAATGATAATTTTTCTACTCAAATACAGATTTCAATAAAGTTTTAAACAATATATACAAAAGCACAATCTCAAGTTACAAATACCAATAGTGTCAAATTACAAGATGCAGGTCATCACTTAATGGCATAAGCCTCGCTTTAAACCATCTATCTGGCTTAATTCCTTCATCATTGGGTGATCTAACATCTTTGAAAATCCTTTATCTGTTCTACAATAAACTCTCTGGTCGCATTCCCAATGAACTTGGGAATTTGAAGTCTCTCACTGATCTTGAGTTGAGCCTAAAATCGACTAAGTGGTTCTATTCCTTCATCACTAGCAAACCTCAGCAACCTAGAAAATATGTACCTTTTTAAGAATAAATTATCTCATATGAAAATTAACTAAGTAAAATAACAAAAAAAATTAGCTCATCTGAAAGTGTAATGCTGGCTAACATATCAATATCATTTTATGGCAACCATAACTACTCTCAAATTGTATTGGGTGTGCACAATTTTTTGGTTGGAATTGACAAATATTTGGAGAATGAAACTTATTTATTTTAAATAATCTTTCTTTTCTAATACTCCATGAATTCAGAACACCTCACTATGAACAAACAATACAGCTAATGTTGCATTAAATTCAAATAAAAAAATTCATTCACACATTTCATCAAACACTTAATATGCATCAAGATCGCATTTTTTAAACAACAAGCTGCAAATATTTGGTGTATTGGGTGAATGTGTGAATGCTTGGGAACCATTACATTACTACTCTCATATTGTATTGGGTGTGTACGTTTTTATGGTAAGAATTGACAAATATTTGGTGATGGGTACTTATTTCCTTTAAATATTTTTTGTTTTCTAATACTCTATGAATTCTGAACACCACACTATGAGCAAACCATAAATAGCTAATGTGGCATTAAATTCGAATAAAAAAATTGATTCAGTCGATATGCTTTAAAATGACATTTAAAACAAGCAGTTTCAAATGAACCTACAAGTAGTGTTGAAGTGGATAGTAAAAGAACAGGGGGAAATTAATAAACCATTACATACCTTTTAATTGAAATCCACTTCAACAGTGATGAGTGATGCACACTTATCGCTCAGCTTCAACTATGGAAATGATTCACACCGATGAAAAATCACCAATCTGTTTAAATCATTAAATTCTACGATTTTGATGGGTTCAATTGATTTAGTATCAATTTCTGAAAGATTGAAAACGAATTTGTATGATCAATAAAGGATTCAGGTGATTTATGCACTTGGGAATCGACGAGCAGGGGAAGGAAGGAGGGTTATGGGCGAGGGCATGGAAAATCAGGGATCAAGCTCCAAGGTATGAGAATCGACGACGAGAATAGCCATGACCCATGGTTGTAATGAGGGGTGCGATTTAGCTGATCCGGATCGCATGCCATGGAGATGGTCAGATGGAGGGAGGGAACGTAGTTTTTATTGTCAAATAGAAAATAGGTTTATTGACTAATGGTAATTGTTAGTTTTATGTTCAAATCTTGAAGAAAAAAAAGAATATGAGGGAGTCAAATTTAAAGAAAAAGTTTCACAGGGTTTTGAAGAAAGCAAAATAACATTACTAATTCAACTACTTAAACTTTGTGTTATTTAAATAGGAAAACAAGTTTATTATATTTTTAAAAATAATAATTCTAATGATTAAATATTTCTGAAGCTAGTTTTATAAATTGAAAAGATGCATCTTAATACGTTTTTAATAAAACCTTTTTATGTCGTAATAAAATGTATTTATTAGGAAAAGCTTTATATGTGATAAAAAACTACCACCCCGTTCCCGAGTTTATCAAAGGAAAAGAAAAGAAGAGAAAAGAAAGCCACGAACAAAAAGAAGATAAACGAAAGTAAAACAAAATTTTGTTTTGTGTTCCCGGAGAAAAGTGGAAGGAAAATTAATCATTTTCTTCTTTCCTTCCAAATCCTCCCAAATCGAAAGAAAAGATAGGAGGGAAAATGATCATTCCATTTCCCTCCACTTCATTCCTTTAATGAAACTCAGGAACACTAATTTCTTTTATTTTCTTCTCATTGCCATCTATTTCCTTTATTTTCTCTCGTAAGGTTGAACTCGGGAACGGGATGTACGGAAAATGGGGAAAGATACTTAGTGGGTTTATTGATAAGGCTTCATTTATCCTTATTCCTTTCCATTTATTCTTACCTCTCAATCATTATTTTTACTAATAATTAGATAATGATTACATACTTTTTCTAATTATTAGTGATTTCTTTTATCATAGCCAATCAAATTTAAAAGTATAAATATATTTACATACCAAATAATTTAATGTTTTACATTTAAAAAAAAAACGTGTATTCACAATAAATAAATATTTTTAATTTTAGAACTATTATAAAAATTAGTGTTCTTATTAAAAGAAAGTATATAAATGATATTCAATATTTATTTAATATAAAAAATGATGTTTTTTGTTAAAATAAATACACATACAAAAATTATAAACTATATTAAGTTAAAGGGTATAAAATGAACTATCTTTAAAATTGGAGGTTGTTAATGTAAAGTTGTAAATATAAAAAGCACACTATCGTCTAACCTAGCACAAGCTCTAACCGCCAAGACGTGAGAGAGGTGATTTCCGGCCATTATTCACACGATTTCCGGCCACTGCCCATTCGATTTCCAGCGGCGCTTCAGGCAATTTTCGGCGAGGTGTCATGCGTTTTTCGACGAGGTTTTCAGATTACGACTATTTATTTCTCACTCTCCAACAATTCAGACGATTTCAAGAGATGTTTTCAGATTTTCGGCGCCGTTTTACCCATCTGTACAACGCTCCGACGAGTATTTCTTTCTCACGCTTATCTAATTACGACGATTCACATTCTTCTCCAGTGAAATATGTGGTGAGGTGTTGGATAATGGCGACATCTCTCTCCCTCTCTCTCTCTCCCTCTCTCTCTCTCTCTCTCTCTCTATATATATATATATATATATATATATATTAGTCTATTTTCTTATTTTTCCGGTAGCCACCGACGACAGTGGTAGTGGCTATGACGGTGGTTGGTGGCCGAACGTGGGTTTAGTGTTGTGGTTGAAAATGTGATTAAAACAATTTCAAAACTTGTCAGAAATATGATTAAAACATTACATATGCACTGGACACATTCATCAATGTGTTAAAAAAGATATTTTGTGTCTATTGGTTATAAAAATTAAAAGTATAAAACCTGTATCAAATTAGTAATAATTAAAGGGGTAGAAAGATAAAAACGGGGATATTAATAACACATCCCTTGTTTTAATCACATTTTCAACCACAACAACAAACCAACGTTCGGCCACCAACCACCGTCGACAGCCACTACCACTGCCGTCGGTGGCTACCGGAAAGATAAGGAAAGAGACTAATCGAGAGAGAGATGTCGCCATTATCCAACGCCTCACCATGTATTTCAATGGAGAAGAATGTGACTCGTCGTAATTAGACAAGCATGAGAAAGAAATACTTATCGGAGCGGTGTACAGATGGGTAAAACAGCACCGGAAATCTGAAAACGTCCCTTGAAAGCGTCTGAATCGTTGGAGAGTGAGAAATAAATAGTCGTAATATGAAAATCTCGCTGGAAAGCGCATGACACCTCGCCAAAAATTGCCTGTAGCGCCGTCGGAAATCGAATGGGCAGTGGCCGGAAATCGCGTTAATAGATACCGGAAATCACCTCTCTCACGTCTTGGCGGCTAGAGCTTGTGCTAGGTTAAACGATAGTGTGCTTTTTATATTTACAACTTTACATTAACAACCTCCAATTTTAAAGATAGTTCATTTTATACCCTCTAACTTAATATAGTTTATAATTTTTGTATGTGTACTTATTTTAACAAAAAAACTTCAATTTTTATATTAAATAAATATTGAATATCATTTATGTACTTTTTTTTTAATAAGAACACTAATTTTTATAATAGTTCTAAAATTGAAAATATTTATTTATTGTGAATTCACGTTTTTTTTTATATGTAAAACATTAAATTATTTGGTATGTAAATATATTTATACTTTTAAATTTGATTGGCTATGATAAAAGGAATCACTAATAATTAGAAAAAGCATGTAATCATTATCTAATTATTAGTAAAAATAATGATTGAGGGGTAGGGATAAATGGAAAGGAGTATGGATAAATGAAACCTTAAAACAATTTCAAAACTTGTCAGAAATGTGATTAAAACATTACACATGCACCGGAAACATTCTTCAATGTGATAAAAAAGATATTTTGTGTTTATTGGTTAATACTCTGAAAAAGCTGTTATAAAAATTAAAAGTATAAAACCTGTACCAAATTAGTAATAATTAAAGGGGTAGAAAGATAAAAACGGGAGTATTAATAACACACCCCGATTGATAAACAAGAGTCATCACCAACTTTTCTTTAACTGTTTTGATAATCCAAAAGACTAGAACTACATATATACTCCCTCCGTCCCAAAATTATTATCCACAGACAAAAAACACACAGATTAAAAAAAAAAACATTAATTACCATTAACTTTATTCAATAAAATGATAGTTTTGTCATTACTTACCATTTAATGTTCCATTAAATGCTTAGTTTGTTAAATAATAATGACAGGGTATTTTTGTAAAAATGTTATTTTTTTACAAGTGGACTATTATTTTGGGACAAACCAAAAAGGAAAGATGGACTATAATTTTGAGACGGGGTAAGTATAATATTCCTTACATAATTAAATTTAGGGACTCAATTTTTCCCAAAATTTCCACCTCATCATCCTAGTCACACTTTTGGTATTATAACACTTAATATGGAAATGTGCAATACCAAATAACACGTGATAACACCCTTTATTTATTTTTATTTATTTTTTGATGTTTTTAATTTCTATTTTTCCCATTTGTTTTTTTATTTATGTCATAATATTTAAAATTATCATATAAATTAAATCATAAATTAAAAATAACATTTAGAAACTAAAAATAAAATTTTAATAAATCCTAAATTAAAAACAACATTAAAAAAATTACAACAAATGACAATAACATTTAAAAACTAAAAAATAAGAATAAGTATATGGCATATGTATTTTTATATGCATATACATATAAATAAGGATATGCATTTGTATATGTATATGAATAAGCATGAACATATTGATAAAAAATAAGTATATGCATATGTATATTAATAACTATATGCATATTCGTAAGAATAAGTATATGTCATATGCATATGAATAAGAATAAATATATGACATATTCATAACTATATGTATATTCATAAGTATATGACACATGCATATGAATAAGCATATGCACATGCAACCATGATAATGAGTTCAAGCTTCAGTAAAAAAAAAATGATTTTATATTTCATATTCTATTTAAAAAACCAGAGATAGTGTCGCCAAATACATATAGATTTTGTTGTGAAAAAAAATCACAACTTTGTTTACATTACAAAACAATTAAACATAAAGAAAAAAATATAAACATGAAGGGGCTGGGGTATATTAGGAAAAAGATTAATAATCAACTACTGTTTTATCGAATTACAATCTAAAAGATTAATAATCAACACTCAAAGTAGCCAAATTTCAACCAAAATTAATATGAAAACCAAACCAACAAAACATCCTCTTATTTCCGAAAATATATACGAGGGTTGCGATTTTGGAAATAAGAAAAAAAAAAGAGATTATTGGACACTAAAGCAAGACTAAAAAAACCCTCGCTATGAAAGAACTACGAAATACCAATAATTTCTTTAAACCTTGACTCCCATAACTCTCGTTGACCACATAGTAAATGATATAATTCATTTGGGGTGAACATTTGCAAAGTCGAAATGTCAAAGACCTAATCATTGGGCAAACATACAAATTAGTTGAAACTTATTTAAATAAAATAATGAAAAGATGTTGAAAATATATGTCTCATGAAAATAGATAGCGAACCCACTTCTCTAAAAGATTTTATATTGCATCTATAACAATAAAATTGTAACGTGTTGTCACCAATATGTAAGAAAAGAGAACATATGAAAAATCATCATTTCTTTTATACAGGAGACTTCAAGAAGAAACATGAAATAAAGTACAAAGATATAAAAAAATATATAACAGAAATACGACCTGATTAAAACCGGCTCTGGATGCTTCCAATTGCCTTATGAAACTTTTCTTGATAGTAGCACCAACTACAAGGGAAATGTACTCCTCCAAATTGTCTATGTTGAACTATCATTCCCAAATACGAAGCATATGAATTAAGAATATAGACAATAGCCTTATCAACCAATGCTAGAAGGAAAAAAATTGAAAAGTAAAAGGATGAGTAAATACATCTTCGTTGCCAGGTTTCAAAATGTCATTTGGAAAACCAGGAAGTGTGAATTCCAAACAAAGATCTTCAACTAGAGCACCTTGAAAGTTTAAGTCAAGTATTGCATTGCAATCATGCCTAGGTGTTGACTCAATGTACTTTTTCCGACAAACAAGAGCTTGGAATTCTTGCAATGTCTTCCCAAGTTCAACATCAAAAGAAGAAACATCATGTGAGTCAACAAAAAAAACATCACATGGGATCAAATTATGAAAAAACTCACAGGGAAATTAAAACAAACACTTGGAGGGTGTGAAAGTAAACAAAAGAAACCAGAAAATTGTGCATATAGATCTTTACATTCTTTGAATCTTACCAATACTTTTGTTGGCACTAGTATTTTCCTTATTGGTGATACATAAAAACAACATAATTCATCTAATTGCTTAATGGATCATGATTTTGAAGGTTTCTATGAAACAAATAGGAAAAAAAAGTAATGCATCATTCAAATGTATAAGCTTTTTTTTTAAAAAAAAACTTCAAATTAAGGATATTTGGATGATTATCTAATCATAATAACATTATAATAAACCAATTAAATCGATATGTCCTTGGATAAACTTGATGAGTAATTTTAAAAATTAGTCGCAATCGATATACATACCTTGACCCAACACCAAGTTTCTTTTCCTCCTTTGTCTATGTATTTTCTTGTGTGTTTGCTACTTTTGATTGCATGTGGGGTCTCAATATGATGATGGACTTAAGACGACATTGTCATGAAGATGATAGTTATGATGGTGAAGGGTTGTAGTGTTGGTTATGGTGATGGGATGGGAATGACAGAGGATGCAGGCTTGTATTCTCGTTCTCTCGTGGATGTTTCCATGGTGGAGGCAACACCATCTGGAGGAGAAGAGGAGAGGCGATAATGACATGAAAAGGAGATAATTAGCCTCCGATGTCGATCTGGTTTGTATATGTACATTAGGCAATGGTCGTTGACTAAACTCAACTGAGAAAAGGTGATCGGAGATGTTGCGCTTGATGATCAGAACATAACAGGGGATGGAAGTCTGAGGCTGAAGGTTTTGCGAAACAAATAAGAAAAAAAAACAATGCATCAATTAAATGCATAAGAATTTTCTTTAGATTAGTTTTTTGGTTCGCTCCCTAAAAAGGAGTTCGCTATTGAACTTGATTATATATATATATATATATATATATATATATATATATATATATATATATATATATATATATATATATAATGTGATTAAGTTTTAATGTTTAAGTTGTTGGTATTGTAAAAGTAAGACTAAGTGATTAGATTTATGAAATAACGGATAGGTGGGTCTGGATTATCAAAATTAGATATGCTTATTTGTTCATCATCATTGTTTTTTCCTTATGTGTATATGGTGATTTAGTAGATCGGTGATATGTTTTCACTACAAGAATCATGGTTGTAGTGGCAACACAATTATCGGTGATGTTGGCTTTTAGCGGCGACGTAACCATTTATCGCCGCTAAAAGCTTGTGTCGCTGCTAATGGATTTTCACGCGAATCCGTGTTATCCCCTTTTGGTAGACATCAACCGTTCGATCGAGTATCTTATCCAACGGTTGGGGCCTCTTATCCGCACAAAACCAATACCGGCGACAATGTGCCGCCGCTAAAGATCGAAAACGTCGCCGCTAATTGTGGAATAGAAAAAGAGGCAGTACCCTTCCCTCCAAATAATCATCGTTGTTAACATTTGTCTCCGGCAAAGCTTTTATTGTCGCTGCTAAAAGTGTCGCCGCTAAAAGCCTGCACAGATAAAAAGAAAAAAACGATGCATTCTTCACTTTTCCTTCGTGTGTTCGATCAAAGATGCATTCTGGTTCGTTCTTGCCCCATTTTCTACGAGTTATCGTCAATTCTAACACGAAATCCCCCCCAACATTGTGAGATAAGGGATCAAAGGTGCTTAGGGCTTCAATTAAACGGGTTTAACTCAGGAAAACAACAAATTACTAGCTCCATCTCGGGTAAAAAGTAACTTCAACTTCTTATATCTCTTTGTATTTCTCTTTTAACATCGATTTCTAGCTCCATTTGATGATTAATTGCAAATTATTTTTCAATTTCAGTGTTTTTGGTAATTTTGTCTTTGGGTTTACTGTATCGGGCGGGTGAGAGTATTTTCCACTGAGGACCATTTTTTCTGGCGACATTGAGTAATTTCCGCCACTACAGGTTCTATTTACTACTTGTAACGCTTGATTCAGTTATCATTTATTTCTCAACATTTTAGGGTTTTGGGTTGGAACTCGACAAGTCGGGGCGCTCCAACTCGTCGTGTAGGGATCTTTTTGGACGTGGATTTAAGGGTCTACTCGACAAGTTGGAAAGGCCCAACTCGATGAGTAGACGTTGGGGATGAAAACCCTAATTTTCAGGGCATTGTACCCTATTTAAAGGACTTAACTTCTAGGGTTGGCCTCCTTACCAGCCTCCCTTGCCTAGAAGAAACCCTAGAGTGTTTTCCCCACTTTGTTCAGTGAGTTTTGAGAGTTTTAGGGTGATTCTTGAAGGAAGTCTTGAAGAGAGAAGTAGCAAGCTTGGAAGAGTGATCTTGGATCCACAAACTCTACATCAAAGGCTGCATCTTGGAGGTATAAAGTCATAACCTTGACATATAGCTTATTAGATCTCATCTTTTGTAGTTTAGAGCTTGGTTTTGCGACTTTGGCTTGGATGTCCAAAGAAAAGAGGTTTCCAGAGGTTAAGGGTGTAGATCGAGCCTCTACAACACCTCTAGAGGATTAAAGTTGCAAACTTTAATAGCCTTCATGTCCCATTCATGCAATATGTCCACTATGGAGCCTAAATGGACCTTGGAGAGTGTTCCAAGCATGCATGGACATAAAATTAGAAACTTTACGTGATTTTTCAACCTTTAGACATCATATATGTGTTTTGGGATGATAGGATGAGAGTTTAAGGGCTTAATGAGTCAAGACATTCCTTCAAGGAATTAGGGTTTGGGTTTAGAGCTTATTAGATGATCCTTGAGGGTAAAGTTGGAAACTTTACCCTTCTAGACATCTCTATGAAAGGGGATATGAAGTTTGGAATCTTTGGACACAATAAAAAGGGCTTAATGCATTAAGTGGGTTGGCAGACTGAAGAGTCGACGAGTTCATAGGTGAACTCGGCGAGTTGGGTTGGGGTTACCCCAGTTCTGTTGGAAAACAGAGGAACTCGACGAGTTGTAGGAAAACTCTATGAGTTGGATCGCAATATCGCGATTTTGACTGTGGGGTGGACTCGACGAGTTTATGGGTAACTCGACGAGTTAGGTCAACTCAGAGCGTTGACTTTGACTTTGACTTTGACCAGGGTTGACTTTTAAGGGTTGAAGGGTTGAGTTGTATTTAAGGAATTGTTTATGATTAAGGAATTGATAGAGCTAATACTCGGAGCTTGGACCTATCCAGCTAAAGTTCGCATTTGAGGTGAGTTTCCTCACAATAACAATAGGTCGAAGGCACCAAGGTCGGTCCATTCAGTTAGTTGTGATGATTATTGTTTAATAATTATTGATATGCCTAGTATGTATTGTTGGATAAGGTGTCTAAGTCCATAACTTATTTGGTATATACTTGACCCGACCCGGCATGGTCCATTTGGGTTGCACTTCACCCGAACTATTTATGGATAATTTTATGAGAGTTGTATACATATGTTTATTAATATATTATAAGTTATAATATATTAATATGAAGTCATGTTATTTAATTAGTTTTAGTCTTACATTAATTATGAATTAATTTAGAGATTAAAAGGAAGACTAATTAAATCATGGGCTATTGTATTTATATAGTGTGGGCTAACGCTCATTTGTTAATGGGCTAAGCTTATATGGAAGTCCATGGATGATCCATAGAGCTTTTAACCCATGGATCCTTGGAAGAGGAAAAGTCATGGGTTATTAGGGTTTTACCCTAATCATGTACACTATATAAGCATGCTTGTGTTGCATGAAATAGCTACTAGTGTGTGTGCTTGTGTGTGGACGATTTCTATAGTGTATATGTACTCTCTCATAGATTTTCCAAGTTTGTGGTGATTTGTGATTTCCATTTGAGCCATTCTAATTATTGGTGCTTGGCTCTCAAACTCCAAGGAATCAACAATCAACAAAAGGTATGTAATCTCATCTAGTTCGTTTATGTTTAAAAGTTCCCCATGCCATGCTAGATAGGTTATAAACCTTGGAAAATATAACTTTGCATGTATTAGAAAAACATAGATCCAAGGTTTATTAGGGTTGCATGTACACTTAGGAAGTGTTAGAATGCTCAAAACCCAACAGTGGTATCAGAGCCAGGTTTGTTTGTTTGATAGTTGATGCAAAATAGTGAAAAAAAAGTCAATTTTCTTGCTGTCTGCATGATGAACTCGCCGAGTCCATGGGGGGACTCGCCGAGTTCATGTGTAAATTCATCCTACTCGCCGAGTAGGTTCGTGCACTCGGCGAGTAGAAGCCTCAAAATGCAGATTTTCGACTTTTGCTGCTGGAAATGGACTAGAAACATTACCCTAAACTGTTTTGATGTTTTAAAACTTATTTTAGTTGGTGTAATGGTAGTTCTAATCCATTTACAATGACTTATATCAAAATTACATGATTTTATGTGTTTATATATTTCCTGAAATTTTGATGATCATGTTCATGTTATTATGAATTTAGAAGATGATAGGAATTATTTGCTGAATTGTTTAGAATTAATTCTCAATCATTTATGTGTTTTGATGGAATCCATAACTTGTCCTCAAGTTATGGAAATCCAAAGGTCGCTTTTCTTAAACACACATTAAAAACATATAAGTTACATAAAAATGAAGAGTCTTCATTTTTATGAACCTTTAATTCATAAGTTATGAAATGAAAAGTTTTGAAGAGTTTCAAAACTTGCCCTCAAGTTTTGGAATTTGGAAAAGTTCATACACTTTAATAAACTTTAATTCCAACCCTTAGAGTTTTAATAGTTAAAATTCAACACGTATACTATTTATAACATTAATGATTAATTATTATATATATGTATAAGAATAAGTCGTTTTACCGTTAGTAGGCCTCATTCACGAAACCGGTCTATAAGGGGGGTATAAGGTTGTTGCCTATAAAATGGTGACTTAATGGGTGTCCACTCTCACCCACCGCTTCCTTGATCGGTGGAGGGTCGTTAGCCGAACGGGTAGGACAATGACTTTAAATTCTCATTAAAAGTATAATGACTATTATAAAGTAACTAAATCCTTTTAATTCCCAATCTTAGTTACTTTAGGAAAAATGTGAATTTGGTGCTAGCCCATGGAATTCACACTTTGTACCTTACGAAGTCGTTGGTGGAGCGCGTGTGGTTTACCGGTATACTAACATGGACTAGTAAGGATCACGAAGGGTGACTTAATGTTTATCATAGATCGGTGGAGCGCGTGTGGTTTACCGGCACATTGATTAGGTGATAATATTAAGGGTACCATGTGAATTGGTATGGTTATTCACACCTTGTTTTGTGATCCTCGGCATACCAATCACAAAACATGAAGGGCACAATCGAGACTGAAACATGCCATTGAAAAGTTCAATGAATCTCAAAAGATCTAGGAGTTTCAAATCTAATTAAAACCTAATAAATTATTTCGTTTTTCGTGGTGGAAATTGGTGAATCGTCATTCACCTACCTTTCAAATATATTATTACTTAGATTACGACATACCTCTTCTAAGTATAATATATTGTGATTGGGTCCTAGCCTTAATATTTCATATTGGGTGTTATATTAAGGACTTAAAAAATCAACTAACTTGATTTTCTCCCATTATAGATGTCTGGTTTAGACAACTGTGATCTTCCCAAAAACTCTTGAAGATGATGTCCCTCAACATCATGCTTCACTTCCTCCACCTCCTCCAATTATTCTCCGTAACCCACAAGTTTAAGGTCACTCAAGCCCTATTGGCAAGCAAGATATATGTTTGATCACATCTTGGTGATGAAGTCACATATTGACAAGCCGAGAGAGTTAGGTGTTAAAGTCTTGAGAAAGTTGGATGTTCAATCACTTTCTAAGTCACATAGTGAGTTCTTTTGGGACTACTATGTGACAGACCATAACTTGACCCTTAATGATTTTATCTATTTGCTTGGTGCTGCGGAATCAGCAATGATTTGGAACACTAGTAAAGCAAATTTGACTAGAAGATCAACTTCCCAAACCTTAAATGGACATTGACAATGGTAGCATTGGATATCTAGAAAAAGCTTTCTCTTCCCAATGGAAAGGGATCGTCCATAGTCAACTCGGTTGACAAAATGGTAAAGAGAAAGGCTAAGTCTGAGATAGTCTCATGTGCCATTACCAAAGGGTCCATATGTTTTATTGCCAAAGGAAGGGGAATTGGTTGCGAAGCTGCCCTATTCACCTGAAAGATCATAAGGTTGATCAAGTCAAGAAGTTTGACTCTACTTCAGGTAAAGTCCACTGTCTAACTCTAGTAAGTTCCTATTTGGAGATTCCTATTACATAATGTGAATGGGTCACATGTTGATGTTTTTAAGAATCAAAGAAAAGATAGGAAACTTAAAGGAAGTATATGCTGATTCTGATTGCGAATATGGGTTTTGATCGCATGGTTCGGTGATCAGAATTTTGAGCTGTTGCTTAAGAGTTATGATATATTGCTTAGGGATAGATAAGAATAAGTTTTTCATATGGATTGTAAGGATACGTTTTTCCACAAAGTTTTGAAATAAAAGAAAAAAAAAGGGTTTTAATTTTATTTATTTTAAAAAATATCCTTACAATGGCATTTGTGAAAAATTGTTGCTTATATGTTTCCAGTAATAGCAATATTGGAAAGTGGATTTGATTCTTTCATTTGTGGTAGTGTCTGAATTTACCAAGTGAGGAAAGGTTCTCATCACCCAAGTTTCAATTGGACAGAAACATGGAATCATACAAGCTGTATTGTATGATGGATGAGAATTTTCATCTTTGGAAAATTAAGACTATTTCCTTATGTGAACAAGGATATGACTAAAGGGATCGAGTACGCATGCTTGTGCATTGGTCAAGTCCACCAAAAAGATTGATAAGACTATTCGTCATGATTTGCTAAAGCTTAGTAAATATGGTTATACTTACAAGTTTAAGTATAATTCTGAAGCATTGGAAAGTTTTCAATGTGTGGCAGAACGAATGGGAAAGAATCAAATTAGGCAGAAAGATAAAAGTTTCTCAAATCTGAAAAGATGGGAGAGTACTTTCGTATCGTGTTTTATGATCATCTTAATGATTAAGATACCATATCACAATTGATTCTCTAAGGACATCTTAGTGCATTCTTATGGCTAAGAAGAGGAGTCATGAATTGTTGGATTGGTTAAACCAAGAAGATGAGTCATACTTCGTTCCAAAACAATTCTTAGAGTCATACTCTAAGATTATAACTTGAGTGACATATCTTGAAGAAGGTTTTAACACTTGTCAAATGTAAGAGTAAAATGTTTTCTGCTCTTGTACGTTTAAAATTGGTAAGTTGTGATGTCTTGGATGAGACAAAGACCAACTAAGACTAATTGTGTGAAGTGTTAATCTTGATAAGAATCCGCACTATTCCTTGAATATCTGTTTTGTCAAGAAATGGTTCTTGACTAGGGAAACTTATATGTCAAGAGGACAGTGGGAGCCCTAATGATCCTGAAAGAGTTTCAAGATTTAATCAAGAGTGAAACCTATGTTTTATCACTAGCACATGACTTGAGGTTTGTAACCTATCATGTTGACATAATTCTTGTGCCAATTAAATTGACTATGCATATGCTTTCTGTTAGTACTAAACTGTGTGCATAACAGCTTGGAAGCATTGGTGGGCCTTGTGCTACCAAGTGCCAAAGAAATTAAGATTTAAAAGGTTCAAACCATGTGAGGCTGATTTTGTCACTAACCTTGTCTTTTGATTATGGTTTTGAAAAATTCACATGGATAGGAACTCATACACTATAAAATTTAAGTGTCATAAGGTTTCTCTCCGATTCATGAAAATGATGGTGAGGAAACGCTTTCACTAAGTAGATTTTAAGTAGGTAGCAATTGTGATATTTTCATTTTTAAAAGTCGTTGGTGGAGCATGTGTGGTTAACCGGCACACTAACATGGACTTGTGAGAAATGGAAAAAGTCTAAACAATCGAGACTATGATTACAACATCCCTTTTCATAATTCTGGAAATTGTTTAGACACACATGTGAGCTATCTAAGGAAAGTTGTATGAATCTAAATTTCAGAAGTCCAGCTGATTTCTGGAAATATGTCAAAGCTAGTGGGAGCATAAGTGTTATGTTGATAATCATCATGTTAGTGGGAGCATGATTATTATAGTATTGCAAGTTAGCAATGTGAATTATAGAAAACAAAAGGTTCAATTCGTGAAGTTGCAGGGGTTGAAAAGTTGTTTTTCTATAATTAAGGGAGAGGAAATTATACTTCATTTCAATTCTAAAAGCTTAGATTGAGATTTTAATCATCTTTAGTCAAGGACATATATATGAATTTTATGGTTCAACTTAAGGAAATTCTATATATGTTGCATTCTCAAAATTCGATTATGATTACGGCATCCCTCTTTATAGTTAAATTTTGAGAACATGGCAAATAAAATTTTTATAGCAAAAGACTGGTCTAGTGTCATGTCTTTATGTCAAATATCATGAATCGTGTCCCATATGCTTTGGATATAGGATCGATTGCATGTGCTATAGTATTCATCCTTTCTAAATTTTCCAAATGCTCTAGGCATTAAGATGGGAAAAGTCTAGAATTGGATATAACTAAAATGATTAAACAATTGTCGAGGACAATCTAAGGTTTACCAAAGATTGGTTGCTCAGGGACAGTTGGAAGTATAGTGTTAATTTTGGCAGGGCCATATTGACATTTTCTGAAAAGTGGCAACTCTTGTTTAGAAGTGATAGTCAAAATGGACTATGGAAATGTTTCCATAGGTGGAAGTTGTTCTTTCAAATCTTTGTAAGATTAGAAAGCTTAATGCAAGAAGGATGTTCAAAGCAATGTACATTGAATATGAGACTTCACAGAGTTGATCTCCTTTGGAATACTCTGTAATGACTAGTGACAAGGTTTTGGTGACTTTGTGCATAATCATTACAAGAGGATCAGTGCATATAAGTTTAAAATCTAACAATTATTGGTAAATGGTAGGAATTAGGAATTCTTTCATTTACAATAAGGATTTGGGATTGGAAAATGAGCATCATTGGAATCATGTTTAATTGATCTATTTCACAAAGTTAAGATCATAGACAAACATAGTGTGCATACTTGGAGTATGGCATAACTATTGTTTAGAAAACAAAGTGTACATGCTAGGAGCATGGGACAACTATTGTTTTATTCAAGTATTAAGTTGATTATTTGAAACATTATACAATGAATAATGTGTAATCAATATGGTGATAAATAAAAGGTGGTTCTATTTATATTCAAAAGGGTTCTGAGACCATATTGGATTCGATCATTATTGTGTTTCACTTTGCATGTTTTGACTTCCAAAATAGCTAGATTATTCTTTCTGGATGACTAAGTTATTTAAACACTCCACAGTCGTTCATATATTGGAAGTAAGTATGAATTAAGTGATGGGTTTTGAGCATTCTAACACTTCCTAAGTGTACATGCAACCTTAATAAACCTTGGATCTATGTTTGTCTTAAGATACATGCAAATAATTATTTTTCCAAGGTTTATATCCTAACTAGCATGGCATGGGGAACATGAATCAAATAAACCTAGTAGAAATACTTACCTTGTAGTTGTAGTTGATTGCTTGGAGTTTTAGAGCCTAGCACCAATAGTGTGGATGCCTCAAATGAAAGTCACAAATCACCACAAACTTGGAACTTTGAGAGAATAGTCACTACTATCTTGAAATTGCCCTCACCTCAACAAGTGTCAACTAGTGTCATTTCAAGAACCAAGACCTCCTTTATATAGTGTGGTAGATTAGGGTTACTTCCCTAATACCCATGTCTCTTCATTTCCATGAGATCCATGGGTTAAAGCTCCATGGAGGATCCATGGACTTTTCCATGCAAGCCTAGCCCATTCCAAATAAGCACTAGCCCACACTATATAAATATAGAAGCCCACATTTAATTAGTAATATCTTTGATCACTAAATTAATCCTAGATTAATTATAGATCACCACTAATTAAATAATATGATCTTATATTAATATATTAGAACTTATAATATATTAATAAATCATAACTTGTACTATTCTCAAATATTATCCATAAATTGTTCGGGTGAAGTGCAACCCAAATGGACCATGCCGGATCGGGCCAAGTACATACCAAATATAGTTATGGGCTTAGACACTATATCCAACAGTCTCCCACTTGGATAAGTCTAATAACTATAGTTGAAAGTATGACTTCAGGAACCGATCAGCAATCGTAGCTCTTTAAACTCTGTTGAACTAGAACGTGCCATTTAAGATAAGTGATCATATAATCCTCTGTTCTAGATATCAGCCGGACAAATACATGGAACAAGGTCTTGCTTATTGTCCAGCATTTGTTTCCCGATTTCCGATTTGTTTGACAAAGAACTTAATTGAACACATCAACTTAGTTCTGACCGGGCCCAGTACATAGGTCAAAACAAAATCATCGAGGGGCCCAGATATCAGCTTCTAATCCAAGAAGGAACAGATAAACTTCAACTCATATGTTTGTTCTACCACTCATTGAATTACACACAAAAGCACATTTTATAACATCGAGTTACCAATGCGTTTTCGTACAATCAATGCATAAACAACTCGTAAGTAACAAATCATATCTCTAGGTTTGAAGACTTATATGATATTACCGTCTCACGATCACTCAAGATAAAATTCCATGAAGTGATTCCAGTGAGCGTGGGTTGAGTCCAATGCTCAGAACTTATGAGCACTCATGATTGTTGTAGCCTTGTCCAACACCTTAGACCTCTGCAACCAATCATGACAGTCTTGATTCATACCTACTTCCGACATATGACCGACTGTGGAGGTTTGAATAATATGTTATACCAAACAAAGATTATTCTGGAAGTCAAAACATGCAAAGAGAAATAAAGTAAACGATTGACAAGAGATAGCAACACTTTACTCATAAATAAAACACCTTTTATTCATCATCAAATGTCAATTACACTTTACAAATTTCATAATTTATCTAACTACTAAAACTTATATCATCCTTCAGCCATATGCTCCGAGCATGCTGGAGATGCTTAACCCTACTCAGTCCCTTCGTGAGGGGATCTGCTGGGTTCTCATCCGATGATACCCTCTTTGCCACGAGGATTCCTTCTTCTATTCGATGTCTGATAAAATGGTATTTCCTGTCAATCTGTCTAGATCTCCCGTGATCTCTTGGTTCCTTGGCTAAGGCAACCGCACTATTGCTGTCACAGAAAATCTCCATCGGCTCTTTTATAGCTGGTACAACTCCAAGGTCTCCGATGAAGTTCTTTAGCCATATCGCCTCCTTTGCTGCCTCGCTTGCTGCTATATACTCTGATTCACAAGTGGAATCAGCCACTGTCTCCTGCTTGGAACTCTTCCAAGTGATTGCTCCTCCGTTTAAGGTAAAGACCCAGCCCGACTGAGAACGGAAATTATCCCTATCAGTCTGGAAGCTAGCATCACTATACCCTACAACTCTCAAGTCATCACTCCCACCGAAGGTAAGGACCCAGTCCTTAGTCCTTCGCAGGTACTTGAGGATATTCTTTACCGCAGTCCAGTGTTCCTTGCCAGGGTTCCCCTGATACCTGCTAACCATGCTCAAAGCAAAGGCTACATCAGGTCGAGTACACGTCATAGCATACATGATCGATCCTACAGCTGAAGCATAAGGTAGTCGACTCATTTCTGCTATCTCAGCCTCAGTACTAGGGCTTTGTGTCTTACTTAATCTGGCATTACTCTGAATGGGTAACTCACCTTTCTTGGAGTTATGCATGTTGAATCTTTTCAACACTTTGTCCACATAGGTGCTTTGACTAAGTCCAATTAGTCTTTTACTCATGTTTCTCAAAATCCTTATCCCTAGGATATAGGCAGCTTCACTAAGGTCCTTCATAGCGAAACACTTCCCAAGCCAGGACTTTACTTCCTGCAGGGTTGGGATGTCATTTCCTATGAGTAGTATGTCATCCACATACAGTACCAAAAAACTGACTATGCTCCCACTAGCCTTGATATAGACGCAAGATTCATCTTCACTCCTTGAAAAGCCAAATTCCTTGACTTTCTCATCAAAGAAAAGATTCCATCTGCAAGGTGCCTGTTTCAATCCATAAATGGATTTCTCGAGCTTACACACTCTATTGGGGTACTCTGTACTGACAAAACCCTCTGGCTGAACCATGTAAACATCCTCAGCCAACTTTCCATTAAGGAAAGCGGTTTTGACATCCATTTTCCATATTTCATAGTCATGAAATGCAGCAATGGCTAACAGAACCCTAATAGACTTTATCTTGGCCACTGGTGAAAAGGTTTCATCATAATCAACTCCTGGAGTTTGAGAATAACCTTTTGCAACCAGTCGTGCCTTATAAGTGTGTACATTACCATCCATGTCGGTCTTCTTCTTGAAGATCTATTTGCACCCTACAGTCTTACGACCTGGTACATTCTCAA
The DNA here is from genome assembly GCF_051521515.1 of Lactuca serriola. Classification (NCBI taxonomy): domain Eukaryota; kingdom Viridiplantae; phylum Streptophyta; class Magnoliopsida; order Asterales; family Asteraceae; genus Lactuca; species Lactuca serriola. Next base: position 82,799,355 of record NC_136410.1, on the reverse strand, counting down.
CCAAGTTCCAAACTCGATTGTCATACATGGATTGTATCTCGCTATCCATGGCCTCTTTCCACTTGGCAGCCTCAGGGCCTACCATGGCTTCCGTGTAGCTGTTAGGTTCATCCAGACCTACTAGTGTCTCATCACTAATAAGTGTCTCACCTTCCGCAATAATATGGAAACCATAGTAATGCTCAGGTGCATTCCTAACTCTTGTGGAACGCCTCAGAGGTACAGGCTCATCAACTGGCTCAACAGGAGTTTCCTCCTCAAGTTGAGGGCTAGTGTTTGAAGTTCCTTCACCGCTTGACTCTTGAATTTCTTCAAGATAAATTTGCCTCCCACTGTCTCCTTGGCTTATAAATTCTCTCTCTCGAAAGACTCCTCTTCTTGCTACAATGACCACATTATCACTAGGTCTGTAGAAGAGGTAACCAAAGGATTGCTGTGGGTAGCCGATGAAAATACACGTCTCACTTCGAGGTTTGAGCTTATCATGAGTCTCGCGTCTCACGAAAGCCTCGCAACCCCAAATCTTGATGTGGTCTAGTTTAGGTACTTTACCAGTCCACATCTCGTGAGGAGTTTTGGCAACTTTCTTTGTAGGAACTAGATTAAGAATATGGGCGGCATTCTCTAAGGTATACCCCCAGAATGAGATTGGTAGCGTAGCTCGACTCATCATGGAACGAACCATATCCAACAAGGTTCGATTATGCCTCTCAGCTACACCATTCAACTGTGGTGTCCTGGGAGGTGTCAATTGTGAGACAATCCCACATTCCCTAAGATAGTCGAGGAACTCTGAACTAAGATACTCACCACCTCAATCGGATCGAAGCATCTTAATGTTCCTGCCTAATTGATTCTCGACTTCCTGTTTAAATTCCTTAAACCTCTCGAAAGTCTTTGACTTATGCTTGATTAAGTAGACATATCCATATCTACTGTAATCATCAGTGAAAGTCAAATAATAACGATTAGCATCCCTTGTGGCATGTTTGAATGGTCCACACACATCCGTGTGTACAAGGTCCAACAAACCTTCACCCCTTTCACACGAGCCTGTGAAGGGTGACTTTGTCATTTTTCCAAGTAAGCATGATTCGCAACTATCATCTGACTTTAGGTCAAGCGACTCCAAGACTCCATCCTTTTGGAGTTGGCCTATGCGTTTCTTGCTTATATGTCCAAGACGACAATGCCATAATGATGCTTTATCCAAGTTATTATTATTAGTAGAATCAATACACAAAACATTATTTCCTAAGTTATCTACAACAGATACAACTTCATACACACCATCACAGGGTAATGCTTTAAAATAAAGAACATTATTAAAGAAAGCATTAATGGAACCAACTTCATTATTAAATGAAAAGGTAAACCCTTGTTTGTACAAAGCATGAAAGGAAATAATATTTCTTGCCATTCCTGGCGAATAACAACATTTATTCAAATCTAAACTAAACCCACTACTTAGCGATAAAGTATAAACTCCAATCTTGGTGACAGGTGAAGCTTTCCTATTCCCCATGATCAAGTTTATTCTTCCTTGCTCCACGTCCTCACTTCTTCTTAGTCCTTACAAGTCACAACAAATATGAATACCACAACCGGTATCAAGGACCCAAGATTTAGAATGGGGTGAGTTATTAGAAATGATAGTGTAAATACCTGCATGGTTGGGTTTGACTTTCCCATCCTTCACATCCTGCTGGTACTTTGGGCAGTTCCACTTCCAATGAGCCTTTTCATGGCAATAGAAGCATTCAGCCTCTTTTGGGTCAGAAGAAGGAGTGATGAAACCTTTCTTGGTTCCACTTGAAGAAGAGCCATCAAGGGTCCGAGCCTTGGTACCCTACGAAGAGCTCTTTCTCTTCCTCCCTCGAATTTTCCCGATTGCCAAAACCGGAGTTGAGTTTGGAGTAGGAGTGTTAACAACCGACTTCCCCTTAAGACCTAATTCTGCGGTCTTGAGAAGTCCCTGAAGTTTGTTGAGGGTGACCTCTTCCTTATTCATGTGATATGTCATGCGGAATTGATCATAGCACGATGGTAAGGAGCGCAAAATGATATCTATTGCAAGCTCCTCTGGGAAGTTCACATTTAGCTTCAGCAATTGATCCACATACCTTTGCATTTTCTGCATGTGGCTCGTGATGGATTCCCCGTCCTTCATCATGGTTGTTATCATGGAGCAGATGATTTCATACCTCTCTTGTCGTGCACTTTGATGGTATCTTTCCATCAGATCTTGGTGCATTTCATAAGGGTAGAAATCCTCATAAGACTTTTGGAGTTCAGCTGTCATTGTGGCCAACATGATACACGCCACTTTGGTAGCATCTCTTTCATGTGTATGAATGGCAGTGATCTCCTGAGGAGTTGCAGTAGACTCATCAATCTCCTTAAGCTCCTCGTCAAGGACATATTCTTTGTCCTCGTAGTGGGTAATCATCCTGATGTTTCTGATCCACTCATTGAAGTTGGATCCATCAAAGGTAACTTTCCCACACAAGCTCATAAGAGTAAAGGAGCCATTAGGATTCGAGCCAGAAGCAGCATTATTTGAAGACATCTGAAAGAAGAGAACAAGATTAGTTTAGATATCAAGAAAGTCCTTAATAAAACACCCAAATGTAATATTAAGGCTAGGATCCAATCACAATATATTATAACTTAGAAGAGGTATGCCGTAATCCAAGCTATAACATATTCGAAAGGTAGGTGAATGACGATTCACCAATTTCCACCACGAAAACCGAAATATTTTAAATATTAGGTTTTTGATTGGTTCTTAGAAATTCCTAGATTCTTTGAGATTCAATGAACTTTTCAAAGGCATGTTTCAATCTCGAGTGTGCCCTCCAAGTTTTGTGACTGGGATGCCGAGGATCACAAAACGAGGTGTGAAGTAACCATGCAAATCACTTGGTACCCTTAAGGTTTATCACTCAATCGATGTGCCGGTAAACCACACACGCTCCACCGATACTATAATAAGCATTTAAGTCACCCTTTACCTACCTTGTTAAGTCCAAGTTAGTGTGCCGGTTAACCACACACGCTCCACCAACGACTTAAACAAAGTGTAAAGTGTAATTTCATGGATTAGCACCTTATTCACATTTTTCCTAAAGTAACTAAGATTGGGAATTTAATAAAAACATTTAGTTACTTTATAATATTCATCATACTTTGAATGAGAATTTATAAGTCCTTGTCTTACCCGTTCGGCTAACGACCCTCCACCAGTCAAGCAAGCGGTGGGTGAGAGTAGACACCCATTAAGTCACCATTTTATAGGCAACAACCTTATACCCACCTTATAGACCGGCTTCGTGAATGAGGCGTACTAGCGGTAAGACGACTTTGTTCTTATACATATATATACAATTATTAAATCATAATAATATAAGTATAAGGGTTGAATTTTAACTTTTAAAATTCTAAGGGTTGGAACTAAAGTTTTAACTTAACTTTACTTGTTCCAAAACTTGAGGGCAAGTTTTGTAAACTTTCAAAACTTTTCATTTCTTGTAACTTATGAGTTTAATAGAGTAATAAAATGAAGACTCTTCACTTTTCTAACTCTTGTGTTCTTTTAATGGTTTTCAATTCCAAGAGACTTTTGGTTTTCTATAACTTGAGGACAAGTTATGGACTCCATTAAAACACATTATGATCAAGAATTAATCTACCACACAGGTTACAAATATTTCCTATGATCATCTAAACATCATAAGAACAAGAGCATGAACATGAACACTTTCATACATCAAAATCACACTTAATCTTTGTAATTTTGATAACTAGTTGTTGTAAATGAATTAGAAAAGACATTACACCATCTAAAACAAGTTTTCAAGTACCAAAACAGTTTAGGGTAATGTTTCTAATCCATTTCCAGCAACTAAAGTCGAAAATTTGCACTCTGTCGACCCTACTCGCCGAGTGCATGAACCTACTCGGCGAGTAGGTTAAAGATACAAGTGAACTCGGCGAGTCCCCCCATGGACTCGGTGAGTCCAGCAGTCAGACAGCAAGTTTTTCGACTCTTGCAAACATATTGCAACAACTATCAAACAAACAAGCCTAGGCTCTGATACCACTGATGGGTTTTGAGCATTCTAACACTTCCTAAGTGTACATGCAACCCTAATAAACCTTGGATCTACGTTTGTCTAAGATACATGCAAATAATTAATTTTCCAAGGTTTATATCCTAACTAGCATGGCATGGGGAACATGAATCAAATAAACCTAGTAGAAATACTTACCTTGTAGTTGTAGTTGATTGCTTGGAGTTTTAGAGCCTAGCACCAATAGTGTGGATGCCTCAAATGAAAGTCACAAATCACCACAAACTTGGAACTTTGAGAGAATAGTCACTACTATCTTGAAATTGCCCTCACCTCAACAAGTGTCAACTAGTGTCATTTCAAGAACCAAGACCTCCTTTATATAGTGTGGTGGATTAGGGTTACTTCCTTAATACCCATGTCTCTTCATTTCCATGAGATCCATGGGTTAAAGCTCCATGGAGGATCCATGGACTTTTCCATGCAAGCCTAGCCCATTCCAAATAAGCACTAGCCCATTCCAAATAAGCACTAGCCCACACTATATAAATATAGAAGCCCACATTTAATTAGTAATATCTTTGATCACTAAATTAATCCTAGATTAATTATAGATCACTACTAATTAAATAATATGATCTTATATTAATATATTAGAACTTATAATATATTAATAAATCATAACTTGTACTATTCTCAAATATTATCCATAAATTGTTCGGGTGAAGTGCAACCCAAATGGAACATGCCGGGTCGGGTCAAGTACATACCAAATATAGTTATGGGCTTAGACACTATATCTAACATTAAGTCTGTCATGAATCGAGGTTGTAGATGGCTAAATGTGTTTAGACATAGCAATGGTTGCTACAACATTCATGAGTGCTCATAAGTTATGAGTATTAGAATTAACCCACGCTCACTTGTATCACTTCATGGAATTTATCTCGAGTGATCGTGAGACGGTAATATCATATAAGTCTTCAAACCTAGAGATATGAGTTGTTGCCTATGAGTTGGTTGTGCATTGACTGCACGAAAACGCATCAGTAACTTGATGTTATAAAATGTGCCTTTGTGTACAATTCAGCAAGTAGTAGAACAAGCATATGAGTCGAAGTTTATTTGTTCCTTCTAGAAATAGAGGCGATATCTGGGCCCCTCAATGATTTTGTGTTGACCTATGTACCGGGCCCGGTCAGAACTAAATTGATGTGCTCGATTAAGTTTTTTGTCAAACAAATCAGAAATCGGGAAACAAACTGCCAGATAATAAGCAAGACATGGTTCCATGTGTTTGTCCGGCTGATATCATGAGAACAGAGGATTATATGATCATTTATCTAAAATGACGCTTCATAGTTCAACAGATTTTTCGAGAGCTACGATTGCCGGTTGGTTCCTGAAGTAATATAGGCAAATACAGTTATTAGACTTATCCAAGTGGGAGTTGTTGGATAAGGTGTCTAAGTCCATAACTTATTTGGTATATACTTGACCCGACCCGGCATGGTCCATTTGGGTTGCACTTCACCCGAACTATTTATGGATAATTTTATGAGAGTTGTATACATATGTTTATTAATATATTATAAGTTATAATATATTAATATGAAGTCATGTTATTTAATTAGTTTTAGTCTTACATTAATTATGAATTAATTTAGAGATTAAAAGGAAGACTAATTAAATCATGGGCTATTGTATTTATATAGTGTGGGCTAACGCGCATTTGTTAATGGGCTAAGCTTATATGGAAGTCCATGGATGATCCATGGAGCTTTTAACCCATGGATCCTTGGAAGAGGAAAAGTCATGGGTTATTAGGGTTTTACTCTAATCATGTACACTATATAAGCATGCTTGTGTTGCATGAAATAGCTACTAGTGTGTGTGCTTGTGTGTGGCCGATTTCTACAGTGTATGTGTACTCTCTCATAGATTTTCCAAGTTTATGGTGATTTGTGATTTCCATTTGAGGCATTCTAATTATTGGTGCTTGGCTCTCAAACTCCAAGGAATCAACAATCAACAAAAGGTATGTAATCTCATCTAGTTCTTTTATGTTTAAAAGTTCCCCATGCCATGCTAGATAGGTTATAAACCTTGGAAAATATAATTTTGCATGTATTAGACAAACATAGATCCAAGGTTTATTAGGGTTGCATGTACACTTAGGAAGTGTTAGAATGCTCAAAATGTATGTGTGTAAAAGTGCTAGTACTTTACTGGTTAGACATGGAAGACCCCGGGGGGAGCCCATGGCAGTTGGATATAAGACCATGGGGGGAGCCCACGACATTCCGGTAAAGACCATGGGGGAGCCCATGGCAAGTAGGCATATGACCCTGGGGGGAGCCTACAGCATCCTAGAGTAAGACCCTGGAGGGAGTCCATGACATCCCTATATGTTTATATATGTGTTATGTAGTATGATAGTTATTTAAGTGATATATTATATGCTAGTTGACTCTGTGTTATTTGCATGGAAGACCCCGGGGGGACCGAGGCAGTTGGATATCAGACCATGGGGTAGCCCAGGGCATTCCATGTAAAGACCATGGGGGAGCCCATGGCATGTAGGTATAAGACCCTAGGGGAGCCCACGACATCCTGGAGTAAGACCTTGGAGGGTTTCCTATGTTTGTATGCATGGCTTATGTGGCTTATATAGCCGAGGTGGTTTATGTGACTATGTGGGGTATGTTATAGGGAACTCACTAAGCATTAACTTACAGTTTGTTGGATGTTTTAGGTACTTCAGGATCTAAGGACAAGAGGCCAGCGTGATGGCGCGGTATGCACTCTCTGGCATTTTACTTAGGACACTCTGATATTATGAATAATTTATCTAATGTTATGGATTTTGAAAACTAATGTGATTGGAATTTTAGATCTTATGGAAATGACTCGGTTATTTAAAATGAAAATTTTATTGGAAATTTGGGCTGTTACACTTCTATTTATTGCGAAATTTGAGTTTTATTGCAAGTTATGTGTAGTTGTATAAATTATGTGAAAATTGGGATATATTTGATATATGCATGTGAATCTATGTAAATTTGGTGTATATATGTTAATGTATATGTGTTTGGTGTATATGTGGAATATGAATATGAAATATGTGTATTTGGTATAAGTAGGTTGTTATTATCTATATATGTGAAAGTATGTGTGTATTTGGTATAAGTAAGATGTTATTATGTATGTATGTGAATTATATGTGTTTGGTGTATATGTGATATATAAATGTGAAATTTGTGTATTTGGTATAAATAGGATGTTATTATCTACATATGTGAAAGTATATGTGCATTCGATATAAGTAGGATGTTATTAAGTATGTATGTGAATGTATATGTATTTGGTGTATATATGTATATGTATATGAAAGTATGTGTATTTGATGATCGTATGTATTATGTGAAAGTATATGATTTTGGTATAAGTAGAATGCTATAATTAAAAAAAACAAAAATAAAATGTTATAAAATCGTTTAAAGTACAATGTTATAATAGGAAATATATATATATATATATATATATATATACACACACACACACACACGAGGGAATAAAGCTAATCGCTAAACATATACCAAATTATTAATTTTATTTAATATAAATGTTTTTTATAAACGTGTGGAAAAAATCGTTGGATCTTTGACCTTTTTATTTAACATTACAACGTTTTCCTATATCAATTACAAGTAATTGTAATTAAAATTAATTAAAAAAGCGCACAAACAAATAATTTAATTAATTTTTTTTAATTTGTAATATCTACTTTTTTGAGTCAACATGTGTATTTTTAAAACAAAAGCTAGAAATTGTTATATTTTCATGTCCTTTTTAGTTTTTAAATTTTTTTATTTGCAACAAATTTATACAATGCTATAAATAAAAAATATATATTTTTTTCAATCTCAACGGTAAAAAAGAACAACACAAATAATTAAAAAAACAAAAAAATGTTATAAATAAAAAAATATAATAATGTACAATAGTAAGAAATGTTTTTTTATGGATATACCAAATTATTAATTTTGCTTTATTTAATTTTTTATTCAATAAAAACTAAGCACTAAACATATTAAAAGAAACAAACAATTTTTGTTTCAATAATCATGTGTATGTTTGTACAACTACTATAAATAAAACAAATGTGTGGAAAAAATTGATTCATTGGATCTTTGACATTTTTATTTATTACTTACTGTTTTTGCCTATATAAATTACAAGTAATTATAATTAAAATTAATCAAAAAAATGCATAAAAAAAATTTTAATTTTAATTTTTAAATTTTTTATTTTTTTAAATTGTAATATCTACTTTTGTGAGTCACAAATAATTGTTTAAAGTACAATGCTATAATTGTAAAAAAAACAATGTGGATTGTAAAAAAACAATGCTAATTCCGTAGACTAAACTCTAAACCCGAAATTATGTTTTAGCAACATCATGTCTATTGATAAAAGTTGGACTAGTAATCCACATCGAAACTATGACGAGTTCCAAGCAGGACTCAAAGCTTTTATCGAGAAGTCCAAGTCACACCTTGATAGTAATGGTAAAATCAAATATGCGTGTCAAAGTTGTGATAACCGTTACTTCAAGGACCCGACTGTAGTGGAACGCCATATATTTATAAATGGTTTCAGTAAGTCGTACACAACTTGGATCTATCATGGTGAATCTTTAATTCCTCTAGTTGTCTTGCCAAGTAACAAAATGGCCGATTTAATCAACAATGTGATGTGGCAGTCAAAAGAAAATGATACCAACCTCGATGAAGGAACATCAAATACAAGGGGTAGTGGTGTGGCTGATGATTTTACACAGTTGTTAGAAGAAGTGGAAACTAAATTATATCCTGGTTGCACCTTTTCTTCCCTTGAGTTTCTAGCAAAGTTAATGCATATCAAGGTGAAAAACAAATGAACTGATAGTTCATTTGATCAACTCCTAGAGTTGTTGCAATCAGTATTTCCCGAAGACAACAAGGTTCCCATTCCACATTATCCACCCAAAAAGAAATTGAAGTCTATTGGTCTGGAGTATGAGTCTATACATGTGTGCAAAAATGATTGTTTTCTCTTTTGGAAATAGCATAATTCATTGCAAGTTTGTCTCGTTTGTAAAGAGAGTCAATGGAACGATAAAAACACCAAGGGTAGGAAAGTAGCTCATAAGGTGTTATGGTACTTTCCTGTGACCCTAGACTACGACGTTTATATTGTTCAAGACACACTGCCAAAAATATGATTTGGCATAGTACCGGACGTTCAGAAGGTGGTGTGATGCGTCATCCTATTGATGGGAAACATTGGCAAGATTTTGATAAAAAAAAATACCCTGACTTCTCGAGTGAAACCCATAACGTACGCCTAGGTCTTTCAGCTGACAGTTTTAATCCATTTGGAAACATGTGTAATCCATATAACACATGGTCGGTCATATTCACCATATACAATCTGCCACCCTAGTTTTGTATCAAAGAGTCATCATTCATGTTGACTTTATTGATTCCCGACCCAAAAGCTCCTTGTAAGGATATGGATGTTTTCCTTAGGCCATTGGTGGAAGAGCTTAAACATTTGTGGAACTCAGGCATACGTATTAAAGATGCGGCGACAAACACATTCTTCACGATGAGAACTATGTTGTTATGGATAATAAACGAGGAAAGTATGAGACAATAAACAAGGATATGGATGTTTTATTTACTATTTTTATTCAGTTATTATAAATTAAATACCGTTTCTAATAATTTTTAATTATATTTGTAGTTGAGCAACGTGTACGTAGGAAAGTCTGAGGCAAAGCAAAAAAATATAAAGATTGAAAGAGCGCTCTTACCGAATAAAGGCAAGCCAATTACCATGGATTATGATACGGATATGACATATGATCCCGTAGGAGAGCCAAAAGACATGTTTTCACGAGAAGTTGAAAAAACAATGTGGCAGATGATCCCTTTTCATAAATGGACTTGGAAAAAAGTTTCCCCAGCAATAAAGGACACAGTTATACAACATTTAGGGGTAAATTATTTATTTAAAAATATCTAAATGGTTAATTGTGACTGGTTTTTACTTGGTTAACTTTTTTTAGACAAAGTTTGATATGGATCAGATGTACCAGGATGTAGAAGCTAATATGTTGACAGAGAGTTTTCAAGCAACTTTGTTAAAAGGTTATCGAGACCGTCAAGCTGATGCAACCGAATATTTTATGGAAGTCGGAGGGTGTCATGATATCCCGAGAACACTAGCCAACCCTACAGATGGTATGGATGTTGATAATTGGAAGAAACCAGTTGAGTATTTCCAAACGTACGAACACAAAATTGCTTCAGAAATGAACAAAAAGGTTCGTCAAATGCAAACGACCGTGAATCGTGGGGGGGTCGAGTTCGTATAGCAGTACTTGCTATAAGAAGGTAAAGTACAATACATGTAATTATTTATTTAAAATATAATATAATTTTTAATGTTAAACAGAACCTTAATAGAGTGGAAACTTTTCGCAAGGCTCATACTGATAGGGATGGTGTATTTGTTATTGTCGAGGTAGAACAACAATATGTAAGTATTTAATTATAATTTTATCATATAATTAAGTGTTTATTTATACTTAATTGTTACTCACTTTTGGGAATTATAGAATTGGTTAGTTGAAGATCTCTTAGAACAAACCTAAGGTGAAAGTGAGTTAACACCCGTTCAAGAAAGAGCTGCTTTTGAGAAAGTATTAGGAGAGCGACATGGCTATATCAGAGGCATCGGCCGTAAACCTTCTTCTCTCCCGCCGATATCATAGCCATCATAACCACCACCACAACCATCATAGGTAAAAAAATCTACTTTTGTTTTTTGTTGTGATTATTTTCTAAAAGCTTTGGTAATTAGGTTTTTGTCTCAAGTGCAAGAAATAGCAATGTACTTTGGTTTTTTGTCTTAGTTTAAAAATAGCAATCTACTTTGACATCATAAAATACATGTTGATTTGATAATTTTGGTTTTGTGGTGATTATTTGCTATAAGCTTTGGTAATTGGGTTTTTGTCCCAAGTGCAAGAAATAGCAATGTACTTTGGCTTTTTGTCTTAGTTTAAAAAAAGCTATGTACTTTGTCATCATAAAATGCATGATGATTTGGTAATTTTGGTTTTGTGGTAATTATTTGCTAAAAGCTTTGGTAATTGGGTTTTTGTCCCAAGTGCAAGAAATAGCAATGTATTTTGGCTTTTTGTCTTAGTTTAAAAATAACAATGTACTTGGGTAGTTTTTGTGTATGTTTGATAATTTAACTTATAAGTTTGTATATGTTGTTATTTATTATGTTGTTGGAAAATCATCGGGCAATACTCAACGACCAGACATGTAGGGAGGAGCTTTATTCGTTTTTTCAATCACAGAATAATCAAGGAGGAAACGATGGGAACGGAGATGATGGTATGTAAGGAGGAGCTTTATTTGTATGTTACACTTGTTTCCCCCTTTACTACTTGTTAGAATTGTCAAGTTTTTGGTTCTTTTATTTTGGTACGGAATTAATTATAATAGTATTTGATATTTAATCGCATGTTGTTATGTAATTACCGGCGACCAAAATCGTTGATTAAAAAAATGAAAAAAATGAAAAATGTTATTACCGGCGACGGGGTCTTAGCGGCGACTTCATCATTGGCGGCGACATGAAGCATTACCGGCGACATAATCATTAACGGCGATAATTTGATCAATAGCGACAGAGGAGTAGCAGTGACTTATTACCGGTGACTTGTCGCCGCTATTACCATTACCGGCAACATTTAAACCCTTTAGCGGAGACTTTTGTCGCCACTAATTGCCTTTTTTCTAGTAGTGTTTGTTGACGGCTCAATTAACATGAAATAAGTTTAACTGAGATAAATTGATTGTAATAGTTGATGCCATTAGAAATTGTTTTTCTTTCTTGTTCTAGAAGCTCTGATTAGAAAAATATTCAAAAAAAAAAACTTATAGTTTTTTAGAAGTAAGTTCATTTTTTATAAATAACATTATTTTTGCAAAATATGCACAAAAAACCATTTATGGAAAGAGTGGTTCATGACTTATCTTTTATCGCAATACATATGGCCTTTTGTAAAAGTTTAAAATATGACAACTTGGTGTTATTCACTTGTCTCTCTTTTGGTCATTGTTTTCCTTATCTCAATAAATAACCCTAAATGATAATAACAACAAATTTCTAAATCATCTGTTTTTCCCTTATCCGTTTAATGCACAAAGCTTGTGTGTAGCGCTCATAGATTCGGGCTAGTCAATTTAGAGACGATAAGCATCAAAAAATGACTTTTTTTTATAGAGGACTATTTATAATAGATAATCTTAACTAAGTTGTAGTATATGTCATAAGGTTTCCGTACATATAAAGAACGTTGAAATCTGAGTTATAACGAAGAAGTTATGACCTGACGAAGTTTCGCGACAAAACCGGGACGACACTGGAAATCGTAAAAAGTGAGTTTACGATAAATTACTTTTTGGCCTTAGTGATCTAAACTAAAGTTGTAGAGTATGCACCTACGTGTGGATATAAAGAACGTCAAAAACGGAGCTCTAATGCAAAAGCTATGACCGTCCGAAGATGTAATTGTCCGAGGGCATGACACGTGGCAGAAACCCTAGCCGCCTCAAGTCCACGACGTGAAATTAGTCAAGGAGACTAATCAAGGCTCGAAAACAAGTCCTAAGTCTACAGGAGTGATGTGTTAAGATCCCACGATGCAGACATAAAGGCCAAGACGTGGAAATGTTATCCGGACGCCTTTCGAAGCTAGAACGCAGATGGCAAGCCTACGAAGTGATTCAACCATCCGCCACGACGTGGACATATAAGCCCACGACGTGGACATGTTATTGACAACCTATAAGTAGCATGTTCGACCCTAATCTTCCTTACACCAAATCTTCTTACCTCTCTCTCGTTTGTTGAAGGCATTTCGTGTCCCGAGCCCGATGATCACGAACCACTGACCGTTTCTAGTTAGATTCTATCCAATCACGCTACTAATGTGAGTGTATAGTCCCTTTCATGAACATGATTTTAATACAAGTATTTATTAATGTATTAAATTATATGTTTATTGTGAAATATTTGATATTGCCTTAAATACATGTGAAAGAGCATACCTGATAATATATGATGATTTAGGATACAGAGTAAACCTAAATTAATTAAGGAGAATATTGGGTAGTATCTCCTTACGAGTACGAGTGAGATATAAACAGAGGGAATAACTTTAGAAATTGACATTGATCTGAGAGTTTGGATTAGACATAGTAAATTGTCCCTAGTATGGAATGGGCATAATTATTGATCCGGGATTATTGATCAGACATACCCGATCCGGCAGTATGGATCATGTAAGGAGGTTAGTTTCAGATCTAGGAGTACGGATCAGGTAAAGAGGTTAGTTTTAGATCCGAGAGTATGGATTAAGTAAAGAGTTCAATTTTAGATCCGAGAGTATGGATCGTGTTGTTGTGAGGATCGACGGGGTATGGTAAAGTTGCTTATATATGGTGAAATTATATATATTTTGTGAGTTCTAATATATATATATATATATATATATATATATATATATATATATATATATGACATAAAATTATGGGGTTGAAATCCCTATGTACTCACCAGGTTTCCCAACATGACCCACTCAATATATGTGTATCATAGGTGTCGATACGAAGCTATATTACACTGAGAGATTAAAAGATATCTAAATCACTAGTGTAAATGAATGTAAGATCTGTTTATGTTGACGAGAGCATTCAAAAGTTGAACCTCACATCATCTCGATTAAATTGTACACTACATCGATTTTCATTCTCTTTGCTACAAAATGTTACACATTTTGATCTCAATGTAAACAACTTCTTTGGCACCATCCCAAAAGAAATCTGACTCCTATCCCAACTTGTTTATCTTGATTTTTAAGCAAATTAATTTTCTTGAGTAATCCCACCTGAGTTAGGAAACCTTCTCCATCTAACCATCATGTACCTATTCTCAAACAATATATATATATGGCCCAACTCCTTCAACATTGGGTGATTTGACATCTTGGAATTTCCTTTATTTGCACTACAATCAACTCTTTGGTCCCATTCCTATTCAACTTGAGAATTTGAAGTCTCTTACTGATCTTGTTGTGAGCTACAATCAGATTAATAGTTCTATTCCTTCATCACTAGCAAACCTGAGCAACTTACAGTATCTCTACCTACTCGCGAAAAAAGTATCTGGCCCATTCCTATTGAACTTGGGAATTTGAAGTCTATCACTGATCTTTTGTTGCGCCAAAATCAGCTTAGTCGTTCTATTCCTTCATCATTGGGTGATTTGAGATCTTTGAATGTTCTTCATTTGAGCGATAATCAACTCTCTGGCCACATTCCTATTGAAATCGGGAATTTGAAGTCTCTCACTGATCTTCAAGTGAGCTACAATCAACTTAGTGGCTCTATTCCTTCATCATTAGAAAACCTTAGCAATCTATAGATTTTGTACCTACATAACAATGAATTTTCTGGTCCAATTCTTATTGAACTTGGGAATTTGAAGTCTCTCACTAAGCTTGCGGTGAGCGACAATCAACTTAGTGGTTCTATTCCTTCATTATTAGCAAACTGGAGCAACCTACATAATTTGTTCCTACGCCACAATAAATTACCTGGTTTGATTCCACAAGGATTGGGAAGTCTATACTTGGTTGTGCTACAAATAGATGAAAATAAATTGTCTGGCTATTTGCCTAAAGGTTTGTGTGATAGGGGAATGATTTAAAGTTTAATGGTAGAACAAAGTATCTGGCCCCATTTCTATTGAACTTAGGAATTTGAAGTCTCTCACTGATCTGTTGTTGAGCCAAAATCAGCTTAGCCGTTCTATTCCTTCATCATTGGGTGATTTGAGATCTTTGAATGTTCTTCATTTAAGTGATAATCAACTCTCTGGCCACATTCCTATTGAAATCGGGAATTTAAAGTCTCTCACTGATCTTCAAGTGAGCTATAATCAACTTAGTGGCTCTATTCCTTCATCATTAGAAAACCTGAGCAATCTATAGATTTTGTACCTACATAACAATGAATTTTCTGGTCCAATTCCTATTGAACTTGAGAATTTGAAGTCTCTCACTAAGCTTGCGGTGAGGGACAATCAACTTAGTGGTTCTATTCCTTCATTATTAGCAAACTGGAGCAACCTACAAAATTTGTTCCTACGCCAATAAAATACCTGGTTTGATTCCACAAGGATTGGGAAGTCTATACTTGGTTGTGCTACAAATAGATGAAAATAAATTGTCTGGCCATTTGCCTAAAGGTTTGTGTGATAGGGGAAAGCTTCAAAGTTTAATGGTAGACGATAATCAACTCACTGGTCCTATTCCAAGGGGCTTAAGAAATTGTACTATCCTAATAAGAGCTCGTTTTGATCATAATCAATTCAGTGGAGATATATCAAATAGCTTTGGGGTACATCCTAACTTAAATTACCTTGATATCAGTCACAATAATTTTCATGGTAAGATTTTTGAAAAGTGGAGTAAATGCAAGAATTTAAGAAAGCTTAGTGATGGCCTATAACAACATCACCGGTGGCATACCACCACAGTTTGGAAATTTAACTAAACTACAAAGGCTGGATCTTTCTTTTAATCACTTGATTGGGGAGATCCCAAAGGAGTTTAGGAAGATGAATAGTATTTTGAAATTGTCCTTGGTTGATAACCACTTTTCAGGCATTATACCTCTAGAGATCGGATCTTGTGAACTCCTTGAAGTACTCGATCTATCCACAAATAGATTGAATGGGTCAATACCAAAAAGTATTAGTCAATGTGAACATATCCACTACTTGAATCTTAGTAATAACATGATGAGTGAGAAAATTCCATCGGAGATTGGTAAAGTAGTTCAACTTACGGAACTTGATTTATCTCATAATTTCCTCACAAAAGAGATACCATCTGAAGCTCAAAGTTTGAAAAATCCACAAAAATTGAATCTTTCTCACAATAGACTATATGGTTCTATTCCTAATACTTTTACAATTTTGCCATGTGGGATTGATATCAACCTGTCTTTCAATGAGCTCTTAGGTCCGGTTCCCCCGTGCGCCAACTTTATTAATGCATCCATACAAGGTAATCCAGGTTTGTGTGGAAATGTTATGGGAGTGAAACTTTGTGCAAGTAAAATTATCAGGAAGAAAAACTATTTGTTTCATCATAAGCTCTTCCTTGTAATTATGCTCTCTCTTACCGGGGCAATTTTATTTGGTTTTTCATGTGTGGCCTCATTGCTTATTGAAAACAAAAGAAAAACTCTCCACATAAACCATTAGAAGAAGAAAGTGGTGATTATTTCTCCATTACAAGTTTTGATGGAAAAGTAGTGTACGATGATATCTTGAAGGCAACAAATGATTTCGATGAAGCATATTGTATTGGGACCAAAGGATATGGGACTATTTACAAAGCCGAGATACAACCTAACAATATGGTAGCTATCAAGAAACATCACTCATCATTTGAGTATGTTGATCATAATGGATTCCTTAATGAGATACAAGCATTAACCAACATAAGACATCGAAACATAGTGAAACTTTATGGATATTGCTCACATGCCCGCCACTCATTTTTTTTATTTATGAGTACCTTGAAAAGGAAGCCTTGGATATTGCATTTTTTTTGTTTTTATTTTATGTTGGTTTAGATATAGATCTTGCTTATACGATAGTGGCAACAGAGAAATGTGATGTCTATAGCTTTGGGATTGTCGCACTAGAAGTGATCATGGGAAAGCTTCACGGAGAACTACCAACATTGTCTGCTGATTATTTGGTGTTAGCAAATGTTGGAGATAGTCGAATTTCACTTCCTTCGCCACAAGTTGAGAAACAAGTAAATTTAGTACTCAATCTCTCAAGAGCATGTTTGAACTCGAATCCACATGGAAGGCCAACAATGCGCCAAGTCTCAAATCTGTTGATGAAGGCTTGATATTAGTGTACTTTCAATGTTATTTGCTTTTATTATGTTCCTTATACTCATCCTGATAATGTCTTTATGTAAATGCCTTTTGTTATGTAACTTTTAATATGTTTTCATAAATCATTATGTAGTAGATAAAAAAATAAATCAGTGAAGATCGCCATCCTTTTAGAATCTTCACTTGTGGAAAATCAAGTACTAGTCAAGGACAAATCTATTGATTAATACCCTTAACTCATGACTGATTAGGTAAATAAAATTTGTTTGTAATTTAGCAACGACCGTTCACTTGCTTTATTTTAAGGTGTAATTTAGCAACAAGTTTTTCCATCACTTGGATTTCCAATAAATGTAACAAGTAGCAAAAGTAACAATGCTAGATTAAATACATACGATAAATCATTTTCTACAATATATATATGTCAAACAAATAACGACTGAAATTTAAATTCCAATAGAGTTTTAAACAATATATAGAGAACATTTGAAATTTGTATCGGTTGTAATTCATCTTAATTCCAAATACGAAATTCCTATCAATTGCATGTTGGTGCTGGACAGCAACCAGTGGAGTTTTATAGTAAGAGATGTGGAATAATTAGTTACCCTGAAAAAATTTCATCAAAAATAAAACAAAAGTTAAAATTAAAATATTTGTGTTTTATGTATTTACTTTGGCCACCAAACTCTATACCATAAAATTCAAATTTAAGAGAATTGCCAAAGATTGTAAGCAAGTCAGTAACATAATTTTATGATTTTGATGCTATATACCCCCTATGCTACATAACTCATTCATATATACAAATTTTGTATTATGAAATAAATAATTATATTTTATATTATATATAAAATTTGTCGTTACAAAGATGAAAACTTTAAATATTAAAAAAAAAAGTTTTGCATTTCAAAGCAATTTACACACAATCAGCTGTTAATTGGAGCAGAAGATGTGCTAATAGAAAACGAAACATTGTACCTTTAGTCTCTGCTTACTCTCTTTGTCTGAAGTCAAAGTTGACTCTTTCCTTTTTTGAAACATTAAATCAATTAATGTTATATCCATGTCATGCCATATTCCAAAGAACAAGATTGTGATTGCGATTATGAGTTCTAGCACACATAATTCAGAAGAATCACCATCAAAAGTTGCCCAATAATCATGGAATTATCATATA
The DNA here is from genome assembly GCF_051521515.1 of Lactuca serriola. Taxonomy (NCBI): domain Eukaryota; kingdom Viridiplantae; phylum Streptophyta; class Magnoliopsida; order Asterales; family Asteraceae; genus Lactuca; species Lactuca serriola. Next base: position 82,781,050 of record NC_136410.1, on the reverse strand, counting down.
GCCATTAATGCACTAAAGTAAGGTTTAGGTTCATTCATTTACACCTATTTCTTGATGATGCAACATACTTTCTAGAAATATATATTCCTAATATTTGTATCTTAGTCTCTATGTTTATAGGGGTCAGGACCATTATGGGTTTGGGCCCAATTTGGATATTTGGGCTTTATTAGGCATTGTGGTGTCATTTCGGGTTTGGGTTAACTTTTGGGTTTGGTTGTTTGGGGCATTGTTGGGTCATTTAAGAACAATTGTTTTTTGTATTAGGGAAAAGTTAATGGGTTTAGCATAAGGCCCATGTAACGGTTTGGACACAATTTTGAAAATTGGGCCCCAAGTGAGCTTTTGATGATTATTTGGTTTGTGGGCCTTTTGATTGTGAGTTTGGTTCTTAGTCTTGGACCAAACTTAGTGAGGGTTAAAATGGTCTTTTTACCCCTTATATGGATTGATGGTTTTGGGATTGGAACCCAAATGTTAATAGAATGTTATCCATGTTTGATAGCGCGGGAATATTAGCGGATCCACAACCAGAGAGTATCTATAGGTTTCAGTTCTCCGACGTGAGTCTTCTCACTATATCCATGGGTCGAAAGCACCAATGTCGGTCCATTACTTGTTATGTGGAATGCTAGTTGTCTCTGTGATACATTCATGAAAGACCATGGTGGTAGCCCATGACACTTGGATAGCACTTGGATATCAGACCGTGGGGGAGCCCATGACATTCCAGGTAAGGACGATGGGGGTAGCCCATGGTACCTGGATATCAAACTATAGGGGGAGCCCATGCATTCCTAGTAAACACATTGGGCAAATCATGACAACTATATGTATGGTCCATGATATTTTGTGGTTGTCTGTTGTAACGCCCCGATTCTCGGGTATCGATTTTATAAGAATTTTCTTGTTTTCAAGGTCTACTCGACGAGTTGGTTGCCCTACTTGTCGGGTAGCAGCGGCTTGGTCCGCGTGATTTAGTGACCTACTCGCCAAGTCCATGAAGGGACTCGACGAGTAGGAGCTGGCAGATGAAACCCTAAATTTCAGGGTATTGCACCCTATTTAAAGGATCATTGGCCTCCCCCAGCCTCCCCTTTACAGCTCCTTGGCACCCTTAAACCCTAAATCGTGTGTGTGTGTGTGTGTTTCTTTGGTGTGTTAAAGCTTAGAAGAGGAATCATGGTGAAGAAACACTTGGGAAACAAGTAAATTGAAGCAAGGAAACTCGTGGGAAGCAGAAGTCTACTCCAGTTGACACCCTTTTGAAGATATTAGGTTGTTACCTTGGCTCATTTCATTCTACATCTCTTTTGGGTGGATTTTAGAGCTTTCCTAGTATGTTTGGAAGCTTTGCATGTGTATAAACTAAGATTTGAAGTTGTAACTTCAGATCTGAACTCTCTAGGGTCTTTAAGTCCATAAGGCTTCCAACTTTTTCAAAGATGAGACTCTCCTTAAGTACAAAACCTTCATTGCAAGCTTAGTTTGTCATTTTAAGACTTTAGGGCCTTGCATGCATGTAAAGTTTGCAACTTTACGTGATAAACATGCCTTGGGGGGGGGGGGGGACTGGATCTACAATATGGAGCCTTATCATGGCTTAAAAAGCCTATGTATGGATGAAGGACTAAATGGACTCGACGGGTCAGATGAACGACTCGGCAAGTCCGATGAAGATTGCCTTGGGCTCGGCGAGTCAGTCGATGACTCAACGAGTCAGCTAGGGTTTTCCCGACCTTTGGACACGTATGAATGCGGCAAGTTGTAAGGGGAAAACTCACTGAGTTGGCCAAGGAGTTACGACCACTGACACTAGGAATTCGACGAGTCACTCAAGTGACTCGGCGAGTTAGTGAGTACGCAAGGAACTCAGCGAGTGGTTGGTTGTACTCGACGAGTTGAGGTCAACATGCATTGTTTAGTTTGACAGTTGACTTGGACCTTGACCAAGGGTTGACTTTTGGACTTCTGGGACACTTTGGGAAATTGGAAATTTACAAGCATGGTTCTATGGTGCATTTAGGTGGTGGAGTTGTACCGGCAATCCAAGAGCTTGAGTTTATCTTCGAGTCGATGGTGCGAGGTGAGTTATCCTCACTATACCAATGGGTCTAAGGAACCAAGGCCGGCCCTTTATATATTTGTATCTAGATTATGGCATGATATATTTATTGATTAGATCCTGGTAGTTAGGATGGTGGTATGCTTATGCTTAGTGACCTAGTTAGCTCAGTGCCTTGGTTATAGGATGATGTTATGTTAGTGACGGGTTAGGTCTATATCCCGGTTATTGGGATGTTGCTATGGTTAGTGATCTGTTAGATCGGTTTGACTGTTAAATGATATGAGCTAGTGTAAGATATTTATGTGAACATGTTTGCTTGATTGGGGGTTGGGTTGAGGTGGTCCTGCTTTGTGCTATAGGACAACATACCCAGTGAGCGGTCCGGATAGGCTGTAGGCCCTGCGAGGTGGTCCGGTCACGCCGAATGCTCAGGAGCGGTCCAGATAGGCTATAGGCCCTGCGAGGCGGTCTAGTCATTCTGAAGGCTCATTATGCATGCTATTATGTATTTGTTATATGATGTGGTTATATTTGTATGGCGTTGGTATTTTGGGGGAACTCACTAAGCTTTCAGGCTTACAGTTTCAGTTTATTGTTTCAGGTACATCAGGGGATCGTGGCAAGGCGAAGGCAAGATCGTACAACTCCTCATGATTTGTTTATCTTTCTTGGAAAACTCTGATATTAGATATTTTGAAAACAAACTTTGTAATGATAAATGGTTTTAAATGTTTTGAAAAAGTTTTATTTGAAATTTTTGGGTGTTACAAGTTGGTATCAGAGCCTTTATTTGAGTAAATTGGAGGAACACTCGTGTGACTCCAGTCAATTAAGGGAAAGATTTTAAAATGATTTTTTTTAAATGGTTTTCAAAATAATAAGGGAGGATGCAAAGTGTACGATCAGTCGGAGCCAGTAAGTTGACCCAAAAATACAATACAGTTATTTGATATTATGATATGATAGAAAAGCATGCTAGTACTAGGCTAGGCATCCTCAAGAATTGCATGATAGAATTGCCTGATTTTGTGAAGCCTGCTAGCCTAGGGTTTCTTTAGATGAGATTGACATCATTATTGTAGTTACTTGTATATGTATCATGGTTGTACATAATTAAGATCTTATAGCCCGAGAATGTTTGATTTGACCTTATGTTTTACTCTTATTTATTAGGGCTTAGGGTAGGATCGGATATTCAAAAGTCTATAGGGTCCAACATTATGTATGATTAGCATACACTAATGCTGCAGGTTTGGTGGAAGTTTCATGAATGGGTGGGTTGTGTAAGGCCGGTAGGTTAGTCGTGATTCAGTTAGCCTTCCTCTAGGAGTGAGTATTGAGCGCTCGATATACTTATGTATATTGTTAGGGTGTTGTGGTGATACTTGAGACAAATATGGTTAAGTGTAGAAGGTAGTATGGGCCCGTACTACTGAAAGCACAGGACCCATACGCGTATCAAGGAAGTCACAACCCCTAGGGTTTAGTCGGGAGTTGGTTCCCATTTATTTATGTGGATTATCTGATATCTTGTGGTATGTTTCAGAATGGTGATGACGAGACGCTTTGTGATTGGATCCGGTTCAGGATCAGGATCAGGAGGCGGAGGCCAGGAGGGGCCAACAGCACGTGAGCCCGTGGTGCAGATGGGTACAAAGGAGTTGGACGCCAGGATTCGGGAGATCCTGAATGATGAGGTTGCTGATGTGTTCAGAGCACACCTGTCAGAGATGCTTGGGTCTATTAAGACCACCATGGTCGAGTACTTCAATGAGCAATACGCAGCCCTTGCGGATACGGCTGCTGCTGCAGTTGCATCAGTTGTAACATCGGCAGGGGGACGAGGAGGAGGAGCCTCTCGGGGCTTCTAGTACAAGGACTTCGATAAGACGAAGCCCCCTACTTTTAAAGGGACACAGGACCCCATCAAGGCTATGAGGTGGATCTCAGATGTGGAGGGTGTTTCTTTACCTGCTCGTGTCCTACTGACCAGAAGGTCAGGTGTGATCTGAACCTGCTAAGGTCTGGGGCCAAGGAGTGGTGGAGATTGGCGACTGGGTCGTACACTGATGATCAGAGAGCTGCTCTTACTTGGGAATAGTTCAGGGATATGTTCCGCGCCCGATACATTACACGGGTCGAGCGGGAGTGTTTGTCACAGGAGTTTTTGAGTTTGAGACAGGAGGGGGAGTTGGTGATGGAGATCACCCGCGTGTTCACATAGAGGGCGATGTTCTACCCAGAGTTTGCTTCTGAGCAGGCTCAGATGACCGGTTATATAAGCATGCTCAAGACTGAGATTCGTCAGTTTGTGTCTACCCAGCGATGTGATACTCTTTTGGAGTTGCAGGAGGCTGATAGGCGGCGTGAGTTGGAGATTGAGCTGCAGATGAGGGAGCAACGACAGGCCCCGACGCAGTCATAGCCAACGCTTAAGTGGTCTAAGACCGTTAATTCTATGACCGGGGGTCAGCAGAGCCGCACTTGTGGAAAGTGCGGAAAGAGTCATTCCGGAGTTTGTCAGACTGGTAGTCGGTGCCACAAGTGTGGCAAGGAGGGGCACTATGATAGGGATTGTCGCCAGACAGCCCCTGCATCGGATATGAGGATACGCTATCACTGTCATCAGGTTGGTCACGTGAAAACCAACTGTCCACAACTCGCAGCCAGGCCGTCACGGACTCCACCGCTGGCTACATTCAGGATACCGGATGGGAGGCCAGTCAGGACAGAGCCTCCGAAGGCTCAGGGGCGTGCCTTCTAGCTGACCATAAAGGAGGCCAGTGTAGCACCAGATGTGGTTGTTGGTATGTTTCTCTCCTTTATTTCATTTATTATAATTGTATTATGCTTATCTGTTGTACCTGTGATTAGGTACGTTTTTAGTGAACTCTTTGCCTGCTTTGGTTTTATTTGACTCAGGGGCGAGTCGGTCCTTCGTATCTCAGTCGCTTAGTAGGGAGTTCATGATGGGTTTTAAGCACTACATCATTCCTATGGTGTACATACAAACCCTAATAACATTTGGATCTAGTTTGTCTAATGAACATGCAATTGAATAACCAAAGCTATAAACCCTAGATCTAGCATACAATAATCAATATAACATAAAATAGGGTTTAGATCTAACCTTTGATTGTTATATAGCAATAACAATCTAATCCTTCTTCTAATTGGCTTCAGAAAGCTTAGTGCCTCAAGTGTTGCACCTCTAATGGGTCACAAACACCACTAAGCAACTAGATGAAGAAGACAGAGAATGAGAACTCCAAAAACGTCCAGAAACCCTCTCAAAAGGACGGCCACATTTTTGGGTCTCAAGGGGCCTTTAAATAGGTAGGCAATTAGGGTTATCTAACAAGCAAAACCTAATTTGACTTCTTAATCCCTAAGCAGCCCATGGACCCCTTCTGGAACATGCCTTGGATGAAAGTTATATGGGCTTCCCATAGATTTCGTCCAACCTATTTTCCAAGGTGATCCATAGCCCAAATTGCAATTATCTTATAATTGCAATTCCAGTCCCCTAATTTTAATTAATCTCTTTTAGTCACAAAATTAATTCTCAATTAATTCTTGACTAATCTTAATTAAACATTATGATTTCTCCTTTAATATATTATTCTTATAATATATTAATAAATCATAATTAATCATTTCTCTCCTTAATTCATCCTACAAGTTGCTATGGTGAAGGCAACCCAAAAGGACCATGCTCATAATCGGGTCAAGTACATACCAAAATAGTTATGGACTTAGACACTAATCTAACAGTCTCCTACTTGGATAAGTCTAATAACTATTTTGCATAACTCGAGAACCTGATCAGCAATCGTAGCTTTCAAAAGTCGTTGTCAACTCTGATCTTATCAGATTGTGTGTCCTTTTGATAAGGGATCATATATTCCTCCATTCTCAAGATATCATATAGACACGAGACATGGATTTAAATCATTCTCTCTATCTATGTATTGTTTCCTGACATCTGATTTATGACGAATGACAACATACTACAATTGAACACATCAACTTAGTCCCGGCTTGGCCAAGCACTTAGGGTGTCATCACTAAATCATCGAGGGGCCCATAGATACCGAGTTTATCCCACTTTGGGTAAAAGGAATGGATAAACTTCGACTCAAATCCTTGCTTGCACTTACTAATCGAATCACACACAACAATAAGTTTTATAACACCAAGTTACTGGTGCATTTACTTATCATCAATGTGCAACTAACCAGCAAATAACAACTCATACGTCTTGGTTTCAAGAATATACAATGTTATCATCTCACTAATCACCCGTGATAAATCCATGAAGTGATTCAAGTGAGCGTGGGTTTAATCCAATACTTTAATCTTATCAAAGCACTCATGAACTCTGCAACAAACTTGTGCTATATCTAAATACTTTACACAATCTACAAACAAATTCATGATGGTCTTCCTTCATACCTACTTCCAACGTATGACCGATTGTGGAGGTTCGAATAACCCAGTTATTCTGAAAGTCAAAACATGCAAAGTGAAACACAACGATAATACCCAATCCTATATGGCCCCAAACTCTTGAGTATAAATAAAACATCTTTTACTTAGTCACGATATTGATTACTCATTATTCATTGTTTAATGTTTCGGAAAATCAACTTTATTACTCGAATTGTAACCACAGTTGTCCCATGCTCCAAGCATGCACACTTTGGTTTCCTATGGTCTATACTTTGTGAAATATAGATCAATTGAAAAACTTTTCCAATGGAACTCATTTCACAATCCCCAATCCTTATCATTAGTGTAAGAATACCAAATTCTTTCCACTTTTAGAATATGTCAGATTCTAACATTTCATGCAACGATCCTTTCGTGAAGTCACGGCACAAAAGTCACCAAGACTCGGCCAATGAAATCACAAGGTACTCTATCAGAAATTGTTACAAAACATTTCTATATATGTGATGTCTCTCACTCAAAGTACATTCCTTTGAACATCCTTTTTGCATAAAAAATTTAATCAAGTGTGACATACCCATTTTCACGGACAGAAAAGACCGATTTTTTTTATGCCTTATAAAAATCAGAGTACCTCTTTTAATAAAAATGTTACGGAATTTGCTCCCAGTAAAACATGATAAGTACGTTATCAAAGAGTTTCCGAAGAAAAGTATTTTTATTCATTTTAAAATATTTGGGATGTCATCGTCAATACAGAAACATAAGCATAAATAGAACTTACATTCATTATCACTAGTGGTCTATATCTCTTTTAAGTCTCTCAGTGTAATGTGACTTCATCTCAACACCTGTGATATAAATAAACTGAGTGGGTCAGGTTGGGAAACCCGGTGAGTACATAGGGTTTTCAACCCACAATAATATAATTATTATGTTTAAACAATTAAACAATCAACCCAATTACCCATCCCCATTATCTTCTTTATTCTTAAGGATTTACCCTAAGAATCAGTTATTCCTCGTTCATTTATTCCTAAGCATCATCCTAAGGAATCGGCACGAAGTCCATCGTTGCTACGATTTACACAACGGGCACTAAGTCTACATAGTCGCCAGGGCTTAGGCACTAAGTCTGCATAGTCGCCAGGGTTTAGGCACTAAGTATGCATAGTCGCCAAAGTTTAGGCATCAAGTCTGCATGATCACCAAGATTTAGGTATCAAGTCTGCATGATCACCAACGTTTTAGGCATCAAGTCTGCATGATCACCGGGGTTTAGGTATCAAGTCTGCATGATCACCAAGGTTTAGAGTACACCGTCTGAACACATCGTTCACAACACCTATAGGTTGCGAGCCTGCTAGTGTTCCACTGGATTGTCTAGAATAGTCTGTGGTTGTCATCCATACTCTGCTGAATGACGGGGCCATCGTTTGGGAAAGGCCTTCTCACATCGTCCACCTCTCACCCTCACCTCGTGGTCTATAACACCTCTCAACTCATCATCCAACTCATATTCCATCTATTACATCTACCCATGTTTTACCCCAACATTATTATACATATAAAATACATAGACAGTTTAAATCATTTAAAACATGTATACAATCGTTAATTTAGCATAGACAGCAAGTACTTAGATAATATGCACACATAGCACGTAATTTATATAAAATACTTCATATCTATGTGTAAGATGAAAGTAACTATGCACTCACTTGAAAAGGTGGTGATTCCGAACTCAGACAGCGCTTTGCTTCTTAAAAAAAATAATTTCCTTCGACGAAACCTAGTATTATTACCAGTAGAGTTTAGTCTATTATTCGCCGAGACTAATTAATAGTCTAACTATATTTACTATTATATAAGCGTTAAATAACACTCAATATAACTCATAATAATAGCCCAAATAATTATTTTAAGGTCCTAATAATGTTACTATAATTAAATAAAAGCTATATTAAATATAGTATAGGCGTAGCTCACTTACAGCGGGTTTTTATTAAAAACCGGGCTTCGCTGGAGCAGCATTTCCGAGCTGAAAACTTTTCTTCTCGGAGCCATCGGGCGCTCCGGGGCTTTCTTCTCGTGCTAGGGAGGTTCCCTAGACTTGGGAGGGGTTTAGGGAGGTTAGAAAAAAGTTAGAGAGAGAAAGAAATGCTTATGGTGTGAAGAAATAATGAAGGGTTCACCCTTTATTTATAGGGATTTATAGTAAAGTAGCCGCTAAGTTTCGCCCGTATCTTCTGCGTACGAGCTCCGTTTTCTACGTTCTTTATATCCACGCATTGGTATTTACGAGGACTACAACTTTCATTTAGACCTCGTCGGCTAATTCTCCTTCTATCTCAAATTTACAAAAACTGTATCGTATTTATCACGCACAAAGAGTAGCGAGTAAGCTTCGTCCATATCTTTCGCATACGAGCTCTATTTCCAACTTTATTTATATCCACACGTTGGTATTTACGAGTACTAAAACTTTCATTTAGACCCTGTTGGCTAATTCTCATTCTATCTCGGATTTATAAAACTGTATCGAATTTATCGCGCTCGAAGAGTAGCGACTAAGCTTCGTCCATAACTTTCGCATACGAGCTCCGTTTTTTACTGTCTTTTTATCGTTCAACTCCTATTAACGATATCTTCATTTCTCGTTTAGATTATTTTGGCTGAAAACCGACCGATCTAAAATTCGAATTTTCGGGCTGTGCACTGCTATGCTAGATCTTAGAAAAATCATAACTTCCTCATACGAAGTCAGATTTGGGCGTTCTTTTTATGGACACTCTCAGTTTAACATTTTCTGTGACTTTTGTTTATATCGTTAATGCTAAAAGTCGCTCTATCGTAAATTCACTATTTACACTTCCCGGTGCCGTGCCGGTTCCGTCGCGAAACTTCGACGGCTCATAACTTCTTTGTTATAACTTGGATTTCGGCGCTCTTTATATGTACGGAAACCTTGTAACATATACTACAACTTGATTAAGACTATTTATTATAAATAATATTTTTCCAAAAAGTTGTTTTCGACACTTATTGCCTCAAAATTGACTAGCCTGGATCTACGGGCGTTACAATTATCTCCCCCTTAGGATGATTACGTCCCGGAATCATCAACGAAACAGGGCTCACATGATGACTCCATATGTTATCTCTTCATCCTAGGTTATAACCATAACTTTGATGTTTCTTCGAACGAGTATCTAACTCTAAGACTTCCTAACTGCAGGCGGTGCTCGATCTTGCACTTGCTCCCTATCTCACGTTAGACTCCAAATTATGACCTTTAAGTCACAATATCGATCCTCATTGGATACGAACTTAATATAAGTTCTTTTATTACTATCATGGATCGATGTGTCATATTCTAATGACCTCTCATCGTATGTTGCAACGCTTAGACTCAGGTCTCTTAGATTCAAATTCCAGAATGGAATATACTTTCCTTCATGCTCTAATGTGATAGAACCACATTTTAACATGTAGCATTTCTAGCTACTAACTTCTTTAACAACGAGCGTGATACTTTTATTAATCGCTTTGATTATCTCTCACTTCAATTTTCTGGCTTAAGTCAGATGCTACATCGAACTTGGTTCTCTGAACGACGTAACATACTCATCGTAGTCGGACTCAATTTGATATGACCACTAGGGTCTGAATAACAACAATCTTCTTAGTCATTATCGAAACGATGGTAACGACATGCTTGAATAAAACAGACTTAATTATGGGCTTCTTGGTAATCTTGTGACTTCCCTGATCCAAGCGTGAGTCCTGTGCTTCCGGTAGTATATGCATCTACTACCTTTCACACCAACTCATACTCGTCCCAAGTATTGTCTCGTAGTCCCCAAGTCACCATATAGGAAAATCACATAACATTTTAACACATCAGATAACAAAACGAAGGCTTTATTATTTCTTGAAACTATTACATAGGTTTTCAAGTTCACCCTAGACTATGCCTCTAATAGGCTACAACATATGGTTCTATCTCTTTAGCTACCTCATAGCTTGATCTTCGGGTATGAATTCCTCATCCATGGTTCCTCGCATTGTTTTCTACTTCGTCGAGGATCATGTGGAATGCCCTTGGCCTTGGTGGCGTGTTTGGCCTTGCTGCCTCGTTTTTCTTTGGGCAGTCCCTAGAAATATGACCTTCTTTGCTACGTCCATAGCACACCTTCTTGTTGGACGCACACTTGCTGGCATAATGCCCTTTCTTTCCACAATTGTAGCAAGTCACCTCCTCGCTACATTTCCCGAAGTGCTTCTTTTTACACTTCTCGCACCACTTGGTTTCACCTCCTCCTCCTCCTTCGGTCTTTGAGAATTTCCTTTCTTTGTTGGATTTTGAAGATCCTTCATGCTTCCTTTTCTCGCCAACTTCCGCTCTCTCCAGACCTTTTTCCCTAATCTGGGTTTCAACATTCCTGGCTGCCCAGATGGCTCCTTTCAAAGTGGTTGCTTGCTTGACCATTGGTCCAAAGTCTGCTGGTAATCCATGGGCAAACTTGTTGACCTTGGAGAGCTCAGTTGGAACGAGGTAAGGAACAAGCTTCATTTTCTCCGTAAAACTTGCAGCATACTCGATGACACTCATCCTTCCCTTCTTTAGATTCTAGAACTCATTGTTGATCTCCAGCAGATCCTGCTCAGAGCAGTACTGCATCTTTAACTGCACCAGAAAATCTTGCCATGACATCTTGCTCGCTTCTCCTTTGGGCATCAAATCGGCTAGTAGCTTCCACCAGCTTAGTACTCTAGATTTCAAAAGAGGAACCGCAAGAGCGGTCTTTTGCCTGTTGCTACACTCGCAACTCTCAAACATCATCTCCATCTCGGAGATCCAGTTCATGACTTCCACCGGCGTCGGGCTTCCGGATAGACTCGGTGGTTTGGATGCCATGAAATCCTTGTATTTGCATCCACGTCCATTATTTCCTCCATCCTGGTGGTTTTCCCTAACTATCGGTGGGTTGGCTTGGCCAACGGTCCCACTATAGTTTCCCTCCTCAATCTGCCCTTCGTTCAACTCGGGCTGTTCGATCTGTATGGTCGCTTCCTCTCGATTTTGCTGGAGCAAACATCTGGTTTCCTCCATTTTACGATCCAACATCGCCTGGATCATCGCTTGCACTCCGGCCATTGTTATTGGCTTAGCAGCGGCTACCACAACCGGTATTTGCTCAATCATTGGGGGTTGGTTTCGGTTCCCATTTGCATTCATGTTTCCGCTACGGGTCCTTGCCATCTTGATCTCTATACCGAATAAGGTGAATCTAGATCTTTATTTAGGATTGACATTTAAATCGTCCTTATCACTCCGAAACGTTTATATGCTAGTTCTAATATCGTAATTAAATGCTTAGAATCTTAAATACATCAGGTTTCCAAATCCGGTCGGCAATAGACCCTAGATCCGAACAAATAACAGCATATCGTGCACAAAGCATTTAGCACATAAAAGCATTTTAGGCACAATCCCTAAAATAATCTAGTGCTCACACCTCACAATCATCGCTTAGCATTCTAAGTTTAAGTCTAGAAATTAATCCATATTCCTAGTTCGCTTAAACTAATGCTCTGATACCAACTGTGACATCCCCATTTTCACGGCCAGAAAAGACTGATTTTGTTTATGCCTTATAAAAATCAGAGTACCTCTTTTAATAAAAATGTTACGGAATTTGCTCCCAGTAAAACATGATAAGTACGTTATCAAAGAGTTTCCGAAGAAAAGTATTTTTATTCATTTTAAAATATTTGGGATGTCATCGTCAATACAGAAACATAAGCATAAATAGAACTTACATTCATTATCACTAGTGGTCTATATCTCTTTTAAGTCTCTCAGTGTAATGTGACTTCATCTCAACACCTGTGATATAAATAAACTGAGTGGGTCAGGTTGGGAAACCCGGTGAGTACATAGGGTTTTCAACCCACAATAATATAATTATTATGTTTAAACAATTAAACAATCAACCCAATTACCCATCCCCATTATCTTCTTTATTCTTAAGGATTTACCCTAAGAATCAGTTATTCCTCGTTCATTTATTCCTAAGCATCATCCTAAGGAATCGGCACGAAGTCCATCGTTGCTACGATTTACACAACGGGCACTAAGTCTACATAGTCGCCAGGGCTTAGGCACTAAGTCTGCATAGTCGCCAGGGTTTAGGCACTAAGTCTGCATAGTCGCCAAAGTTTAGGCATCAAGTCTGCATGATCACCAAGATTTAGGTATCAAGTCTGCATGATCACCAACGTTTTAGGCATCAAGTCTGCATGATCACCGGGGTTTAGGTATCAAGTCTGCATGATCACCAAGGTTTAGAGTACACCGTCTGAACACATCGTTCACAACACCTATAGGTTGCGAGCCTGCTAGTGTTCCACTGGATTGTCTAGAATAGCCTGTGGTTGTCATCCATACTCTGCTGAATGACGGGGCCATCGTTTGGGAAAAGCCTTCTCACATCGTCCACCTCTCACCCTCACCTCGTGGTCTATAACACCTCTCAACTCATCATCCAACTCATATTCCATCTATTACATCTACCCATGTTTTACCCCAACATTATTATACATATAAAATACATAGACAGTTTAAATCATTTAAAACATGTATACAATCGTTCATTTAGCATAGACAGCAAGTACTCAGATAATATGCACACATAACACGTAATTTATATAAAATACTTCATATCTATGTGTAAGATGAAAGTAACTATGCACTCACTTGAAAAGGTGGTGATTCCGAACTCAGACAGCGCTTCGCTTCTTGAAAAAAATAATTTCCTTCGACGAAACCTAGTATTATTACCAGTAGAGTTTAGTCTATTATTCGCCGAGACTAATTAATAGTCTAACTATATTTACTATTATATAAGCGTTAAATAACACTCAATATAACTCATAATAATAGCCCAAATAATTATTTTAAGGTCCTAATAATGTTACTATAATTAAATAAAAGCTATATTAAATATAGTATAGGCGTAGCTCACTTACAGCGGGTTTTTATTAAAAACCGGGCTTCGCTGGAGCAGCATTTCCGAGCTGAAAACTTTTCTTCTCGGAGCCATCGGGCGCTCCGGGGCTTTCTTCTCGTGCTAGGGAGGTTCCCTAGACTTGGGAGGGGTTTAGGGAGGTTAGAAAAAAGTTAGAGAGAGAAAGAAATGCTTATGGTGTGAAGAAATAATGAAGGGTTCACCCTTTATTTATAGGGATTTATAGTAAAGTAGCCGCTAAGTTTCGCCCGTATCTTCTGCGTACGAGCTCCGTTTTCTACGTTCTTTATATCCACGCATTGGTATTTACGAGGACTACAACTTTCATTTAGACCTCGTCGGCTAATTCTCCTTCTATCTCAAATTTACAAAAACTGTATCGTATTTATCACGCACAAAGAGTAGCGAGTAAGCTTCGTCCATATCTTTCGCATACGAGCTCTATTTCCAACTTTATTTATATCCACACGTTGGTATTTACGAGTACTAAAACTTTCATTTAGACCCTGTTGGCTAATTCTCATTCTATCTCGGATTTATAAAACTGTATCGAATTTATCGCGCTCGAAGAGTAGCGACTAAGCTTCGTCCATAACTTTCGCATACGAGCTCCGTTTTTTACTGTCTTTTTATCGTTCAACTCCTATTAACGATATCTTCATTTCTCGTTTAGATTATTTTGGCTGAAAACCGACCGATCTAAAATTCGAATTTTCGGGCTGTGCACTGCTATGCTAGATCTTAGAAAAATCATAACTTCCTCATACGAAGTCAGATTTGGGCGTTCTTTTTATGGACACTCTCAGTTTAACATTTTCTGTGACTTTTGTTTATATCGTTAATGCTAAAAGTCGCTCTATCGTAAATTCACTATTTACACTTCCCGGTGCCGTGCCGGTTCCGTCGCGAAACTTCGACGGGTCATAACTTCTTTGTTATAACTTGGATTTCGGCGCTCTTTATATGTACGGAAACCTTGTAACATATACTAAAACTTGATTAAGACTATTTATTATAAATAATATTTTGCCAAAAAGTCGTTTTCGACACTTATTGCCTCAAAATTGATTAGCCCGGATCTACGGGCGTTACATCTAGACATAAATTCTTAATTTCCAACTACCAATTATGGAAACATTTCCATATTTTCCATATGACAACTCATTCTAAATAGAATCTTATCTATTCATGATAATGTCGATATGGTCCATTCAATAATATACTTCCAACTACTCACAAGCGACCAATCCTCAGGGAACTTTGGATCTCCTTTGATAGTTGTTTATTTATTTTAGTTAAAACTAGTTCTAGTCTTTTCCCTCTTAATGCCCTAGGCATTTGGAAAATTTTAGAACAGTCAAATATTATAGCATATGCAATTGATCCTATACCCGAAGCGTATGGGACACGCTGCATAATGTCTCACATAAAGGCATGACACTTTATCAGTCTTCTGCCATAATATTTTGTTAGCCATGTTCTCACAATTCGAACTATGAAGAGGGATGCCGTAAACATAATCGAATTTGAGAACGTGCTAAGTGTCCTTGACTAAATTTTATTAACATTTCTCGATCTAAGCTTTTAGATTTTGAAACAAAGTATAATATTCTCTCCCTTAGTTATAGCAAAACCACTTTTCAACCCCTGCAACTTTGCAAAGTGAATCTTTGTATTCTATAATTAATATTGTTAACTTGCAATACTTAAAATAATAATCATGCTCCCACTAACACAATGATTATTTCCATACAAGCATAACACTTATGCTCCCACTAGTTTTGACATGTATTCAGAAAACACTTGAACTTCTAGAAAACAATACTTATTGAATTCCAAAATTCATATTTCTAATATTAGATGCTTCGATAAATCTTTATCTTAGCTTCTCAAACTCATACACCTTACCTTAGATAGCTCACATGTGTGTCTAAACTAATTCAGAACTTATATTACTAAGTCCCCAGCATTCAGACTAATTGCCAAATCTCACAATTCGATCTATGAAGAGAGATGCCATAATCATAACCAAATTTGAGAATAAAATTTTCACAACTGCTATCTCCTCAAAATGTCTCTTAGTGAAAGTATTTCCTCACAATCATTGTCATGAAGGAGAGAAACCTTATGACACATAATTTAAAGTGTATGTGTTCCTATCCATGTGAATCTGGCATAACCATTATCATAAGACAAGGTTTGCAATAAATCCAAACTTATATGGAATGAATTTGTTTAATTTTGATTTTTTGCCTCATGGTAGCATGAATTCCCACCATGTCTTCCAAGTTGTTCAACAACTCACCCGTACATATCAATGTATTTTCCATTGATCAAGGTGCTTTGCCTTTATGCATTCAAATGAGAACTCATAGAACTCACATGCACAATTAACCAAACTGGAACGGCACAAAAACAAGATTATGTCAACACGATAGGTTGTAAACCTCAAGTCGTGTGCTAGTGATGACCGATAAGATTTATTCATGATTTGTTCTTGAAACTTTTTCAAGATCATTAAAACTCCCACTAACCTCTTGACATATATGATTCTCTTGTCAGGAAAATTTCCTAGACAAAACAAATATTCAAGAGTTAGTGTAGTTCTTATCAAGACAAAAACACTTCACATAATTGGTCCTAGTTGGTCTTTGTCTTATCCAAGACAGCACAACTTACCAATTTCAAATGTAAAAGAATAAGAAAACTTTTTCAAATTCCACAACCTACTAAAGACGTTTCACTCAATGTCACAATCTTGGAGTATGACTCTAAGACTTGATATTGGAACGAAGTATGATTAGCTTCTTGATTTAACCATTTCCACAATTCTCGATTCCTCTTCTTAGCCATACAAATGCACTAAGACTCACTTATAGGATCAATTGAGATATGGTTCTTAATCATTAATACTTATCATAAAGCACGATAAAAGGTACTCTCCCTTCTTTTTAGAATGGAGAATCTTTTATCTTTCTTCTTATTCGTTCTACCATTTATTGAAACCTTTTTCAACCAACTCAGAATTACACTTAATCTTATAAGCACAATCATATTTACTAAACTTTAGAAAATCATGACGAATACTTTATCTCTCTTTGTGGTGGACTTGACCAGCACACAACCAAGTGTACCTGATCCCTAGCCCTTCACTAGACTCTTTGTCAAGGAATTAGTCTAATTTCCAAATATGAAAGTTTTTCATTCATCACACAATGCAGGTTGCATGATTCCAAGTTTCTGTCCAATTGAAACTTGGGCGATGAGAAACTCTCCCTATTTGGTAAATTCTCGACATTTCCACAAATAACATAATTAAGAATCAAATCCATTATTGCTAATAGTAGAACATTCAAACATCGATTTTTCATACATGCCATTGCAAGGATAAATAAATAAGACAAAATCAAATTTTATTTTATTGCAGAAAAACTTTGTCCTTACAATGCAATTCAACTGAAAAACTATGTTATTACATATTTCTTAGCAATCTACCCTAACTCTAAAGTAGCAGCTCAAAAATTCGATCCTCGAATCCATGTGATTGAAATCCATTTCTTCATGATCAGGTTCAGCACGCTTCCTTAAGCTTCCTTTCTTTTCTTTGATTCTTCAAAACATCAAAATGTAATCTTATCACATCATGTATCAAAATAGGAACTTATAGAGTTAGTTAATGGATTTTACCTGAAGTAGAGCCATACGTCTTGACTCTCCCATCTCTTAGATCTCTCAGATAAATAGGACAACTTCGTCTCCAATGCCCCTTCTCTTAGCAATAAAAGAAAATTGATTCTTTTGGAACAACACATGACACTACTTCAGACCTTGCCTTTCTCTTATGGTCAAACCTTTCGACCATGGCATTCCTTTCGTTGCCATTGCCTATTTCCATGGAGGTTTGGCAGGCAGATCTACCAATCAGCTTTGCTTTTCCAGTGCGCCAAATCATTGCTGATTCAGCAGCAACAAGCAAATAGGTGAGATCGATGAGTGTCACGTCATGCTTCCATCATATAGTACTCTCTTACGAACTCACTATATGATTCAGGAAGCGACTTAAGAACCCAGTATACAGCCAGCTCCTTGGATATTCCAACACTCGACATACCAACCTGTCCATGTGTGACTTCATCTCTAAGATACATGCACACACAGACTTTCCATCTTCGTGCTTACTTGCCAATAGGGCTTGAGTGAGCTTGAACTTTTCAAGCCTTCGATCACGTGGGTTAGGGAGAACAATAGGAGGACGTGGAGGAAGTGAAGCACGACCTTGAGTACCTTGATCGTATCGTGGAATGTCATCTTCATTTGGGAAGCTTGTTCCATGGAATTTGGTAAGACCATTGTAAGATTCAGACATCTGCAAAAACGGGATAAAAGTCAAGATAGTTGATAATAATCCTTGATGTAACACCAAAATGAAACATCAAGGCTAGGATCCAACACAATACTCTACAACCTAGAAGAGGGATGTTGTAATCTAGTTGCAGAATATTTGAAGGTAGATGAATGACGATTCACCAGTTTCCACCATGAAAAGAAAAAATGAGGTTTAAGTTTTAAATGAATTGAGACTCCTAGATCTTTTGAGATTCATTGAACTTTTCAATGGCATGTTTAATCTCAATTATGCCCTTCAAGTTTGCGATTGGTATGCCGAGGATCACAAACAAGGTGTGAATAACCATGTGAATCAACATGGTGCACCCAATGCTACTATCACCTAATCAATGTGCCGGTTAGCCACATACGCTCCATTGATCTATGATAAACATCGAGCCACCCTTCGCTACCGATGTCAACCCCCAAATTAGTGTGCTGGTTAACCACACACGCTCCACTAACGTTTGACAAGGGTACGAAGTGTAATTCCATGGATTAGCATACAATTTCACATTTTGCCTAAATTAACTATGATTTGGGAATTTGTAAAAGCATTTAGTTACTTTGTACTTCATTATACTTATAATGGAAGTTTTCGTCCTATCCTACCCATTCAGCTAACGACCCTCCACCAGTCAAGAGTGCGTTGGGTAAGAGTGGATACCCATTCAATCGCCATTGTATAGGCAATTTCCTTAAACACCCCTTATAGACCAGCTTCGTGAGTGAGGCCTACTAATGGTAAGACTGATTGTTTACTCATACATATATATATATATATATATATATATATATATATATATATATATATATATATAATATTAGACTTTTAATGTTGTATACAGTATAGGGTGTATTTTACACTTTTAAAATACTAGGTGGTTTAATTTAATAAATTATACTTTTAATTTAATTAAATGTAAACCAAAACTTTATGGGTTTATTAAATCTCCTTTAATTATACACCTTAATTTATTAACAAAACCATAAGGAGCTGAAAAAGTTAACGGTGAAGAACCGTTATCCATTTCCTAGGATAGATGAACTCTTCGATCAGTTTCATGGCGCATCTTGGTTCTCCAAGATTAATTTGAGATCGGGGTATCATCAGGTCTGGGTCAAAGTGGAGGACGTGGAGAAGACCACGTTTCGAACTCGTTAGGTTCATTACAAGTTCTTGGTGATGCCATTTGGGCTCACCAACACGCCAGCAGTATTCATGGACCTGATAAATCGGGTCTGTAGACCGATGCTTGATCGCTCGGTCATTGTGTTCATAGATGATATCTTGGTGTATTCTAAGACCCGAGAGCAGCACAAGGAGCACCTCAGGGAGTTATTGGGAGTTCTGAGACGAGAATGGTTGTATGCCAAGTTCTCAAAGTGTGATTTTTGGTTGCGAGAGGTCCAGTTCCTCAGACATCTTGTTAACTAGGAGGGGATTTTGGTCGACCCGGCCAAAATCGAGGCAGTTATGCAATGGGAGGTGTTGCGGTCTCCTTCGGACATCAAGAGCTTTCTGGGTTTAGCAGGGTACTATCGAAGGTTTATTTGGGATTTCTCTAAGATTGTAATAGAGGGCGTTTGAGACTCTCCGTCAGTGTTTGTGCGAGGCTTCGGTCTTGACACTCCCGGATGGCGTGGAGGATTTTGTGGTGTTCTGTGATGCATCCATCACAGGTTTAGGGGCGGTCCTCATGTAGAGAGGATGGGTGATAGCCTATGCATCACGGCAGCTGAAGTCGCATGAGATGAGATATCCTACTCATGATCTGGAGCTGGGAGCGGTGGTGTTCGCTCTCAGGATATGGAGACATTGCTTATATGGGGTTTGTTATACCATATAAATGGATCACAAGAGTTTGAGACACATCATGGATCAGCCGAACCTAAACATGAGGCAGCGCAGGTGGCTGGATGTAGTCAAGGACTACGACTACGAGATCCTTTACCACCCCAGTAAAGCGAACATGGTGGCAGATGCTTTGAGCCGCAAGGCAGCTGGGTCTTCCACCCCAGCAGTGTGTATGAGGATAACGGTGGATTCTCCGCTTATGAGCTTGATTAGGGATGCTCAGGTTGAGGGAATGCGACCGGAGAACTGGAAGTTGGAGAGGATCAAGGGTGAGAACACCCGGTTTGTGCAGGATAGCCGGGGATTATTGACCCGATGCGGTCGGGTATGGGTTCCGATGTTTGGTGGGGCCAGACAGACAGTCATGGAGGAGGCTCATAAGTTTCACTTCTTTATTCACCTGGGGGCAACCAAGATGTACCGAGACCTGAGTTTAAGTTATTGGTGGCCATGTATGAAGCGAGAAATTGCTTGGTATGTCGAGAGGTGTTTGACCTGCAGGATGGTCAAGGCCAAGCATCAGAGGCCGCATGGTATGCTGCAGCCTCTAGAGATTCCCATGTGGAAATGGGAACAGATCACGACGGACTTCATTACCAAGTTGCCGAGGACGGCGAACGGATTTGATGCTATATGGGTCAACATAGATCGATTGACCAAGAGTTCCCATTTAATGGCTATTCGGGAGAGTTCGTCAGCCGAGAGGATGGCTGACATGTACGTCTATGAGATCGTGTCTCGCCATGGGGTTCCGGTCTCCATTGTCTCCGACCGAGATGTTATGTTTACCTTTCATTTCTGGAAGAAGTTCCATGAGGAACTGGGCACGCGGTTGCACTTTAGCACAATGTTCCATCCGCAGACCGAAGGTCAGAGCTAGCGGACCATTCAGAACCTCGAGGATATGTTGAGGGTGTGTGTCATTAACTTCGGTGGGAGTTGGGATTCCCACCTACCGCTTGTAGAGTTTGCCTACAACAACAACTATCATTCCGTCATTGGCGCCCTGCGTTTCAAGCTATTGTATGGGCGGAGATGTCGCACCCCGGTTTTTTGGGGTGAGGTGGGACACAGGGTGATGGGGTGGACGAAAGTAGTCTTGCAGACTACCGAGAAGATTCAGCGGATTAGGCAACAATTGCAGACCGCCCAGAGTCGGTAGAAGAGTTACGCCGACAGACGACGACCTGAGTTTGAATTTCAGGTGGGTGATATGGTACTCCTGAAGGTCTCACCCTGGAAGGGTGTGATTCACTTCAGGAAGAAGGGGAAATTGGGTCCCCGTTACATTGGGCCATTCAGGATCATTTCCAGGGTTGTCAAGCTGGCTTACAGGTTAGAGCTACCGGACATGTACGTTCGCGAGATCGTGTCTCACCATGGGGTTCCGGTCTGCATTGTCTCCGACCGAGATGTTAGGTTTACCTCCCGTTTCTGGCAGTTGCACTTTAGCACAAAGGGGTATCGATCCTCGGGGAAATGATTGTATTCAATCACCAATGCAATCCAAAAGAACTAGTGTAATTAAAATAATTAACTACAATTAGACTAAAAAAATGGGGGGGGGGTGTTTGATTCCTTGAAAACTAAAAAAACTTGAATAATTAAAAATCTTGCAATTAAGCATGTTGATGAGATGCTCAAAGGTTGGGAATAATTGGTTAACTCTGGAAATTCAACACAATGAACATTTATGTGTTTATCATTAGGATCTAATACAAAGCTTATCCTTCATCCCAAATTGGTTATAAAAATCGTGAAGCATGAGATGCCAAGATTCCTCATAGGTAGTATGGAGGTTGGGGAAGCCCACAACACACCTTCTTAATTAAGATCAAGGGTCAATTGAAGCAATTGATCCCACGAAATCAATTAGCCTTAAGAATGAAGGAATCCCCAATTCCTAGAGGATGTCAAATGCTTACACATCCATAAAGGAGTTATGATTCATAAGCTAGAGACGATTTCTACCATCATAAAGCTTTTGTTTTAGATAAATTCAATGATCCAATGCAAAATCAAAGAAACAAATCAACAATTGCTCATTCAATTACTAAGCTCATGATCAAAGCATCAAATAAGCATAAGAATTGCAAACTAGAATCATAAACATGGAATAAATTGATAATCAACATAAATCCTTCAAAACCCACAAACATTCATTGGGTTTCAGCCAAAGTCAACTAAATAAGAGTATTAGCCACTCATGGCAACAAAGTAACAAGAACAATAATCTAATTACATAAAGAGACTACCTAAGATTTGGAAAGATGAAAGGAAATGGTTTCTAGCTCCCAAAATCGCCTCTTGCAGGTCTCCAATGGTGAAAAATCGTCAATGTAGCTGATAGATCTGATCCCCCAAGGTTATGGTGTGCCAAATGACCAAAATGCCCAAAACTGGGCAGTTGCGCGGGTACTCACGCGACGAAAATTCCACCCGCGCAAACGCTGTTGTGTTGCCATTGGTCCACCATTCCACTACTCCACCCTTCCACTACCAAAGATTCCTTTGGTCCCCCCTTGTCCATGTAATTTGAATCCACCAACCATCATTTATCCACCAAATGGATGCTCCAAACCCAAAATTAGAAATTTATGATCCATCTTCACAAGCCCAAATAATCCAAGCTATCAACTTTAAAAGCCCAATTCTTCTTCTTTGATTCCGCCAAGCCCAACAATGCCTCGGGAGCCCACTAAGCCATCTTCACTCTAATCCACAATCACAAAAAAGCTCCAAAACCCTGCAAAATTCCTCATGCAACATAACAAGTCCCCGATACGATCCATGATAAAGAAATTAATTAAAATACAATGCAATACTAATAAAAAAAACTAAAAATCTAAAATAAAATAATAAAAAGAAAGAAATAAAATAAGCTATCAGTCAGAGCGAGCGGACCATTCAAAACCTTGATGATATGTTTAGGGCGTGTGTCATTGACTTCGGTGGGAGTTGGGATTCCCACTTACCGCTTGCAGAGTTCACCTACAACAACAACTATCATTCCAACATTGGCGCCCCGTGTTTCAAGCTATTGTATGGGCGGAGATGTCGCACCTCGATTTTTTGGGGTGAGGTGGGACACATGGTGATGGGGTGGACGAAAGTAGTCTTGCAGACTACCGAGAAGATTCAGCGGATTAGGTAATGATTGCAAACCGCCCAGAGTCGGTAGAAGAGTTACGCCGACAGATGACGACCTGAGTTAGAATTTCAGGTGGGTGATATGGTACTCCTGAAGGTCTCACCCTGGAAGGGTGTGATTAACTTCAGGAAGAAGGGGAAATTGGGTCCCCGTTACATTGGGTCAGGATCATTTCCAGGGTTGGCAAAATGGCTTACAGGTTAGAGCTACCGGAGGAGCTTAGTAGAATCCATAACACTTTCCATGTTTCGCAGTTACGGAAGTGCATTATGGATCAGGACACAGTGGTGTCGTTAGATGATATTCAGGTCGATGAGTGCCTGAATTACATGGAGAGGCATGTGGCCATCCTGGAAAGGAAGATGAAAGTTCTGCGGAATAAGGAGATACCTCTGGTGAAGGTACAGTAGGAGCATCGGAGGGGGTCCGAGTGGACATGGGAGCCAGAGGCAGAGATGCGGGAGCATTATCTGGAGTTGTTCGCCATGGTAGACTTCGAGGATGAAGTATACTTCTAGTCGGGGAGACTTGTAACGCCCTGATTCTCAGGTATCGATTTTATAAGGATTTTCTTGTTTTTAAGGTCTACTCGACAAGTTGGTTGCCCTACTCGTCGAGTAGCATCGGGTTGGTCCGTGTGATTTAGTGACCTACTCGCTGAGTCCAAGAAGGGACTCGACGAGTAGGAGCTGGCAGATGAAACCCTAAATTATCAAGTATTGCACCCTATTTAAAGGATCATTGGCCTCCCCCAGCCTCCCCTTTATAGCTCCTTGGCACCCTTAAACCCAAAATCATGTGTGTGTTTGTCTTTGGTATGTTAAAGCTTAGAAGAGGAATCTTGGTGAAGAAACACTTGGGAAACAAGTAAACTGAAGCAAGGAAACTTGTGGGAAGCAGAGATCTACTTCAGTTGACACCCTTTTGAAGGTATTAGGTTGTTACCTTGGCCCATTTCATTCTAGATCTCTTTTGGGTGGATTTTAGGGCTTTCCTAGTATGTTTGGAAGCTTTGCTTGTGTATAAGCTACGACCACTGACACTAGGAACTCGACGAGTCACTCAAGTGACTTAGCGAGTTGGTGAGTATGCAAGGAACTTAGCGAGTGGCTGGTTGTACTCAATGAGTTGAGTTCAACATGGACTGTTGACTTTGACAGTTGACTTGGACCTTGACCAAGGGTTGACTTTTGGACTTCTGGGACATTTTGGGAAATTGGAAATTTACAAGCATGGTTCTATGGTGCATTTAGGTGGTGGAGTTGTACCGGCAATCCAAGAGCTTGAGTTTATCTTCGAGTCGAAGGTGCAAGGTGAGTTAACCTTACCATACCAATGGGTCTAAGGCACCAAGGTCGGCCCTTTATATATTTGTATCTGGATTAGGGCATGATATATTTATTGATTACATCCTGGTAGTTAGGATGGTGATATGCTTATGCTTAGTGACCTGGTTAGGTCAGTGTCTTGGTTATAGGATGATGCTATGTTTGTGACGGGTTAGGTCTGTGTCCCGGTAATTGTGATGTTGCTATGATTAGTGATCTGTTTGACCGGTTTGACTGTTATATGATATGAGCTAGCGTATGATATTTATGTGCACATGTTTGTTTGATTGGGGGTTGGGTTGAGGCGGTCCTGCTTTGTGCTATAGGCCAACATACCCGATGAGCCGTCTGGATAAACTGTAGGCCCTGCGAGGCAGTCCAGTCATGCCAAAGGCTCGAGAGCGGTCCAGATAGGCTATAGGCCCTGTGAGGCGGTCCAGTCATGCCGAAGGCTCGGGAGCGGTCCAGATAGGCGGTAGGCCCTGCGAGGCGGTCCAGTCAAGCTGAATGCTCATTATGCATGTTGTTCTGTATTTGTTATATGATGTGATTATATTTGTATAGCGTTTGTATTTTGGGGGAACTCACTAAGATTTCGGGCTTATAGTTTCAATTTATTGTTTCAGGTACATCATGGGATCGCGGCAAGGTGAAGGCATGATCGTACAGCTCCTCATGATTTGTTTATGTTTCTGGGAAAATTATGATATTAGATATTTTGAAAACAAACTTTGTAATGATAAATGGTTTTAAATGCTTTGAAAAAGTTTTATTTTGGCATGAAATTTTTCGGTGTTACATATGTTATGTGGTATTTTCGCAAACTCACTAAGATTTGTGTTTACGGTTTTCAATTTATGTTTTTGTTACTTTTGTTTTCAAAAGGAAGAGCTTTGGGTGATTGGAGAGCACACACCACCTAAGCCACATCTTCTTAAATTACTCTTATATGATGTAATGATTGCCTGGATTCTTATGATGACGTTTTCGGATTACTAGTTTTATTAATTGAAAAATGAATTTTTTCGAGTCCTATTTTTGAGATGTAACAAAGTAACATGAGCACCGATATCTATATGCCTCGTAGCATCCGAGGGTTCGTTGAGGGACATGGTGATAAAAGCCTTGGTTGTGCCAGTTGGTTGAACCTCTGTTGTAGAAGGGAACCATTGCCATGGAGCTATGACCGTAGGTTTGGTGTTTTCTGTATGAAACACAACAAGAGCGTTGGGAGGCTGTAACCAAGGATTCCTTGTTTCTGTCACGAGGTGGGAGGGTGGACCTACATGACATTGTTGCTATGGGTTCTGATTTGGAAATCTTGGAGAGGACCAGGAAGGTGTACTCCATCCATACAGACGCCAAAAGGGAGCAAAGTAGGGGCAGTTCATCACCTCGTTCATCTGTTGTCTCGATGCATGAACCAGTCGCCAACAAATCTGCCATAACATTTATTATTTGATAGTGATCATTGATAGGTCGATCTCTGAGTGCCATATTTGAAGCTCATCCTCTAGTTCGATGGAGTGTGCATCCTTATTGTCATAAAAGAGTTCTTCAAGGGCAAATCAAATTATGGTGGCTGTGGAAACACGTTTGAGAATCATAGTGAGTAAGGGTTGGGATAGAGTAGCGTACATCCACATTTTTACCGATGCACCAAGATCTTCCCATTCTGGGCAGATGTCGGTTTTGATGTGCCACCGAAATAGCCAACCACTCCATAAGCTCTACAGTGAGTTCCAAATAATTCGCGCTACGAGTCATAGTTAAGTTGATTCAGATCGAGGATGAGTGGGACAAATGTTTTGATATTTGTCACACTGTATGTCTCATGTTCTTCTTAGACAAATTGTTTGCTTCATCATTAGTCATGGTGCCGGCAGATGATGAAACAAAGAAGCAAAGACGATTGAGGAGAAGAAGAACGATAGGAGTAAGCTGAATTAGGGTTAGGAGCGTGACAACTTTGATACCATATTATTTTGGGTATTTTCCCATAATCGCTGAAATTCATTAATCACATAATATATACATAATATAAATTACACAGGGCCATATCGGGCTGGGCTAAACAAATGCATACAACAAATACAATACAATAGGCAAGTATACACTAATAACTACTTGTCTGATAGTATGGTTACTTATTCGTTTGATCGGTTGATGCATAGATGTAAAAAATTTATGTAAGTATGGTGACATGGTTTCAAAGCCCACTTTTTGATATTACTTTATAACTTTGCTTCTCTAGCTTCTTGCTAGTTTCTTTTTATATAAATCCAGTTGTTCCAAATAGAAAAATCAAAGTCATTAAATGATTTAATAATACGGAATAACACCTATAATTAAATGTAACCAATAATCAATAATAATCGGTAAAACAATAAAAATTGGCGATAAAGGTACCACAATTTTTATGGAAAACCAAAATTGCGGAAAATTACGGATAGAGATGGCAACGGGGGCGGAGAACACAGGGGACCCCAATCCCCATCCCCATCCCCGAATCCTCATTCCAATCCCTATCCCCAACCCCATCCCCATCAGGGAATATAAATAAACCCCCATCCCCACCCCCAACGGGGATTGAGGATCCCCAACGGGGAAACGGGGATTTTTTTATCTCTTTTAACATGCAAACTTTTACGTAAGAAAAAACTCTATATTTCAATTTTACGAGCATAAGTTTAAAGATTTTATAAAATATATAAGTACCCATAAATTGCATAAAAATATAAATAAATTTTCTACCAAATTTAAATACATACATGAAAAATCAAGTAGAAAAGAATTATCAGATTGATATTTAAGGTAAAATAGATCAACCAAAGAGAAAAAAATATATATACACGAGTTTAAATTAGATAAAAGAAAAAGCAAAAAGTATAATTTCAACTAAGTAATTACTAATGAGTTAGGTTACTTAGATCAAATTTTATATATTATAAACTATACTATAAATAAACGTTCTATATTATTTTTATATATTAATATATGTCGGGGGCGGGTCCAGGGTCGGGGATTAAGGGTATCCCCATCCCCATCTCCATCCCCACTTTTTTTATTCGGGTATTCCCCATCCCCGTCCCTATCCCCGGTCAACCTGGGGATTCCCTAGTCAAAACGGGTGTGGGTTTCGGGTTCCCCATTGGGTATGGGGCTTTTTGCCATCCCTAATTACGGACCAATGAGACCACCAAAAGATCCACGGGTGATAATAATGTTAACAGTACAAATAATTAGGAGAATTAGAGGTACTTGGGGCTAAGAACGAAGTAAACTTGGAACTTGGGTGTTTGGAACGAATTTGAACAGGCAAAGATTTTAATGATCCAAATAATCTAGACTTAGAAAATTATATATACCATAATTCAATTAATGGGTGCGCACGATCTATCCAAAAATCACAACCATATGTGAATTTGAAGTACCGAAAAATAATGGATGCATTTCTATCCAAAAATGACAACCATACTAGAAAAAGGAAATTCTTTATATGTATATTGAAGTGGTTGTTTATCGCTTTTTATTTATTATCGTCATTTTTAAGTTAATGTTAGTATGAGACATAGCTTAGATATTCATAATACAAAAGGACATCGTTATTCAAATCATATTTTTCCCTCATTCACACATTCAAAGAATGCACTCATTAAGATTTTTATAAAGGAGCCATTACCATTGACCCATTAACATAGTCTTCCACTAAAAAGCATTGATTGCTCAAGTATCAGGTTCATTTGGTGGGCTAGGCACTGGCGGGTCCAATATCCATACTAAATGTTGTTCAAGTTGTGTTAGTAGTTATAAGGCCTACTTGTATGCTTACAACGAAGCCGGTCATGGTTGAGCTAGCCACGAACAACGACCGTGCACACCATCCTGTTGCTTCGTATTTGGAATAACGGATGGCAATGCCCAATAAAATCACAGCCTAGTTTGACCAATGTCTATAGCTGTTCAACGGCTAGTTTATTTACAAAAATAAATAAACAAAAATTTAACCAATTTATTTACCTATAAATACCACATTTTTACCCATTATTTTTTACACCATTGTTTTCTTTCTCTATACACAAACTAGACACTAAATTTTCACAACCAAAAACCATGGATCTCAACCAAAATAACAATCCAAACTATAGAAATCGCAAACCTGATAACACTTTTGCGTTAGATACAACCCCTCGCCGATTCCCGACTATAGAGTCACCTCAAGGCAGTTTTGTCAATTTGCTTCAAACTGGTTCCCCTGTCCAACAAACACCAATTTTCCAACAAAAATATCAATCTTCTCTCTATCCAACAACAACAAACGCAACAACAATACCAACAATTTCAACAATTCCAACAACTCCAACAACAAACATCACAACCACAACAACCACCAATTTCACAACCATCACTTTCGCCAGAGTTTGTTTCGGAAAACGCAACCCTCACCGCCACCTCAACCAAAAAAGAAAAAAGGAAAAAAACTACGCCGACCCACCACCACCCAAGAAAGGGTCCCATGGACAAAAGATGAAGAAGAAAAGTTAGCGGAGGCATGAGCGACGGCTTCCCAAGATCCAATTGTATAAGATAGTCAACCTTACGGAAGTTTTTGGGAGAAAATTCGAGCCATTTTTTACGAGCTAATGGAAAGTGAAACTCAAAATGCCAATCAAATTACGTTAAAATGACGAGATATTCGACTAAAATGCACCGAGTTTGGAGAAATCTACAACAACCTCCTAAACATACGCAAAAGTGACTTGAACGATTTTGATGTTTTCAAGGTGGCCATGGAGCAATTTGAAAAAACAACTCCAGCACGCAAAACTTTTTCGTATATGAAACGGTGGCTAAAATTGAAAGATGCTCTAAAATGGAAAGAGCAAACAGAAGGAACTTTGCAATCTTCCGGTTCAAAGCGTTCGAGAAACCCCGATGGAACTTCCTTATAATCGGACAGCCGAACACACATCGACATCAATGATGATCCACTAGATCTTGAAAATGAGCAACCTATTCGTCGGCCCGTTGAAAGAAATAAAGCAAAAAAAGCGGCTTCAACATCTTCGAGCTCTAGTGTTATGAATCTTTTTGGCGATAAATTTGATCGATATGTGCAAATTCAAGAAACGAAGGCTGAGGTGATGACTCGGATGGAGCAAAAAATGGTTGAAGCACAAACATCATTTCAAGAGACACAAGCGACAATCCAAAGAAAAACCGATACGGAAATCTTAAAAATGAAAGCGGACAACCTTGAGGGTGAAGACTTGGAGCTTTTTCTCGCGATGAAAGAGTCGGTTCGAGTCCGACGTAGGCATATATGGTAGTTTATTTTATTAAGGGTTTGAATTTTTAGTTTTTTAATGTTTTTTTTATTTATTTATATTAAGTAGTGTAATTTTTATTTTTTTTGTTATTTTTATTTTATTTTTATTTCAATTAATGTAGTTTTTATTTAATGTAATTTAGTCTTTTGATTTAATGGAAAACTAATATTAAAAAAAATGATTTTATTGTATTTTTGAATTAAATTAAAATAAAAAAAAATAAAGTGGAATAGTATGTTAGTAGTAGGTGACCCATGTTAGTGGTATGCGAATGTGGTTCTGATGTGGCACCCACCAAATATGTAATATGTGGTGGGTATATCGGATGGTTTAAGAAAACAGAGATATGGTACTAATTTAATCTTTTTTTCCACGTTCACACGTTTCAAAAAATGCACTCATTGTAGATTTTTATATAGGAGCCATTAACATTGACGCATTCACATAGCCGTCCACCAAAAAAACATAGATTGCTGAAGTATCAGGTTCATTTCGTGGGTTAGGCGGTGGTGGGTCCAATATCCATACTAAAAGTTGTTCAGGTTATAAGAAAACAGTGGTATGGTACTCATTTAATCTTCTCTGTGTCAAAGTGGTTGATTTGAAAAATCTGTTTGAATTTGCATGGCCATGTTTAAAAAAAAAAAAGATATATATCATGGTCTATCTTAAAATTGAACAAACTATATCATTTTTTTAGAAGTTTCCTTGATAATAAATTGTAACTTTTAAAGTAATTAACTTCATTTTTGAAACTGTTAGTATATGATTTATTTTAGATTTTAATAACACAAACTTTCTTTGGATTTACAAGATGACACCGAAGAGGCAAAGAAAGTGATGAAATAACACAGGGAAGTCTGATCAGAAATATTTTGAAGTGAAAGTCATTCTCCCTAAAAGATGATTTCTGAAGTAAAAGACACTCTATTCAATGATTAAATGTTGTATTGATCGGAACTTTTTTCATGATAAATTTCCAGTTGTTAGTTTTCAATTAACTAATGAAGATAGATTCTATTTTTTGTTACTATAGTTATAATTAGAAACAATGATAATCGCAACCACTACAATTTTGAAAGTAACTATACACAATTTCAAAGATAATCGATTTGACATGTACATTTGCCTTCAATAAAGATATATTGCATTGTCAAACTCAGCATTAACATATTGTCATGATGAATACAATACTAATTCCTAAGCGTAATAAGTTTCTTGTGGGAAATTTTGGCATGGCCCATATTTTCCTTTTTTGAAAATCGGAAAACAAAAAGCAAGAGAAAATGGCCATTTAAATGCATCTTAGCTTTTTTATTTACCAAGTCAAATTCCGCAATTTTATTTTTCTTTTAAAAAAAAGAGAAAACTGTAAAAATAGTGGTTGTGGTTTGTTAATTTTGCAGATGGAGTTCAGTGAGTTTTTCAACATGCAAATATAATCCTTTTGTCAAGGTTTCATTATACATTGGGAAAATGACTTGTAAGGGTAACAAAGTATTAGACTCTTACAAAAAATACCATTGAACTTTTTTTTGTATACACATCAGCAATCAACTATAACTTTTGTACATATATGACCATTAAACTTCACATTTGTTCAAAAAATACCATTATATTACCGGTAATAATAGGTCATCAGCCACATAGAATGCCACGTGGCATGCCATGTGGCTGCTGACGTGGATTTTACTGTTTATTATGTACACATTATACCATTAAACTATTTTTTGTACACATTATACCATTAAACTTTTTTTTTTGTACACATTTTACCATTAAACTTTTTTATATACATTTTACCATTAATGTTATATAATTTATTGAAAAAAAAATATCATTTCAAAAAATACAAATTATTACATAAAAGTAGGTTTCTCATCACCTGATGTGGATTTTACTGATTTTCTAAATTTTAGTAAACTTATCATTATAAGTCATTTTCCTATCGGTAAACAACGACATAATTTCAATGCACTTTTTTAATCATTGACCATAATCAAGAAGAGGGGGGATTATAATAAGGTAACATGTACAAAATGTTTCATGAGTTTATAAGTGTGCCTCAAACGTAGTTTCCTAAGAAAATGACTTATAAGAATATGTTTATTAGACATTAGTTAAAATAATGAACAATTGAGTATTTCTTCGCCATTCCAGATAGAAGTCTCAAGTTCAAACCTTATGGGTTTCAATCGATGTATGACCAACATAAATTCACAATGTAGTTGTAAAAGAAAATGCTTAGTATCATTGTCAAAAACAAACCCTTTCCCCCAAACCTTACAAAATCAGGGGGTCACAATAGGTGATGGAAAACCCATTTTATGTAAAAATATGTATTTTTTGAAATGATATTTTTTGAATAAATTATATAAGATTAATGGTAAAATGTAAACAAAAAAAAGTTTAATGATATAATGTGTACAAAAAATAGTTTAATGATATAATGTGTACATAATATACAATAAAATCCACGTTAGTAACCACATGGCATGCCACGTGGCATGTTACGTGACAGGTGACCTACTATTACCGGTAACATAATGGTATTTGTTGAACATATGTGAAGTTTAATGGTCATATGTGTACACGAGCTATAGTTGATTGGTGATATGTGTACAAAAAAAAGTTCAATGGTATTTTTTGTACAAGTTTAATACTTAGTTATCCTTACAAGTCATTTTCCCTTATACATTAGGTCCTTCTCTTTTAGCTCCTTGAACTTTGTACAGTTTTGTTATGTTAAAATGTCAATCATGCCCCTGTTTCACTATTAATTTTTTTTGTTAATCTTATCATTTAATACATACATCTATTATAATACAATTAAAAAACCCACCCCACTCCTCCTTTCACCTTCACCAACGACTGCATGATATCAAATCTCTTCCTTGCAATTGCCAAACCTTAACAATTTCATCAATCTTTATTTAGGTATATCTGCAATTCTCTGTATTCTTTCAATTACACTATTTTACTCCTTTTTTTTAATCCGAATAAATTTCTTCTGGTTGTTGCAATTGTTTTTTGTTTTCATTTTGCTGTAATTTATGATATTTTGATGGTGTTATATAATATGGACTCATTCATTTTGGTATCAGTCAATGATGGATTAGGATAAATAACAATCTCTATGATTTGGGTGAGTTGTTTTTAGTGGAGAATTTTAAATGTGAGAATGTTCAAGTATTCGATTAAAAATCTTTTTTATTATTGCTGGCTCTCTAGGGCCAGTTGGGGTAAGTGGGTCATAATTATGTAAAAGAAATAAAATTATGCAGTAGCAATGCTCTGTTTCTTTATTTCCATGGAATTTTGAGAAGTGCAAAAGGCTTTACATCTGCTGAGTATAATAACGATATAAATTATTAAAATTTTAAAAAGGGGTAAGATAGTAATTTAACACTCACTTAACAGAAATAAATTAAAGGTGTTAAAAACAAGGACCTAAGCTATAACGAAACATAGTTAAAAGGACTACATTAAGAAGTTGGAAACCATAGGTACTATGTTTGCAGTTTTCTTTTTTAAAAATTAGTATGGTGTGTTTATTTTGAAACAACAATAACAGAAATAAGTTTGTTTTCAGTCGATCTATTTGGTATGTATATTGTTTCCAATGACCATAATGGTCACCTTTTAGCTAGAACTGTGTTGGCACTTTAAGATCAGGATATTCTCCATGATGACCATAAAGATACAATTCAAAGTCTAATACACTCCTTTGTGCAAAAATCTGACACTGACTTCCAACGTAAAAGACACTCCTCGTAGGTGGAAAAATATGGTATTTCCCAAATTTCCTTTTAAAAGTACCTGAAAATAAGAAAACAAGAGAAAAAGTTAGCTAGCTCAAGTATAAATTAGTACACGCAAACCAGATATTTTTATAAAGCAAGATGGCAAAGCTAATGTCTTCTTCAAACTTCTTATTTTTCTCTCTAGCAGTCTTAATCACAGTCTCCTCCATACCAAATTTCGCTTCTGCTTCTTTGAAGGAAGTCAAGGCTCTTCTGAAATGGAAAGAAAGCCTTGAAATCCCAAACAACTCCTTGCTCTCTTCATGGATTCCCCTCCCAATGAATTCCAGTGCATCAGTTCCATGCACTTCTTGGTTTGGAATAGTTTGCAATGCTGATGGGAGCATTAAGAACTTGAACCTCAGTTCATCTGGATTAAAAGGTACACTCCACCAATTTCCATTCTCTTTGCTACACAATCTTACACATTTTGATCTCGGTATGAACAAC
Source organism: Lactuca serriola (assembly GCF_051521515.1). Lineage (NCBI taxonomy): Eukaryota > Viridiplantae > Streptophyta > Magnoliopsida > Asterales > Asteraceae > Lactuca > Lactuca serriola. The sequence goes on along the minus strand of NC_136410.1, from coordinate 82,747,190 downwards.
TTCTTTGGCCCCATTCCACCAGAAATCCGACACCTGTCGAAACTTGTCTATCTTGATTTTTCAATGAATAAGTTTTCTGGAGTTATCCCACCTGAAATTGGAAACCTGTACCAGTTAACCATCTTGTACCTATACTCAAACAATATATCTGGCTCAATTCCTTCATCATTGGGTGATTTAACATCTTTGAATGTCCTTTATTTGCACCAAAATCAACTCTCTGGTCCCATTCCAATTGAGCTTGGAAATTTGAGTTCTCTCACTGAGCTAGCCATGTACAAGAATCAACTTAATGGTTCTATTCCTTCATCATTGGGTGATTTAACACATTTGAGTGTCCTTTATTTGTACAAAAATCAACTCTCTGGCCCCATTCCCATTGAACTTGGGAATTTGAAGTCTCTCACTGATCTTGAGGTGCCCGACAATCAACTTAGTGGTTCTATTCCTTCATCATTCGGTGATTTAACATCTCTGAATGTCCTTTATTTGCAAAATAATCAACTCACTGGTCCAATTCCAATTGAACTTGGGAATTTGAAGTCTCTCACTTTTCTTATGTTATACAACAATCAACTTAATATTTCTATTCCTTCATCATTGGGTAATTTGACATCTTTGAATGTCCTTTCTTTGTATAAGAATCAACTCTCTGGTCCCATTCCAATTGAACTTGGGAATTTGAAATCTCTCACTCAGCTCCCGTTAAATGACAATCAGCTTAGTGGTTCTATTCCTTCATCATTGGGTGATTTGACATCTCTGGATATCCGTCTTTTTCAAAATAATCAACTCTCCGGTCACATTCCTATTGAACTTGGGAATTTGAAATCTCTTATGTATCTTGTGATCAACAATAATCAACTTAGTGGTTCTATTCCTTCATCATTGAGTAATTTGACATCTTTGAATGTCCTTTATTTGTACAAAAATCAACTCTCTGGTCCCATTCCAACTGAATTTGGGAATTTGAAATCTCTCACTGATCTTGTGGTGAGCAGTAATCAACTTAGTTGTCCCATTCCCATTGAACTTACTTATTTGAAGTCTCTCACTAATCTTGAGGTGGGTTTGAATCAACTTAGTGGTTCTATTCCTTCATCACTAGCAAACCTGAGCAAATTACAATGGCTGGCTCTCCAAGATAATAAATTTTCTGGTCCCAATCCTAGTGAACTTGGGAAGTTGAAGTTTCTTACACATCTTTCGTTGAGTAGAAATCAGCTTAGAGGTTCTATTCCTTCATCATTTGGTGATTTGACATCGTTAAATTTTCTTTATATGTATCACAATCAGCTTGCTGGTCCCATTCCTACTCAACTAGTGAATTTGAAGTCTCACAGATCTTAAAGTGAACGACAATCAAATTAGTGGTTCGATTCCTCTAGAGTTTGGAAATTTAACTCAACTACAAAGACTTGATCTGTCTTCGAATCATTTGATTGGTGAGATCCCAAAGGAGTTTGGGAAGATGAAAAGCATGTTGAATTTATGCTTGGCTGATAACCAACTTAGAGGTATTATACCTCAGGAGCTTGAATTCTATGAACTCTTGGAAGAACTCGATCTCTCTAGAAATAGATTGAATGGGTCAATACCAAAAAGTATTGGTAAATGGGTACACATCCACTACCTGAATCTTAGTAGTAACCAGCTTAGTGAGAAAATTCCATCTGAGATTGGTAAATTAGTTCATCTTACAGAACTTGATTTATCTCAGAATTTAATTTGCTCACAGAAGAGATACCATCTGAAGTTCAAAGTTTGCAAAGTTTGCAAAAATTGAATCTTTTTCACAATAGACTGTCTGGTTCTATTCCAATCACATTTACAAGTTTGCCTAGTGGGATTGCCATCGACCTGTCCAACAATGAACTCACAGGTCCAGTTCCCCTTTCCTCTAACTTTGAGAACGCATCCTTACAAGGAAATCCAGGTTTGTGTGGAAACTTTACCGGACTAAAACTTTGTGCAACCCAAATCTTGAAGAAGAAAAATAACCCCTTTCATCATCGGCTAATCCTTGTAATTATGCTCCATCTTATCGGGGCAATTTTACTTGGTTTTTTCATGTATGGCTTCATTGCTTATCGAAAACAAAAGAAACATTCTCCACATAAACCATTGGAAAAAGAAGGTGGTGATTATTTCTCCATAACAAGTTTTGATGGGGGCGTAGTGTATGATGACATCTTGAAAGCAACGAATAATTTTGATGACGCATACTCTATTGGGACCGGAGGATATGGGACTGTGTACAAAGCCGTGCTACAACCTAACAATGTGGTAGCTGTCAAGAAACTTCATTCATCATCTGGGAATGTTGACCATAATGGATTTCTTAATGAGGTACGAGCATTAACGAACATAAGGCATCGAAACATAGTGAAACTTTATGGATATTGCTCTCATGCGCGCCACTCATTTTTGATTTATGAATACCTTGAAAAGGGAAGCCTTGGATCAATCTTAAGAAGTGATGTTTTAGTACAAGAACTGGATTGGTTGAAAAGGGTAAATATTGTAAAAGCTATAGCTAATGGTTTGGCTTATATGCATCAGGATTGCTCGCCTCCTCTAATTCATAGAGACATTTCCATTGCCAATATCCTTCTTGATTCTGATTATGAGGCACATATTTCTGATTTTGGCACTTCCAAGCTTCTAAAGCTAGACTCATCCAACTGGACTGCAATTGCAGGAACCTATGGTTATATCACGCCAGGTAACGTTCTTTTTTTATGTTAGTTCTACATTTTCTCATGTTTCATGATATATATATATATATATATATATATATATATATATATATATATATATATATATATATATATATATATATATATATATGTTAGAATCTTGTGAGGTTGATATAACTTTTTTTTGTTTTTATCTCATATATCCTTGGATGTAGAGCTTGCTTATACGATGGTCGTGACCGAGAAATGCGATGTGTATAGCTTTGGGATTGTTGCACTAGAAGTGATGATGGGAAAGCATCCTGGTGAACTACCAACATTGTCTGCTGATTATCTAGTGTTATCAAGTGTTGGAGATAGTCGTATTCCATGTCCTTCAGCACAAGTTGAGAAAAAAGTGAATTTGGTATTGAATCTCTCAAGAGCATGTTTGAACTCGAATCCACAAGAAAGGCCAGCAATGCACCAAGTTTCAAATCTGTTGATGAAGGCTTGATATTATTGTACATTCAATGTTATTTGCTTTTGTCATGTTCGCTACATGCATCCTGATAATATGTATTTGCTTAAACGCCTTTTTGTTATGAAACTTCTCATATGTTTTCTTAAATCATTATGTAGTAGATAAACAAATAATTAAGTTACTGAAGATTGCTATCCTCTTAGAAGCTTCACTTCTGTAAAATCAAGTATTAGTCAGGGACAAATCTGTTGCTGAATACTCATACAGATACCAGTTGGTGCCAGGTGGCAATGGTGGATTTTTATAGTAAGAGATGTGGAATTAGTAATCCTGACTTAATTTCACAACAAACAGTTAAAACAAATTAAAATACTTGAAAAGCGTCTTCTCTTCTTATAATTACTTTGGCCATTACTTTAAACTTCACCAAATACAATACCATAAAATTCAAATTCAAGAGGGTTGCCAAAGATTGTAGGCAAGTGGGTAACATAATTTTTTTGATTTTGATGCTACCTACCAGCTAGACTACATACATATTGTTGGGCTTTTTCAAGTTGAAGACATTTTTCTTAAAATTAAAATCAAGGAGAAGAGTTTTGGGCCATTAAATAGAAACGAATGGTTTATTGTTGACATACTTGAAAAATTAAATGTTATCTTAACTTTTGAGTGTTATCATGCATGACATAGTAAAAAGATGATAGCTATATTGTCATCATAACTTTTTATTGGTAATATAAAAAGTATAATTAATATGTACAATATTTAACTTGCTTTTAAATTTATACATTTAAATTTCAATAATTTTTAAAATTGATGTTTTCAATTACGTATAACTAAATAGTTACCAATGAGATATGATAGTTATATAAACATAAATTAATTTGAATTGTCAATTTAAAAAATATAATATTTTGAAAATTGTTTTCCGTCGATGTATGAAATGGTTTGGAGATAATCATATTTTCATTAAATTGTTTAAATATGACGTTTTTCATAGAAAAATCTAATAGACCAGAATCAAAACTCAAATTAGAAAATGATATTTTATCAACTCCGATTTAGTTTTATTATAATTTAGATTGTTGATTTTGTTTGTACTCTAAATTTAGGTTTTTTATTTAATTTGATTTTTTTGACACTTATTAATTTTCATATACAAATGTACTAATAAAGAAATAAGTTAATATTTTAATTGACAATAACCATAATTTAGACAAATAAATATTTTTAAAAAAATATTTCCCTTTAATATTTCAAATACATTTTGAAAATTGTATACTAAACTTAACACTTCTATGAATTATAGTGTTGGTAATTGTAAATCACCATCATCTTTAATATTTATTTGTGTTAAGATTTTATCTGTCAAATTTGAACTTTTCGACAAATATATCTTCCAAGTATAGTCGTTTTCTTCGAGCAATTAATCGCTAAAAAAGAAATATCACAAATTCAACCAAAAGAGCTTATGAAAGGAAACTAACGACGCTCGGAAACTAATCAATGCCCGCAGCATCGCGCGGATAGTCTACTAGTATATATATATATATATATATATATATATATATATATATATATATATATAGGGAAAACCTCACAAAAACCCTATATATTATACACTAACGCTTAAAAAAACCCTTATATTATCAATTGGTACCATTTAACCATTATTATTTCAGAAATTTATTGTTTTGATGATTTGTAACCGGTTAAGTTTATGGAACCGGTGGCATAAATGTCGTGGCATCTAAATAGCTGACATGGTTGTACATTGGGTGACACGTAGGCAAAGAAAACTAGGTTAAAAAGTGCATCGCATCTTATTCTGCTTCTTCAAAGTTACAATGTTGTTCTTGTTCATCTTCTTCTTTTAACTTCGTCTTTGCAGAAATGGGCGATCGATCGTACGGATCTTCTTCTTCTTCCTCAACTCCGAACTATAAAAACGTTTTGTGTAAATGTGGTGAACAACCAAAGATTTGGACTTCAACGACCAGGAAGAACCCAAGCCGACATTTCATTCGATGCCCTAATTCGCTGGTATATGATATTCTTTTAAGATTGATATTGTTTCTCAAATTCTTACTCAAATACTTCATTTTTTTGTAGGATGCTTCAAAAGATTGTAAATTTTTTGTGTGGGTGGATGAGGATTTGGGTCTTCACTGGTATAAGAGTAAAGTAGATGACTTGCATAGAGAGAATGTAGATTTGTTCAAGGATAATATGACCATTTCCAAAAAGAATATGGAATTGGAGAAGGAGAATTTGAATCTGCAAAAAAAATTAATGAACTTTGAGCTGATTGAAGAAAAAGTGACTGGTGTATTCATGGTTAGGTTGATGATGTTTGGTATTGTTCTGGTTTGCATCTTCATTTGAATTATAATTATATAATAGGGAAACTAGGTTAATGTAAAATAGCTAATTATGTATTAGGGTGATGTTGTTTGGTTTATGCACCTTTGTAAAGAGACTAGTGTATTCATCTGTTTTATGAAGAGAATGTAGACGTGTGAGTATATGGATTGTTCTAGGCTCCCTTCTTATGGTTCTAATGTCATTTTATATTTGGGTACAAATTAGTTGGACGATTTTACCCTTTTGGTCGCATATTATCTCATTATTGAGATTATTTTTGTTGATTTCATTTTTTTTGGTTTCAATACTTACCTGCATTTCCCCAGTTTTGTTTTTACAATTTAAGCATTTGGATTCAATTGGAAGATAAAGACAAAAAGGAAGATAAAGGCATAAAGTTATGTTATGCTCCATAATGTTATTACATTTCAATAACAAAATACTAGGAATACTAAATTCCAAGTAACAAAAATATTACAAAAGACTAGAGTTTTGTCCCATTCCAGCTCCTAAATCTAATATTCTAATCCTTTGAGATGGGTTTCTTGGTTTGAGCTTTGCACGGATAACAGGTACATCAATTCCTATCCCACCAACCACATTAGATTGATCTTCCAAATTATCTACAAAAAAGTTATGAAAGTATTAAATTTAATATAAGCATAGAATATATATATATATATATATATATATATATATATATATATATATATATATATATATATATATATGATGGGTTTTAGCTATAAGAACATCCTATGTGCTCATGCAAACCCTAATGCTTGGATCTATTGTACATGCAACTCATCCAAGACTTTAAACCCTAGATCTAGCATATGATAATCAATATTAACATAAGAATGGGGTTTAGATCTTACCTTGATTGTTATGTAGCAATAACAATCTCAAATCCTCCTTGTAATGGCTTTAGAAAGCTTAGAGTCACACGTGTCACTCCTCTAATGGCTCACAAACACCAAGAGCAAGAGGATGAAGAATGAGAAGAGAAGAGGCACCCTAAAACATGTAGAAACCCTAAGGAAACTCTTAGCCACGTTTTTGGTGCCATAGGGATCCTTAAATAGTGAGACTATTATGGTTATCTAACAAGGAAACCCTAATTTGACTGCTTAGGCCCTAACTAGCCCATGGACTCCCTCCTTAGAGGCCTTGGGCGATTTCTAATGGGTTTCCCCATAGAATTCATCCACTCCATCCTCTATGGAGTCCATTAGCCCAATATTCAACTATCACACAATTGACAGTTCTAGTCCCTTAAGTTTAATTAATATCTTTTAGCCATAAAATTAATTCTTAATTAATTATTGACTAATATTAATTAAACAATGTGATTTCTCCTTTAATATATTATTCTCATAATATATTAATAAATCATAATTAATCCTGTATCTCCATAATTCATCCTATCAAGTTGCTTTGGTGAATGCAACCTAAAAGGACCATGCATCATCGGGTCAAGTGCATACCAAAATAGTTATGGACTTAGACACTAATCCAACAGTCTCCCACTTGGATAAGTCTAATAACTATTCTGCGTATGACTTCAGATCCTGATCCGCAATCGTAGCTTTCAAAAGCCGTTGTCAACTCTGATCCTATCAGAAGCGCGTCCTTTAGATAAGGGATCATATATTCCTCCATTCTAGATATCGTATAGACTGAGACATGGATTTAAATCATTCTCTCTGTCTATGTGTTGTTTCCCGATTTCCGATTTATGAAGATTGACAATAGACTACAATTGAACATATCAAATTAGTCCCGGCTTGGCCAAGCGCTTAGATGTCATCACTAAATCATCGAGGGGCCCACATATATCGCTTTCATCCCACTTTGGATAAAAGGAACGAACAAACTTTGATTCAATGTTTGCTTGCACTCACTCACCGAATCACACACAACAATATGTTTTATAACACCAAGTTACTAGTGTGTTTACATATTATCAATGTGTAACCGACTCGGAAGATACAACTCACACATCTCGGTTTCAAGAATATAAGATGTTATCGTCTCACCAATCACTCGTGATAAAATCCATGAAGTGATCCAAGTGAGCATGGATTTAATCCAATGCTCAAATCATATTCATAAGCACTCATGAATGTTGCAGAAAACATTTTCTTATGTCTAATACACTTTAGACAATCCACACACCAATTCACGACAGTTTTCATTCATACCTACTTCCAACATATGAACGACTGTAGACCGTTCGAATAATTTGATTATTCTGAAATAATTTAATTATTCAGGAAGTCAAAACATGCAAAGTGAAACACAGGAATATTACTAATCCCATATGGCCTCGAACTCTAGGTATAAATAAAACATTTTATTTAATCACCATATTGATTACTCATTATTTGTTGTTTCGGGTAATCAACTTCTTACTTGAATTATAGCAACAATTGGCCCATGCTCTTAGCATGCACAATATCTTTACCTATGGTCCTTACTTTGTGAAATAGTATAATTGAATAACATTTTCAATCACACTCATTTCAGAATTCCTAATCCATTAGTGTAAGAATACAAAATTCTTGCCACTACTAGAATATGTTAGATTCTAACATTTTATGCAACAGTCCTTTTCGTAATGTCATGGCACAAAAGTCACCAAGACTCGACCAATGAAATTACCAAAAATACTCTAATGGAAGACAATTCCATAGTGATGAAGTCTCACATTCAAAGTACATTCCTTTGAACATTCTTCTTGCATAAAAGTTTCTAATCTTGACATTTATTCTCGATATCCAACTCCCAATATGGAAACGTTTCCATATTTTCCACATGACAACTCATTCTAAACAGAATCTTATTTGTTCATAATAATGTCAATATGGTCCATCCATGACTATACTTTCAACTGTCCACATGCGACCAATCCTTGACGAAGCTTAGATTGTCATTGGCAGTTGTTTAATTATTTTAGTCAAAATCGGTTCTATTTCCTTTTTCCCTCTAAATGCCCCAGACATTTAGAAAATTTTAGAACGGTCGAATATTATAGCATATGCAATTGATCCTATACCCGAAGCGTATGGGATGCAATTCATAATAAAAAAACACGATACTTTACCAGTTTCTTACTATAATATCGTCATAATATTTCTATTTGTCGTGTTCTCAAAAATTCAAACTATGAAGAGGGATACCGTAATCATAATCGTATTTTGAGAATGCAAAATATACACTTGACTAAATACAATTAAATTTCTCGATCTAAGCTTTTAGATTGAAAACGAAGTATAACATTCTCTCCCTTAATTATAGCAAAAACATCTCTTCAACCCCTATAACCTTGCAAAGTGAAACTTTTGTTTTTCTATAATTAATATTGCCAACTTGCAATACTTAAATAATAATCATGCTCTCACTAACATGATGATTATATTTATTCCAGCATAACCCTTATGCTCCCACTAGCTTTGACACGTATTTAGGAACCAGCTAAACTTCTAGGAATCAATACTTATTGACTTCCAAAGTTCATTGTTTCTAATACGATATGATTCGATAAGCCTTTATCTAAGCTTCTCAAAATCACACACCTTTCCTTAGACAGCTCATATGTGTGTCTAAACTAATTCAGAACTTATCTTACTAAGTCCTAAATGTTCAGACTAATTGCCAAATCTCACAAGTCGAACTACAAAAAGGGATGTCGTAATCATAATCGAAATTGAGAATGCAATTTACATAGTTGCTATCTCCTTAAAATCTCTCTTAGTGAAAGCGTTTCCTCACAATCATTTTCATGAAGGAGAGAAACCTTATGACACTTAGATTTTATGGTGTATGTGTTCTTATCCATGTGAATTTGCCATTACCATAATCGAAAGATAATGTTTGTGGCAAATTCAAACTCTTATGGACATAACTTATTCATTCTTAATTTCTTGCCATCAAGGGTCCCACCATTGCTTCCAAGTTATCTAGCAGCTCACCTATTCCAGTCAATGTACTTTCATTGAACAAGGTGTTTGCCTTATGTAGTCTATTGAGAACTCGTAGAACTCATATGCATAATCACTCAATAGGATTGGCACAGAAAATAGAATTTTGTCAACACGATAGGTTAGAAACCTCAAGTCGTGCGCTAGTGTTTACTCTTGATTAATTCTTGAATCCTTTCAGGATCTTCAGACTCACACTAACCTCTTGACATATTACATTCTCTTATCAAGAAACATTTCTTAATAAACAAATATCCAAGAGTTAGTGTGTGTCTATATCAAGACAAAACATTATACACATTTGGTCTTAGTTGGTCTTTGTCTTCTCCAAAACATCACAACTTACCAATTTCAAACGTGCAAGAGTAAGAAAAGCAATTTTCTACTTCACATTTGATGAGTGTGTGTCACTCAATTCACAATCTTGGAATGCGATTCTAAGACTTGATTTTGGAACGATGTATGACTCATCTTTTTGATTTAACCATTTCAAAAATTTCTGACACCTCTTCTTAGCCATACCAATGCACTAAGATGTCCATAGAGGATCAATTGTGATATGGTTCTTAATCATTAAGATTATCATAAAACCGACACAAAAGTACTCTCCCTTCTTCTTAGATTGGAGAATCTTTTATCTTTCTGCCTAATTGATTCTTCTCATTCGTTCTGCCATTCATTGAAGCCTTTTCAATGATTCAGAATTCTACTTAATCTTGTAACCATAACCACACTTACTAGACTTTTAAGTAAATTATGACAAATAGTTTTATTGTTATTTGTGGTGGACTTGACTAGTGCACAACATTCTGTTCTATTCCTTTAGTCCTTTACTTGACTCACATACTTGTGTGATCAAGGAATTAGTCTTAATTTCCTAAGTACCAAGATTTCCACACATCACATGATTCAAATCATATGATTCCAAGTTTCTGTCCAATTGAAACTTGGGTGATGCGAATCTTTCCTTACTTAGAAAATTTTGACACTACCATAAATAACATAACTAAGAATCACATCCATTTATAGAAATACACAAACATTAATTTTTCACAACGATTTCATTGCAAGGATATACAAAAATAAGATATATCAAAAATTACTTTATTCATAAAAGCAGCGGAAAACATGTCCTTACAATGCAAAATCAACTGAAAAACTATGTAATCAAATATTCCTAACAACTCTATCATAACTTTCTAAGCTCAAAATCTGATCTTCGAATCCATGCGATCATGATCCATTTCTTCGTGATCAAACTCATCTTGCTCTTCCATCAGCTTCCTCTCTTTTCATTGATCCTGCAAAACATTCAAATGTAATCTTATCACATTATGTATTAAGAATCAATGAATAGGAAGTTAATGGAGTTAGATAGTGGAGTTTACCTGAAGTAGAGTCATACGTCTTGACTCTCCCATCTCTTAGATCTCTCAGGTATACTGGGCAGCTTCGTCTCCAATGCCCCTTCTCTTGGCAATAAAAGCAAATTGACTCTTTTGGAACAGCACACGAAACTACTTCAGACTTTTCCTTTCTCTTATGATCAAACTTTTCGACCATGGCATGCCTTTCGTTGCCATTGCCTATATCCATAGAGGTCTGGAAGGCAGATCCACCAATCAACTTTGCATTTCCAGTGCGCCAAATCATTGCTGATTCAGCAGCAATAAGCATATAGGTGAGATCGATGAGGGTCACGTTGTGGTTCATCATATAGTACTCTCTTACGAACTCACTATATGAGTCAGGAAGCGACTGAAAAACCTAGTCAACAACCAGCTCCTCATAGACAACGGATCCCAACATTCTTAACCTATCAATTTGTGACTTCATCTCTAAGACGTGTGCACACACTGACTTTCCTTCGTCATGTCTACTTGCCAAAAGGGCTTGAGTGAGATTGAAATTTTCAAGCCTTTGAACTTGTAGGTTAGGGAGAACAATAGGAAGAGGTGGAGGAAGTGAAGCATGATCTCGTGTTCCTCGATCGAATCATGGAATATCATCTTTATGTGGAAAGCTTGTGCCACGGGATTTGTGTAGACCATAGTTGTCATATTTTGACATCTACAAAACCGGAGAAAATTCAAGTTAGTTGATTGATCGAGTCCTTAATAAATCACCCAAATGAGATATTAAGGCTAGGACCCAACACAATATTCCACAACTTGGGAGAGGGATGTCGTAACCCAAATTGCAGAATATTTGAAGGTAAGTGAATGACGATTCTCTAATTTTCCACCATGAAAAACGAAAAAGAGATTAGGTTTTAACTGTATTGAAAAACTCCTAGATCCTATGATATTCATTGAACTTTTCAATGGCATGTTTAAATCTCGATATGCCCCTGGATTTGTGACTGGGATGCCGAGGATCACAAAACAGGGTGTGAATACCCATGCAAACTTACATGGTGCCCCCAATGTTACAGTCACCTATTCGATGTGCCGGTTAACCACACACGCTCCACCGAACTATAACAAACATTAAGTCACCCTTTGCTACCTTTTCTTAGAACCATTTAGTGTGCCAGTTAACCACACATGCTCCACTAACGTCTTCACAAGGGTACAAAGTGTAATTTCATGGAATTGCATCAAATTCACTTTTGCCTAAAATAACTAAGATTGGGAATTTTGTATAAAACATTTAGTTACTTTATACTTCATTATACTTTTAATGGAAAGGGTTTGCCCTATCCTACCCGTTCGGTTAACGACCCTCCACCAATCAAGGAAGCGGTAGGTGAGAGTGAACACCCATTAAACGACCATTTTATAGGCCATAACCTTATACCCCCCCCCCCCCTTTATAGATCGACTTCGTGAATGAGGCCTACTAACGGTAAGACTAGCAGTTTAAGTTATACATATATAATATTAGACTTTTAATGTTATATATAGTATAAGGGTGTATTTTACACTTTTAAAATACTAGGTGGTCTAATTTAATAAATTATATTTTTAATTTAATTAAATGTAAACCATATCACTATGGATTTATCAACTCTCTTTTAATTATACACTTAATTAATTTAATAAAACCATATGGGTGCAATTTGAACTTTTTCAAAACTTAGGGTTTTAGAATTTAACATTTAAAACATTAAACTTTTTAATTAAAATTTAAATTCCAAAACTTGAGGACAAGTTTTGAAACATTTCAAATCATTAGAGTTTAGAATTTAAATATTTCAAAATCAAACCTTTTAATCAAAAAATTAAATTCTAAAACTTGAGGGCGAATTTTGAAACTTTTCAAAACACAAAGGATCAAATAGCAAATAATTTAAATTAAACAATTAATTTAATGATTATCTAAATTTGACCTAGTCAATATTACTTGCAAGACAATTTACCAATTTAATTCAAATAATCAATTATTATCATATAAGGAAATTATCATTCAATCAAATGGTAATTATCTTTTGTTTGGTCAAGGATATGCTCAAATATATGATAAATTCGGATATTAATGACCCAAAGCAATTAAGGCAAGTATCCTCTAGCAAAACGGCAAGAAATCCCGAAATCAGCTCTAACTGACGCTTGAACTCGCCGAGTTCCACTATGAACTCGCCGAGTCCACAATGGAACTCGCCGAGTTCATCAGTTAGGGGCACAAAAAATGATTTTAAGGCTTGAATAAATAAACGAGGCATCAATACAATAGAAACCAATCATGGCTCTGATACCACTGATGGGTTTTAGCCATAAGTACATCCTATGTGCATATGCAAACCCTAATGCTTGGATCTAGGTTTCTCTATTGTACATGCAACTCATCCAACTTTAAACCCTAGATCTAGCATATGGTAATCAATATTAACATAAGAATGGGGTTTAGATCTTACCTTGATTGTTATGTAGCAATAACAATCTCAAATCCTCCTTCTAATGGCTTTAGAAAGCTTAGAGTCACAAGTGTCACTCCTCTAATGGCTCACAAACACCAAGAGTAAGAGGATGAATAATGAGAAGAGAGGAGGCACCCAAAAACGTATAGAAACCCTAAGGAAACTCTTAGCCACGTTTTTGGTTCCCTAGGGATCCTTAAATAGTGAGGCTATTAGGGTTATCTAACAAGGAAACCCTAATTTGACTGCTTAGGCCCTAACTAGCCCATGGACTCCCTCCTTAGAGGCCTTGGGCGATTTCTAATGGGTTTCCCCATAGAATTCATCCACTCCATCCTCTATGGAGTCCATTAGCTCAATATTCAACGATCACACAATTGACAGTTCTAGTCCCTTAAGTTTAATTAATATCTTTTAGCCATAAAATTAATTCTTAATTAATTATTGACTAATATTAATTAAACAATGTGATTTCTCCTTTAATATATTATTCTCATAATATATTAATAAATCATAATTAATACTCTATCTCCATAATTCATCCTATCAAGTTGCTTTGGTGAAGGCAACCCAAAAGGACCATGCACCATCGGGTCAAGTGCATACCAAAATAGTTATGGACTTAGAAACTAATCCAACAATATATATATATATATATATATATAATTATTTTTTACGATTTTCAATATCAAATTGAGTTTCAGGCACTACATATTGAGTTTCGACCACTCCATCATCTTGAGTTATAGGAACTCCTTCATCAAATTGAGATTCAGGGAATTGCAACAAAGGTTCACCTTCTCTCCTTTCCATTTCAGCCCTAAGTAGTTCTTCCTCAAAATTATCAAACATGTCTATAACTTCATTTTCCATTGGTGAGTCAAATATTTCATCAATAAATGACCTTCCTCCTCCACCACCGCTTGTACCTACAGATGATCCTCTTTTACCTCTTGCCCCTGTTGGTCCTTTTCCGCCTCTACCACCACTTGTAGTTGCAGATGGTCCTCTCGGAGGTCTTTCATCAGAGTTTGTTTTTTTAGGCCTACTGGGAGACTTTTTTTCCTTCGGAGGGGGCACAATCTTTTCATTCTTGCATGTACTAACATTGTGCCCTTCTTGTAAACAGTTGTGACACTTCTTTATTTTCCCTTTACCCGAAACGGTTGGATACTTTGTTTGTTTTTCATTCTTGTGTCTTTTTCTTTTAATAGAAGGCCTTCCTGGCATCATACGTTCTTTTGGGGGCAATAACTTATCATATGAAGTTTTAAACCATAAATTGCTTCCATTTAAGGGAACAATTGAAGTGCTATAAGCCAATTGATACTTTTCCTTCTTGAACCAATCACTTACATAGTCAAGAAGATTTTGATGAGCATGGTTTATAGTCGCGCATGCATGTACACATGGAAGGCCAGACAATGCCCATCGTCTACATGTGCATGCCCAACCTTCCAAGTCTACCATATATCCTTCATAACCATTTCTAACCTCCAATAGAGACCCACTTAGGATAACAATCCAATTCCTAGCAAATATGTAAAGCTAGTATAATATTTTTAAAATTTATTATAGAACAATCGAATTTGGAAAACAATCCATACCTCATGTTTTTGTGCCATTTTCTCATCTTTTAAGTATGTTTGGAGCAACAATAGTTTTCCATGAATTTGTATTCCTTATCATTGCATCAAACCTCTCCATCACATGAAGTCTAATCTCTTCTAACATAGTTATCAAAGGTTTTCCCCTAGCACCATTATTGAAGAGTTAAAAGACTCAGATATTCCATTTTCTACAGCCTCACATGCCCTATCTGTCTCAACATAGGCCCTACACCATGTTTTAGGATTTCTTTTCATGAGATCGTCATATGCATCATTGTTCAACTCTTTCATCTTTTCCATATTGTTTTTGAACTCTTGATCTATTGTGGACTTTACAGGTTGCCAAAATAAGGTTTTATAAATCTCTCCACTGAAACGCTTGTAAAAATTGGCACAAATATGACGGGCACATTGTCGGTGCTCAGCATGTGGCATCACCTCCTTTACGGCTTCAAGAAGACCCTGCATTTAAATATGTCATACAATTTTAAAAAGTCTCAACAAATATCAACAAGTGTTGTTATGACTTAGGGGCTGTTTTGTCATTTCAAATATGTCAAAGTTTGTTAAAAAGGTGTCAAAAAATGTCAATAGGGGCTGTTTTCACATAAGGGTTGTTTTGCTATTTTAAATATGTCAAAATTTGTTAAAAACTGTCCAAAAAGTGTCAATAGGGGCTGTTTTGACATAAGGTTGTTAACATATATCCATATTGGTCAAAATAAGCATTACTAGGTACAAAATTACCTTATGTTGATCTGATATTAAAGTAAGTCCATTTCCTTGAACTGTTTCAATATCTGATTGTAGTAATTCAATGAACCACTTCCAATTATCTTTATTTTCTACATTCACAATCGCCCATGCAATGGGGTAAATTTGGTTGTTTCCGTCTCTACCAATAGCAGCTAGCAACTCTCCTTTAACTTTCCCTTTCAAGAAACATCCATCTAAATCAATCACCTTACGATATCCTTTCAACCATCCTTCTTTTAAAGCCTTCAAACAAATGTAGATTCATTTGAAATATTTTGCATCCGGATTGACATCAACTCCAATTCCAATAGTGCTTCCTGGGTTTGATCTCAAAACTTCATTACCGTAATCCCATATTTTAGCATAATGATCAGTTAACTTGCCCTCAATTAGTGTAAATGCTAATGTCCTTGCCCTTTCACACTAACCTTTGCTAAGCTTTCAAGAATATATTTGTAAAAAATCAGCTTTCATTTCTTTGACTTTCGTTTTGGGATTGCGAATTAGGTCGCTAAGGTAATGGCTAGCAATCCAACTTGGAGTTATCAATGACCCGAGGCTGTATTTTCGTGCACAAACATGTTTCTTTTCCAAAGATTTCACTTGCCAAGTTAGTTCATTTCCCATCCAAGACGCCCAACATCTAAATGGACACTTATTCTCATCATTTTTTTTTGCCACAACATACTAATATCCTAGAACGATCACACTTGGAAAAACTCAATTGGTATGCATTAGCCACTGCATAATTTGTTAGACAAAGCTTGAACTATTCCGGGCTTTCGTATTATTCCCCCAAGTGTGATTCCGTTATGTTCCAAGGTGTAACATCCCAAGTTCAGGAGTACAAGTTCAGGGTTCAAAGTGTAAATGTGAAAGAGCAACTCGGCGAGTCCATGGGTGGACTCGGCGAGTAGGGTCGCGACTCTGGTCGCGTGTTAAGTGGACAACTTGGCAAGTCGGCGGCTGGACTCGGCGAGTTGGTGCTGAGTGGAGAAAACCCTAATTTTGGAGGATGAGCCCTATATAAAGGACGTTATACCCTCTCCCGAGCCTCTTTACCCTCTTTTGATGTCCAGAAAACCCTAAGGCACGTTTGTGAGTGGTTTAAGAGCTTTTGAACCTTGGAGAAGAGATTTTAGAAGAGATTTTGGAAAGCTAAGAGGTTTGGAGCAAGGGGCCTTGCAAGGACTTGGATTTCTCTTCTGTTGGAGCTTTCCTTTGAGGTATTATTTCATTGCTTGGGCTGTTATTCTTCATTTTGGAGTTTTTGGAAAAGATAGCATGTGGTGTTTTGAGTTTGGAGGTTAGATCTGAGGTTGCCACCTCAGATTTGAAATGGAGAAGGTCTAAAGCGCATTAAAGTCCCTGTTCTTGAGTGATTGGTGAAGCCATCTTGTCCCAAACCCTAACCCTAGAGTGTTATATGCTTAGATCTCTTTGGATTCACGTAAAGTTTGCCACTTTACATGATGGATGGGTTTTAGAAGAGTAGATCTATGGTTTGAATCATCTGCATGGCCTGAAAAGCTTCTGTATGGATTAAGATCTAGGGGTACTCGGCGAGTCACAAGGGTGTACTCGGCGAGTTGCTTGAAGATGGGCAGGAACTCGACGAGTTGGAAGAACAACTCGGCGAGTTGGTTGCAGATAGCCTTGGACTCGGCTAGTCTGTTCTTGGACTCTGCGAGTCTGGTCGTGAGGTCCTAACCTTCTTATGGTTGAGCCGTGAATCGATGAGTCAGGGGAGGACTCAGTGAGTTGAGTGCGAGGGGACTCAGAGTTGTTGGACTCGACAAGTCTCGGGGTGACTCGGCGAGTTGAGTTACGGATTGGGGAAGTTCTAAGCTTGGGTACTCGACGAGTCATCGGGTTGACTCGGCGAGTAGAGTCAGTCAGGAGGTTGACTTTGACTTTGACCAAGGGTTGACCAGTTGAATTCCAGGGGCATTTTAGTAATTGTTGGCTTTTTTTTTTAGTTCAGTGTTGGTGTTGGCCAGTGGTGGAGATTGTGTCAGTGATCAGAGCATCTCGGTCTTATCTTTTCAGTCGGCAGTTGCGAGGTGAGTTATCCTCACTATATCAACAGGGTCTAAGGCACCAAGGTCGGCCCTTTATCGGATTGTAATCCGGGTATCGTTGTTATGATATTGCTTTGCTATGTTTGCATCCTGGTAGTTAGGATAGTATATGTTAGAGACCTGGTTAAGGTCGTTATCCTGGTATATAGGATGATGCTATGCTAGTGACCGGTTAGGTCGGTATCCTGGTTAGGATGATGTTATGCTATGTGATCTGCTAGATCGTTTTGATTGGATGTGAATTGTTATATGATTGAATGTTTATGTGCTCATGGTTGTTGGACTGAGGTTGGGTTGAGGCGGGTCCTGCTTTGTGCTGTAGGCCAACATACCCAGGGTGGACCGGTTATTCCGAAGGCCCAGCGGGCGGTCCGGATAGGCTGTAGGCCCCGCGAGGGCGGACCAGACGTACCAAGGCTCGGAGAGTGGACTAGGCCGACTGAAGGCCCGGTGTGGGCGGACCAGTCATACTGTAGACTCAGAGAGTGGACCAGGTGGGTTGAAGGCCCGGTGCGGGCGAACCAACCACACTACAGACTTGAAGGATATGGATAGACTTGGAGGGTGGACCAGGTGGACTGAAGGCCCGGTAGGGCGGACCAGTCACACAGTAGACCCAGAGTGCATGGCTGTTTTGTGTTCTATTATGATATGGCATGTTGTGCATGTATGGTATATGTGGTTGGTATTTTGGGGGTATCTCACTAAGCTTTCGGGCTTACAGTTGTGGTTTAATGTTTTTCAGGTTCTTCAGGGGACCGTGGCAAGGCAAAGGCGTGATCGTACCGCTCCTCATGATTATGTTTTACGATGTGGTTCTGGGAAGACTTTGATAATAATTGTATTGAAAACCTTTTTGTAATGACTTTATGAAACCGGGTTGTTTTTGGAAAAGTTTAAATTGTTTGAAATTTTTAGAGGGTTACAATTTGGTATCAGAGCCTTGGTTTGAGTGAATTGGAGGAACATTCATGTCAATCCAGTCTTAAATGAAGGGAGTTTTCAAAAAGAAAATTTAAAATGGTTTTCAAAATGAGTAAAGGAGGACGCAGAGGTACGATCAGCCGGAGCCAGTAAGTAACCCCAAAATACCATACATGATATTTGTTTTAACTTATGATAGAACAGCATGCTAGTACTAGGCTAGGGATCTTCAGGATTTCATGATAATGTTGCATGTTTTATGATGCCTGCTAGCCTAGGGTTTTTTATGTGGGAGATTTCCAATGTTCCTCTAGGAGTGAGGGTTTAGTTCTTGTTATGTGTGTTCTTCACTAGGGTGTTATGGTGATAATTGATATAAATATAGGTACGTGTGGAAGGTAGTATGGGCCCGTACTAATGAAAGCACATGATCCATACGCGTATCAAATAAGCCACAACCTCTAGGGTTGGTTTGGGGGTTGGTTCCCGGGTTAGTGGGAAGTATCTGAGATCTTGCGATGTTTTTCAGTATGGTGATTTCGAGGCATGCTGGGAGCGGATCCGGGTCAGGATCGGGAGCAGGAGAGGGCGGTCAGGATGGGTCAGTACCGCCAGAGGTTATTGGTCAGATGAGCACAGGCGAGTTGGATGCTAGGATTCGTGAGATCCTGCATGATGAGGTTGTTGCGTTGTTTCGGGCCGAGTTGCCGGAACTGTTTGGGTTGATCAAGATTGCCATGGTTGAGTATTTTGATGAGCGCTATGCGGCTCTCATAGAGACGGCTGCCGCGGCGGCTACATCGGCTGTAGCAGCGGCAGGGGGAGGAGCTGGTCGAGGTTTTTAGTATCAGGACTTCGACAATACGAAGCCCCCTACCTTTGATGGATTTCAAGACCCGATTGTTGCTATGAGATGGTTGACAGCGTGGAGGGGTGTTTCTTCACGTGTTCATGCCCTGCTGATCAGAGGGTGAGGTGTGCTCTGAACCTGTTGAGGCTCGGGGCGAAGGATTGGTGGAGATTGACCACGGGGGTCATTTTCGGATGCGCAGAGGGCTGCGATTTCTTGGGATCAGTTTCGGGAGATGTTTAGCACTCGTTATGTTCCGCGGGTTGAGAGAGAGAGGTTGGCTCAGGAGTTTCTGGAGCTGAAGTAGGATTCGGAGTTGGTGATGGAGATCACCAGGATGTTCACTGAGAGGGCGATGTTTTGCCCTGAGTTCGCTTCGGAGCAGGCTCAGATGTCCCGATATCTGAGTATGCTCAAGAGGGATATCAGGCAGTTTGTGTCTACGCAGAGGTGCGGGACCTTGTTGGAGTTGCAGGAGGCCGCCAGGTGGCGTGAGTTGGAGATTGAGTTGCAGTTGCGAGAGCAGAGGCAGGCTCCGGTGCAGTCGCAGCCAGCGCCGAAATGGTCCAAGACCGTTGATTCTAGATTGGGATATCAGAGCAGCCACACTTGTGGGAAGTGTGGGAAGGGTCACACCGGAGTTTGTAGGTCCGGTGGTGCATGTCGTAAGTGCGGAAAGGAGGGGCACTATGCGAGGGATTGTCGGTAGACAGCCCCGGTTCGAGATTTAAGGATTTGTTATCATTGCCATCAGGTTGGACACTTCAGGGTCAACAGTCCACAGCTTGCTGCAGGACCGGTGCAGGCTCCAGTACCGGCCACTTTGAGGATTACGGGTGGAGGTTAGGGTGGAGCGGAGCCCCCAAGGGCTCAGGGTCGTGCTTTTCAGCTTACATCGGAGGAGGTCAAGGCAGTGCCGGATGTAGCTACGGGTATGTTTCTTTCTTGATGTCTTGTTATTTGGTAATTATTGTGGAGTATTGTTTATCTGCTAGTCTTGTTGTGTAAGTTTTTGGTAGTGTTTTCGTTGTTCCTTGAGGGTTGTGGAATGGTTATGGGTATGGTGTTGGGAATTTCGTTGGTTATTATTCATGAGGATTATTAGTGGGAAATCTGGTTTTTGGTCTGAATGTCGGGTAGCATCTGCAGTCTGAGGAGTGGTTAGCTGAAGGTCGGGTTTTCTTTCGAGCCCGAGATGATCAGTGTTGTTATGTGATTTTGGGAAGGTTGCTCGTTCTAGTGGGAATCAGTTCGCGTGTAAGGTGGTGTCGTGCAGGGTTGTCGAGAGAGGTCGGTGATGGCGACCGGTGGTTGATAGTCAGTGCTCTAAGTGGGGGAGAATTGGAGAATTCTCCGGAAGATCGATAAGCATGAGAGGTTGTTTAGCTGTTGGGATTCAACAGTGGTTCTGTCAGCCGAGTGTAGGCTGGTATGAGCAAGTGTCAGACAGGCGGGGCGGGATGCATACCAAGGGTGATTGATTGTGGAAGGCCTGGGATCAGGCCAGGTTTGACTATATATGGCGGAGATAGAGTTCGGAACCCCTAGAGGGCTAGAACAGTATGTATGGGAGAGTTTTCTGGAGGGATAACGCGGGATGATGAATGCTAGTTGAGCGGTCCGGATAGACTGAAGGCCGGTGGGCGTACCAGTCAGGGCGAAGGCTCGGAGAACGGTCCAGACAGGTTGAAGGCCCTGGAGGGCGGTCCAGACCTGTTGAAGGTTCTGAGAGTGGTCCAGATAGGCTGAAGGCTTGGTAAGGCGGTCCAGTCATGCTGAAGACTCTGCATGTGTTGATAGATCTGTATGAGGATATGGAATGAGTATGTGGCGATGTGATAGCATCAGAAGGTATGGAATCACATCCGGATTGGATGTCTGCTGAGGTCACGGAAGGAATTCCGAGGGTGTAGAGCCAAGAGGCTCGGAAGGGATGCAGGGATGGAGTCTTGGATTCCCAACTTGATCTTGATCAAGGAATTGTGTATGTAGTAGTAATTCATCCTGGGGGATGTTTGGAGGTGTCGTCAGTGTGTCGGGTCTTCCCAACCCGAGGATGCTAGAGCCAGTTTAGCATGTGTATGTGATTGCGGAGGAGAACTCATGGGAGTTGCTCTGAAGCTGAAGGATGTGTCATCCTGTTAGCATGGAGTGGATAAAGTTGGGCTCAGATCGGGATTCCGGTGGTTCAAGGTTATTTCTAGCTCGTATGAGTCAAGTGAATGTTGTGATCTGGAACGAGTGAAGTATCATGGAGTAGTACTCGGTTGATAAGTGTGGTTATCAAAGGATGAGGCCGGTGGCCGGCTTGAAGCGGTGGTTAGGACACCGCAAGAGGGAAAGTTGGGTTTTGGGTTTTGATGGTTGTGTTTTGAGGAACCTGGTCTGGTTAATGCCAGGAGGTGCATTGCGAGAGTAGTTCTAAAGTTGTGTTGCCGCAGGCTTCGAGGGCGAAGCCTAATTTAAGTGGGGGAGAATTGTAACATCCCGAGTTCAGGAGTACAAGTTCAGGGTTCAAAGTGTAAATGTGAAAGAGCAACTCGGCGAGTCGGCGGCTGGACTCGGCGAGTTGTTGCTGAGTAGAGAAAACACTAATTTCGGAGGATGAGCCCTATATAAACGACATTATACCCTCTCCCCAGCCTCTTTACCCTCTTTTGAAGTCCAGAAAACCCTAAGGCGCGTTTGTGAGTGGTTTAAGAGCTTTTGAACCTTGGAGAAGAGATTTTGGAAAACTAAGAGGTTTGGAGCAAGGGGCCTTGCAAGGACTTGGATTTCTCTTCTGTTGGAGCTTTCCTTTGAGGTATTATTTCATTGCTTGGGCTGTTATTCTTCATTTTGGAGTTTTTGGAAAAGATAGCATGTGGTGTTTTGAGTTTGGAGGTTAGATCTGAGGTTGCCACCTCAGATTTGAAATGGAGAAGGTCTAAAGCGCATTAAAGTCCCTGTTCTTGAGTGATTGGTGAAGCCATCTTGTCCCAAACCCTAACCCTAGAGTGTTATATGCTTAGATCTCTTTGGATTCACGTAAAGTTTGCCACTTTACGTGATGGATGGGTTTTAGAAGAGTAGATCTATGGTTTGAATCATCTGCATGGCCTGGAAAGCTTCTGTATGGATTAAGATCTAGGGGTACTCGGCGAGTCACAAGGGTGTACTCGGCGAGTTGCTTGAAGATGGGCAGGAACTCGACGAGTTGGAAGAACAACTCGGCGAGTTGGTTGCAGATAGCCTTGGACTCGGCTAGTCTGTTCTTGGACTCTGCGAGTCTGGTCGTGAGGTCCTAACCTTCTTATGGTTGAGCCGTGAATCGATGAGTCAGGGGAGGACTCAGTGAGTTGAATGCGAGGGGACTCAGAGTTGGTGGACTCAACGAGTCTCGGGGTGACTCGGCGAGTTGAGTCACGGATTGGGGAAGTTCTGAGCTTGGGTACTCAACGAGTCATCGGGTTGACTCGGCGAGTAGAGTCAGTCAGGAGGTTGACTTTGACTTTGACCAAGGGTTGACCAGTTGAATTCGAGGGGCATTTTAGTAATTGTTGGCTTTTGTTTTGAGTTTAGTGTTGGTGTTGGCCAGTGGTGGAGATTGTGTCAGTGATCAGAGCATCTCGGTCTTATCTTTTCAGTCGGCAGTTGCAAGGTGAGTTATCCTCACTATATCAACAGGGTCTAAGGCACCAAGGTCGGCCCTTTATCGGATTGTAATCCGGGTATCGTTGTTATGATATTGCTTTGGTATGTTTGCATCCGGGTAGTTAGGATGGTATATGTTAGAGACCTGGTTAAGGTCGTTATCCTGGTATATAGCATGATGCTATGCTAGTGACCGGTTAGGTCAGTATCCTGGTTAGGATGATGTTATGCTATATGATCTGCTAGATCGGTTTGATTGGATGTGAATTGTTATATGATTGAATGTTTATGTTCTCATGGTTGTTGGACTGGGGTTGGGTTGAGGCGGGTCCTGGTTTGTGCTATAGGCCAACATACCCAGGGCGGACCGGTTATTCCGAAGGCCCAGCGAGGGGTCCAGATAGGCTGTAGTCCCCGCGAGGGCGGACCAGGCTCTGAGAGTGGTCCAGGCCGACTGAAGGCCCGGTGTGGGCGGACCAGTCATACTGTAGACTCAGAGAGTGGACCAGGTGGGTTGAAGGCCCGGTGCGGGCGGACCAACCACACTGCAGACTCGAAGGATATGGATGGACTTGGAGGGTGGACCAGGTGGACTGAAGGCCCGGTAGGGCGGACCAGTCACACAGTAGACCCAGAGTGCATGGCTGTTCTGTGTTCTGTTATGATATGGCATTTTGTACATGTATGGTATATGTGGTTGGTATTTTGGGGGTATCTCACTAAGCTTTCGGGCTTACAGTTGTGGTTTAATGTTTTTCAGGTTCTTCAGGGGACCGTGGCAAGGCAAAGGCGTGATCGTACCGCTCCTCATGATTATGTTTTACGATGTGGTTCTGGGAAGACTCTGATAATAATTGTATTGAAAACCTTTTTGTAATGACTTTATGAAACCGGGTTGTTTTTGGAAAAGTTTAAATTGTTTGAAATTTTTAGAGTGTTACACAAGGGATCCTAGGGTTGTGTACAAGAAATTGGCCTCTAATTTCTTGATCTTTATGCTCTCCTTCGTCATATTCTTCATCTGAATGGGTCAATTCAGCATCATCAGATGATTTTTCAGGGAACTCCACTTCACCCTGTACCAAGTCATTCAAAAAAGGATCCCATATTGTTTTGTCCATTGAAGAAGGAACATATTTTTCTTCATCAGGTTCTTCGTTTGTTCCATTCACACCCTCCGTATAAACTTCACATAATACATTTGAAATTGAAGTCATGGTTTTTGGTTAAAGCTTCCTTGAAGAATCAATGGAAACAACAAAAATAAGAACTAGAGGTAAAAGACGGGTTGATGTTCTGATTAAACGAAATAGAAGAATGATAGATTACCTTTTTTCGTGTGATTGAGCAGCAAGTTTCCCGCCACTTCCAAGAAGCTTTCCCTCCTGTACGTAGCTTTCCCTTTCGGTTTTTACAGAATGACCGATATCAAGTTAAAAGAGAATAAAGGTAATCCACGTAGACTAATAAGAACGGGTAACATAGGGTTATCGGATAAATGAGATAGATTACACGATTTCTGAAATAATAATGGTTAAATGGTACCAATTGATAATATAAGGGTTTTTTTAAGCGTTAGTGTATAATACATAGGGTTTTTGTGAGGTTTTCCCATATATATATATATATATATATATATATATATATATATATATATATATATACTCGGTTAAAACCCGTAGAACCCACGGGTGTTAATTTAAAATAGAATTAAAAAAATTTGATTATATAATAAAATAATATACCATTAATTTAAAAAAACTTATGAATTATAATTTTATATCTTTTTAATAACTTTGTAATCTGTAATTATATAATTACACATGTAAATCCTCATATTTTATAAAAGTCATGAGTTTGTATAATGCAACATATTATCAGTTTTGGAGGTTTTTTATATTAAATAAGTGGAAGTTGTGACGCACTCACAAGACAAGAGCATAGGTTGTAAAAAAATATTTATTGTTATTAAACTCTTACTTTTGATGCATGATTTTTGGGAAGAAAAAATGTTTTGTCGACTAAAATATCACTTTTTTCATTGTAACTTATCACCCCAACAAATCTTCAACTTCACTATCTCAATCAGTCTTCATTTTCATTCCACGGTAGAGAGAAAAATATTCATTCATAATTTGAAATCTCAATGACTAATAAAATATTTGCAACATTTTTTTTATTAATTTACAAATATACTATTGGTATCCGGCAACAAATGAGCATAGGGGAACAAATGGGATAAAATGGAAATAATGTTGAAATAATAAAATACATGTAAGAAATATAAAATGATGATTTTTGACAAACGAATCAAAGTAGATTGCTATTTATTGCATGATTTGATTTGGTATTTTTTTTATTCTTACTTTTCTTATTTTTTTACTGTTGGTATAGGGGTAACAAATGGCATAATTTGTAAATAAGACTGAAAATAAGAAAATATATGTAGGAAGTATAAAATGATGATTTTGATAAACCAACAAAAATACATTACTATTTCTTGTCTGATTTGACTTAGTACTTTTTTTTCCCAAGAATGACACTACTTTGATGAAATTTTGAACATTATGTGCAGGTAATTCTATATGACTAAAAGTGGGTGGTACCTGCAACAAAATGTGCAAAAGGGAGGCTAACAAAC
Organism: Lactuca serriola; assembly: GCF_051521515.1. Taxonomy (NCBI): domain Eukaryota; kingdom Viridiplantae; phylum Streptophyta; class Magnoliopsida; order Asterales; family Asteraceae; genus Lactuca; species Lactuca serriola. The sequence goes on along the minus strand of NC_136410.1, from coordinate 82,721,324 downwards.
AAGGAGATGAATTGTTAAATTAATGAAGGAAAATGTCACTGGGAAAACTGACCACTCTTCACTATTTTGGTCATATCTCAAGCGCTGGAGCTCCGATTGACTTGATTCAAGAAGTTTCGAAAACTAAAAACAATTTACCACAACTTTCATCTTTTTTGCTTTTATTGATTCTACGGTTTTAATCACCAGAACATGCTCGGAAGATGAAGGACGTGGATTAGGCGGCAAAGATGCCTCCTAGGTCGTCTATCCATTTTAGGCCATTTTCAAGTGAAAATCAAGTACGACAGAAGACATCTAAAATGTCCCGAAGGACGCCTAGACGTCTGACACAATGTCTAAGATGCCTACAAGGATGTCGACGTGGAAAATTGATCATAAAATATATTTTTCAGCACCTATTTAAAGGAGATTTAACCCTAATCAATGGAGGACTTCTCTCTTGGGATTTCCACAGTTTTGGAGGCTTCCAAACACACTCAAACCTTCTCCAAACACGTTCCTAATCATCAATTTCCGAATCAAAGGTGCGAAACCATCAAATTCGCTATCCTTCAACGTTTGAAGATCGTTCAACCGGCGGATCTACATCAATTCCATCAAGCTCCAGATTTGATTACTTCATCCCTAAGGTTTCATCGTTCCAAAGTTGATTGATCATTAAACTTTATTGGTTTTATGATTTCAAGTTGGTCTGTGAGTTTTACTATAAATTCCATTGTTTTTATTGAAGTTGTGTGTTTTGTTAATCGTATGGAAGGCTAAATCACCTAGGTTACTTCCGGGAATGTTGTAGGATGCTAGGATGAACATGTTTTAATTATTACTTTTATTCTAGTTAAATTTAGTTATTGTTTCATGCTTAAAGTTCTGATTTTTATTTATAGTAATTAAAGTTGGATTTTCTTATTGTGTGATATTGCAACTAAGATAGTGTATTGTTAATTCACTAGTCATTTTGAATTCAAGTAGTTTAGGAACCAAGATGATCGGTTGAATCCACATACACTATTTCAAACTTGTATTATTATATGTTTAACATTGTAATAGGTAATCGTAAGACACATTATCGCCAAACCACTAATTGTTCCTAATCCAATTAGACATAAGGAGTAAGACAATTAGTTGAACCAATATTATGTGTGCCCAAAATTATTTATTCCATGTGAGTGAACCTTAATTATGTCTAGGTAATTAAATTGGAATATAAGGGAAGAAAAATGTATTTGTCCAACCATCTGAACAATTGAACCAGAAGTACCATATTTTCTTATTCATAATATTTGTTTTAACAACCTTTTGCAATATAAAGTTTCTAGCTGTTTAGTTTAGCTTTAGTTTAATTTGATTTTGTAACAATTACAAGCATTAGTTCTTTCTTTATGACTATTTTTAACACAAGGTTTGACCATAATCTCCTTGTAGATTCGACCCTTACTTACCCTAGCTATCGACTGTGTGTGTGATTTATTTTTGACTGAGACAATAACTTTGATCACTTACGTTTGTGGTGCCCTAATAAAAAAAGTAAAAAACACATATCGTCATTTTTAGATACTCACAAGTCATGGACAAAGAACACATCCGCTTTGTATGAATGTTTTCAATTTTCAATTTTATTTGGATGTTAATGACTTTATGAATTTATGCTGAAAACCTCTTTTTTGATGTTAATTGTTTTAATCACTTTATGACTTTATGTTGAAATAATCTCATTTTTAATGCGTTGCTTATTTATTAAACGGGTTATATGGGTTGACTTCGACCCACTAACTTGTGAACCCGTAAACCCATATACTAAAACGGGTTATATGGGTTGCGTTGGGTTGAGGTTTCCAACCCACCAACCTATGACCCACCATCCTGCTAACCTATATATTATATGGGTTGGATTGAGTTTATGCTTTTTGACCCGCCAACCTGAACCCAACCTGATTGCCAGGCCTAGTTACGACTCAATTGACATGATGTGAGTTTAAATGTTTATATATGATGATTTAAGAGATTCATGATTGTTACGACTTAATGGACATCATGTGAGTTTAAATGAGATAAATGGATCCCCAAGAGTTGATATCATTAGAACTTGTTTTGTTTCTCTCTCTACAACTTTTGTCGTTAGAAAAATCCTAAAAAAATAGAAGTTGCATCATTTTCACAATATATGCATCAAAAAGCCATTTTATGAAAAGTTTGATTCACTATTCTATTTTTAGACAAAATTGCAAAAATGGTCCTTGTGGTATGCATTTTTTTAAGGTTTTAGTCCAAACTTTGATTTTTTTGGATTAGTGGTCTTTTTAAGCTAGTTTCGTTGCGAATTTGGTCCATTGGGGTATTTATTTTCTATTTATTTTCTAGTCTTCTTTCATTTTTCTTAAATCTAATAATAATTTATTTATTTAAACAAAAAAATAAGATGTCCCAAATCTCTCTCTCTCTCTCACTCTCTCTCTCTCTCATAGTTCACCAGACCAACCTTCCCCTTCCTTCTTCTTCACTTACAACCAAGAACCACCGATGTCGGCCACCAGAGCAGCTCCCTCCGTCACTCTCCGCTGCCATGGTACTAAAAACCCACCACCACCATGTTTATTTTGTCGAGTACAACACCCCCCAAACATCCTCCAAACATCTCCGATCCTTACTCCTTCCTCCCTCGTCTCTCACACATCGACCTCTCCATATGAAATAAACAGAAGCAGTGGGAGTCGCCGGAGCGAGCACTAACGGTTGCCACCGTCGTTCTCAGCCCACTCCGCACTCCCATGTTGTGACCCATTGCTTCGACTTCCTTCCTTCTTTCCATTGAGGTAAATCACAGTAGTTGCCACTCCTTCATTTATGTCGACTCTTAGGTCTTTCACAAGCTCCACCATTTGACAGTTGTTGGAATCACTACCAAGTTTTTCCAATAAACAACATTATATACAAAAACAACTTCAAACCAACAAATTAAAGTTCATCCAATGTACCTGGAACGAAATCGGGGATGAGAGGGCCAAATCGGAGACAAATACACATATGTAGGTACACACAAAAGCATTCAGAAAAGCACAACCAATATTTCTCAGAAGCTAACCACCCACCAAGAAATTAAAACTCATAAATTGATAGAGAGGTGGGAATGGGTCTGATAAAAAATCATCAATCTTGAGTTTCTTTTTGCTGAAACAAGGTCTGTTAAAAGAAAAATAGAAAAGGATGAAGGTGGAAGAAGGAAGAAGATGGGAGAGAGAGAGAGAGAGAGAGAGATTCTCTCATTTTTTTAATTATTAAAATGAATAAATAATTGTTAAACATTAAAAAACTGAATTTAAAAATAGAAAATTAATAACCCAAGGGTATTAAAGTCATTTCAATTTATCGATGGACCAAATCGGGAACAAAACTAGTTCAAAAGGACCACTAATCCAAATAAGTCTGGATTTGAACTAAAACCCTAAAAAAATTTATACCACAAAGACCATTTTTACAATTTTGTTCTATTTTTATTCCCAGAATAGATGGCATTTTATAATAAAAGTTAAAAATATTAGTTGGTGAGTGGGCGTTGTTCACTTTTTTCTTTTCGTCATTTTTTGCTTTCTTATGAAATAACCCAAATGATAATCACAGCCAATTTCTAAATGATCTGCTTTTCCCTTGTTGAGTTAATATACAAGGTTGGTTCATTTATTTTAGATTCTTTTGAAGGACCATAAAAAGTCTTCTCCATTGATCCACTAACTTAGATTGGACCCCAGAACATTAATTTTGAAGTAAAATTTTGTCTTTTTCAAATGAAAAGGGTAGCTATTAAAAGATTGAAAATTTTGTCTTTTCCGTCATATATATATATATATATATATATATATATATATATATATATATATATATATATATATATATATATATAGAGAGAGAGAGAGAGAGAGAGAGAGAGAGAGAGAGAGAGAGAGATTTTCAGAAATGACTTTGGTCTGTAATTTAAAACAATAATGAGTCCCATTTGATTTCAGAAAACAACTATACACAATTTTATCAATTTGGTGGGTACATTTGTTTTTAGAATGAAACTTTATTTAGAATCACTTGGAAAACAAAATTAAATATGTCTAACAATTTGATTGTAGTTATAGTGCACTCCTATTTCCATCAAAAAATCTGTTTTGTCACTAAAATGTGAAGATAAGGACACTAAGAAAAAGAATTGATCAAGAAATGTGATGTGCAGAGGAATTCTAAAGATTTGCGTAAACTAATCAGTTGTGGAAAAGATGAGAAAAAAACAATAATATAATTGTATTTCATATTTTATTTAATTATCTTCATTTTTAAGTTTGTGCAAGTATGAGACGTTTAAAGGATGAACAGATGCAATAAATGCATGAATCAATAAGAACCATCAGCTTTCATTTAATTATCTTCATATTTATCTTCTTGTCGCTTATTCACACTTTCAAGGAAAATGGGAAAAGATTATTTTACCTTGTTCATTTGTTTTTAAGATTCTTTTAAAGGGCACTTACGTCCCCATCTCCATTGACTCATTGACACAGTTAATTTGATGTGACAATCATCTATATAATAATCAGTCATCATTTACAGAATTGATTATGAAGTAAAACACACTTTTAGTGAAACATCTATTAAAGCATTAACTGAAAAACAAAAATAAATACGTCTAGATAATCAAGTTATATAAGTTGAATTATTACACTGTTAAATACAACAATAACATGTAATAACTCATGTTGTCTTTTTATAATCCTGGCGCCTTGATATATTTCGGGTTACAAAGAATTTCATTGTTCAATGAAAAAAGATTAATGTCATGTAATATACAATTCATGAAATATACAATCCAAATTGTCAAGCACTCCTTTGTGGAAAAATATGTCACTGACTTCTAACAATACACTCCTTTGTGGAAAAGTATGACACTGGCGGCAAACAATACTTTCCTTTGTTGAAAAATATGACATTGCCCAATTTTCCTTTTCGAGTATGTGAAAAAGAAAACAAGAGAAAAAGGTAGCTCAAGTATAAATTAGGATATGTAAACCATCCTCTTTTAGTAAAAGTAACACAGCAAAGCAAATAATGTTGTCTTCAAACTTCTTGTTTTTCTCTGTAACTCTACTAATCATCACACTCTCCCTCATACCGAATTTTGCTTCTGCTACTTTGGAGGAAGCCAATGGTCTTCTCAAATGGAAAGAAAACCTTGAAATTCCACACAACTCCTTGCTCTCTTCATGGATTCCATTCCCTATGAACTCCATGACATCATTTCCATGCACTTCTTGGTTTGGAGTAGGTTGCAATGCTGTTGGGAGCATTCAGAGGTTGAACCTCAGTTCATCGGGCTTAAAAGGTACACTCCACCAATTTCCATTCTATTTGCTACACAATCTTACGCATTTTGATCTCTATGAGAATAACTTCTTTGGCACCATCCCACCAGAAATCAGAATCTTGTCCAAACTTGTATATCTTGATTTTTCATTGAATATGTTTTCTGGAGTAATTCCACCTGAAATAGGAAACCTGCACCAGCTGACCAACTTGTACCTAGACTCGAACAATATATCTAGCTCAATTCCTTCATCATTAGGTGATTTGACATCTTTGAATACCCTTTATTTGTACGAAAATCTTCTATCTGGTCCCATTCCTATTGAACTTGGCAATTTGAAGTCTCTCACTCATCTTGCGGTATACAAAAATCAACTTAGTGGTTCTATTCCTTCATCACTAGGAAACCTCAGCAACCTACAGTCTCTATACCTCTATGAGAATAGATTATCTGGTCCCATTCCTATTGAACTTGGGAATTTGAAGTCTCTCACTCATCTTGTGGTATACAAAAATCAACTTAGTGGTTCTATTCCTTCATCATTGGGTGATTTGACATCTCTGAATATTCTTTTTTTGTATAAAAATCAACTCTCTGGTCCCATTCCTATTCAACTAGGGAATTTGAAGTCTCTCATTGATTTTCAGATGGGATACAATCAACTTAGTGGTTCCATTCCTTCATCACTAGGAAACCTGAGCAACCTACAGTCTCTACGCATCCATGAGAATAGATTATCTGGTCCCATTCCTATTGAACTTGGGAATTTGAAGTCTCTCGTTGATCTTCAGGTTGGCAAAAATCAACTTAGTGGTTCTATTCCATCATCACTAACAAACTTAAGCAAGCTACAGACATTGTACCTTAAAGGGAATAAATTATCGGGTATCATTCCTATTGAACTTGGGAATTTGAAGTCTCTCACTGATCTTATATTGAGCGACAATGATCTGACTGGCTCTATTCCTTCATTGCTAGCAAACCTGAGCAACCTACAATATCTGTATGTCAAATACAATAAGTTATCAGGTCCCATTCCTATTGAATTTGGGAATTTGAAGTCTCTTGAAGAATTGGTGGTGAGTGGCAATCAACTTAGTGGTTCTATTCCATCATCACTAGCAAACATGAGCAACCTACAGACTATGTATCTCCACGAGAATAAATTATCTGGTCCAATTCCTGTTGAACTTGGAAATATGAAGTCCCTCACTCAGCTTACGGCGAACCACAATCAACTTAGTGGTTCTATTCCTTCCGAGTTTACAAATTCAACTCAACTACGAAGGCTTAATCTGTCTTCAAATAATTTGGTTGGTGAGATCCCAAAAGCATTTGAGAAGATGAAAAGTATGTTATATTTGTACATTTCTGATAACCAACTGTCAGGTAATATACCTCTGGAGCTCGGGTCTTTCCGTGAACTCCTTGAACTAGATCTATCCACAAATAGATTGAATGGGTCGATACCCAAAAGCATTCGTAATTGGGCACACATCCATCACTTGAATCTTAGTAATAACCAGCTTAGTGAGAAAATTCCAGGTGAGATTGGTAAATTAGTTCAACTTACGGAACTTGATTTATCTCAGAATTTTCTCACAAAAGATATACCATCTGAAGTTCAAAGTTTGCAAAATGTACAAAAATTGGATCTTTCTCACAATAGACTATCTGGTTCTATTCTTGAAGCTTTTACAAGTTTGCCTCTTGGGATTGATATCAACCTTTCTTACAATGAGCTCTCAGGTCCGGTTCCCGCTAGCGCCAACTTTGTGAATGCGTCCCTAGAAGGCAATCCAGGTTTGTGTGGAAATGTTACGGGAGTGGAACTTTGTGCAAGTCAAATTATGAAGAAGAAAAATGATCCCTTTCATCAACAACTCATCCTTGTAATTATGCTCCCTCCTATTGGGGCAATTTTACTTGGTTTATTCATGTGTGGCCTCATTGCTTATCGAAAAGAAAAGAAACATTCTCCACCGAAACCTTTGGACAAAGAAGGTGGTGATTATTTCTCCATGATAAGTTTTGATGGAGGAGTAGCGTATGATGACATTGTGAAAGTAACGGATGATTTTGATGAAGCATACTCAATTGGGACCGGAGGATATGGGACTGTGTACAAGGCCGAGCTACAACCTAACAATGTGGTAGCTGTCAAGAAACTTCACTCATCATCTGAGAATGTTGATCATAATGGATTCCTTAATGAGGTACAAGCATTAACAAACATAAGGCATCGAAACATAGTCAAACTCTATGGATATTGCTCCCATGCCCGCCACTCATTTTTGATTTATGAATACCTTGAAAAGGGAAGCGTTGGATCAATCTTAAGAAGTGATGTCTTAGCAAAAGAATTGGATTGGTTGAAAAGGGTAAATATTGTAAAGGGTGTAGCTAATGGTTTGGCCTATATGCATCATGATTGCTCGCCTCCTATAATTCATAGAGATATTTCCATTGCCAACATTCTTCTCGATTCTGATTATGAGGCACATATATCTGATTTCGGCACGTCCAAGCTTTTAAAGCTAGACTCATCAAACTGGACGACAATTGCAGGAACCTATGGATATATCGCGCCAGGTAACGTAATCTTGTGATTTTAGTTCTATATCTTCTTAAGTTTTGTAATATATATATATATATATATATATATATATATATATATATAAGTATCTATGTTAGAATCTTGTGAGGTTGATATAGCTTTTTTGTTTTTATCTTATGTTTCTTGGGATGTAGAGCTTGCTTATACAATGGTGGCATCCGAGAAATGTGATGTGTATAGCTTTGGAGTTGTTGCACTAGAAGTGGTGATGGGAAAGCATCCTGGAGAACTGATAACATCTTTACCAACATTGTCTGTTGATTATTTGGTGTTAGCAAATGTGGGAGATAGCCGGATACCTCCTCCGTCATCCCAAATTGAGAAACAAGTTAAGTCGGTGCTGACTCTCACAAGAACATGTTTGAACTCAAATCCACATGAAAGGCCAACAATGCACCAAGTTTCAAATCTGTTAATTAGAATCTGCTATGAATTGACATCTTCGGCTTGATAAAGTGTACATTCGATGTTCTTAATTTTTCTGTAGTGTCTTATGATGCTCCTGACTATATGTATACAATTGAATGCCAAGGACGATTGCAATCCTTCTACTCAATACTGGAAAAAAGTGTTAGCTACACAAGTTTTGCCTTTATTTCCAGGTGAAATATTGAAGTGGAAAAGTAATATACAAGGTTTCTACAAAGAGATCGACAAGTCATTAGTTAACCCTAACAAACATGATTAAAATCAGCATATGCAAATTACCATTGCCATAAATGTAAAACATTTTTCCTGTCATCGGATGAACAGAATCTAAAATTAAAATATTTAAAAGTGTCGTGTCTTTGTCATATTTACTTTGGTCTCCGACTCAAGGGTTAAATATGACAGTTGTTTGTTATCCTTTTTAATAATATATCACCCTTCCACCAACCTCCATAACATCAAATTCAATATCGAGAGGGAGGCCAAAGATTTTAGCCAAGTGGCTACAACTAATTTCATGATATGGATGCTATACACCCCCTGCTGGGGTTAGGGAGGATTAATTGACTTTATATGGCATAACATGGGGGTAGCATTCATTGACTTCTAACAAAGAGGGTAGCAGATACCAAATCCTCTGTTCCATTTTGTTAGAAATTTGGGTGTAGAAAGGCTTGGAAATTCTGAGAATTGTGATTATCACTTTCAAATCGAAGTATTTGGTGGTATTCCTAAATCTTCAACTGGATAAGACTCAGAGAGACAAGAACCGAGAATGTTTGATGATATTTTCGTATGTACCAGAAAATGAGACCAAAATCAACTTTAATATCTTTGTCTGAAAACTGTTATATGACAGTTTTAAACTGTCATAAAACCATAAAAACTGTCATAAAACGGATATATGGATAAGGGTCAAACCAATGGTCAATTATCTGTTCCATTTTGTTAGAAATTTTGGGCCACTTTATATGTAAAATAACCATAGCTCGATCCCAGCCAGGGGCTCTGCCCCTTGGACCCCACCAGGGGCTGCCGCCCCTTGGACCCCGCTCCCAGGGGCGCTGCCCCCGGACCCCCGTTCGTTTAGGGGCTTCGCCCCTAAATGACAGTGTACTTTGAAACTTGATCAAACTTAAACAAGTGTGTACTCCACACCTTCCTTACTTGTTTAATATTTATCAAGATCATTTTTTGTCAACACAAAGTAATCTCATTACACTTAAATAACATTGATGATCAAAATCAACAACACATTTAAGCTCAAGGACGAAAGGGAAAGGAAGGTCCTCCATAATTACCACGGAAATGTGACTATCATTTTCTTTTTTGAAGGCCAAAGCTTGATTCTTTTTGTGATACATAAAATAGAGTAGTTTTCATCTCTTCTTACTCAATTTTTATGTTCGAAGCTTGACAAGTAAAATGATACATAATGCACTGATCAAGGTTCACGTTCATTCCTTTACATCTATTTAAAGGGATTTAGTGAGCTTCTTGTGACTGCAAGTCACCCTTCCCTGCCATTGGCCTAATGTTTAAGCAGGTTAGTAATCAGGGTCTTTCTTATCTTAAACATTTACTTGAAAAATATGACATACAAGTGCTATATATCATCTTATTTTGTTACATTCCTAACAAAGAACAAATCAAGACTCATTAATGCAAGTATAAAAGCTTCATCATCTGAACCTCCCTTGCATGTCTACTGGGAGCAGCGAAATGGCAGCCGTAGTTTTATGGATCCTCAATCGATCATGGAAGAATTTGAAAACCATTTGTCATGTGTGACTATTGTTACTGGAATCCAGAAAGAACTAAAACAAGGGCTATTAATGTTGATAGACATCATAATTTTCCAGAGACATGATATCTAATGTTGAGCAACTTTTCTGATGACATCATAGCAAGATTAACTAGTTATAACGACAGACACTCGCAGGCCCGGCCCAGTACCTAGGCAACTTGGGCTTAGGCCCAGTGTAGGAAGTTTATGGGGGCATCCAGCTATGGTTCTTTTACATATAAAGTGGCCCAAAAAATAGCCCCATATCTTGTGATCTGTCAGGACGTGAGAAAGCAGGGCAAGAAAACCTTAGGCGCCAGACAATCATCGAGCGTTCATCAATTGCGTATAGAAAATCCAAACGTCCGGCGCTTTGAAACATGTTGTTGTCGATTGGAGAATTTGATGCCCTAGAATCACCTTATGTCTCTGATAAATAAAGAGTAAGAATCGATTTCTGAATTTTTCATATTCAGTCGATAATATATAGCTCCCAAGTTTCAATTCAATCTTTAACTTATTCTGTTTCTCTGATTTCTAGTTTCTAAACATTCCAATTTCTTTATTTTTCAAGTTATGTTTTCTAATTTCTGATTTCTCTATGGTTAAAGATCGTGATTCAACTTGCAAGCATTCTAGGTCCAAGATACATTGTTATGATACAACGACTCTTATTTGGGTGTGATTCTGATCTAGATGACTTCAATTTCTCTTATTCCGATTTCCTTTTCTTGTTCTCATTCTAGTTTTTTGAAGTGATTTATCTTTAGTGTTTTTGCTTTTTGTTTCAGAAATAAAATTGATTCTTGTTGGTTGTTGTAATGAATGGCTTGTTCAAGTTTTACTAGACTCGATTTTTCTCTATTTTAGTTCAAATTTTGTTTATTTAGGTTTGATTCAGAAATCTACTTTATTCTTATCTATTTTATTTTTTTCTCTATTTTATTACAGCAAAAAAGAGTCAATTTCTGAAAGATCTATTGGATTTTTATATCTGACTTCTCTTTAGTTTGAGATTGAAATCTGTTGATTTGTATCTGATTTTTGAAATGGTTTGCTTCAGCCTTCGTGTACAATTTGTGACCATTTGTTATCTATTGTTTGCTTCTGCTATAAATTTGTAAATGTTCTTTCTAAACTTTTGTGTTTTCGTTTCTGTGATATGAATTGGCTCTTGTTTATTTTAAATATGTGGACTTCTAGAGGCAATAAAAGGTATAAATTAATTTTATTGTTAATATTTGATGGTAATTTTAAAAACAGATTACTATTTTTGATTCTATGATTCATTTTTCAGGTCTCTTGGCACGTGAAAAGTAGAAACAAGTAGTCAAAATATAAAGAAATGTGGTTTTTATAAAATTGAATCTCTTGAAATTGTATCTTTAAGAAAGATTGGAAGGATTAGCTTTTCAGGCATCATAAAGTACAAAATATTGACTATTCGTAGAGTAAAATAAGAGGTGTTTTTGTGTAAAAAAATGTATGAAGACATCATTTTAGGTTATTTTTGTAGGTTTTTGCTTGTGTTATTTTTTTTTATTGTAAAATTTACCACATTTATCTTTTTATAAATTCTTTATACGTTTTGCTTATTGTGTGGTACGTATAAAAGGGCATGAAATTCTTATCTTGCCCTGGGTATTAAAAACTAATGGACCAGCCCCGACAAATCTGGTTCATCTGAAAGGGTAATGATAGCTGACTATTAGACAATTATAAAATAGTTTAGTATTATAGGGATGCATAGTGTAATTGTATGATCTATATATACTCCTTAGGTACGTGATTATTGATATAATACAATACACAATATTTGGCCAAGTTTGTCTTGGTATCAAAGCATAATTCTCGGCAACCCTAATGGCCACCATCTTCTAATCCTTCTTCTAAACCTTCGGTTGTACAATGGCTCTATTCGCTGCCTTCACTGCACCTGAGAAAACATCCGACAATTCTCACAATTCGGTTTCATCCTCTCTCTTACAAACTATTGTTTTTGGAAAACCATGATTCATCCTTTTCTTGTCACAAACAATCTCATTGGTTATGTCGATGGTACCATTCCTTGCCCACCGGAAACAATTGAAAATACCGGTACTTCAGAAAAAGAAGCCACCATAAAATCTTAGCCAAACCCTAACTATCCGATTTGGATTTCTAATGATGCCCATGTCAGGATGTTGATCATCTCTACAATCTTAGAGGCTGCCTTCCCACATGTTCAAGGCACTACTACATCACGTGAAGTCTGGCTCTCTCTAGAACGCGCCTACTCTCCTCACACGTCTTCCAGTTAATACACTCTCAAAACACAGTTATTGAAGATACAAATGAAGGGTGATGAAACATAAGAAGTCTATCTCGATAGGGAAAAAGAGTATGCTGATGCTTTATCCAACATTGGTGAAGCTTTTAAAGAAAAAGATTTGGTTATGCTTGTAATTGCAGGTCTTCATGAAGAATATAATAGTTTGAAATCGACTCTTCTTGTTAGACAGGTTCCAACTGCCTTTAATGTGTCACATGGACTACTCTCAGATCACGATTTCATGATCAAACAATCTGTTCCCGTTGTTCCATCACCACAGGCCTTTACTACTAATACTATTGGCATGTCTTTTCTAACAGGGTCTTCACAACAGGATATCGTTCAAGCTCTTAATCAACTTGCCTCACAACTCGGATTCAGTCTACAACCTTTTACTCAACAGTCATAAGCTTGCTTCACTTCCTACTCTCAAAACAACCGTTCTTGTGGTTGCACCACCAACAATTGTGGGTTTGGACATAGTCCAAACAACCTAACCAACAGAGGACAATTTAATTGGGCATCCAATCAAAATACTGTGTATGGAACTTGCAAGAGATGTGGCATTGGTCACATCCCATCTAACTGTCAGAACCGTGACCCAGCAACCATCCGAAACAGACAACAATCTTCAGTCAATCATGATGATTACCGGTCCCAATCCCCCTTCTGGCTCCTTGACACCGGAGCTAATAGCCATGTAGCACCAAAATCATCTAGTAACGGCGCGTCTGAACCATATTATGGTGAAGATTTTCTCCATGTTGGAAATGGTAAGGATTTACCCATTTTACATTTCGTTTCCACTAAACTTCACTCTCCAAACAAAACTCTTTCTTTACTCAATATTCTTCATGTACCACAAATTAAACATCTTCTTTTTGTTAACCAATTATGTCATAATAACAATGTTTTCTTTGAATTTCATGAAACTTTTCACTCCATGAAGGATGAGAAGTCGGTCACTATCCTCCTCACAGGTCCACGTAAGAACAGGCTCTACTCGCTTCATCTTCCATTCTTCCTACCAATTTCTAGAAGTGTCTTCACTGGTGTTCATGCTCCTGTTCACACATGACATTAACGGCTTGGTCACCCTCATTCGTAACTTTTACATTCCATGTTAACATAATACTCTCTTCTAGTTTTGCACAAAAAGTCAAGTATTCCTTGTAATGCATGTCATGTAGGAAAATCCTCTAAACTTTCTTTGCCTTTATCGAATTTTAAAAGTTCTTGCATTTTTGATTTATTTTTCTGTGATGTATGGGACCTTCTCCCATTACCTCCTCTGTTGGACATAACTATTTCCTACTTTGTGTTGATCATTTTACTCGTTACATGTGGGTTTTCCCTTTAAAACATAAATATGATGTGTTTGCTCACTTTAAACACTTTGTAGCTATGGTTGAATGATATTTTAACACAAAACTTAAATTTGTCCAAACTGATTGGGGTGGAGAATTTTGAAACCTTGCTAATTTCTTTTCTATACTCAACATTACTCATAGACGTTCATGTCCTCATAGGATCGAGCAAAATGGCTTTGTTGAACATCGTTGTCGACATGTTGTGGAAACATAACTCGCTTTGCTTGCTCAATCCGGTGTTCCATCTCGTTTTTGGCACTTTTCTTATGACACTGTTGTTTACCTAGTCAATCACATGCCATCCGGCAACACATCCAATATGTTAGCTCTTGACCACTCCTTCTCTCACAAACTTGATTTTTCATTCTTGTGTGTTTTTGGTGGTTTGTGTTATCCTCATATTCGTGCATATAAAACACAAAATGGATTTTCGTTCCCTTCCATGTGTCTTTCTCGGTTACAGTCCCGATCATCATGGTTACCGGTGTCTCGATCTTACTACTGATCACATGTACATTGCCCGTCATGGTCGTTTTGTTGAACAAAACTTCCCCTTCAACAAACCGATCCTCCATCTGTGACACCTACACCTTCCGACCCATATCCAGTTATCCTACACCCATCCGAAACTATCCCTACAACCTTAACTGACACCACACCAAACAACCCAACTTCTTCTAATGACACCCCACCCACCAGCCCATCTACATCTACTGCTCTTAATACCACATCACATGTAACTCCACTTGCTACCTCCACAGATACTTCTTCTCATAATCATCAGCTGCCTCCTGGAGTTCGACCATCCAATCTTCGCCCAAATCCTAAACCACGAGTTCCATTCGACCCATATGCCTTCGCCACCTACACCGACTTCTCTACTTTCGAACCAAGAACCTTTGTCGATTCAAACAAATCATCAAAATGGCAAGTTTCCATGAATGAATAATATCATGTGCTAATACGTAATAAAAAATGGTCTCTTGTTCCACCTATTCCAGATACGAATGTAGTTGATTGCAAATAGGTGCACAAACTAAAAATGGATCAAACCGGGAAAATCACTTGGTACAAAGCACGTCTCGTTGCAAAAGGGTTCAATCGACAATCAAGTATTGACTACACTGAAACATTCAGTCATGCTGTAAAATCTACTACTATTCATACAATGATTTCTCTTTGTTGTTACACAGAAATGGGCTCTACGACAATTGGATGTTTAAGATGCCTTCTTGCATGCAAAACTCCAAGAGACTGTTTACTTACGACAGCCGCCTGGTTTCATTGATCCCCTAAAACCTCGTCATCTATGCTTGCTTCATAAATCTCTATATGCGCTCAAACAGGCGCCCCGTGCGTGGTTTCATCGATTAACAAAGGATGTACAAGCTCTCGGCTTTCGTTGCTCAAAGACCGACCCCTCTCTTTTCTTTTATTCATCTATGCTTGCGTCATAAATCTCTGTACGGACTCAAACAAGTGCCCCGTGATTGGTTTCATCGATTAACAAAGGATGTAGAAGCTCTTGACTTTCGTTGCTCAAAGACCGACCCCTCTCTTTTCTTTTATTCATCTAAGGGCACCAACTTGTATATGCTAGTTTATTTTGATGATATTATACTCACCGGTAACAAATCTGCTACCATCAGTCATATCATTAAAAAGCTAAGTCAAACCTTTACAATTCAAGATTTGGGAACTCTTTCAAATTTTTTAGGCATTGAAGTGGTTCACAAAAACTCTGACATTATTTAATCTCAAAAGAAATATATTTTAGAATTACTTCAGTGGGTAAATCTATCTCATGCGAAACCGGTATCATCTCCGATTACTTCCACTATAAATTTGTACCTCGGTGACAATCCCTTATGCAATGACCCATTTAAATATTGTCAACAAGGTTTTCCAATTCATGCATTCTCCTACTACAAATCATTGGTCTGCAGTTAAAAGGATTCTTCATTATCTTCAAGGAACATCCGACTATGGTGTTCTCATCAAACAGAATACGGGGTCTGTCCTTCATGCATACACTGATTATCATGCTCCTTCCTTGAGTGCTTTTTCAGATACTAACTGGGCTCGTTGCCCGGATAAGCATCAATCCACTGGGGGATATGCCATTTATCTTGGCAACAATCTCATATCTTGGTCGGCCAAAAAACAATCTCTAGGTCGTCAACAAAATCAAAGTACAAAGCCGTAGCTGACATTGTAGCTGAACTCACTTGGCTTGAAGCTCTTCTCCAGGAGCTCAAAGTTTCTATGACATTTGTCCCGGTATTGTGGTGTGATAATTTGGGTGCTACATACTTATCAACAAATCTAATCTTTCATGCTCGCAAGAAACATGTTGAGGTTAATTTCCATTTTGTCGGAGAAAAGGTTGGTCTACAGAAACTCTCAGTACAATTCATTTCCACACATGATCACATTGCATATATTTTTATAAAGCCATTGCCATCCTAACGGTTTGCTGAGTAAAGATCCAAGCTATAGGTCACTCCCTAGCCTTAGCTTGCGGGGGACCACTAGACAATTATAAAATACTTTAGCATTATAGGGATGCAAAGTGTAATTGTATGATCTATATATACTCCTTTGTACGTGATTATTGATATAATACAATACACAACATTTGACCAAGTTTGTCTCAGACATATGGGAACCATTACTTTTTTTTCATATTGTATTGTGTGAATAAACATATTTTTGGATACCGTTATGGTACTTATTTCCTAAAAATATTCTTTGTTTTCTAGTAGTCTATGAAATCACAACACTACACTATGAACAAACCATACAACTAATCTCAACATTTAATTAAAAAAAAAAAATCATTCAGGCATTTCATTTAATGGTTAATATGTATTAATCTTTTCTTAAAACAACCATGTGTAAAGGAACATAAGTTGAGCATAAATGGAGTGTTGTAATTCGATGGTAAAAAGCGAGCAAATGATTTCGTAGCGATTTCTGATAGATTCAAAACAAATTTGTGTCGTCTATAAAGGATTCAAATGATTTGGTTTGTGTTTTTGTACTTGGAAATTGATGCCGCTGGAAGGAAGGTGGAGGTATGTGGAAGTGGTATGTGGCATGAAAAGTAGGCAGGGAGCTATGAAAATCGATGAGGAGAGTAATATGTTTGTGAGCATCGACGAAGGAGTAGCACGTTTAGTTGGCTAGGGTCGTGTTGGATGAAGTGAAGGAATGGAATTTGGGTTTCGTAAAATGGTGAAATGTAATTGTTTTTAGGGAAATCAACTAAACGGAACTAACCTATCTTTCGTTCCATTATAAAAAACAAAACACAACAAAATGTCATTTAGGCTGTCTGGAGTACTCCTCACGAACTACAAACCACTTCAAGCTTCATCTTGTTCCACCTAGCCATCTTCTTCTTCCACAATAGCTGGCCATCTTCTTCTTCCACAATAGCTGGTGTACAGAGTACATACCACAAACCAATTTGTAGGAAACGCAGAGGGTAGAGGAAAGTGCATTGGTCATTGTGGCTAGTGCTCCCCACTACATTCAAGGACGATCACGACTCACCACGGACCTCCGGGGTAGTGTTCACCTTTGTGGTGGGTTGGAGAACCACGATCCATCGTAGAGATTACTAAGGAGAACCTTATTAACAAAAATAACCAACTTTTTTCAATTTATATAAATTAACCATTTTCTCCGGATTATAAATAATTAATTCCCACTTTTCATAGTTTCTCTTGGTGGCTCTGGTGATACAAGTTGATCAAGCTCTAGGATGTTGTTACAAATTCAAGTTTGGCCCTACTTTATGGTCAAATCTACATGCTCTGCTACAACCGTGCAATTTCATGGCTCTACATCCTTCACCGGTAATGCAAATTGAAGGCTTCTTTTGTTCTTATAATGCCCTTGTCTATCTCCAATGCCCTAAAAAAAATCCTAACTTCATAGTCTAAAAGGATGTTGCTATCAATTTTTTCCTTCTTCCAAATCCAAATCCTAGAGTCTTTATTTTTTACTTTGATTATAACTCAATTTCGTTTTTCCAGCATGGTGTTGGGCCTTTATATATATATATATATATATATATATATATATATATATATATATATATATATATATACACAGAGAGAGAGAGAGAGAGATAGGTTCAAACGTTTCTAATAACTATTTTGTTCTTATAGGGACCAATGAGAATGCGGGAAATAATAAACAATTAAATAAACAAATAAGGGTATAATGGTAATCTTAGTATATCTGATTATGGTAAAAGAATAATTCAATTAATATCTTCTAAAATTAGTCAATAAGCTAAACCCTAAAATCCATCGTCCCTTTATTAGTCGCTGGCCACTTTCTTCTTCTTCACCTGTTGGTTCTCTTGGTATCGTTCTTCTCCCTCAAATTTCCTACTTGTTGACCACTAAGAAAGAAGGGAAAAGAAGTTAGTCAACTTGCTTGGTGGCTGCCAAGCCACCAGCAATGTCTAATTTCCAATTCTACCCGCAAAATGTTTTCCCATGGTGCGATTTTCAGCGTTTAGACCTCACCAACCATCGTCATCTTTGTTAATCACCATCGTCGATGAAGAAATTTTCCACCCTCACGTCAACCGCTATCACCAGAACACACAGGTTCGCCAGTATGAATTTGTTCCTCCTTCAATCCAGGTGTGGTTTTACTTTCCTTTATTTTCAGTTTTGGTTTATTTCGCAATTTGTTTGTATGATTACAAATTTCCAATTCTGAGAATTCAATAATGGAATCAGACCTGTCTTATTCTGTTTTAGGGATTGAATCCTAAAAAAATATTGAAATAATTTTACTTTATTGATTATGTTTGAGACGAATCAGTTTAATGAAGAGTTAACCATATTGGAAGGAGGTTTGAAATCTTTAATTAGAAGAAACCTGATTATTCGAGAAGACATTCTTTTTTGAATTGCTATATGTGAATACTGAAGTACATTTCCTCATTTAAACCAACCAAGTATATAAAACTTTCATGTTCTGTACATATTTTATTATATTAAGACATTTATATAACAACTGAATATAAATAGTACAAATAGGCACAAATTGGTATAATCCTTTAATTCCTATAATATCATATGAAACTTTCATGTAATGTACAAACCAATTCACGACAATCTTCTTTCATACCTGCTTCCAAAGTATGAGTGACTATGGAACGTTCAAATAATCTTATTATCCAGGAAATCAAAACATACAAAGTGCAACAATAGGTAAATAATTAACAAAAGATAGTAACTTTACTCATAAATAATACTCATTTATTTAATAATCAAATGTCAACTACAATTTATCTATTACATGTTTCGAAACTATCTAATCTAAACTAATATCATCTTAGCGTGCTGCAAGTGCTTAACCCTACTCAGTCCCTTCGTGATGGGATCTGCTGGGTTATCCTCTGATGATACCCTCTTCACTACAAGGAGTCCCTCTTCCAACCGATGTCTGATAAAATGATATTACCTGTTGGTATGTCAGGATCTGCCATGATCCCTCGGTCCCTTGGTCAAGGCAACCGCTCCTTCATTATCACAAAATATCTCGATAGGCTCCTTTATTGTTGGCACAACTCGAAGGTCTCTGATGAAGTTTTTTAACCATATTGCCTCCTTTGACGCTTCGCTCGCCGCTATATACTCTGATTCACACGTTGAATCAGCTACGGTCTCCTACTTGGAACTTTTCCATGTCACTGCTTCTCCATTTAGGGTAATGGCCCAGCCCGACTGAGAACGGTAATTGTCTCAGTCAGTCAGAAAACTAGCATCACTATACCCTCGCACCCTTAATTCATCACTCCCACCAAGGACTAGAAACCATTCCTTGGACCTCCGAAGGTACTTAAGAATATTCTTGACTGCGGTCTAATGTGCTCTGCCAGTATCCCCTTGATATCCGCTGACCATGCTCAAAGCGAAGGCCACATTAGGACGAGTACAAGTCATAACATACATGATCGAGCCAACTACAGAAGCGTAAGGTACCTGGTTCATCTCTGCTATCTCAACTTCATTACTCGGGCTTTAAGTCTTACTCAACTTCGCATTGCTTTGGATCGGTAACTCCCCTTTCTTGGAATTCTCCATACTAAAACATTTTAGTACCTTTTCCAAGTAAGTATTTTGACTAAGTCCTATTAGTCTTTTACTCTTGTTTCTCACTATCCTTATTCCCAGAACATAGGCAGCCTCTTCGAGATCCTTCATAGCGAAACACTTCCCAATCCAAGACTTGACTTCCTGCAGGGTCGAGATGTCGTTTCCTATGAGCAGTATGTCATCGACATACAATACGAGGAAGCTAACTATACTCCCACTGGCTTTGACATATACACATAATTCATCCTCGCTTCGCAGGAAGCGAAACTCTTTGAATTTCTTGTCAAAACAAAGATTCCATCTACGAGATGCTTGTTTCAATCTATGAATGGATTTCTCAAGCTTACACACTCGATTAGGATGCTTTGCATTGACTAAACCCTCTAGCTGACACATTTAAACATTCTCAGCCAACTTCCCATTAAGGAAAGCATTTTTGACATCAATATGCCGTATTTCATAGTCATGAAATGCAACAATGGCTAGCATCAACCTAATAGACTTTATCTTCGCAATCGGTGAGAAGGTCTCATCATAGTCATCTCCGGGAGGTTAAGTAAAGCCCTTCGCAACCAATCGTGCCTTATAAGTGTGTGTCTTCCCATCCATGTCGGTCTTCTTCTTGAAGATCCATTTGCACCCAAGTCTCTTACGACCTGGCACATTGTCAACCAAATTGCAAACTTGGTTGTCATACATGGACTGAATCTCGATGTCCATTGCCTCTTTCCATTTCACAGAAGCCCCAATTCTCAGGTATTAATTTTATAAAAGAAATTTCTTGAATTCAAGGTCTACTCGACGAGTTGGTTCCCTTACTTGTCGAGTAGCAGCGGGTTGGTCCACCAGTTTTATTGACCTGCTCGCCGAGTCCAAGAAGGGACTCGACGAGTAGGAGCTGGCAGATGATACCCTAAATTCTGGGGTATTGAACCCTATGTAAAGTATCATTGGCCTCCCCCAGCCTCCCCTTTACAACTCCTTGGCACCCTTAAACCCTAAATCATGTGTGTGTGTGTTTCTTTGGTGTGTTAACGCTTAGAAGAGGGATCTTGGTGAAGAAACACTTGGGGAAACAAGTAAATTGAAGCAAGGAACTCATGGGAAGTAAAGATCTAATTCAGTTGACACTCTCTTAAGGGTATTAAGCTGTTTCCTTGGCTCATTTCATCTTTAATCTCTTTTAGGTGGGTTTTAGGAAAGGGTTCTTGTGTTTGAGCCAAGATCTGAAGTTGTAACTTCAGATCTAGACTCCCTTTGGCCTCTAGATCCATAAAATTATAATCTTTGACAAGTATGATCCTTCCCTCAAGTGTGAGACTTCTTTACAAGCTTGGTGTTGTCATTTTAAGACTTTAGAGCTTTGCATGCATGTAAAGTTTGCAACTTTACGTGATAAACATGCCTTGGGAAGCTAGATCTACAATTTGGAGCCTTAGCATGGCTTAAAAAGCCTCTGTATAGATGAAGGACCGAAGGCACTCGACGAGTCGCATGGTCGGCTCGGCGAGTCCGATGAAGATTGTAGTGCGCTCGGCGAGTCAGATGAGCGACTAGGCGAGTCGGATAGGGTTTTCCCAACCTTTGGACATGTATGAATGTAGTGAGTTGTAAGGGGAAAACTTGCCGAGTTGGTCAAGGTGTTACGGCCACTGACACTAGGAACTCGACGAGTCACTCAAGTGACTCGGTGAGTTGGTGAGTTATGCCAGGAACTCAACGAGTAGCTGAGGGTAGTCAACGAGTTGAGGTCAACATGGACTGTTGACCTTGATAGTTGACTTTGACTTTTCCAAGGGTTGACTATTGGACATCTATGATATCTTGGGAAAATATGAGCATGTTGGGGACATTTAGTCACGAAGGTCATGATGGGTGTTAAGTTATTATTTATGGTGTGATAGTGTGGGATTCCGGGGAGACAACAGTCAGAGATTTACAGTACTTCAGCACTACTTGCAAGGTGAGTTATCCTCACTATATCAATAGGGTTTAAGGCACCAAGGCCGACCCTTTATGGATTGTATTCGGTTATGGCATGCTATGTTTATTAATTACATCCTGGTAGTTAGGATGGTGATATGCTTATGTGTAGTGATCTGGTTAGGTCAGTGTCCTGGTTGTATGATGATGCTATGTTAGTGACTTGTTAGGTTTGTATCCCGGTTATTGGGATGTTGCTATGATAGTGATTTGTTAGATTGGTTTGAGTGTTATATGATATGAGCTAGCGTATGATATTTATGTGCACATGTTTGTTTGATTGGGGGATGGGTTGGAGGTCCTGCTTTGTGATGAAGGCCAACATATCGGGTGAGCGGTCCGGATAGGCTGTAGGCCTTGTGAGGCGGTCCAGTCATGCCGAAGGCTCGGGAGTAGTCCAGATAGGTTGTAGGCCTTGCGAGGTGGTCCAGTTAGGCTGAAGGCTCATTATGCATGATGATTTGTATTGTGGATGTGATATGATTATGGTTATATGTGATTGGTATTTTGGGGGAACTCACTAAGCTTTCGGGCTTACAGTTTCAGTTTATTGTTTCAGTTACATCAAGGGATTGTGGCAAGGCGAAGGCATGATGGTACAGCTCCTCATGATTCATTTATGTTTCTAGGAAAACTCTAATATTATACAGTTTGAAAACAAATTTGTAATAACTATTGATTTTAAATGTTTTGAAAAGTTTTAAATTGGGTTGAATTTTATGGGTGTTACAAGTTGGTATCAGAGCCTTGGTTTAAGTGAATTGGAGGAGAACTTGTGTGACTCTAGTCTCAAATCAAGAAAAATATTTTTAAAATGATTCTTTTTTCAAACAGTTTTCAAAATAAGTAAAGGAGGATGCAGGCTGTACGATCAGCTGCAACCAGTAAGTAGACCCTAAAATACCATACAGTTATTTGATTATGTGATATGATAGAACATAATTCTAGTACTAGGATAGGGATCTTCAGGAATTACATGATAAAAATTTCCTGATTGTATGATTCCTGCTAGCCTAGGGTTTCCTTTATATGAGATTGACATCATTATTATAGTTGTTTAATGTATGTAT
Organism: Lactuca serriola; assembly: GCF_051521515.1. NCBI lineage: Eukaryota > Viridiplantae > Streptophyta > Magnoliopsida > Asterales > Asteraceae > Lactuca > Lactuca serriola. The sequence continues at coordinate 82,698,289 of NC_136410.1, read as the reverse complement.
CACGGTTGTACATAATTAAGATCTTATAGTCTGAGAATGTTTGATTTGGCCTTATGTTCTGTTCTTATTGATTAGGGCTTAGGTTAGGATCGGATATTCGAAAGTCTATAGGGTCCAACGTTATGTATGATTAGCATACACTAATGCTGCAGGGTTGGTGGAAGTTTCATGAATAGGTGGGTTGTGTGGGATCGATAGGTCAGTGTGAGATACTTAGCCTTCCTCTAGGAGTGAGGATTGAGTGTTCGCTATGTTTATGAATATTGTTAGGGTGTTGTGGTGATACTTGAGACAAATATGGGTATGTGTGGAAGGTAGTATGGGCCCGTACTACTGAAAGCACATGACCCATATGTGTATTAAAGAAGTCACAACCCCTAGGGTATTGTTGGGAGTTGGTTCCCATTTATTTATGTGAATTATCTGATATTGTTTGGCATGTTTCAGAATGGTGATGATGAGACGCTTTGTGACGGGATCCGAATCGGGATCAGGATGAGGAGATGGAGGCCAGCAGCACTTGAGCCTGTGGTGCATATGGGGACAAATGAGTTAGACGCCAGGATTCGAGAGATCCTACAGGATTAGGTTGCCATGTTTCGGGAACAACTACCAGAGATGTTTGGGTCTATTAAGACCACCATGGTCGAGTACTTCGACGAGCGATACGCAGCCCTTGCGAAGACGGATGTCGATGCAGCTGCATCGGCTATAACAGCGGCAGGGAGGGGAGGAGGAGCCACTTGGGGCTTCCAGTACAGGGACTTCGATAACACAAAACCCCTTACTTTTGATGGGACGCAGGACCCCATCAAGGCTATGAGGTGGATCTCATATGTGGAGGGATGTTTCTCTACCTGCTCATGTCCTATTGACCAGAAGGTCAGGTGTGCTCTGAACCTGCTAAGGTCCAGGGCCAAGGACTGGAGGAGATTCGCGACAGGGTTGTACACTGATGATCAGAGAGTTGTTACTTAGGAGTAGTTCAGGGATATGTTCCGCGCCTGGTACATTCCACGGGTCGAGCTAGAATGGTTGTCACAGGAGTTTTTGAGTTTGAGACAAGATGGGGAGTTGGTGACGAAGATCACCCACATGTTTACTGAGAGGGCGATGTCCTGCCTAGAGTTTGCTTTCGAGCAGGCTCAGATGACCCGTTATCCGAGCATGCTCAAGACTGACATCCGTCAGTTTGTGTCTACCCAGCGATGTGATACTCTTCTGAAGTTGCAGGAGTCCGCTAGGCATCGTGAGTTGGAGATTGAGCTGTAGATGAGGGAGCAGTGGCAGGCCCCGACGCAGTCACAGCCGGCGCCAAAGCGGTCTAAGACCGCTGATTCTAGGACCGAGGGTTAGCAGAGCTGCACTTGTGGAAAGTGCAACAAGAGTCATTCTGGCGTTTGTCGGATGGGTAGTGGGTGCCACAAATGTGGCAAGGAGAGGCACTATGCTATGGATTGTCGCCAGACAGCCGCTGCATCGGATATGAAGATATGCTATCACTGTCATCAGGTTGGTCACATGAAGACCAACTGTCCACAGCTCACAGCCAGGCCGGTGCAAGCTCTAGCGTCGGCTACATTGAGGATATCAGATGTGAGGCCAGTCAAGACAGAGCCTCTGATGGCTCAGGGGCGTGCCTTTCAGCTAATAGCAGAGGAGGCCAGAGCAGTACCGGATGTGGTTGCTGGTATGTTTATCTCCTTTATTTCATTTATTATAATTGTTTTATGCTTATCTTTTGTACCTGTGATTAGGTACATTTTTAGTGAACTCCTTGCCACATTGGTTTTATTTGACTCGGGGGCGAGTAGGTCCTTCGTATCTTAGTCAAGAAGGTCATGATGGGTGTTAACTTACTATTTATTGTGTGATAGTGTCGGATTCTGGGGAGACAGCAGTCATAGATTTGCAGTACTTCAACACTACTTGCAAGGTGAGTTATCCTCACTATATCAATAGGGTCTAAGGCACCAAGGCCAACCCTTTACGGAATGTATTCGGTTATGGCATGATATGTTTATTGATTACATCCTTGTAGTTAGGATGGTGATATGCTTATGTGTAGTGATCTGGTTAGGTTAGTGTCCTGGTTATAGGATGATGCTATGTTAGTGACATGTTAGGTTTGTATCTCGGTTATTGGGATGTTGCTATGATTAGTGTTCTGTTAGATTGGTTTGACTGTTATACGATATGAGCTAGCGTATGATATTTAAGTGCACATATTTTTTTTGATTGGGGGTTGGGTTGAGGCGGTCTTGCTTTGTGCTAAAGGCCAACACACCCGGTGATCGGTCCGGATAGGTTGTAGGCCCTGCAATGCGGATCAGTCATGTCGAAGGCTTGGGAGCGGTCGGGATAGGTTGTAGGCCCTACGAGGCGGTCTATTCAGGCTGAAGGCTCATTATGCATGATGATTTGTATTGTGGATGTGATATGATTATGGTTATATGGGATTGGTATTTTCGGGGTACTTACTAAGCTTTCAGGCTTACAGTTTCAGTTTTTTGTTTCAGGTACAACAAGGGATCGCGGGATGGCGAAGGCATGATCGTACAACTCCCCACGATTCGTTTATGTTTCTGGGAAAACTATGATATTATAAATTTTGAAAAAAAATCTATAATAACTATTGATTTTAAGTGTTTTGAAAAGTTTTAAATTGGCTTGAATTTTATGGGTGTTACAGGTTCGTCCAAATTTATCAGTGTATTGTCACTAATAAACGTATCACCTTAACTTGTTATATGAAAACTATACAACATAGGTGGAACACTAACTCTACTTGAATGTCTAAGAGGTAAGGACTCGTCAATCGGTTCAACAGGAGTTTCCTCCTCAAGTTGAGCGCCAGTGTTAGAGGTTCCTTCATCGTTCCATTCTTGAAGCTCTTCAAGAATGATTTGCCTCCCACTATCTGCTTTACTTATGAGTTCCCGCTCTCGGAAAACCCCTCTCCTCGCAACGATGACGACATTGTCACTCGATCTATAGAAGAAATATCCAAAGGACTTTTATAGGTAGCCGATGAAAATACACTGCTCACTATGAGGTTCGAGCTTGTCGTGAGTCTCTCGTCTTACGAAAGCCTCACAACCCCAAACCTTGATATGTGTCAACGAGGGAGCTTTCCCTGTCCACATCTCGTGAGGTGTTTATGCAACCTTCTTTGTAGGGACTAAGTTAAGGATATGGGTGGCAGTCTCTAAGGCATACCCCCAAAATGAGATAGGTAGCGAAGTACGAATCATCATTCAACGAACCGTGTCAAGCAAGGTTCGATTATGCCTCTCAGCCACACCATTCAACTGCGGTGTCCTAGGTGGCGTCAATTGCGAAACTATTCCACATTCCTTGTGGTAGTCGTGGAATTCAAGACTAAGGTACTCTCCACCTTGATTAAATCAAAGCATCTTGATTTTCTTTCCCAGCTGATTCTCCACTTCATGCTTAAACTCTTTGAACTTTTCAAAGGTTTCTGACTTGTGCATGACTAAGTAGATATACCCATATCTGCTATAATCATCAGTGAAATTCACATAGAAGCGGCTCGCATCCCTTGTGGTGGATCTAAAGGGCCCACACACATCAGTGTGTATACGATCCAATAAACCCTCATCCCCTTCACAAGTACCAATGAAGGATGACTTGGTCTTCTTTCCAAGTAAACAAGACTCAGACACGTCATCATCCCTAAGGTCGAATGACTCCAACACTCCATTCTTTTGGAGTTGGGCTATGCGCTTCTTGTTGACATGTCCAAGACGACAATGCCACAAGCATGCTTTGTCCAAAATATTGGAAGATTCGATATACAAGACATCATTTCCTAAGTTGTCTACAACCATCACAATTTCATATATTCCATTACAAGGCATTGCTTTAAAATAGAAAACACCATTAAGATAAGCATTAATATAACCCTTTTCATTTTCAAATGAATATCTAATTCCTTGTCTATACAAACCATGAAAAAAATGATGTTTCTCACCATTTCTGACGAATAGCAACAATTATTCAAATCTAGTCCTAATCCATTACTAAGAACTAAAGAGTAAACTCTAATCTTGGTGGCAGACGAAGATCTTCTGGTCCCCATGATCAAGTTTATCTTCCCATGCTCCGCATCCCTATTTCTTCTTAGGCCCTACAAATCAGAACAAATGTGAAAACCACATCCTGTATCAAGTACCCAAGAGATAACATGCGATGAATCATTAGATTGAATAGTGTAAATGCCTACGAAGGACGGCTTGATCTTCCCATCCTTCATATCTTGCAGATACTTCGGGCAGCTTCGTTTCCAATGCCCTATGTCGTGGCAGTCATAGCACTCTGCATCCTTTGGGCTTGAGGTGGGTGCAGCGGGACCAACCTTGGTTCCACTAGAAGAGGTGCCATCATGGGACTTTCCCTTATGGTGGCTCTTTGAAGGATCCTTCCTCTTCTTACCTTTTCCTTGCCCAATATCCAAGACTGGGGCAACAGTAGGAGTAGGAGCTTGTGTAATGGACTTGTCCTTGAGGTTGCTCTCAGCAGTCCTCAACAGGCCTTGAAGCTTGCTCAACGTGACCTCCTCTTTGTTCATGTGGTAGGTCATGCGAAACTGGTTGAAGTAGGGTGGCACTGAATGAAGAATGATGTTAATCGCTAGCTCTTCATTGAAGCTAACATTTAACTTCAGTAGGCGGTCAACATATATTTACAGATGAGCAGTGACAAACTCTCCGTCTCTCATCTTGATCATGATCATCAAAGTGATGATCTCGTACCTCTCCTGCCTTGCACTTTGGTGGTATCTTTCAAGCAAGTCCTGATGCATTTGGTAGGGATAGAAGTCCTTGTAGGACTTTTGGATTTCAGCAGTCATGGTCGCTAGCGTGATGCAATGGACTTTCTTGGCATCACGCTCATGGGCCTCAAAGGCAGCAATCTCCCCGGGAGTAGCAGTGTTCATATCAATCTCTTTCAGCTCCTTGTCAAGGACATACTCTTTGTCCTCGTAGCGGGTGAGAATGAGTCGTAGGTGTTTGAGCTTAAAGCGTTGTTGTTTGAGTTCGATATTAGAAAAGTAAAAGAGACAAAGTTTGATTAGATAAGAATCCCCAATTAAACTCCCAAATGAGAAATTAGGGCTACGATCCAACAACATTATTTGCAATTTAGAAAAGGGATTCCATAATCTAAACAACAAAAAATTTGAAGGTAAGTGAATGACGATTCACTAATTTCCACCATGAAAAACAAAATCAATTAAGTTTTAAATGTATTGAAACTCCAAGATCCTTGAGATTCATTGAACTTTTCAATGGCATGTATAAATCTCGATATGCCCCTCAAGTTTGTGACTGGGATACCGAGGATCACAAACAGGGTGTGAATAACCATGCGAATGTAAATGGTGCCCTCAATGTTACAGTCACCTAATGAATGTGCCGGTTAGCCACACACGCTCCATTTATCTATGAAAAACATTAGATCACCCTTTGCCACCTTTGCCAAGACCCAAATTAGTGTGCCGGTTAACCACACACACTCCACTAACATCTTGGCAATGGTACAAAGTGTAATTTCATGGAATAACATCAAATTCACATTTTGCCTAAAGTAACTAAGATTGCGAATTTTATAAAACATTTAGTTACTTTATTAATCACTATAGTTTTAATGAGAAATTAGTTGCCATATCCTACCTATTTGGCTAACGACCCTCAGAAGCGGTGGGTGAGAGTGGACACCCATTAAATAACCATTTTATAGGCCATAACCTTATACCCCCTTATAGACCGGCTTCGTGAATGAGGCCTACTAACGGTAAGACTAGCTTAATCTTATACAGATATATATATATATATATATATATATATATATATATATATATATCAAATAATAATAATAATAATAATAAATAATTAATCTTATAATATTATAATAGTACAGGGGTGTATTTTAAACATTTCCAAATATTAGGGTTTCAATCAAATTTAAAATTTCTAAAAATTAAAACCTTTAATTTTAAAATTTTAAATATTAAAACTTTGATTTAAGAATTAACCCAAAATTAAACAATTAATTTGAATTATTAAATTTCGGAGGATTATCTATTAAATTAAACAATTAATTCAACCTAATCCCATAATCCCTTAAAATTCGATAATTTGGGATGGGATATTCAAAAAATCTTTAATTACCTGATTAAACATTTAAAGGGATAATTACATGACATGGAATTATCCTAATCCCTTAAATTTAGGAATCTTATCTTGGGGAGGAGGCAATTTAAAAAAACCCTAGGGTTAGACAGCCCTAAATTCGAAATCTTCGGGCCTAAGGAAAGGGTTTGGGAAACCCTAACAAAATTTCGAAAACTAGGCTTTAGGAACCCTAATTTCAAAAATCAAGCCTTTAGGGTTTATTTGCCATAAACCCTAATTTGTCATATGCATACTCTTGTATCAAATCTAATTGAAAACAAAACCAAAAGCTCTGATACCACTAATGGGTTTTATACAAACAATCCTATGTGTGCAAGCAACCCTAATTGATCTATGTTTTCACTATTAGACATACAGCTTTATTAACACAAAAGAAGCCTAGCATGCTTCTATAATTTTTGAAATTCACATAAAAGAATAGAATGCATACCTTTTATTGCTATGTAGTAAAAGCAACTTGTTTCTTGAATTACCTTAGCTTTTGAAAGCAAGTACCATAAGTGTAGGACCCTATAATGGCTCACAAACACACTTGAGTGAGATAATGAATATGAGAGAGAGGATGGAGGGTAACAAGCTCACAAAATCGGCTTTACTAGGGTTTCTCCAAGGGGTTCCGATTTTGAGTGCCTTAGGGTGCCTTTTATAGTTCAAGTCAACTAGGGTTTCTAGGTGGAAACCCTAATCCTTTAGCTTAGGGCCTAAGCAAATCCATGGACTCCTTTCCTTAAGCCCTTGGACGAAAACTCCTAGATCCTTCTAGGATTTTCGACCAAGCCTCAATAAAGGTGATCCAATGGCCTAAATTCTCAAGTATCAAATAATTACAAAACAACCCCAATTAATTCCTTTAATCCCAAAATTAATTCCTAATTAATTTCTGATTAAAAACTAATTAATAATATGATTCCAAATTAATATATTATTCATATAATTTATTAACAAATCATATTTATACCCTAATTTATTATTCTTAACAATAAATCAACCTCTTTCCTCAATAGTCATCATGTCTAGTCACCAGTGTGAAGGCAACCCAAAAAGATCATGCTATAACCGAGTCAAGTACATACCAAAAGAAGTTATGGACTTAGACACTAATCCAACATTTTGACTTGCAATCTCCTGGAACCAACAAATCATCTACATACACAACTATTATCAAGACTTTCCCTTTTCTATTTCGAGTATATACTTTAAGAGCACCTTTTGAACTCCAAATCCTTCAGGTACCTATCCAAACAAGCATTCCAAGCTCTGGGAGCTTGCTTAAGCCTGTAAAGAGCATTTGTGAGCTTGTAGACTTTATGCTTTTGATTTGGTTTTTTCTAAACCATCTAGCTATCGTGCATACACTTCTTCCTCCAGATTTCCATTCAAGAGTGCTGACTTGAAATCTAAATAATGTAGAAACCACCCATGAGTTCCTACACTGGCAAGTAGGACACGTACTGTCTCAAGCTTGGGAACCGGTGCAAAAACATCTTCATAATCAATTCCGAGTTTTTGAATGTAACCATGTGCCACCAGTCTTGCTTTATGCTTCAAAATTCTTCCATTTGGGTCTATTTTCACCTTGAATACCCACTTAAATCCAATGGCTTTTCGATCTTTTAGGAGTTCATCTAGCTTCAAGGTCTTTTTTTTTCAATTGAATTGAGCTGTGTTTTCATAGCTTCTACTCACTCTGATTTCTTTCTTGCCTCTGCATATAAGGTAGGTTATTTCTCATCGTGAACCAGCAACAATCAGTTAGTGTTTTCGTAAAAATCAGTTAGTAGCCAAAATCGCTTAGGAGCGCCACCACCAGTGGAGCTTGACGCGGTGCTCGGCGAACCAATTAAGGAAATTGGAGTTACAGGGGTCATTGGGTGAGGCAACGATGAATTTGTGGTAGGACTATCATGTGATGGGTTTCCAACTGGACTGACTTGTGAACTTGTGTGTAAGTCCATCTGAGAAGTAATGGGCTTTGGCACACTTTCAATCCACGCCTCATTAATTTGTGGCAGTCCATGGTTAACTTCTTAAGGGGTACTCGGCATCGACCTAATCTTAACATCTTCAAAGTATTTAGGTCATAACCTTCCACCGTGAAAATCATACATGGTTTGTCTTTAATCTTGACTGCCTTTTTCCACTCCCATTCTTTATCTTCTTTGAACAACACGTCTCTACTCACATAAATTGACCCCATATCTGGGTCTAATAGTCTGTATGTCTTTGTTCCTTTCTCTACTACAAGATGCACCATATTTTTACTTCTATCTTCTAATTTCTTTAGATGTCTTTTCGCAACATTCATATGAGCAACACAACCGAACACCCTAAGATGTTCTAGACATGGCTTTCTTCTAGTCTACAATTCATATGGTGTAGCCTCCTTGAGAGGTTTTGTGCTTACTCTGTTTAGAGTATACACAATGTGACTTATAGCTTCTCCCCATAGCACATCTGGTACTCTTATTGTCTTCAGATTGCATCTCACCATCTCCAAGACTATTTTGTTGTGGAGAAAATGGTGTTGTGAAGTGTCTCTTGAATCCACTCTCCACACAATACATGGTGAAATGTTTTGAAAGGAACTCACATCCTCGGTCTGTATGGAACACCTTCATTCTTTCTCCTATTTTGTTCTCTACTGTTTCCATGAAGTTCTTGAAATTTTGCAAAGCTTCATCTTTGGTTTTCATCAAATAGACCCACATGACTCTTATATAATCATCGACTAGTAGCATGAAATATTTGTTCCCAGAGTGTGTAGGAGGTGTGATGGGCCCACATAAATCTCCACATATCAATTCATGTTTCTTCTTTGAAAGAAGTCTTTGTTGGATAGGGTCTACTTGTTTGCTTCCTTGCAAAACAATCTTCACAGAGTTGTGTGGGTTTTGTTATCTTTGGCATTCTTTAAACAAGATTCTTGTCAAACACAAACTTCAATGCGTCAAAGATTATGTGACCCATCCTTTTGTGCCAAAGCCATATTGGCTCCATTATCTCACCAAGCAAGCATCTTAATCTTACTTCATTCAGAGTAATTTTATAGAGTCGGTTTTTGAGACCTCTATAACTTCATGAGTAGCTTTCCGGTAGCATCATTGATCCATAAAAATGGGTCCTTTATAGGAATTTCATCTCCACCTTCTGCCAATTGACCAAGACTTATTATATTTGAGCATAAGTCTGGTATACAACATACTTCTTGGTGCATTCTCTGCGATCCATTTTTTCAATGTAAGATTATCGGGCCTTTTCCTTCAATTCTAACTTTAGACCCATTTCCAAAACTGACTGAGCCCTATATCATTTGATTGAGATCACGAAACTTGTTATTAGCTCTGGTCATGTGGTTGCTCCGTATCTAGATTCCATAAGTTCGTTTGGCTCGCTTCATTACCACCCGTCTTTAACTATGGATTCACATTCTCTTCATTTAGATTGACTTCAACAATTTTATCAAGAACTGACAGTAGTAGGACTGGTTCGTTGACATGTTCTTAATCCAAGTTTAAATCTTGGTTCCTTTCATGCCTTGGGTTTCCACATTCAACTTCATTATGACCAAAGTCTTGGCAATTGTAACATTTCACTTTACTCTTGTATTTACTTTCAGATGGTTCACGACTTTTCTACTGGTGAGAACCATGACCTCCACGACCACCACGGTTGTTGGTGGTGCCTCTTCCGTGACATCTTCCTCGTCCCTCGACCCACAACAACCTCCACAGTTTCCTTTGTTCTTGGAGTCCTCTTCGTTTTTCTTCATGTTTCTTTCTGTCCACTCTTGATGAGTGAGAAGGAGTTTTCCTTCTTTATTTTCAATGTGACCCTTCATGTGTTCTTCATGATCTTTCAACCTCCCTACTACCTCCTCAGTTGTCATCATGTAACACTCTAACTTTTCAAATAAAATTTTCATTTATAAAACCACATAAAACACAATCTGAAATTTCTTAAAACACAAAAATGTATAAGTTGTTCGAAACACAAGACAACAAAAATGTTTGATAACTTCCTAGAATCGTCAAAAACATAATCTCTAGCTAGTGTGTACAATCAAGTCGGAACCTTCCCACGATCCTGAGAGGTACCTGAAACAGATTTCACACAACACCGTAAACACGAAGCTTAGTGAGTTAACCAGAATACCACATACACAAATAATAAGCCTCTCATGGCTATAGCTCGACATGGACCCTACGGTCTCACGACTAGGTATGGACCCTCCGGTCATGTGTCTTAGTGAAGACCCTCCGGTCTCACAGCTCGTGTTTGACCCTACTGTCCTGTATCTCAGTGAAGACCCTCCGATCTCACAACTCGGTTTGGACCCTCCGGTCCTAACTCAGTACGGCACAGAATAATATATAGCATAAATCACAAAGATAAAATGCATAATATCACATCACTCAGTATAAGCACATAAGACCCTCTGGTCAATAACTCAAATAAAACCCTTTGATCACACAATATTACCACTCAGGTAAATATAGTGAGAAGACTCACCTCGTATGTAAACAAGTAGGTCTCATACACAACGATCGGTCTAGACTTTGCCAACATATCATAATCATCTCTAATTAACATTGTATAACAACAACTCTAAAGATGTTATGCTAATCGCTTTTTCTAACTCTCAGAAAGGGTGAAAGACCATTTTACCCCCCATGGTCTCCATAATCCATATCTTGACCAAAACCTAAAAGTTAACGAAATTCAACACTCGAGTCAACAATCCATGTTGACCCAACTCGTTGAGCGCATCTATGTGAATCATCGAGTTCCTTCGTTTTCTTTGAAATACCGGGAAAATCCAACTCAACTCACCGAGTTATCTCACCAACTTGCCGAGTTGTAACGCGTCTAGATTATTAGGGAAAACCCTAACCAACTCGCGAGTTGGCTCATCAACTTGCCGAGTCCTTTCAGTCCATTCTCTTATTCAGATGTTTTTAAGCAGAACTAAGGCTCCATGCTCTTGATCTAGCCTTCTAAGGCTAAAGTATCACGTAAAGCTGCAAGCTTTACGTCCATGCATGGCATCTAGGGCTCAAAATGGCAAAACAAAGCTCTATAGAGGGTTCAATGCATGAAAGTTGGACAATAGCTTGATAAAGCTTGAATCTTTAGGCCCAAGGGACCTCATATTTTCAAGATCTGAAATCTCAACTTCAGGGCATGCTTAAACAACTTGAGGACTCTAAGAGAAAATGGACATGGCCATAAACTCCCTAGTGAAGAGATCTAACCAAACAAATGATCAAGTTGATAGCTCTTTAGCTCCAATTAGCAGCTAGCACTGAAAGAATACTGGATCCAAGGGATCGTTCTCGTTCTAAGCCTTTTTCTCCTCTAACTCCTTCCAAGAATGCACTAAAACATACAATCTTAGCCCCCCTCTCTCTCACACACACATACGCATATGGTAATTTCTCGATTAAGGTTTCTCTCAGTGTGTTAAGGTGATAAGGGAGGCGGAATGAATGGCTTAAGGTCCTTAAAATAGGGTACAAACCCTGAAAATTAGGGTTTTCACACATAGCTTCTACTCCTAAAGTTAGGGTCCCCCAACTCATCGAGTAGACCCTAAAAATCATGTGGTCATCTCAATCTCTACTCGGCAAGTTGGGGCCTCCAGCTTGTCGAGTTTCCCTTACAAAATGCATATAATGTAATTAAATATTATACCTAGGAGTTGGGATCAAACAATTCTCCCCTACTAGAATTAGACTTCTCCCTTGAAGTTATCCTCCGGAAACAACGCTGGGTACTTCTCATGCATCTCGGACTACGACTCCCAGGTCCACTCAGATCCCTTCCGATTCTGCCACTAAACCTTAACCAAGGGAACCTCTTTATTCCACAATACTTTCACCTTCTTATCCAAGATCGCTATCAGCTTCTCAATGTAGTTCAGGAAATCATCAACTTGAATGTCCTCTAAAGGGACCACTGCCGTCTCATCAGCTACACACTTCCTCAACTAGGATACATGGAAGGTGTTATGAATCTGGCTCGACTTTGTAGGTAGCTCTAACCGATAAGCTACCTTACCCACTCGAGCGATCACTCGAAAAGGACTGATGTATCTAGGGCCCAACTTGCCCTGCTTCCTGAATCGGATCACCCCTTTCCATGGGGACTCTTTCAAGAGGAAAAATATCCGACCTGTAACTCTAGCTCTGAATGTTGCCAGTCTGTGTACCTCTTCTGATGACTCTGGGCCATCAGTAACCTCTATCTGACCTGCTGGATCTGCTTTGTTGTCTTGGGCACTATCTCAGTGCTCCCCATCACTCTCTGCTTAACTTCTCCTCAACAGATGGGAGTCTGGCAGCTCCTCTAGTATAAAAGCTCGAAAGGAGGCATACCAATACTGGAGTGATGGCTGTTGTTGTATGAAAACTTAGTCAAGGACAAGTACGTTTCCCAACTTCCACCAAAGTCCATAACACATTCGTGTAACATGTCCTCAAGCGTCTGAATCGTTCGCTCTCTCTTCTCATCTGTCTGTGGGTGCTCAGAAATGCTGAAATGAAACCGGTTACATAACTCCTCATGAAATTTCTTCCAAAACCTGGAAGTAAAACGCACATCCCGATTTGACACTATCGATGTTGGCACCCCATGTCGTGCCACCACCTCTCGAACATAGATCTCATCCAGTTTCTCCACAGAAGAGCTCTTACCTACAACTAGGAAGTGAGCACTCTTCGTCAACCGGTCTACAATTACCCATATCGCGTCGACACCTCGCGCGGTTCTTGGTAACTTGGTAATAAAATCCATGGAGATCTTTTCCCACTTCCATAGGGGAATCTCCAAAGGCTGCAACTGGACATGAGAACGCTGGTGCTCCACCTTGACCTGGCGACAAGTCAAACATCTCTCGACTACCCATGCCACATCTCTCTTCATACAGGGCCACCAAAAATCCTTATTCAAGTCCAAATACATCCTGGTGGCCCCATGATGGATCAAGAATCTCGACCTATGGGCCTTATCCATCAAAATACGTCAAGCTCCACCCGTATATGGCACTAATATCCGCCCACCGAAGGTCATAAGCCCCCGAATATCAGTCTCAAACTTAGAAATCTTCCTGATCACCCACTCTCTCTTTGGTTCTCTAGTTTCCTGGCCACCGCTTGGGCGTCTCGAATGGTATCTAAGACTGGAGTCATCACTGTCATCCTCATACACACGTCTCGGATCGGAGCACTCACTGCTCTACGACTCAAGGCATCGGCTACCATATTAGCCTTGCCAAGGTGATACTAAATCTCATAGTCATAGTCTTTCACTGCATCCAACGACTTCCTCTGTCTCATATTCAGGTTGGGTTCATCCATAAGGTACTTTAGGCTCTTATGGTCCGTGTATTATGTACATTCGACACCATAAAGATAGTGACGCCAAATATTGAGGGCGAATACCACCTCCCCTAGCTCCTAATTATGGGTAGGATACCTCGTCTCGTGAGGCTTCAACTGCCTCGACGCATATGCTATCTTGTGTCTTTTCTACATCAACACGACACCCATCCCAGATGTGGATGCATCATAGTAGGCTAAAAAGTCCTCTACTCCTTCCGGAAGGGCTAACACTGGAGCTTCTTACAATCTCTAGCAAAGAGTCTCGAATGAAGCCTGCTGCTTGGGCCCCCAAACAAAAGTAACACCCTTCCTAGTCAATCTGGAGAGAGGAATGGCCCTTGGAGAAATCTCTGATAAACCTCCGATAGTAACTCGCCAGACCCACAAACTCCTGATCTCGGATGGGGATCTCGGCACCTTCCATCGCATAACTGCCTCAATCTTGGCCGAGTCGACCAAAATGCCATTTTGGTTAATGAGGTATCCCAAAATTTGGACCTCTCATAACCAGAAATCACACTTGGAGAATTTGGCATAAAGCCTCTCCATCCTTAATACCCCAAGAATCTTTCGTAGGTGCTCCTCATGATGCTCCCTAGACCTCAAGTACACCAGAATTTCATCGATGAATACGATCAACGACCTATCCAACATGGGCGTACCCGGTTCACAAGGTCCATGAATGTTATCGGTGCATTAGTGAGCCCGAAAGGCATCACCACAAACTCATAGTGCCCATAATGAGTCCGAAAGGCCGTCTTCTGAATATCCTCCTCGCAGCCTCTCATCTGATGATACCCAGATCTCAAATCAAATTTGGAAAACCAAGACGCCCCCTACAACTGATCGAATAAATCGTCGATCCTCAGTAGTGGATAACGGTTCTTGACTGTCAGCTTGTTTGACTCCTGGTAGTCAATGCACATCCGGTGTGAACCATCCCTTTTCTTGACAAAAAGGATTGTCGCTCCCCACAGTGAGCTACTTGGTCTAATAAAACCCTTCCCCAACAGCTCCTGGAGCTACGAAGACAACTCCTGCATATTAGGCGGCGCAAGGCGATAAGGTGTCTTGGAAATAGGCGCCGCACCCAGAATCAGATCAATCCGGAACTCCACCTGCCTCTCGGGAGGCACACCCGACAATTCCTTGGCGAAAACATCCGGGAACTCACACACTACTGGAACATCGGAAATAGAAATCGGACTCCCAGTGGCAACTCACGTATGCTAAAAAGCCCATGCACCCCTACTGTAGACTCTGCCTTGCCCTGGAAGTAGAGTAGAAAGCTAACCCGATCTGGTTCCCTATCCGTACACAGTAAGCACTCCCCCACTAGGGTCTCATATGGTCACCATCTGATGCTCACACTTAATCACAGCACCAAACCGGCTCAACCAATCCATGCCCACAAAGACACAAACATATCTTATCACTATTAGCACCAGATCTATCGGAAACTCAACACCGAAAATCTCTAATACACATCCCCGGAATACATCATTGGAAAAAACCGCTTGCTCATCAGCTATAGAAATCCTCAGTGGTGGACTTATTCCTTGCGTCTAACAGTAATGTGACGACTAAAGGATAAACACACAAAATATCGACTCGCACCCAAGTTAAATAACACCAAGGCAAGCACAAAAATCACAAGAAAAGTACCTATATGCAGTTGCATAAGCATAAACAAATCTCAAAATAACATAAATAAGGAGATACGTACCAGCAACAATATCAGGCGTTGTGCGGACCTCCTCCGCAGTCAATTGGAATGCTCTCCCACGAGCTCTCGGAGCCTCGACCTTACCCGACCAACCATCAGTAACACGTATAGCAGCAGGAGCAGAAGCCTAGACTGATCCCTGAGTGAGCTGAGGACACTCGGCCTTTCGGTGGCCTGTCTGGCTACAATGAAAGCAAACCAAAAATCCTTTAGGGAAGTCCCTTGCCATATGCCCCCTCCTTGCCATACTTGTAGCAAATCCCTGCTCGGAAAGACCCCTCATGACTCTTTCCGCCTTTGCCACAAGTGAGGCCCTTCTGGCCTTCTGCTCTCGATTCAGAGGGCTCAGCTCGCTTCGTCACCAACTGCGACAGCACTAGTCTCCTATCTCTCCCATGATGCTCTCCCTCCTCTCGGGTCTGAATCTCCAACTCAATCTCTCTCCTCCTGGCATTGGTCTGTAACTCAGCCAATATACGATATGATGAGTTTACCACTAACTCCCGAATGTATCTCCTCAAGATGCTCAAATACCAGCTCACACATACCTACTCAGTAGACATGTGCTCAGGGCAGAATAGTGCCCTCTCATGAAACATCCTCGTAATCTTTGTCACTGTTTCTATCTTCTGTTGAGAGATAGAAACTCATGTGCCAATCGTTACCTCTCTACCTGGGGAATATACTCGTCTCTGAATAGCTGGGTAAACCTCTCCCAAGTCACTACAACATGATCTGCAGGAGTAAAGTCAGTCATCAAGAACTTCCGCCAGTCCTTCGCTCCCAAGTGAAGCTGGTTCGGTGCAAACCGAACTCTCAAATGCTCCAGACATAAACACGTATAGAAACACCCCTCAATATCGGAGATCCAACTCATGACAGAAATTGGGTCCTAGGTCACATCAAATTCTGGTGGCTTCATGTTGCTGAACTCCCGGAACAACAACGAGTCACACCCCTATGGCCTCGTAACAACTACGGTTGCAGTGGCTGCAGCAGCAGTAGCCTCCGTGACAGCAACATATCGCTTATCAAACGTCTCAATCAACGTGGTCTTAATAGACCCGAACATCTATGGTATGGCCTCTCTAATAGTTTCAGCCACCTCCTCCGTAATGATCCTATGGATCTTCTCGTCACTGGTACCATTGCCTCCGGGGTTGTTGCGGGTAATCACCATAGTGTCCCTGAAACACAAACACGAAAATCATCAGAGACTAGCTCAAATACACACACTCGATTACCCACCCCTACATGATCCTTAGCATCGTAAGGTTCTTACTTGGGTCGAATACATATATGGTGCTTTTAGTAGTATGACCCAATACTATCTTCCACACCAACTTGTATCGCCCAAAGTCCTCCTCCTATGATCCTAATTCACAAGTACTTTATCCCTCACGGATATCAAACTACTCTCTTAGTAGACATACCTACTTTTAAAGGGGGGGGGGAGGGGGGGGGGGGGGCAGGAGGGGCAGCCGCATAGGACCCAAAAAAATAGGTCCCTAGTTTTAATTAAATTATATATTTAAAAACTAAATATATGAATTTATTCAAAATATTTGATAGAGTTTGGGTAGCTCAATTGGCAAAGACATGTCTTTTATTCAAAAGCAATGTAGGTTTGGTCCTCTTTCATAGCATTTTGATGTTTTAAATTCAAGTTAAACATTTGACCATTTCTTTATGCTATATATTTCATAATCAACCCCTCCTTCCAATATGTTTAACAAATCAGCTTTCAAAAGTTACATAATTAGCCCTTGAACTTTTTATAAAATTCCATATGTTCCTTTTTAATTAATTTTTTTACTTTTAAGTTTTTCGTAACGATAATTCACCGTCTTAATTTTTTTTTTCCTTATATATTAAAAAAATTGTATTTAGGGTCCCATTTTTCTTCTTGGCATAGGGCCCTTAAAATCATAGAGCCAACCCTAACAGTAGACTCCTCAAATTCTCATCTAGGTATCTCTCCTAAATTACTCCTCGACTCAAACTCTCTCTAAAAGATTCCTGCTAGGTACTCCTACTCAACACATACACATAGTGAATAGCAGATAATATCAATCAATAGCATCCCCTAGGCTAAGACATGATGAATCAGGCAACTCTATCTCTAAATTCCGAAATACCTAGCCTATCCTCTAGCATGCAACTCTAATATCTCATAAGTATCTCATAATATAAACCAGTAATGGTATTTTGGGACATCACCGTTCGTGCTCTGGCTGACTGTACACACTGCTTCATCTCGTTTTCTCTTAAAAGCTCTTACTTGTTTTAGAAAAATCATTTCTTTTTAGAAAATTTTCTCGAATCCTCAGTTTGAGTCCAGACATACCCGATGGTATATCCGGATCCCTCAAACCAATGCTCTGATACCAACTTGTAACACTCTAAATTTTCAAATAAAATTTTCATTTTTAAAACCACATAAAACACGATCTCACATTTCTCAAAACACAAAAATATATAAGTTGTTCAAAACACAAGACAACAAAAATGTTTCATAATATCCTAGAATCTTCAAAAACATAATCTCTAGCTGGTGTCTACAATCAATTCGGCGCCTTCCCGCAATCTTGAGAGGTACCTGAAACATATTTCACACAACACTGTAAGCACGAAGCTTAGTGAGTTCCCCATAATACCACATACACAAATAATAAGCCTCTCATGGCAATAGCTCCACATGGAACCTCCGGTTATGCGTCTCGGTGAGGAACCTCCGGTCATGTGTCTCAGTGAAGACCCTCCGGTCTCACAGCTCAGGTTGGACCCTCCAGTCTTGCATCTCAGTGAAGACCCTCCGGTTTCACAACTCGGTTTGGACCCTCCGATCCTAACTTAGTAAGGCACAAAATAATATATAACATAAATCACAAAGACAAAATGCATAATATCACATAATTCAGTATAAGCACATAAGACCCTCCGGTTAATAACTCAACTAAGACCCTCCGGTCACACAATATTACCACTCAGGTAAATATAGTGAGAAGACTCACCTCGTATGTAAACAAGTAGGTCTCGTACTCAACGGTCGGTCTAGACTCCGCCTACATATCATAATCATCTCTAATTAACACTTTATAACAACAACTCTAGAGATGTTAGGCTAACCCTTTTTCTAACTATTGGAAAGGGTGAAAGACCATTTTACCTCTCCATGGTCTCCATAATCCATATCTTGACCAAACCCTAAAAGTCAACGAAAGTCAACACTCGAGTCAACAGTCCATGTTGACCCAACTCGTTGAGTGCATCTATGCGACTCGTCGAGTTCCTTCGTTATCTCTGAAATATCAGGAAAATCCAACTCAACTCGTTGATTTGTCTCACCAACTCGCAGAGTTGTAACGCATCCAGACTATAAGGGAAAACCATAACCAACTAATCGAGTTGGATCATCAACTCGTCGAGTCCCTTCAGTCTATTCTCTCATTCAGACGTTTTTAAGCAGACCTAAGGCCCCATACTCGAGATCAAGCCTTCCAAGGATGAAGTATCATGTAAAGTTGCAAGCTTTATGTCCATACATGGCATCTAGGGCTCAAAATGGCAAAACAATGCTCTATAGAGGGTTTAATGCATGAAAGTTGGACAATAGTTTGATAAAGCTAGAATCTTTAGGCCCAAGGGACCTCATACTCTCTAGATCTAAAGTCTCAACTTCTTGGCATGCTCAAAAAGCTTAAGGACTCCAAGAGAAGATGGAAATGGCCATAAACTCTCTAGTGAAGTGATCTAACCAAACAAATGATCAAGGTGATAGCTTTTTACCTCCAAATAGCAGCTAGCACTGAAAGAATACTGGATTCAAGGGCTCCTTCTCGTTCCAAGCCTTTTACTCCTCTAACTCCTTCCAAGAATGCACTAAAACATACAATCTTAGCCTCTCTCTCCCTATCTCTCATAGATGGTAATAGCTCGATTAGGGTTTCTTTGAGTGTGTTAAGGTGATAAGGGAGGCAGAATGAAAGACTTAAGGTCCTCTAAATAGGGTACAAACCTTGAAATCAGGGTTTTCACTCTCAGATTCTACTCGTCGAGTTGGGGTCCTCCAACTCGTCGAGTAGACTCTAAAAATCACGCGGCCATCACAATCTCTACTCGACGAGTTGGGGCCTCCAACTCGTCGAGATGCCCTAACAAAATGAATATAATGTAATTAAATATTATACCTGGGAGTCGGGATGTTACACATCACATTCAAGTCTCCAAACTGCTCAAGAGTTGAAGCAATCTGTAGGAACTTGGATGTCATGGCTCTTAGCATCTTCTTCACTACATACGATTCTTCTACTGCATGCATTGTGCTCATAATGTTGCTGACTTTCACAACGAACTCATCTATAGCCTCTGACTCTTTCATGTTCAAAGCCTCAAATTCCGCCTTCAATGTTTGAATTCTTGCTATCTTCACTCTATCCTCCCCCATGAACATCACTTTCAAGGCTTCCCATGCTTCCTTGGCCGAATGCTTCTCTGCTAATGCCAACAGTAGATCTTCGGGTATATGTTGACAGATGGCAGCCAATGCCATCTTGTCTTTCTTGACTTCTACACCAGTGTTTGTTGTTCTGGGTTCGACTGCCTCCCAAACCACTTGAGCTTGCATGAACACTCTCATTTTTATAGCCCGATCAGCATAATTGTTTCTTGATAGCATGTGGTACTCAAGTGTAACTTGCCCATCTTTTCCATTATTGTTGTTCCCTGTCATTTCTTTCACTGGTGGCTGATACTAGGGCATGCACCAGGTTGTACTTTGATATATAGGGAAAACTTAAAGTGGTATGAAGTTTTTTATGAGATAAAACAAAACATAGGACAGGGGACAAAATGGGCAAAAGCTGCACTTCTTATTCACTTTCACAGTAATTTGAATAGAGTCACACACTTTCTCCTTTTAAACTAATCAAATGCAGAAAAATTAGGAAACTAACTGACACTACCCTCTACACTCGGTACTATAGCCAACATGGCTTAGGACTTATTCAAACTCTAATTTGACCACAACTTTCACCAATAATAATTAAAAAGACACAAAACAAAACTTCTGGATTAAGCCAACAGCTTCTGCAAAATATCTTCACAATATACTTAAAAAAGGATATCACTAACTACCCTAAAGGAAAAGTATTAATACTAAAAGGATCATTCCACGAGCAATTATAAGTTTGATAATATTGAGTAAAACATTGAATATCTCAACATGTGTACTGGAGTCTGAGTATGTGTGTCGTCAGAAAATATAAAGAATAAAACAATAAATATTCCTATTTGTATAGATAATACTAAATAAATGGTTGCTGATTCGTCTTTCAAACTTATATAGACTTTTAAATGATTTGCCAAATAATAATTATGTTTACATGTCGACAATGTTTACTGAAAATTAATGGCGTGGACCAAATTTACAATTTGTCAACAAAATCCGACGACATACAGATCCACATTACATGCTAGGGTGGCTACGATGGCTTTTTTCTATTCTATAAGAATTAATTAGATATACCATTAAATTCAGAAGTTGACAAGACCCTATTTTACTTTGTCAACGTTCCATCTACTCTTTGGATAATAACTTTAGCCATCAACTAATTGAAATTTTTATCGACCACACGCTAAGTAATTTAATTAGTGATAACGTTTTATACTGTGAAGTTAAGTAGCTTAATTAGTCATAGTTTTTTATATTGTGAAGTTATATTATGTTTCTGTTGAACTAATAATAATCGAAACCTGTTTGATTTCAGAACCAACTTTACTCAATATCACTTTTAATTAATTTTCCTTATTAAAATAGGTAGAAAAAAATTGTCAAAGTATAAATTAGGGGGGGCACAAGCCCTCAATTTTCAATAAACAACATGGCAAAGAAAATAATATCTTCTTCAAACTTATTATTTTTCTCTCTATCTCTATTAATCATCATGCTCTCCCCCGTACCATATCTTGCTTCTGCTTCTTTAGATGAAGGCAATGCTCTTCTTAAGTGGAAAGAAAGTCTTCAAATCCCACACAACTCCTTGCTCTCTTCATGGCTTCCCCTCCCTATGAACTCCAGTGCATCAGTTCAATGTACATCTTGGTATGGAGTAGTTTGCAATTCTGATTGGAGGGTTCACAGGTTGAACCTCACGAGATCTGGATTAAAGGGTACATTTCATCAATTTTCATTCTCTTTACTACACAATCTTACGCATTTAGATCTCAGTGTAAATAACTTCTTTGGCCCCATTCCACCAGAAATCCGATTCCTGTCCAAACTTGTTTATCTTAATATTTCATTCAATACATTTTCTGGAGTAATCCCACGTGAAATAGGAAACCTCCATCAGCTAACCGACTTGGACTTTGACAAAAACAATCTAACTGGTTCCGTTCCACAAGAAATAGGGAACATGGTGTCACTTAAGTTCCTAAGCATCTCCGTAAACAATATATCTGGCTTAATTCCTTCAACATTGGGTAATTTGACATCTTTGAATACCCTTTTTTTGTTCTACAATCAACTCTATGGTCACATTCCAAATGAACTTGGAAATTTAAAGTCTCTCACTGAGCTTGCGTTGAGCCTAAATCAACTTAGCGGTTCTATTCCTTCATCACTTGCAAACCTCAGCAACCTACAACGTCTGTTCCTCGGTGCTAATACTTTTTCAGGTTCAATTCCACAAGGACTCGGAAGGCTAGACTTGATTAAGCTAGAATTGGATGACAATCAATTGTCTGGCAATTTGCCTGATGATCTGTGCCACGGGGGGATGCTTCAAAAATTGACAGTATCAGGTAATCAACTCACTGGTCCTATTCCAAGAGGCTTATTGAATTGTACTAGCTTAATAAGAGTTCGTTTTGATCATAATCAACTCAGTGGAAATATATCGAATGGTTTTGGGGTCTATCCAAGCTTAGCTTACCTTGATATCAGTCACAATCATTTTCATGGGGAGCTTTCTATAAACTGGAGTAAATGCAAGAATTTGACAGTCTTAAATATGGGATACAACAGCATCAGTGGTTACATACCTCTACAGTTTGGAAGTGCAACTCAATTACGAAAGCTTAATCTTTCTTCAAATCATTTAATTGGTGAGATCCCAAAAGAGTTGGGGAAGATGACAAGTATGTTGTATTTGTCTTTGGCTGATAACCAACTTTCAGGTATTATACCTCCGGAGCTTGGATCACTGCATGATCTCCTTGCTATCGATTTGTCCTCAAATAGATTAAATGGCTCGATATCAAGAAGTATTGGTAATTGGACATATATCTACAACTTGAATCTTAGTAACAACATGCTCAGTGAAAAAATTCCATCTGAGATTGGTAATTTAGTTCAGCTTACGGAACTAGACTTATCTCAGAATTTGTTCAAGGAAGAGATACCGTCTGAAGTTCAAAGTTTGCAAAGTTTGCAAAAATTGAATCTTTCTCACAATAGATTATCTGGTTCTATTCCTGATGCTATTAAAAGTTTGCCTCGTGGGACAGATATTGACTTGTCCTACAATGAGCTCTCAGGTCCAGTTCCCACTAACACTAACTTTGTGAATGTGTCTATAGAAGGCAATCCACATTTGTGTGGAAATTTTACAGGACTAAAATTTTGTGCAAGTCAAATCTCGAAGAAGAAAAATGATCCCTTTCATCATCAACTCATCCTTGTAATTATGCTCCCTCTTATCGGGGCAATTTTACTTGGTTTTTTCATGTGTGGCCTCATTGCTTATCGAAAACGAAAGAGTCATTCTTCCCAGAAACCATTG
The DNA here is from genome assembly GCF_051521515.1 of Lactuca serriola. Taxonomy (NCBI): domain Eukaryota; kingdom Viridiplantae; phylum Streptophyta; class Magnoliopsida; order Asterales; family Asteraceae; genus Lactuca; species Lactuca serriola. The sequence goes on along the minus strand of NC_136410.1, from coordinate 82,675,182 downwards.
GACGAAAAAGGTCATCATTATTTCTTCATAACAAGTTTTGATGGAGGAGTAGCACATGATGACATCTTGAAAGCAACAAATAATTTTGATGAAGCATACTGCATTGGGACCGGAGGATATGGGACTGTGTACAAAGCCGAAATACAGCCTAACAATGTGGTAGCTGTCAAGAAACTTCACTCATCATCATCTGAGAACGTTGATCATAATGGTTTCCTTAATGAGATACGAGCATTAACAAACATAAGGCATCGGAACATAGTAAAACTCTATGGATATTGCTCACATACCCGCCACTCATTTTTGATTTATGAATACCTTGAAAAAGGGTGCATTGGATCAATCTTAAGAAGCGATGTCTTAGCAAAAGAATTGGATTGGTTGAAAAGGGTCAATATTGTAAGGGCTATAGCTAATGGTTTGGCTTATATGCATCACGACTGCTCACCTCCTTTAATTCATAGAGACATTTCAATTGGCAACATCCTTCTTGATTCGGATTATGAGGCACATATTTCTGATTTTGGGACATCCAAGCTTTTAAAGCTAGACTCATCAAACTGGACCGCTATTGCAGGCACCTATGGTTATATCGCGCCAGGTAACGTAATCTTGTGATTGTAGTTCTACATCTTCTTTAGTTTCGTGATATATAAATTTGTATATGTGGATATATGTATATATGTTAGAATCTTGTGGGGTTAATATAATCTTTTTTGTTTTTATTTTATGTTTCTTTGGATATAGAGCTTGCTTATACGATGGTTGCAACCGAGAAATGTGATGTGTATAGCTTTGGCATTGTTGCACTAGAAGTGATAATGGGAAAGCATCCCAGTGAACTACCAACATTGTCTGCTGATTATCTAGTGTTGGAAAATGTGGGAGATAGTCGGATTCCACTTCCCTCACCACAAGCTGAGAAACAAGTTAAGTTGGTGCTGAGTCTCTCAAGAGCATGTTTGAACTCCAATCCGAACGGAAGACCAACAATGCGCCAAGTTTCAAATCTGTTGATGAAGGATCTGCTTTGAAATGACATTTGTTGTCCAATCGATATAGTGTACTTTCAATGTTCTTTACTTTTCTCAAGTTCTCTATATGCATCATGTCAATATATATGTATTCATTTGAATGCCTTTTTGTTAAGAAACTTTAGATTTGTTTGTAATAGATAAACAGATAAGTCAATTGGCTGAGATTGTTGTACTTCTAAAACTCACTACTGAAACCAAGGACAAGGCCATACACAAATCCCCAAAATAAGAAATTATGTTAAGTATGTTGTTATACTTATATTTGTTTGCCCATTGGGAAATTTTGTGAGACACTTGGTATGATAAGATGAGAGGTGTCTTTACAAAGATGGCAAATTTTAAATATTAAGAAAAAAATTCAAATATTAAAGCAATTCAAACGTACAGCCTGGAACCTTTTGGCTCCCCTCTCCATGTCTCCGATCCTGGCATTCATTTGAGCTGTTGAGTTCCAATTAACTAACTAAATCCTTCAAACAAAACATACACGATTTCAGTTATTGGTACGGATTTCACTTTGGTTTGAAATATGACTAGAACTATAAGTAAGAGATTATGTGGATGAGTTTGGTATAACATGGATATAACATTGATTTCAATTTCTTACTGGTTTTATGTCTCATCCCCCTTTCATTTCATTTCAATATGATATGGCATAACATATATGGATCTAATTAATGCTAAATGATTTTATCATTTTTATGTATCACAAAAAAGTCACATATTGCAAAGGTACGTTATGCAGCCAACATATATGGATGTAATGTTAACTCGATTTTATTTCACCTATTTAATTGGGTTGTTCTCAAAGTAAAATTACTCACTTACAGAAATCGAACAGTGACATTGAGAGGGAAAGAAGAGTAGAGATATAGAAATTAGAATCATTTTTCTCAATCGTCGCTCAAATTCCTTCCATTTTGCAATTAATTCTTCGCTCCAACATGACTCTGATACCATGTGACTAATCTGATTTCTGGGAATAATATATTCTCTTTGATTAAGAGGTTGAAGCCTCTATTTTTGTACAAACTACTTACCAAACAAGGGAACTAGATAAAGGTAAATCAAGAGTCAAAGTAAGTCCATGCTACAAAATATATTGGATTATGTGTGTACAATTTTGTTGTTAGAGATCAAAATTCACAAATATTGAGACCATTAAGGTACTTATTTCCTGTAAAAAAAATTCTAAAACTCTATGAAATCACAAAACTGCACAAGGAACAACACATACAACTAATGTGGCATAAAACTCAAAAAAAATATCACTTTCTTTTTTTAGATCAAGCATATCCAAATGAACCTAAATGGAGATATGGGAGTCAATAGTAAAAGAAAACAACCAATACAGACCTTTTAATTGACATCCATTTAAACGGTGATCAGCACTTAATCCGTTCAGCTTCTACTAAGGAAATGATTCACACTGATGAAGAATCACCAATATGTTTAAATTGATACATTTTCCTCAATTTTAATGGATTTAAGTGATTTAGCATCAATTTCTAACAGGGGAAGGAAGAAGGATGGCTGAGGGCGGGGGAATGGGACATGAAGGAGAAAGCTGCAAGCTATGAAAATGGACAAGGAGAATTGCTGAGAGTCAACGATGAGAATCCTCACATTTGACAAAGTTTTCCCGAATGTTGTAGGGTTAAAAAATACCGTTTAATAACCGGATCCGTTGTTGTGCTTTATGAACAAGTATAAACCTTTTTTTCATACCCATCTGGCAAAAACCTTAAATTAATTACAGGATTTGTCCTGTTTTTGGTTTATCCCAGGTAACAAAAAACATATAGCTACGGACTATATATATATATATATATATATATATATATATATATATATATATATATATATATATATATATATATATATATATATATAATATTCTTGATTTCTTGATTTTTTTTCTTAGAGTTATACAAAACATTGGGGATATTAGCTTCTTCGCATTATTGACAGAGCATACAATTTTCAAGAGAGTTACTAGGAGTTTTTGGTAAAAATAGAGTGGTTTTGAAATTGATTGGTAGAAATAGGGTGGTATTTTTTTTGCTTTGTAAAAATAGGTCTCCTAGATCCACAAATGTTGTTTTCAAAAGAATAGGTTTTGTCATCCAAAAAGGGCTAGCGGCGCAGCTTGTTGCCCGTTTGCCTTCAGTCGATATGTATTGAATTCGAGTATAAAGTTAATTTGTAATTGGTATCAATGATTCCATTATAATTGGCTATTTAATTAAAAAAAAAATTCAGATTTTACATTTTTAGTCACTTATCTTATATCATTGTTTTTTATATAGCTTTTATGATTAAAAACTCTACCTTTTAACCTTATTATATATTATACATTAATTATTTTATTCAAATTATATATTATACACTAATTACTTTATTTAAAAATATGTTCATATATTTGTAACGACCAAAATTTCAAAACAATTAAAACTTTTCAAAAACCACCCATTTTAATAACGTTGTTACAAAAAGGTTTTCAATACATTATTTAACAGAGCATTTTCCCAGGTTCATATCATAAAACACCAACGTGAGGAACGGTACGATCACGCCTTTGCCTTGCCACAGACTCCTGAGAACCTGAAAACATAAACCACAACTGTAAGCCCGAAAGCTTAGTGAGATACCCCCAATATACAAACCACATATACGCCCTTCCAGGCCACGACCTTCTGGTCTAAAACATATTGCCTTCCGGCCCATAACGCAATGCCTTCCGGCCCGTATCATATTGCCTTCCGGCCCATAACATATTGCCTTCCGGCCCACAGCATAAAAGCATACATATCATAACAGAACATAGAACGACCCTGCATACCGGGTCACACCCCAGGTCTAGCAATCATACGCATAACACATAATCATATAACAGTTCACAATCAGCAATCGATCAACAGACCACATAACATAGCATTACTCTATTCAAGATACCGGCCTAGCCGGTCACTAGCATAACATCACCCTACGAATCAGTCAACATACTAAATGCACACATACGCCTTTCCAGGCCATGACCTTCCGGTCCACATAGCAATGCCTTCCGGCCCACAACATGTAATGCCTTCCGGCCTGCAACATATAACGCCTTCCGGCCCATATCATAACAACTGACAACTACCCGGATTTCCATCTGATAAAAAGGTTGGCCTTGGTGCCATAAACCCTAGCGATATAGTGAGGATAACTCACCTCGAAACTTCCGACTGAACAGATAGCTCAAGCTGCTCCGATCACTGATACGATCTCCACCTCTGGACCGCCACCAATGCACTGAACTCAAACAATAATCAACAATTACCAAAATACCCCTGGAACCACTGGTCAACCCTTGGACAAAGACAAGGTCAAAGTCAACCCCTGACTGACCCTACTCGCCGAGTCAACCCGATGACTCGCCGAGTCCCCATACTCAGAACTTCACTCAATCCGCGATCTAACTCGCCGAGTCACCCCGAGACTCGCCGAGTTCAACAACTCTGAGTCCACTCGCCCTCAACTCACCGAGTCATCCCTTGACTCACCAATTCTAGACTCAACCAGAGAATATCGGGACTCTTCGACAAGACTCGCCGAGTCTAAGAACAGACTCGCCGAGTCTATGGCTATCTTCAACCTACTCGCCGAGTTGTTCATACAACTCGCTGAGTTCCAAGCCATCTTCATCCGAATCGCCGAGTTGTTCTTCCAACTCGTCGAGTCCCAGCTCATCTTCAAGCAACTCGTCGAGTTCAACCATGTGACTCGCCGAGTACCACCGATCTGAATCCATACAGAAGCATCCCAGACCATGCAATTGATCCAAAACATAGACCCAACCTCCTACAACTCATCCATCACGTAAAGTGGCAAACTTTACGTGAATCCATAGAGATTTAGGCCATAATCACTCATAACTAGGGTTTGGGACTTGCAAGCTTCACTAAACAATCCAACATAGGGACTTTCATGCTCTCTGATTCTCCTCTACTCCAGATCTGAGGTAGCAACCTCAGATCTACCCTCTAGACGTCCAATTACATCCAAAGGCAAGATCCCACAAACCCCAAAATGAAGAAACAACATACAATCAGACCAAGAACGAGATATTACCTCCAATGGACGCCCCCAACTGCAATGAAGTTGATTCCAAGAAAAGCCCCTTGCCCCAAGCCTTCAATTCCCACAAAATTTCTTCAATGATTACTTCTCCAAGCTTCAATCCACTCAACAATGGAGCTCCTCTGCGATTTAGGGTTTCTGGAACTCAAGATGTAAATAAAGAGGCTGGGGAAGGAACATAATGTTCCTTATATAGGGCTCAACCCCGAGAATTAGGGTTTTCTCCACCCAGCGCCTACTCACCGAGTCCACTCATCGACTCGCCGAGTCGGCTACCTAACACGCGGCCAAGTCGCGACTCTACTCGCCGAGTCCAGCCATGGACTCGCCGAGTCACTCTTTCCAAATTAACACTTTTGGCCCTTCAACTCTACTCTCGCTATTTCGGGATGTTACAATTCTCCCCCACTTATATTAGGCTTCGCCCTCGAAGCTTATAGCAGCTCAACTCCAAGCTACTCCCGCAACGCGCCACCTGGCCTCAACCAGACCAGGTCCCACAAGGCATACCCAAACGAACTCGAATACACTTTCCTTCCCTCACGGTGTCCTAACCACCGTCTCAAATAGGGCACCAGATTCACCCTCTAATAACTTCACTTACCCCTGAGAATTACCCATAAGGCAACACTGCTCCAAATCACAACCATCACTTGACTCATAAAGGCTAGAAAACCATGAACCATCGGATCCCAGATCCGAATCCCACTTTATCCATTCCGTGACGACGGAAAAACTCATTCTCTATCTCAAAGCAACTCTCACGAGTTCTCCTCTTGAAACCGCACACACAAGCTGAACCAGCTCTAACACCTTCAGGTTGGGAAACCTGATACACTGATACTATCCTCAAACATCTCCCAGGATGAACCACTAATATCCACCCTATACCCTGATCAGAATCACACTGAGAATTCAAGATTCTCTCTCTCCCTGCATCCCTTCTGAGCCTCAACAGACATCCCAAACCGGATGAGTTCCTACTTCACTGCCGCGAACACGATGCTCAAAACCATACTCGAAATACTCTAACCATAACTCTGCTCTGCAGCTTTCACTTTCGTGAACTTGCACTCCCCTTCGTAGTTACACACCTTTCTCTTTTCCTTTTCCAAGGAACCCTCTTGGCCATAATGCCACCCCAACCTGTGCCACGGTGCTCGCCCAAAGCGACACCACCCTTTTTGCGTAACCGCCATTCACATACTCTGGCTCTCATGGCAGGGGCTCTCAAGCCCATGCACTCTCTCCACTCAACAAAATCACTACCTCAACTAAACAAGATCACTAACCCGGGGCCAGACCTTCCAATGTAATCACACTGCAACATACACAATCCGAAATCTCAAACTGATCCAACAATACCATCAGAGTCTCCAGCATGACTGGACCGACTCTCATAACACACACTAGCCACTCGAGGCTATATCTCTGTGGGTCCGTACACCCAAACTCTGTGAACCCTCAGGTTCTAACTCTGGGAACCTTCCGGTTCCAACTCTAGAAACATGCACAACATAAATCCCGTGGGATTAATGCAATACAACCCATCACGTACATCAAGCATACAAATACTCTGATCACATAACCCCGGTTACCTATTCAAACTTGATCCCGGCCTGCTCCCAGGCCTCCACAATCAAATGCCCTAGGTCTGTATCCCGCCCCGCAAGCCCGACACTCGTTCCTATCATCCTATACTCTGGGCTGACAGAACACTGCTGAATCCCAACATCTAAGCACCCTCAAATACTCCTCGATCTCCCGGAGAATTCTCCAATTCTCCCCCACTTAAAGTACTGACTAACAACCACCGGTCGCCATTAATGACCTTCCAGAACAACCCCGCACAAAGAGAACACTTACACTCTGACTGCTTCCCACCAGCATAAGCAGCCCTCAGCAAAAGACATCTCCTCACTGATCAATCCGCTCAAAAAGAATCTGATCTTCCAATTATCCACTCCACGACTTCAGATGCTGCCCGACATTCAACCCAATGCCGCATCTCCACTAATAACCCTCACGAATGATAACCAACGGAATTCCTAAAACAATAACCCATAACCAAAACCACAACCCGGAAAATGACGAATACCGCATCGAAAACCACACAAAGATACCAGCACAAAACACCAAACTATAACCATACCAACCTTCAGGGAACAACGGATACCAAAACGAAAACCCGAAACACCAATCCATAACCATGCCAAACCCGCAAAACAACGAATACCGCATCGAAATCCACACAAGATACCAGCACAAACAATACGCCACAATAAACGCAAGATAACAAGACATCAAGAAAGCAACATACCCGCAGCTGCCTCCGGCACTGCTCCGACTCCCTCTGCCGCAAGCTGATAAGCACGACCCTGAGCCCTTGGGGCTCCGCTCCATCCTGTCCTCCTCCTGAAGTCCTCAAGGTGGCCGGTGCTAGAGCCTGCACCGGTCCTGCAGAAAGCTGTGGACAGTTGACCCTCAAATGTCTAACCTGCCGACAATGATAACAAATCCTCAAATCCCGAATCGGCACTGACTGCCGACAATCCCGCGCATAGTGCCCCTCCTTTCCGCACTTGCGGCATGCACCACCGGACCAACAAACTCCGGTGTGACCCCTCCCACACTTCCCACAAGTGTGGCCGCTCCGATCCCCCACTCTAACATCAACGGTCCTGGACCGTTTCGGTGCCGGCTGCGACTGCATCGGAGCCTGCCTCAGCTCACGCAACTGCAACTCAACCTCTAACTCACGCCGCATGGCGGCCTCCTGCAACTCCAACAAGGTCTCGCACCTCTGCGCAGACACGAACTGTCTGATATCCCCCTTGAGCATACTCAGATATCGGGACATCTGAGCCTGCTCCGAAGCGAACTCAGGGCAAAACATCGCCCTCTCAATAAACATCCTGGTGATCTCAGTCACCGACTCTGAATCCTGCTTCAGCTCGAGAAACTTCTGAGCCAATCTCTCCCTCTCATCCTATGGAACATAGCGAGTGCTGAACATCTCTCGGAACTGATCCCATGATACCACAGCCCTCTGCGCATCGGAATATGACCCCGTGGTCAATCTCCACCAATCCTTCGCCCCGAGCCTCAACAGGTTCAGAGCACACCTCACCCTTTGATCAGCAGGGCATAAACACGTGAGGAAACACCCCTCCATGTCTGATAACCATCTCATAGCAACAATCGGGTCCTGAACTCCATCGAATGTGGGAGGCTTCGTATAATAGAAGTCCCGATACTGAAAACCCCGACTAACTCCTCCCCCTGCCACTGCTACAGCCGCTGTAGCCGCCGCGGCAGCCATCTCTGCGAGAGCCGCATAGCGCTCATCAAAATACTCAACCATGGCGGTCTTGATCAACCCAAACAGTTCCGGCAACTCAGCCCGGAACAATGCAGCAACCTCATCATGCAGGATCTCGCGAATCCTCGCATCCAACTCACTCGTGCTCATCTGATCGATAACCTCAGACGGCACTGATCCACCCGGAACTCGCTCTCCAGCTCCCGATCCTGATCCGGATCCACTCTCATCATGCCTCGGAATCTCCATACTGGAAAACACCATACCAAATCTCAGACTCATCCCACAAACCTGGGATCCAACTCTCTCAACCCAACCCTAGAGATTATGGTTTCCCTGATACGCGTATGGGTCCTGTGCTTTCAGTAGTACGGGCCCATACTACCTTCCACACCTACCCATATTTGTATGAAGTACTACCACAATACCCTAGAGAACATGCATAACGACTATCAACCCTCACCACTAGAGGAACACTGAGAATCTCCCATAAGGGACCCTAGGCTACAGGCATCACAAATCAGGCAACATTATCATGAATTCCTGAAGATCCCTAGCCTAACTCTAGCATGTTGTTCTATCAAGCTCAATAAAACAATATCATGTATGGTATCTTGGGGTTACTTACTGGCTCCGGCTGATCATACCTCCGCGTCCTCCCTTTACTTAATTTGAAAACCATTTTAATTTTCTCTTTTTAAAATCCTCCTCGATTTGAGATTGGAGTCACACGATTGTTCCCCCAATTCACTCAAACCAAGGCTCTGATACCAACTTGTAACGACCAAAATTTCAAAACAATTAAAACTTTTCAAAAACCACCCATTTTGATAACGTTTTTACAAAAAGGTTTTCAATACATTATTTAACAGAGAATTTTCCCAGGTTCATATCATAAAACACCAACGTGAGGAACGGTACGATCACGCCTTTGCCTTGCCACAGACTCCTAAGAACCTGAAAACATAAACCACAACTGTAAGCCCGAAAGCTTAGTGAGATACCCCCAATATACAAACCACATATACGCCCTTCCAGGCCACGACCTTCTGGTCTAAAACATATTGCCTTCCGGCCCATAACGCAATGCCTTCCGGCCCGTATCATATTGCCTTCCGGCCCATAACATATTGCCTTCCGGCCCACAGCATAAAAGCATACATATCATAACAGAACATAGAACGACCCTGCATACCGGGTCACACCCCAGGTCTAGCAATCATACGCATAACACATAATCATATAACAGTTCACAATCAGCAATCGATCAACAGACCACATAACATAGCATTACTCTATTCAAGATACCGGCCTAGCCGGTCACTAGCATAACATCACCCTACGAATCAGTCAACATACTAAATGCACACATACGCCTTTCCAGGCCATGACCTTCCGGTCCACATAGCAATGCCTTCCGGCCCACAACATGTAATGCCTTCCGGCCTGCAACATATAACGCCTTCCGGCCCATATCATAACAACTGACAACTACCCGGATTTCCATCTGATAAAAAGGTTGGCCTTGGTGCCATAAACCCTAGCGATATAGTGAGGATAACTCACCTCGAAACTTCCGACTGAACAGATAGCTCAAGCTGCTCCGATCACTGATACGATCTCCACCTCTGGACCGCCACCAATGCACTGAACTCAAACAATAATCAACAATTACCAAAATACCCCTGGAACCACTGGTCAACCCTTGGACAAAGACAAGGTCAAAGTCAACCCCTGACTGACCCTACTCGCCGAGTCAACCCGATGACTCGCCGAGTCCCCATACTCAGAACTTCACTCAATCCGCGATCTAACTCGCCGAGTCACCCCGAGACTCGCCGAGTTCAACAACTCTGAGTCCACTCGCCCTCAACTCACCGAGTCATCCCTTGACTCACCAATTCTCGACTCAACCAGAGAATATCGGGACTCTTCGACAAGACTCGCCGAGTCTATGGCTATCTTCAGCCTACTCGCCGAGTTGTTCATACAACTCGCTGAGTTCCAAGCCATCTTCATCCGAATCGCCGAGTTGTTCTTCCAACTCGTCGAGTCCCAGCTCATCTTCAAGCAACTCGTCGAGTTCAACCATGTGACTCGCCGAGTACCACCGATCTGAATCCATACAAAAGCATCCCAGACCATGCAATTGATCCAAAACATAGACCCAACCTCCTACAACTCATCCATCACGTAAAGTGGCAAACTTTACGTGAATCCATAGAGATTTAGGCCATAATCACTCATAACTAGGGTTTGGGACTTGCAAGCTTCACTAAACAATCCAACATAGGGACTTTCATGCTCTCTGATTCTCCTCTACTCCAGATCTGAGGTAGCAACCTCAGATCTACCCTCTAGACTTCCAATTACATCCAAAGGCAAGATCCCACAAACCCCAAAATGAAGAAACAACATACAATCAGACCAAGAACGAGATATTACCTCCAATGGACGCCCCCAACTGCAATGAAGTTGATTCCAAGAAAAGCCCCTTGCCCCAAGCCTTCAATTCCCACAAAATTTCTTCAATGATTACTTCTCCAAGCTTCAATCCACTCAACAATGGAGCTCCTCTACGATTTAGGGTTTCTGGAACTCAAGAGGGAAATAAAGAGGCTGGGGAAGGAACATAATGTTCCTTATATAGGGCTCAACCCCGAGAATTAGGGTTTTCTCCACCCAGCGCCTACTCACCGAGTCCACTCATCGACTCGCCGAGTCAGCTACCTAACACGCGGCCAAGTCGCGACTCTACTCGCCGAGTCCAGCCATGGACTCGCCGAGTCACTCTTTCCCAATTAACACTTTTGGCCCTTCAACTCTACTCTCGCTATTTCGGGATGTTACAATTCTCCCCCACTTATATTAGGCTTCGCCCTCGAAGCTTATAGCAGCTCAACTCCAAGGTACCCCCGCAACGCGCCACCTGGCCTCAACCAGACCAGGTCCCACAAGGCATACCCAAACGAACTCGAATACACTTTCCTTCCCTCACGGTGTCCTAACCACCGTCTCAAATAGGGCACCGGATTCACCCTCTAATAACTTCACTTACCCCTGAGAATTACCCATAAGGCAACACTGCTCCAAATCACAACCATCACTTGACTCATAAAGGCTAGAAAACCATGAACCATCGGATCCCAGATCCGAATCCCACTTTATCCATTCCGTGACGACGGAAAAACTCATTCTCTATCTCAAAGCAACTCTCACGAGTTCTCCTCTTGAAACCGCACACACAAGCTGAACCAGCTCTAACACCTTCAGGTTGGGAAACCTGATACACTGATACTATCCTCAAACATCTCCCAGGATGAACCACTAATATCCACCCTATACCCTGATCAGAATCACACTGAGAATTCAAGATTCTCTCTCTCCCTGCATCCCTTCTGAGCCTCAACAGACATCCCAAAATGGATGAGTTCCTACTTCACTGCCGCGAACACGATGCTCAAAACCATACTCGAAATACTCTAACCATAACTCTGCTCTGCAGCTTTCACTTTCGTGAACTTGCACTCCCCTTCGTAGTTACACACCTTTCTCTTTTCCTTTTCCAAGGAACCCTCTTGGCCATAATGCCACCCCAACCTGTGCCACGGTGCTCGCCCAAAGCGACACCACCCTTTTTGCGTAACCGCCATTCACATACTCTGGCTCTCATTGCAGGGGCTCTCAAGCCCATGCACTCTCTCCACTCAACAAAATCACTACCTCAACTAAACAAGATCACTAACCCGGGGCCAGACCTTCCAATGTAATCACACTGCAACATACACAATCCGAAATCTCAAACTGATCCAACAATACCATCAGAGTCTCCAGCATGACTGGACCGACTCTCATAACACACACTAGCCACTCGAGGCTATATCTCTGTGGGTCCGTACACCCAAACTCTGTGAACCCTCAGGTTCTAACTCTGGGAACCTTCCGGTTCCAACTCTAGAAACATGCACAACATAAATCCCGTGGGATTAATGCAATACAACCCATCACGTACATCAAGCATACAAATACTCTGATCACATAACCCCGGTTACCCATTCAAACTTGATCCCGGCCTGCTCCCAGACCTCCACAATCAAATGCCCTAGGTCTATATCCCGCCCCGCAAGCCCGACACTCGTTCCTATCATCCTATACTCTGGGCTGACAGAACACTGCTGAATCCCAACAGCTAAGCACCCTCAAATACTCCTCGATCTCCCGGAGAATTCTCCAATTCTCCCCCACTTAAAGTACTGACTAACAACCACCGGTCGCCATTAATGACCTTCCAGAACAACCCCGCACAAAGAGAACACTTACACTCTGACTGCTTCCCACCAGCATAAGCAGCCCTCAGCAAAAGACATCTCCTCACTGATCAATCCGCTCAAAAAGAATCTGATCTTCCAATTATCCACTCCACGACTTCAGATGCTGCCCGACATTCAACCCAATGCCGCATCTCCACTAATAACCCTCACGAATGATAACCAACGGAATTCCCAAAACAATAACCCATAACCAAAACCACAACCCGCAAAATGACGAATACCGCATCGAAAACCACACAAAGATACCAGCACAAAACACCAAACTATAACCATACCAACCTTCAGGGAACAACGGATACCAAAACGAAAACCCGAAACACCAATCCATAACCATGCCAAACCCGCGAAACAACGAATACCGCATCGAAATCCACACAAGATACCAGCACAAACAATACGCCACAATAAACGCAAGATAACAAGACATCAAGAAAGCAACATACCCGCAGCTGCCTCCGGCACTGCTCCGACTCCCTCTGCCGCAAGCTGATAAGCACGACCCTGAGCCCTTGGGGCTCCGCTCCATCCTGTCCTCCTCCTGAACTCCTCAAGGTGGCCGGTGCTAGAGCCTGCACCGGTCCTGCAGAAAGCTGTGGACAGTTGACCCTCAAATGTATAACCTGCCGACAATGATAACAAATCCTCAAATCCCGAATCGGCACTGACTGCCGACAATCCCGCGCATAGTGCCCCTCCTTTCCGCACTTGCGGCATGCACCACCGGACCAACAAACTCCGGTGTGACCCCTCCCACACTTCCCACAAGTGTGGCCGCTCCGATCCCCCACTCTAACATCAACGGTCCTGGACCGTTTCGGTGCCGGCTGCGACTGCATCGGAGCCTGCCTCAGCTCACGCAACTGCAACTCAACCTCTAACTCACGCCGCATGGCGGCCTCCTGCAACTCCAACAAGGTCTCGCACCTCTGCGCAGACACGAACTGTCTGATATCCCCCTTGAGCATACTCAGATATCGGGACATCTGAGCCTGCTCCGAAGCGAACTCAGGGCAAAACATCGCCCTCTCAATAAACATCCTGGTGATCTCAGTCACCGACTCTGAATCCTGCTTCAGCTCGAGAAACTTCTGAGCCAATCTCTCCCTCTCATCCTACGGAACATAGCGAGTGCTGAACATCTCTCGGAACTGATCCCATGATACCACAGCCCTCTGCGCATCGGAATATGACCCCGTGGTCAATCTCCACCAATCCTTCGCCCCGAGCCTCAACAGGTTCAGAGCACACCTCACCCTTTGATCAGCAGGGAATAAACACGTGAGGAAACACCCCTCCATGTCTGATAACCATCTCATAGCAACAATCGGGTCCTGAACTCCATCGAATGTGGGAGGCTTCGTATAATAGAAGTCCCGATACTGAAAACCCCGACTAACTCCTCCCCCTGCCACTGCTACAGCCGCTGTAGCCGCCGCGGCAGCCGTCTCTGCGAGAGCCGCATAGCGCTCATCAAAATACTCAACCATGGCGGTCTTGATCAACCCAAACAGTTCCGGCAACTCAGCCCGGAACAATGCAGCAACCTCATCATGCAGGATCTCGCGAATCCTCGCATCCAACTCGTTCGTGCTCATCTGATCGATAACCTCAGACGGCACTGATCCACCCGGAACTCGCTCTCCAGCTCCCGATCCTGATCCGGATCCACTCTCATCATGCCTCGGAATCTCCATACTGGAAAACACCATACCAAATCTCAGACTCATCCCACAAACCTGGGATCCAACTCTCTCAACCCAACCCTAGAGATTATGGTTTCCCTGATACGCGTATGGGTCCTGTGCTTTCAGTAGTACGGGCCCATACTACCTTCCACACCTACCCATATTTGTATGAAGTACTACCACAATACCCTAGAGAACATGCATAACGACTATCAACCCTCACCACTAGAGGAACACTGAGAATCTCCCATAAGGGACCCTAGGCTACAGGCATCACAAATCAGGCAACATTATCATGAATTCCTGAAGATCCCTAGCCTAACTCTAGCATGCTGTTCTATCAAGCTCAATAAAACAATATCATGTATGGTATCTTGGGGTTACTTACTGGCTCCGGCTGATCATACCTCCGCGTCCTCCCTTTACTTAATTTGAAAACCATTTTAATTTTCTCTTTTTAAAATCCTCCTCGATTTGAGATTGGAGTCACACGATTGTTCCCCCAATTCACTCAAACCAAGGCTCTGATACCAACTTGTAACGACCAAAATTTCAAAACAATTAAAACTTTTCAAAAACCACCCATTTTAATAACGTTGTTACAAAAAGGTTTTCAATACATTATTTAACAGAGAATTTTCCCAGGTTCATATCATAAAACACCAACGTGAGGAACGGTACGATCACGCCTTTGCCTTGCCACAGACTCCTGAGAACCTGAAAACATAAACCACAACTGTAAGCCCGAAAGCTTAGTGAGATACCCCCAATATACCAACCACATATACGCCCTTCCAGGCCACGACCTTCTGGTCTAAAACATATCGCCTTCCGGCCCATAACGCAATGCCTTCCGGCCCGTATCATATTGCCTTCCGGCCCATAACATATTGCCTTCCGGCCCACAGCATAAAAGCATACATATCATAACAGAACATAGAACGACCCTGCATACCGGGTCACACCCTAGGTCTAGCAATCATACGCATAACACATAATCATATAACAGTTCACAATCAGCAATCGATCAACAGACCACATAACATAGCATTACTCTATTCAAGATACCGGCCTAGCCGGTCACTAGCATAACATCACCCTACGAATCAGTCAACATACTAAATGCACACATACGCCTTTTCAGGCCATGACCTTCCGGTCCACATAGCAATGCCTTCCGGCCCACAACATGTAATGCCTTCCGGCCTGCAACATATAACGCCTTCCAGCCCATATCATAACAACTGACAACTACCCGGATTTCCATCTGATAAAAAGGTTGGCCTTGGTGCCATAAACCCTAGCGATATAGTGAGGATAACTCACCTCGAAACTTCCGACTGAACAGATAGCTCAAGCTGCTCCGATCACTGATAAGATCTCCACCTCTGGACAGCCACCAATGCACTGAACTCAAACAATAATCAACAATTACCAAAATACCCCTGGAACCACTGGTCAACCCTTGGTCAAAGACAAGGTCAAAGTCAACCCCTGACTGACCCTACTCGCCGAGTCAACCCGATGACTCGCCGAGTCCCCATACTCAGAACTTCACTCAATCCGCGATCTAGCTCGCCGAGTCACCCCGAGACTCGCCGAGTTCAACAACTCTGAGTCCACTTGCCCTCAACTCACCGAGTCATCCCTTGACTCACCGATTCTCGACTCAACCAGAGAATATCGGGACTCTTCAACAAGACTCGCCGAGTCTAAGAACAGACTCGCCGAGTCTATGGCTATCTTCAACCTACTCGCCGAGTTGTTCATACAACTCGCCGAGTTCCAAGCCATCTTCATCCGAATCGCCGAGTTTTTCTTCCAACTCGTCGAGTCCCAGCTCATCTTCAAGCAACTCGTCGAGTTCACCCATGTGACTCGCCGAGTACCACCGATCTGAATCCATACAGAAGCATCCCAGACCATGCAATTGATCCAAAACATAGATCCAACCTCCTACAACTCATCCATTACGTAAAGTGGCAAACTTTACGTGAATCCATAGAGATTTAGGCCATAATCACTCATAACTAGGGTTTGGGACTTGCAAGCTTCACTAAACAATCCAACACAGGGACTTTCATGCTCTCTGATTCTCCTCTACTCCAGATCTGAGGTAGCAACCTCAGATCTACCCTCTAGACTTCCAATTACATCCAAAGGCAAGATCCCACAAACCCCAAAATGAAGAAACAACATACAATCAGACCAAGAACGAGATATTACCTCCAATGGACGCCCCCAACTGCAATGAAGTTGATTCCAAGCAAAGCCCCTTGCCCCAAGCCTTCAATTCCCACAAAATTTCTTCAATGATTACTTCTCAAAGCTTCAATCCACTCAACAATGGAGCTCCTCTGCGATTTAGGGTTTCTGGAACTCAAGAGGGAAATAAAGAGGCTGGGGAAGGAACATAATGTTCCTTATATAGGGCTCAACCCCGATAATTAGGGTTTTCTCCACCCAGCGCCTACTCGCCGAGTCCATCTCATCGACTCGTCGAGTCGGCTACTTAACACGCGGCCAAGTCGCGACTCTACTCGCCGAGTCACTCTTTCCCAATTAACACTTTTGGCCCTTCAACTCTACTCTCGCTATTTCGGGATGTTACAATATTATTTTTAGGAAATTACATTTTAAATAAATCTATTCAACACCTTCAAATAAACACCAATATTGAATATATTATATTGTTACGAAATTACAAAAGCATTTAAATATGACATTACATTACTAAATAAACATTTTTCAACATTACAAATTAAGCACACATTTAAACATAAATTAATAAAAGTACATAATTCACATGGCATTGTATCTTGGTTGAGAATTTGAAGAATTTCTTCGATTATGACCAGGTTGGTGGCATAGTCCACATTTGCGAGGTTCGTCGGGGTGGCGAATGTCCATCTCATTACGAAAACGGTTTGAACGTCTCCGACCTTGATGAACAGAGAGTTTCGAGTAATCTTCTAGAATCTTCCAATCTGACTCTAACCAATAATCAAGGTGAGAAAGTGGTACAAAAGCAGAATTATACTGATGTTTATATGTCATTGTAGAGTACACATTATTCACAATAGAAAGAGGGTTATCCCCTCTATACCGACAAACTGAAAGTGCATGAGAACACGGGAATCTTTCCATTTTCCATTTTCCACATGTGCATGTTTGTTGAAAATAATGGACAGTATGCGTATTTCCTCCGGTTCCATTTATCCGTAACTTTGTAACAATTCTGTAAACACCTCCATTGTGATCGAACTTGGTTAAATTATGGCTTTGTGCACGAGTGTCCCGGTTACAAAATAGACGCCACATACGCGATGGTAGAGGTGTATTGTAATTCATTGCAACATTACTATGCTTTCTAAAAAGTTGCAAGGTTTTGTTGAATGTAAGGTCAATACACGCCCTAATCGGTAGATGTCTTGCTCCCCGCAACACATTGTTCATACTCTCAGAGATATTTGTTGTCAAGATACCCCATCTACGATTTTCATCATATAAAAGACACCACTGGCTTTTATTGATTTGTTTTAAATACTGCCAAGCTTCAAGTATGAGTTTTTTTTTACTTCTCCCATATTTGTAACAAACTTCCTTTTCTGTGTGGTGCTCCCAATATTCCTACATAATTTTTTAAGACTAAAGTTCTTGTACCTTTTCATGAAATTACATCTAATGTGTCGAAGACAGAATCGATGGTATGCTAATGGCTTTTTCCATTCTTGCAGATTTTCCATTGCATGGATTATTCCTTGGTGTCTATCCGAAATTACACATAATTGTCTATCTTGAGCAACAAAATGTCTGAGTTGGTAAAAGAACCAACACCAACTGTGTGATGACTCTTCATCGACAATAGCATATGAAAGAGGTAATATATTATTGTTAGCATCTTTTGTGACAACAACAAGCAATTTCCCCTTATATGAACCCTTCAAATGACAACCATCAACAGAAATAACAGGTTGGCGTAGACGAAATGCATCAATAGCAGGTCCAAAAGCCCATAAAACATACTTGAATGTTGCAACATTCATTTGGCTTATGAAACCACTTCACAACTGTATCAACATTTAAGCTTGCAAAGTTGCAATGTACTTAGGTAAATCATAAAAATTACTCTCCCATGTTCCATAAATAGTCTCTATGGCTTTTCTCCTTCCATTCCATGCCTTCCAGTAAGAAACATCAACATTCAGAACGTTTTTAATATCTGATTGTATATGTTTCACTGGATAGGCAACATCTTTTTCAATTGAATGGAGGATATATGAGGAAATAGTTATAGAGTTTAAATTTCTATTATTATTTCCAATACATGATCCAAAGCAACTGTGAGCATCCACCCAACGTGTAATCTTCCATGTTTGATGATTTTTCTTCTTAATTGCACGAACATACCATGCACAACGTGGTTTGTAGTTCATAGTAGTTGAGCTTTCTCCTTCATCGCCTAGAGTCTTACACTTTGGTACCCATAAGTTACTTTTTCTTTTCGTACACTTTAAACTCTCTATTGTGGTTGATCGACCAAAGTGTTACTGCCTTCTTGACTTGTACCTTACTTTCAAATTGCATTCCTAACCGTATTTTGTTTTCTGATTCCTTCCAAACATCTATATGAATGTTGTCTTCTAAATCGGTTATGTCATCATCGCCTACATCTCCAGCATCATTCATAAAGCTCATAACCCGAGTTTCACAAACGTCATCATCATCATCAGAATCTTCCCCAACATTACTGAATAACTCAGTAGTAGTATCTTCACTATATTGTGAGTTGGCTTCATCAAATCCAAAGTCATTTTCTACTTCAAATCTATCATCATTGGGTAAAGGAAATGCTACATCTGAGGGATTGGGATCTGACACTTCAAAATTACGTAGAAGATCTACATAACTGGTTAAACTATGAGGCATTATTTGTTCTTGAGCAATTTTTTCTACTATGATAATAGCTTGTGCATAGTAATTTTAATCATTCTCGGCCAAATATAACATCACATCTAGACTTGAGTCACTTATGATTTGTGAAATATTAGATTTTCCACTGAACTCGTAACATAATGAGATATCCAACTTATATGTTGTTTTTTCGACTCCAACGTGTGCATAAACTAAATCCTTAAATTCTTCATACTACAGTTTATGCCTAACAACATTTGAAGTGGTCAAAGTTGAATGATCACCCTTTACGAAACCATTTTCATATACAACATTACCACCCCGGTACAATTTAAATGATAAACGGATGATCTAGACTCATACCGATACCAAAATATAACAACATCAATAAATCGTAAAATAAAAGACGTACCGCAAATGAAGGAAGAATAAAGAAATGAAGAGAAGAATTCTATATGTTGAAATGGATGAAAAAAGCTAATGACAAAAAAAGAAATTTATAATACAAAAAATGAATTGATTAGACAATTCAGTCATTTGCTTTCTTTGAGTTTTCATAAACAGTGAAAATGACTTTTAACAGGCTTTTGCAGGTATGCTATCATGAATAGATATTTTGGACTTTTCAAAAAATAACAAAAATATAAAATAAAAAAAAATATTCATATATTTATTAATTGTAAAAAAATCGATCAAATAAATGTAATATATTAAATATTGAAATTTATTCATAGGTATTTATAAGTTCTATATTAACCCTATAAGTTATTCAAAATATTAATTAGAATTTAATTATATATTTTTAATAATAGGAGTAAAAACTAAATTTTTTTTAATAAAAGCTAACACAAAATAATGATGTAAGTTAGAGGACTAAAATCTAACATTCAAATGTTGTTCAATTTTAAAATAAGAAATGGACAATTCAACCTGTGGGGCCAAAGAAATAGACCCATTTCTACAAAAGAAATAAAAACTGCCCTATTTCTACCAACCAATTTCAAAACCACCCTATTTTTACCAAAAACTCAGTTACTAGGTGTTGGAGGACGTTTAAGTATGCGTGTCCAGTAAGCATAGTATATCATATGGAGTTTGGCTAACATGAAAATGTCACCAACATGAATTATCTGACGCTAAGTTTTTATTGACATATTTCCCCAATGCTATCCATGATTACCTCTGAGCATATTAATTGAAACACTTGGTGTAGGCAGCGCACCACTGAAACTCAACACAAAATGGCAATCCAACGTTGTTGTTTCAACTTGATCGACAAAATAACTACAATCCCTTGATCCTCCGCCAATACCAGCAACGCAACTATGCAAGAAGGAATACGGAACTCACAAGAAAAAGTGGTGTAAAAGGAAAATCAATAACACCAGTTAACAAGCTGAGAAAACCTCTTTTATATGTGTTAGAAACATACCCCACATCATCTCATCATAACCTAGAGCTTCGTAGAGGAGCATATCCCTTTGCAGAATCGCCAGATGTGCTTGAAGGGGAAATACAAATTACAAATTATGCATGCGCCCTAGCCATAAAAAAGGCCCAAGTCGTATTCCATATTCAAGTTCGATTGCAATTGGCTCTAATAGTATGTCTGGGTACTAAGTTAGTGGTGTACCACCCCCAGATTACGGGGCTTATCCTAGCTTTGCTTTGTGATCAAAAGCTCATGGATCCACAAGCTTAACCCCAAGAAGACTCCACACTCTCTATCCATCTATCAGGGTTGGCCAGATTTTCCTTACACCTCGTTCCCGAGTTCAACTTAACGGGAGAAAGGAAAAGAAATGGGGGGAAATGAGAAGAAAATAAAAGAAATTGATGTTCCCGAGTTTCATTAAAGGAGAGAAGTGGAAAGAAGTGGAGGGAAATGGGAGGATTACTTTCCCTCCTATCTTTCCTTCCGATTTGGGAGGATTTGGAAAGAAAAAATATAACGATTCATTTTCCTTCCACTTCTCTCTAACTCATGAACACAAAAGAAAATTTTGTTTTCCTTTCCTTTCTCTTCTTTTCTCTCATGACTTCTTTTCTCTTCTCTTTTTTTTTTGTTAAACTCGGGAACGAGGCGTTAGGCTTTGTGTAAATTGTAAGCAAAAGGCCCCTCTTACTCTTCATTTAAAACAAACTGCAAAATTGCTTCTAAGACAAGAATTAAAAAGATTAGCGCCTCCCATTACACAACAATATACCTTTATTGACCTTTTCCACCTATGTTTCTATATATAATGATCATGATATATAATAAATTAATTCAAAAAATGCGCCCGGAGATGGTACACCAGCCATTTGCAGCTGCACGTGCTCCGACCTTACAATCCATCCATATCCTTCTCCCTCCAGGATTTGGTTGCATCAGTCCCATTCCTAAGAACTTCTAATTATGAAGTCTCTCACTGGTAGTACTGAGGTGAGCCACAATCAACTTAGTGGTTCTATTTCGTCACCACTAACAACCTACAACGTCTTTACCTCCATAAGAATAAATTACACGGTCTCATTCCTATTGAAGCTCAAAATTCAAAGTATCTCACTGATCTTTATTCGAGTGAAAATCAACTTACAGTACAAGAAAAATGCTAGTGACAAAAGTGATGCAGTCAGTAACAGTAAAAGGAGTAGTCACTAAATGTTTTACTGACCAAAATTTAGGTAGTCACTTTTTGTCATTATAGATGTCACTAAATAGACTAGAGACCAAAATATATAAGTGATCACTGATTAGTGCTTCTATAATTCCTCAAGAGTTTTGAAATTCAACTCAAATACAAAGGTCTGATCTTTTTTCAAATTACTCGATTGGTGAGATCCCGAAGGAGTTTGGGAAGATGAATATCTTGAATTTGTCCTTGGCTAATACCCAACCTTCTTGTGATATCTTCAGACCTTGAATTGTATGATCTCCTTGAAGAACTTGATTTATATATACAAATCCATCCCACTCAAGAACTTGCAATATGTTCATTCCTATTGGTTGTTTTATGCAAATTTGTAAAATTGTAACTATTTTAGGGAAAGTTTTATGCAATACGTTCAAGAACTTGTTTCCCTCTTAAATTACTACCCTAAAATAACACATATATATTTCAGCAAATTAGAGACACCATTTCAGCAAATCAAAAATCAAAAATTGATTTCAGGAGCATAAAATCAATTATAGCACAGCTACATCAGAAATCACGAAACAAAAATACCTGTCGATTTCACGAGGAAGACGCCGAAGGGTCGAAATAACAACGGAGAGGTTCCCTGTTGTGTTTTTGATGGTCTATGAGTGGCGATGATGGGCTTAGGAGGAAGAACAACAGGGAAGGAAGAACGATGGAAGCTTTTTTTTATGAGCGGCCTTTTTTTTTTTTTTTTCCAATGTCCCATTTTTTCAATCTTAGGTTAGGAAGAGGCAAGCCCAATGTTGTATGGGGCAGAGGAGGCGCAGAGGTTTTTTAATCATAAGCCTATTAAAAAACAAACCGCGAGATGGAAAGTGTTGCGGGTGTGCTGCGTCACGAAACAACAAGTGGTCAGAAGAGGTTTTTACAAAAAACAAACACCACCTCTGAGTGTAGTAAAGCTACACCAAGCGTAGATACCGTTTTATCTGTACCGTTTTATGACATGCAATGCGTGTCATTAAAAGGCCAGTTTTCTTGTAGTGTGTTGTTTTGGAACATTCACTTTAAGAGATAGTTAAGGTTGAAATTTGTTATGTGATAATGTTTGCTGGATGTACTTTGAAAGCTTTTGAAATGATATTCCCTAGCTTTCCTCCATTTCATAAACCATTTAAAAAAATTAATTAAATATAGGGAAAATGACATAAAAGCCCTTAAGTTTTCACAAAAATGTCGGTTTTACCCTTGGACATGTTTTATGTCCAGTAAAACCTGAAGTTTTGTTTAATTTGTTCATTTTTACCCTTGTAGCCGGTTTCCGGTTACCTAATGCCAGTAAAGCCCTTAAATTTTAAAAAATGTTCGGATTTATCCTTAAGTTTTTCAAAAATGATCGGATTTACCCTTACCTTGATTATTATTATTATTATTATTATTATTATTATTATTATTATTATTATTATTAGAGAAAATTGCAAATTTAGCCAAATACATTAATTACTTTGTGGAAAATAGCAAAAAAAAACCAAAATTACAAAACTAGCCCTTGAAATCGCAGATGGACTATGATTTCGCATTTCCATCTGCGAACGTACAAGTGCCTAAATCACATTTGCGTTTTAGGCACTTGTACGTTCGCAGATGGAACAGTCCATCTATGATTTTGTACATTCCATCTGTGATTCTGTAGCTATTTTGTATAAAAGGTTTTCTTTTCTTCACTTTTCACTATCTTTTTTAGAGAAACTCGTTTTTTCCACCTCTCGCCGGTTACAACGAAATCCAAATATTCATTCATTTTTTTAGAGAGATTTTAAACAAATTTTCCAAAAAAATAACAACAAAAATGATAAATTTTTGAAATTTTTTATATATAATAAGGTTTTTACATAGTTAAATCCTATCAATTTCGTAGTCAAAGCAAAAAACACACACACACACACAAAATCGGAGGTGAATAGAGAGAAAATCGCAAATGGACATAGTCCATTTGCGATTTTAGGCTGGAAATATATACAACGAAAAAAACCCACCTGCGAACGTACAAGTGGCTAAAGCATGTTTGTGCTTTAGCTACTTGCACGTTCGCAGATGGAATGACAGATGGATTATACTCATTTGTGATTTTAGTGGCTAAAAATGCAATTTTGGTTTTTTGTTGGCTATTTTCCACAAAGTAATTAGTGTATTTGGCTAAATTTGTAATTTTCTCTTATTAATAATAATAATAATAATAATAATAATAATAATCAATGTAAAGGTAATCCGAATATTTTTGAAAAACTTAAGGGTAAATCCGAACATTTTTGAAAATTCAAGGGTTTTACTGGCAATAGGTAACCGGTAGGTTACCTGGAAACCGGCTACAAAGGTAAAAATAAACAAATTAAACAAAACTTCAAGCTTTACTGGAATATGTCCAAGGGTAAAACCGATATTTTTGTGAAAACTTAAAGGCTTTTATGTCATTTTCCCTTAAATATACATAAGACTATTACTTAATTGAAATAACATTCATTAGTAAATGAAATTACAAGACTAAAAAAATAATTGACAAAAATTTTAAATAAACAAAATACATAAAAGCATTTTATTCCCATATATATTTTTCCCAAATTCACTCTTGCGTACTAGGACCGCAACCAATGACGAGCCGGAAAAATTCTCATGTGCCACTATATAGATCCGCGTATCCACATTTCTACGTTTTTCTTGCATCAAACGCAACTCCTCATCCATGATGTGTATTCTTTCTTGTTATTCTTCGACCATCAAATGCAACTTTTCCGCTCGATGTCGTGTCCTGTCAAAACTTGTGCAAATGGGGAAAATTGAGTTTGGTGGGAAATGTGGGAATGGAGTTTTGGGTATTGAGTAGTTGCTTGTTGTTGTGAACTCTTCGCATTTCTTTCCTTTTGATCATGTAACACAACCTTTGCCGTGGCTTTAGTCCATTTTGATTGTGAATATATTGCGAGAAGGAATGTTGTGAAATATCATGTAGTAAATTGAAAAAAATTGAGTGTGTATTAATACGGTTAAATTTCTGAAAAAAAAAATTATTGTCATTGGAGATTTCTAGCTGTTAGGTAACTATCAAGAAGAGGAACAACTCAGGAAGAACAACCTGGAGGAAGCTCTTTCCTGTCAAACCCGATGTTACCAGATCCTTGTTCCCGATAATGAAGAACCCGAAGCTCCTTCCTGAGCTTCATGGATCGACACCTTCCATCCTTATGTTAGTTTAGAGTTTATATGGACTTGGCCCCTATATATAGTTTGTACGTATACTGAGTTGGGTTGATGACAAAATGGTCATTTCTAAAAAGATATAAGTTGAATACTTAGATTTAACGATTTAATGCCTACTTGTACAAGAAAATGAAACCTTAGAAACTAACCATGCCAAAAATTTTAAAGTTGGACTAAGAGTACTAATCTGTGAATATCACAGGAACTATTTTCCTATTTCTGCAATATACTTTACATATAAGGGGCGGAACACGGGCTCTAGAATTGGAGGGGCCGTAACAAGAAATTTAAAACAAAACCATGTAAGTATGCTACAAAGTTATTGGTATGGGTTTTCGGTAATAGAAACATCGAACGTATGGGTATTCACATCTAAAAGAATCGTCGGTTTCTCTTAGGAAGTTACTAAATAAATTAAAAATTTATAATTGTATTTTGATAAATAACTAATTATTTATATTTTTCTAAAATTATTTTAAAAAGGTTATAACAAACTATATTTTAATGATAATTAACAAATAAGAAAATTAACTAACATAAAGAAATTAGAATATATATATATATATATATATATATATATATATATATATATATATATATATATATATATATATATATATATATAACAAAAACAGTGAAATTTTTAACAGCAAATAAAGTTATTTAAATATGATTTGGGTTAGATTTTTATAGCTATAACTCTATATTATAATATTTAATAATAAAGTACTCTTATTATTGCAGGTTTTTTTGTTGTTGCAGTAAAACTTTTAAAAGCTATGCTACTTCACACCATCGTATATTCATATAGATGTGTTCGGCACATTCTAGTGAAAGAAAAATAGACTTACAAGTTTGAAATCCAGCAAGACAGTAAAAATCTCCAACTCAGAGAGGGGAGCAAAAGGAAACGGTGTGTCAAAGCCAGCCACATCCCATGGATGTTAACTGGTCCGAATAGCAGTCGGTGAACTGATAAAGTGAGAGTTGAGCACTCCGGCAACAACCATATTTTCCGGTGTCATTTTTTTTCAGGCAACACTGATGATCTTTAGTTTACGGTTTCTCAAAGATTGTGTTGATAAATTGTATAGTAGAATAGTTTTTGTTTTAAAGTTTTATGAAGTTTTATTTTCAGTTAGGATTTGTTTTGATTTTTTTTCCTTAATATTCTAGATTTCTGTTTGGTTACTTATCGAGTTTCCTAAGTTATTATTAGATAGAACGATCAACCTTCTGATTTTTTTATTAACTATTCATATAAATAATTTTTTTCTTGGATTATATAGATATAAAGAGGGAGGCCAGAAAGATAGTAAAAAAAATAAACCAAACATACATATATAGTAACGATATTAGCAGTTGAAAAACCAGGGGGGCCATGGCCCCCTTTGGCCCTAAAAGGATCCGCCACTGGATCGTATGTTGTCTTTTACCATGGTCCATGCATGGAAACGGTTGAGTGTCTAATAAAGAATGTCACCGACAAAATAGATGAAAATTTGAAAGAGCATGTTGTAAATTGCCATACAAAACTCAAAAGTCAAAATTCAAAATTCAAAAGTCAACAATATACATAGTCTATTCAACTATTGTAATTTAGTAAGCTAAACCGTCGGATACTACATTTTCTAAGACAATAATATTGTATTCACTCATCAAAAATATTCTCCTATATAATATTTAGTAAGTTACAAATTTGGTCCCTGGGCATATTGTTTTTCCGGGTTTGGTCCCCGCAGGCAAAATAGTCTATTTAGAAATTCACAGACTAATGGCAAGATTTAATGATTCAGCAACAAATTAAAACCACCGTGACATTTTTTTTGACAAAATCAAAACTTGGACCGAACCTATGATTTTCGGTAAAGTATGGGGACCAAAATTGTTACTCATTTTCGGTAGAGAATAACACGAAGAAATAACGAGTTGCTTGGTTGGCAACTAGGCATAATATTTCTGGAGAAACGAAATATGTCAAAGTAATTTGAGTCCTCATATGCTTGGTTGGCATTAATGAAATAATATTTAGTGTTATATAGAATTTGATTTATTTTTAAAGTACTGATGATAAAAGTAATATGCAAAGACTACACTGTCACCTGCGGAAAGAATGCCCAAGGTTCGTTCATTGTTCAGGTTCTTCTAAGGACTTTTGGGAACCATCCAGTTTTGACCAGTTAACTTAGTAGGGCCTGACCAAATGTTCCTTTATATAAGAGTAATAGGCTAAAGAACGTTGATTTCTGAAGTAGAAGAGACTGAAAGTCTTGTTAACAGGAAGAATCCAATCCTCTTTAATTTCAAAGAATTGCTTGTAGAAAAATATAAGATTTACTTCTCAAACTTCTTACTTTTGTCTTTACTTTTATTGAACAGGTAAAAAATTGGAATTTAATGTCTTTGTTAACCATGGGTCGATCTTTTCCTAGATTTTCATGGTTTGTTAAACAGGTAAATATGGTTTGTTCAACAATTTTATAGTTAGTGTATATATGCTTTGTTGAACAAGTAAAAAATCAAATCTAGTTTAATTTTTTGATAGCTAACTACTATTATAATGTATTTGTTAACCATGGTCTTCTCCTAGATTGTCATGATCTACATTTTAAAGTTTAATAGATTCCTTGTGGAAAAACATAACATTGACTTATCACATAAAAGACATTTCTTGTGAAATAAATGACTTTTTCCAAATTTTCCATGTATAAAAAAGTTAAATAATAAAAACAACAAACAAAATAAAGAAAGCAATAACGCAAGTTTAACTTAGGCAGATACAAACTATCATTTATTCAAAAGAGAAAAAACATGGCAAACCACATAATGTCTTCCTCAACCTTCTTACTTTTTTCTCTACTAATCATGAAACTCTCCCCCATACCAAATTTTGCCTTTGCTTCTTTGCAGGAAGCCAGTGCTCTTCTTAAATGGAAAGCAACCCTTCAAATCCCAAACAATTCCTTGGTTTCTTCATGGATTCCTCTCCCTTTGAATTCCAGCGTATCAGTTCCATGCACTTCTTGGTTTGGAATAGTTTGCAATGCTGATGGGAGCATTAAGAACTTGAACCTCAGTTCATCTGGATTAAAGGGTATGCTTCTCCAGTTTCCATTCTCTTTGCTACACAATCTTTCACATTGTGATCTCAGTGTAAACAACTTCTTTGGCCCCATCCCACCAGAAATCAGACTCCTGTCCATGTCTATCTTGATTTTTCAGAAAATAACTTTTCTGGTGTAATCCCACCTGAAATAGGGACCATGCTATCCAATCTTGAGATATTTTACCTGAATGGAAATAACCTGAGTGGTTCCATACCACGAGAGATCGGTCAACAAATTAACCTCTCTCTATAAGCTTCAATTGTCTGACAATTTTCTTCAAGGAGAATTGCCTCCAACACTGGGAAATTTAACAAAGTTCGTTCATCTCTATCTGTATAACAATAAACTTTCAGGTCAAATTCCTTCATCATTGGGTGATTTGACATCTCTGAATGTCTTTTATTTGGATCATAATCAACTCTCTGGTCCAATTCCTGTCGAAGTTGGGAATTTGAAGTCTCTCACTGATCTTAATGTGAGCGACAATCAACTTAGTGGTTCTATTCCTTCATCACTAGCAAACCTCAGCAACCTACAAAATATGTACCTTTTTAAGAATAAATTATCTGGTCCCATTCCTATTGAACTTGGGAATTTCAAATCTCTTATTGATCTTAGGGTGAACCACAATCAACTTATAGGTACTATTTCTTAATCACTATCAAATCTAAGCAACTTACAGCATCTGTACGTCCATCACAATAAATTATCTGGTCCCATTCCTATTAAACTTGGTAATTTGGAGTCTCTCACTGTGCTTGGGATTGGCGACAATCAGATTAGTGGTTCTATTCCTTCAACACTAGCAAACCTCAGCAACCTACAGTATCTGTACCTCAATGAGAATAAATTATTTGGTACAATTCCACAGGGATTAGGAAGCCTAGAATTGTTTCACCTACAAATGTACAATAATCAATTGTCTGGCCATTTACCCGAAGATCTGTGCAATGGGGGAAAGCTTCAGTTGTTAATAGTTAATGGCAATCAACTCACTGGTTCTATTTCAAGAGGCTTAAAGAATTGTTCTAGCTTAATAAGGGCTCGGTTTGATCAAAATCAATTCAGTGGAGATATATCGAATAGTTTTGGTGTTTATCCAATCTTAAATTATCTTAATGTCAGTCACAATAATTTTCACGGGCAGCTTTCTCAAAATTGGAGTAAATGCAAGAATTTGACATCCTTAGTGATGGCCTATAACAACATCAGTGGTAGCATACCACCAGAGTTTGCAAATTCAACTCAACTACAAAGACTTGATCTTTCTTCAAATAGTTTGGTTGGTGAGATCCCAAGGGAGTTTGAGAAGATGAAAAGCATGTTGTACTTGTACTTGTCTGATAATCAACTTTCGGGTATTATACCACAGGAGCTCGGATCACTGCATCATCTCCTTGCTCTTGATCTATCCAAAAATATATTGAATGGGTTGATTCCAAAAAGTATTGGTTATTACTACTTGAATCTTAGTAATAACAACCTCAGTGAAAAAAATCCCATCTGAGATCGGTAAATTAGGTCAACTTACCAAACTTGATTTATCTCACAATTTGCTCATCAAAGAGATACCGTCTGAAGTTCAAAGTTTGAAAAGTTTGCAAAAATTGGATCTCTCACAATAGACTATCTGATACTATTCCTGATACTTTTACAAGTTTGCCTAGCGGGATTGATATCAACCTATCTTACAATGAGCTCAAAGGTCCGGTTCCTTCTAGCACTAACTTTGTGAATGCGTCCATACAAGGCAATCCAGGTGTGTGTGGAAATTTTATAGGGTTAGATCAATGTGCAAGTCAAATTAAAAAGAAGAAAAATTATGCATTTCATCATAGGCTGATCCTTGTAATTATGCTCCCCCTTATTGGGGTAGTTTTACTTGGCTTGTTCATGTGTGGAATCATTGCTCATCGACAACGGAAAAAAGTTGCTCCATAGAAACAGTCGGACGTAGAAGGTCATGATTTTTTCTCCATAACTAGTTTTGATGGAAATGTAGTTTATGACGAAATCATGAAGGCAACAAATGATTTTGATGAAGCATATTGTATTGGGACTGGAGGATGTGGCATTGTGTACAAAGCAGAGCTACAACCTAACAATGTATGAGCAGTCAAGAAAATTCATTCATTGATATCAGTTGAGGAGGCTGATCATAATGGTTTCCTTAATGAGGTACAGGCATTAACAAACATAAGGCATCGAAACATATTGAAACTCTATGGATATTGCTCCCATGCCCGCCACTCATTTTTGATTTATGAATACCTTGAAAAGGGAAGTCTTGAATCAATCTTAAGAAGCGGTGTCTTAGCAAAAGAATTCGATTGGTTGAAAAGGGTAAATGTTGTAAAGGGTGTAGCTAATGGTTTGGCATATATGCATCACGACTGCTCACCTCCTATAATTCATAGAGACATTTCCATTGCCAACATCCTTCTTGATTCTGATTATGAGGCTCATATTTCTGATTTTGGCACATCCAAGCTTTTAAAGCTAGACTCATCCAACTGGACCTCAGTTGCTGGTACCTATGGTTATATCGCACCAGGTAACGTACTCTTCTGATGTTAGTTCTACATATTCTCAAGTTTCATGTTGGAATCTTGTGGGGTTGATATCACCTTTTTTGTTTTTATGTTATGTTTCTTCGGATGCAGAACTTGCTTATACGATGGTGGCAACCGAGAAATGTCATGTTTATAGCTTTGGAGTTGTTGCACTAGAAGTGGTCATGGGAAAGCACCCTGGAGAACTCATAACATCTTTACCAACATTGTCTGTTGATTATCTGGTTCCAACAAATGTGGGAGATAGTTGGATGCCTCCTCCCTCATCCCAAGTTGAGAAACAAGTTCAGTTAGTTCTGAGGATCTCAAGAACATGTTTGAACTCCAATCCACATGAAAGTCCAACAATGCGCCAAGTTTCAAATCTATTAATGAAGGATCTGCGTTGAATTGAAATCTCTTGCCTGATATAGTGTACGTTCAATGTCTTTACTTGTGTCAAGTTCCCTATATGCCTCCTCATTAGGTGTATTCATTTGAATGCCTCCTGGTTAAGAAATTTCTGATCATATGTTTTCTTCTATCATTATGTAGTAGATAAAGAAATAAGTCAGTGAACATTGCTATCCTTTAAGAAATTCACTGTTGGAGAATTGAGTATTAGCAACTTACCAATCCATCAATTCTTCAGGAGAAGTTTCATCTATAATTTTACGACTTTTCATCATGTTTTGTTTTCAAGTAAAAGTTAGAAAGGATATTTTCCATCATTTGGATTTCCAGTAAATGTAAAAGTTAGTAAAATCACATTAGTAAATTAATTATATACAAGAAAAAGTATTCTACAATTTATATGAGAAAAAAAACACATACAAATACGAGTTGAGTTTTACACAATATATGAGTATGCTTGTTCAATGCATACTATAATATGACAAAAATAGAGGAAATCCGACAAAAGTCAATAAAATCCACTATGTTGTTATTATGACAATGAGGAAAAAGATAAATATATAATGAAAATATGTGAAGGAAATGAAATGTTGCAATTTCAGAAATATCTAAAGAAGAAAATTATTCCACAAATATAGGAATTTAACAAGGATTTACTCGGATTGGCTGGCACCAGATTCTCATCGATCTATGACACGAAACCATTTGTATGTCCCCTATATATATATATATATATATATATATATATATATATATATATATATATATATATATATATATATATATATATATATATATATATATATATATATATATATGGATCTATATTGTAGAAAATCTGAGCTTTGGAATGTGATAGACAATATTATCATATATAAGTTAGTGATACATTTTGACCTAGTGGTTATGCAAGTAGATTTTGAATTCAAAATGTCATAGACTTACGTTAGTTTTATGTGAGCAACTCAAATATCACATAACTATCCTACATGACAAGCATTAAAGCAAGGTTGCAAGCAAAAGTGTGATTTTTTTCCTTTTCAAGTTGAGTCTGATTGTGAGATCTCATATGATATTGCATTCTAATTGTCCCTACTTTCTAGAGTCCAAAAGTGTGGCACTTTCGGGAGTTATTGATAAGGCCAGTTCAAGATTGCCAATATCCATAAATTTAAGTTAAGAAGAGAAGGTCTTTATGGAACAATTTTATGATAACCTACAAAGCAAATGACTTACAACTTACATAGCAAAGGAACAACTAAACCGATGGTAGAATTAAGGAACAAGAATATTGACTTGCAAAATGAAAACTAATGGATATAGTGATTGCTAAAAATGCTCCTTATTACTAGCTCAAGACTCTGCCACTACTGCCATCAAACGGTTGTGTGCATCCTCACGTCTTGGGCCAAATTCACATCCAAATTATCATAACGGGTAGGGTCAAAGTCTGATCTGGTTGGGTTGATAGAGCTGGTAGTTGGGTTGCTCGGAGAAGCCAACTTCCTAGATCATATCATTACCCTCCCTTTCTAGAGGGAGCTTGTCCTCAAGATTTGGAAAGCCATTGTGGTTTTTCTAGGTATCTTTTTCTTTATCATTGTAGTGTGTTTGAATCAAGTATTGAGAGCGAAATCAAGAACTGAATGCGTTAAGAACACAGATGTAAATAAAACATGTTTGGCTCGTTGATTGCATCTGAACAAGTGCAAAAGAATACAAGAGACTAAAACACAAAAGCTCCAAAAGCTGCTCTCAACTCCTATACTTATGCTATTTATAGGGTGACATAGACACATACAAAAAATACGTAAGGACTAAACATTTAAGCTTCGACCTCTAAACCTGCCTTACATAATACATACATTCGAAGTACTTGACTTCGACATCGACACTACCTAGACCTAAATGTACTTCGACACCTCACTATATACTTCAAACCTTACAATATCCCCCTTAGTGAGAAGTGTCGAACTTATGCCACCATCCTCATGGTCTGGTGAAGTATCCGACTAACCTCCATATACCAGATAATTGTCTTTCGAATCTCATCTTTATCTTCTGCAGTATTCTTCTTACAATTGATGAGACGAACCAGAAGATTAGTATATTGAGAGTTTCTGTACCTCTCCACATCATAAGCTTGAAACAAAAATTTTGTCATTTTCCCATTCTTGTTCTTTCCAAGGAAAACAACTCCCAAAGGCTTATGCACAATCTCCCCATCAACATAGTCTTTATGACTAACATTTCCTTTTAGCATTGACTGTGGAACCTTCGACTCTCTATTTACTGCCATTGCAAGCTCGATATCAGTCACTGCCAAGCAATCATAGTAATTATTTATGAATACTTTGATATGAGCAAACCCAATAAAGAAATCATCCTTGTTGTTTTCCTGAAGCTTCAACACATCAACAGTGCTTAAAATCTTCGTTACATTGATAAGTTCATTTAAGTTCATCAGAGGATAATCAGCAACAGAGAAGCCACATGCCACATTATTCGCTCTGACCACATAGTATCGAAAATTCTACAATAAACCTTTGAACAAACTTTCTCTTGAAATGTTCAACACTTTGACAACCTTGACAGAAGACCAAACTTCCTCTTCCTTCTTCCCCAAAATAGCATGGGATCTCATCTTTAATCTCTTATACTCATCTTTGTATTCTAATTTATCAACCAGCTGATATTGAAAACCATCCCTTTGAGAGTTCACGGCCGTAAACCAGCTGATACCTATTCCTTAGGATACTCCTTATGAATAAATGAACGAGGAATAGCTGATTCTTAGGGTAGATCCTTAAGAATAAAGAAGATAATGGGGATGGGTAATTGGGTTGATTGTTTGATTGTTTAAACATAATAATTATATTATTGTGGGTTGAAAACCCTATGTACTCACTAGGTTTCCCAACCTGACACACTCAGTTTATTTATGTCACAGGTGTTGTTATGAAGTCACATTACACTAAGAGATTAAAGAGATGTAGATCACTAGTAAGTGTTGTTTATGCTTATGTTTCTGTATTGACAATGACATCCCAAACGTTTTAAAATAAATAAAATATGTTTCTTCGAAAAATTTTTGATAACATATTTATCATGTTTTTTTCTGGGAACAAATTCCACAACATTTTTATGAAAAGAAGTACTCTGATTTTTATAAAGCATAAACAAAATCGGTCTTTTCTGGCCGTGAAAATGGGGATGTCACAATACAGGAACTGGAACATCAAGAATATGCATACCCCATCTATTAAGTTGGGGTTTACGTATTATCTTTATTCCTTTTGATACAGATACCGCTTGTGGTGAAGATAAGGGCTCAGTAAAAACTTCTTCAATGATTGGTGGTTCACGAGAGTGATGAGGTCGATGAGCAGGCTTCTTTGTTCGTTTGAGAATACTTGTCTTCGATGGAACAACCTCCTTAGGAATTTCTTTTTCAACATTTTCTTGAATAGATTTTGTTACCTCCTTTTCTACTTGCACATGAACAGATTTAGGTTGTTCAGGCTTCTTCAGTTTCTTATAGACTTTAACAACCTTCGACATGCCTTCTGCCCCTTTTAGCAATAAAACCCCAACTTGAACATCCAAGTTAATAGTTGTCAAATAATGAACAAGAATTGGATTGGTAGGATCTACTTTTCGTAACATAGCATCAGGAATCCTAGCCACACTTGGAAATAGAATGGGATCGTTAGTAACAATTTTTGGAGGCTGATATGTCGTAAACTCCACTTTTGCATCCACCGATGGAACCAAAATCCCCTCTTTATCATAAAAATATCGAAGAATGAGACTCTAGTATCTTGCACAAGATACACCATTCGTGAAATTTGTATGATAAATTCCTATTCCAAATTCTTCCCACAACTGACTACCATAATCGATATTGAGATCATAGTAAAGACCTGCTATCATTGCATACACTTCCAATTTTCCATTACCAAGCCATGAACTACGACCAGTCAAACATCATAGAAAAATCCCAAATAAGAATTCCACACACAAGGAAAATCAGACTTACAAAAATGACTGATTCCGGTGAGTGGTGGTTGATAACCCATCTCATTGAAAAAGTAAACAATCTGTTCAGCCGTAACTTCATAAAATGGCCTGCATTGGAAAGCTTCATGATTGGAGACATAACAGTTGAAAGAACAGAGTGATTGAGAGCAACAATCAACATTTGTAACTGTTCAGGATACTGCATAACATCAGGTTGTACATGAAAGTTGGAACTTTGAATCTTCATCAACGTTTGAGAAGTTCTTTCTTCAGTGGTGGTGTTGGATGGATCAACATGACCAGTTGGTGTCGCCATTGTTAGGGTTTGTGAGAATTGGGAAAACATTATTATCTTGAAAGGAAATTTAGGAAAATTTGACCAGAGCGCATAAAGTCTTCAAATTAGACCACCAAATTCCTTTTATAATCAACGTAGAATTTGAATCGCCAACCAATGAGATTCTGCCACGTGCTGTCTCTAATAGTGGGTCGGTTTCCAGAAAAGTTTCCACGTCAGAAAAAGTGATGATCACAATTTCCTAAAAACCCATGAAAAACTGAACCGTCACATCCGCCAAACGTTTCGTTGATCCTAATGAGATAAGAAACGTCACTTGTTTCGAAATTTCACCATAGAGTTTCATCACCAAGTGAACATTTGACCTTCGTTATGAGGTAAAGCTCATTCTCTTTTGGGATTGGAAAGTGAAATCATATGCCAGACTTTGTGAAATTTGGTTTTTAGCTGGTATTACCCAAAACCTCGAGGATTCAGGTGCAAATGTGTGCCAAAGAAATGGTGGGAATCAAATTTAAAAAAATGTGTGTATAGTGATGTCAAATAACATTCGATGTAAAAGCAGTTGGATCCAGGGCAAAGATCACTTCATTCGACATCAAGAGAGATGATGAACTGCTTGTGTGTTTTCCCATGAAGTACAATCGAATACTCGTCAATGAGTATCGAAGGGCTTCTATTTTGCACACGCTTCAAAGGTAGGCACAGTTTTGTTCAAAACCACAACTTAACATAAGTGTGAGTTAAATGAAAAAAAATTACTTGTATGACCAGTGTAGTCAGGAACAATTGAGGATGAGAAAAGTTTCGAAGTGACAAGAGTTCGAAAAGATATTCAGACGAAAAGTGTATTCCAAAAAAAATGAAGAGTTAGATCCTGTTGGGAAAAAATGCCTTGGTTAAATAACATTTCGTCAAGATTACACATAACAAAAGGAGTATGATTTTGAATATCGAAATATGGTACTGAAACAAATGTTTCATTGTAATCTTGAACTTGATGTTCACCGTCAATTCTTTAAAATTTGGGATTGTTGGTTTTCACTATAATCACGGAAAATGATTTAGGATCATAAACAGAGACTTTTGTAATATCTGCATTCTGCCTGCCAGGGATGCCAAGGATATGCGGTGAGGTGTGTGATCGTGAAGACCAATTTTGGTGAAAAAGATTGGTTAAGAAAACACTGTGTGCCTCTGTGAATGATATTGACTTAGCAGAAATCTCTTTACTCAAAATAAGAAGACAAAGGTAGCTCTTTGAATGTGAATATAGCCTGATTGGCAAGGAACACTCATAGTGAGAGATCCATTAAGGCTTCGAAACACATTGAGTCTTTAAGGCTTAAGGTCAACATACAACTTCATGCTTCTAGGGACACCTAACTAGTGCAATGGTTCGAAGTTGTACCTATTCCGCTTTTGAATATATTCCATTAACCATTGGGCACCACAATATGTTGGTACATTGAGACACAGAAAAATGTTAAACACACAAAACAAAATAAAGAAAATCTTATTGGAATTTTGTTTTTTAGGATTTAAAGACAAAAACAAGAAAATCTTTTTGGAATTTTTGTTTTTGAAATTAAAAGACAAATATAAGGAAAAAAATTTGTAATTTTTTTTATAATACTGAAATAAAAAATAGTAAAATTTTACCAAACATTCGATGTAAGAAGTATTTACTTCCAGATAGTGTACATCGAAAAACATTTCTTCCTAGATAGCAAAGGTTGATCTGAACCATTCAGAGGCATTTTGAAAGTGAAGGTAGTCGAACGCTGAATGGTGAACAGTAACCTCTGAACACTCCAGCAATACATCGACTTCTATTGATTTATGATGATGACGAACCAGGAACTGAACTTGCATCAATCATTCCTAAACCATTTAAGATCCTTAGAAACAATTTCTCATCCAAAGGTTGTGTGAATATATCTGCAAGTTGATACGTCATTTTGACAAAATAAACCTCGATATTACCATCTTGGACATGATCCTTTATAAATGATAGCGAAGAGTTATGTGCTTTATCTTTGAATGTTGAACCGAATTATAGAAGATGTGTATGACACTTTGTAAATCACAATATAAAAATATTTTCTTCATATTGATTGCATAATCACGAAGTTGGCTTTGAATCCATATGACCTGAGAAGTGCAAGCTTCAGCAGCAACATACTCTACTTCTATTGCAGAAATCGAAACACATGTTTGTTTCTTCGATTGACAGCTAACAAGCTTCTCGTCCAAAAGTTGACATCCACTAGTTGTATTTTTTCTATCTAGTTGACACCCACCAAGGTCTACATCAGAAAACGCCTGTATGAAAAATCCAGGCTTCAATGGGTACCACAAACCCAACGACACAGTTCCTTTGAGATGTCGAAATATGTTCTTCACAGTTGTTATATGGGGTTCTCTGGGATTTGATTGATACCTGGCACAACTGCAAACAAAAAACATGATATTAGGTCTACTAGCAGTGAAGTACAATGGAGAACCTATCATGCTTCTATACAAAGTGAGATCCACAGCAGGCTTATCCAATGAAGGACCTAAGCGTGTGCCGACTGCCATTGATACTTTCAACTTTGAACAATTCGTCATACCAAATTTCTCAAGTAAGTTACAAGAGTACTTCTCTTGATATATGAAAATTCCTTCCCTACTTTTATGAATATTCACTCCTAGAAAATTATTTATCTTACCCACCATACTCATTTAGAACTTGCTTTTCATCATATTTTCAAATTCCCTAGACAACGAAGGGTCAGTCGAGCCAAAAGCAATATCATCTGTCAAAATAGAGTAGGATAAACTAATCCTTGTTTAAATTCAAAGAGTTTCAAGAAATTAGTAAGAGTTGCATTCCAGGCTCGAGGTGCTTGTTGTAAGCCATATACTGCTTTATCAAGTATGTAACAATGATCAGGAAATTTTTCATTTACAAAACCTGGTGGTTGTCTGACATAAACAATTTTTTCTAAGAATCCATTGAGAAAAGCGCACTTGACATCCATGTGGTATACATCAAAGTCGTTATGAGCTGCATAAGTAAGAAATATTCAAAAAGCCTCGAGTCTTGCGACAGGGGAAAAGGCTTCATCATAGTCAATACCTTATTGTTGCGAATATCCTTTTACAACCAATTTTGCTTTGTTTTGAACAACATTACCTTCTTTATCCATTTTATTTTTAAAAATCCATTTTAATCTAATAACCGAAACATCATCAGTTTTTGGATTTAGTCTCCACACCTTATTTCGTTCAAATTTAGCAAGTTCATTGCATTGAAAAAATCCATTCAACATCTTCCAATGCAACCTTAACTGTTTTTGGTTCATTTTAGAAATAAACACATTAAACATATAGAATTCTCGGTGATCATTCAGCATCTCGTTTTTAGGTCGAATTTGTGCACGCGTCATAACTCTAGCTTGAGGATCAATAAGAACCTATTCTTTTGGATGGTTTCATGTCCATATATCCATTCGGTGGATATGCAAGATCAAAATCCAAAGGTGCATCTTTGAATATTTCATCCGTTTCAGAACCTTCACCTGCATTAGACATATTATCATAAACAACATAAACATTATTAGAATTGTTATGCTCCCCCTCGACATCAGCATTAGGTATAGATCCGTTTAGCTCCCCCTAGAATAATGGATTTGGATTGTGATGCTCCCCCTCGACATTAGCATTGTCTTGTCCAATGTCCCCCTCGAATTGATATGTATTTCAGTCATGCTCCCCCTCAACAGTAGACTCTCAAGTGCTCCCCCTCCACTTGACTACCATGCGAAATAGGTAGACGTTCGACATGTACTTGTGAGGTTGATGTAGATTGAGAATCATCTTCTTCCCTAGTCACCATCGAATCATCAGAATGCTTCGATGCTTTAGGAATCTGATTATCTTCATCATGAACTTCAACAACTATCACTCTGTTTGGAACACCAAAATATAAATCATAATCAATATCGAAATATTTTACAATTGCTGACTCATCATTCATTTCTGTAAGAGTAGGCTTTTGTTTAAAAGTCTGTTCGACTCGTTTCACATGGTAATCATGGAAATTAAGATTGTATGTCTCATCAATCTTTCTTGTTCGCTTATTCAACACCTGATATGCTATAGAGTTATGTGAGTATCCCAAGAATATTCCTTCATCAACTTTTGACTAAAATTTCGAATGATTATCTTTGAGATTCATGATAAAGCAACTGCAACCAAAAACATGGAAAATTTTAACATTAGGCTTCTGATTGTTGATGATTTCATAAGAGGTGATGTTAAAACGACGATGAATGAATGAAAAATTTTGAGTGAAGAAAGCTGTTGAAACCGCTTCTGCTCAGAGATAATAAGGCAGATTTACATATGTTAGCATTGTCCTTGCCGCTTCACACAACGATCTATTCATCCATTCGACAACACCATTTTTATGGTGTGTAAGGAGATGAAAAATTAAGAATAATCCATAATTCAGTCAACAATGAATTGAGAGTTTGATTCTTGAATTCTTGGCCATTATCGCTTTTGATTTTTCTAACTTTCTTTCTCAGACTTAGTTAGATGTGCCTTACAAAATCTATCATCACTTGAGCAGTTTCAGACTTCTGAAGAAGAACGTAAACCCAAGTAAACCTTGAAACGTCATCAACAATTACTAATGTGTGTAACGTATATCATTTTTAATCCTAACAAACTTAAATAAAAACAAACACACGTAGGCAGTGTACCTATCGATAGTAGTTTAGTTTAAGCAAGTAGGGTATCGAACACAAGGAACGATAAATAATTAAAATTAATACTAATATTATCTAAATAAAGAAATTAATTAAAATGGGGGTTTTCTTTAGCTTTACATGACTATAAACTTAAGTAACTTCCTAAACACTTTAGCAAAAAGGCAATTAACAACTAAAAGAGGAACAAAAGACAACTAGATTCAATCAAATTAAAGAGACTTCCATTTAGATTCGATTCACTTATTCCTATGGTTGATTTCGTGGCAAGTGGAATGGATTAATATATCAATGGTTACCGATTTCTAATATTATTAGGTCCATGTTCAATATTACTAATTCTTTAGCAAAGAAGTTAATTCAAACAATGATCAAGTGATTAAACTAACAAGTTTCTTAGTGTCAGTTGGAACCAAGTAAGACTTGTAACATTAGTTAATCAAATTGGTTGGTTTAATTAACTCATATGAAGTTGGTCATCACATATGCTCACACATTAACTTACTTATTTTCTAGTTAACCCTAGGTTCATGTTCACTAATACTGGGCATACAATCTTGTTTTCAAAAAACTATAAGATTTATGCAATGAAGAAGATGTTCATGCAACTCAATTACTTAGTTATTAACTGAAACTAATTATCATTAACATGCAGTGATCTTTTAACAAGCTTAACAAGATAAAAAACCAAATCAATATAATCCAAGCCACTCAATCAAACCATATTCTTAATATCATCTACATCTAAACAGAAATAGGGATTTTAGCCCATAACTTCAGCAAAAACAATCATAAAATCGAAATCTAATGTTATAAACATGATTCAAAACAAAGATTAAGATAAAAGTGATACTTTAATGCCTTTGATCTCTTCAATCCTTAGACTCTAATTGAAATTCGAAAACCACAGCTTCTAAAAACCTCTCTAGCCTCCAAAAGTCGCTCAAAGCCTCTAGCATCAGTTAGGGTTTCAGGAGTAAACAATCTATACATAGATTCCAAAAATCATCTCAACTCGTCAAGTTTTTGGACCAAACTCATCGAATTCGTTTGAAATCAACATGTTCTTAAAACACGAAAGTCGTCCGAAATTGTGTTTAGTTTTCAGAACAGTTTGAATCTCGTCAACCCGAGTTACGAGTCAGGAGATATGGCCAAATCACTGACGAGCGCTCAAACTATCCAGCAACATCCTTCTTTCTTCAAAATCGAAGATCCAAACTTCCAATCGCCAATTCTGCTTCATTTTCCTTCCGAGCATGTCTTTGTTGCTGAAATGAGATTTAAACTAATTAAGTACCTTTTGTTCATTAAATGAGATAAAATCAACAAAAATTATTAAAGATAATGCATGAATTTTATAACTAAATATGCCCATATCAATGACCAATATGTACTTCTTCTAGTTGAGAGTCTCAACAGTCGAAGGTCCACAAAGGCCAATGTAAAGAAGTTCCAGAGGTTCGATGATCTAGTCGATGACGATAGGATGACCTTGACAATGTTGCTTTCCTTGTTCACATGTTGCACATAATGATTCATTATCAAATTTTAATACAGGTAAGCCGCGAACAAGATCATCTATAACCAGTTTGTTTAGATTCTTGAAATTCAGATGGGAGAGTTGTCTGCACCACAACCAGCTAAGATCTGATGAAGCTTTTGAAACTAAACAGACTGTGGGAACAACAACAATTGACTTCATGTCGAGTGTGAACATGTCACCTTTCCTTTTCGACTTAAGCTAAACTTCCTTCATTTCTTTATTTGAGATGAAACTTCCTTCTTCATCGAAGACTATTTGATTTACAGTGCCCACAATAAGTTGTGAAACACTTATCAAGTTGTGTTGTAGGCCTTCAACATATGCCACCCAATTGACTGTAACTTCCCATTCGTTAGTTTCCATAACCTTTCACTTTGCATTTTTGATTATTTCTGAACTACACAACTCTAACATTATCCAAACTTCGGAAGTCTCGCATATTCTCCTTTTGACCTGTCATGTGACGAGAGCAACCACTATCGATATACCAATGTTTATCGTATTTCTTGTCACATGGTACCTGCGATCAATCAAAAGAATTTAGGTCCCCAAGGCTTTTTGGGTCCTTGGATATTAGTTTGAAATGCATTATCAAATGAAGAACCTAGCACCCACTTTTATACTATCAATTAAATCAACTTAGACAGACTTGGGCATTGAAATGTAATCATTCAATGGTTTAGGTTCGACACCGACTTTCCTTTTTCCATCCATAGTTCATTGTGTGTCAACTTTTGTGTTCGAAACTGCTTTCCATCTTTTTGCTGACAGAGTCGATTCCAATGAGGATGAACTACCATTTTGTGATTCGTTCAAGTAGCTTTCGTAAGCATACTTGATTTGTTCTTCAGAGAACTTTCCATATTGGTATTGTTTCCCTTTTCCTTCGAGCCAATGGTTGATAGTCTTCACATTATTTTTCCCTTTCACAAAAGAAGCATTGATTTTCTGCTTTGACTCTGCATTTGGAAAGTGAGGTTTTGTTGGCTTAAAAGGTTCATATTTCTTTCCTTTTACTTCCAAGTTTTCAAAATTTCTTTTTGGAAATGAAGGTTTTGGAGAGTATTGAAACCAATTTTGAAAATGTTTGTTATAACCAACTGATGTTTGATTAAAAATGTTATGTCCTTGTGGAAAACTTCTCTGACCTTGAAATTTATTATAATTTCTTTGTTCATTGTTTTGTCCAACATTTCTTTGAATTTTGTTTTGAGATAACTTCTCATTCTGAGAGTTTGAAACAAAAGGCTTCGGATGATGATTTGAACAAAATTTCCATTTCTTTGTTTTTGAACAATTGGTGTTCGAACTGGTTTGTGAACATTAGATGGACCCTTTGGAAAATCATTTTGCTTTTGAATGGACTTATTTTGAACAAAAGTCTTATTTTAAGAAAACGTCTTAACTTGTTCAGATGACTTTTGTTTAAAATCTTTTTGTTTCTTAAAAGCCTTGACATTTTTCCAATAGACTTTGTTTCGTGCTTTTGACATCGAAACACCTTCCTCTTTTGCAACTTTTTTGAATACTTTCATTGAAAATTTGTGCTTTTGCTTTTTGAGTTTTCAAAATTGCTTCATTTATTTGTTT
The DNA here is from genome assembly GCF_051521515.1 of Lactuca serriola. Lineage (NCBI taxonomy): Eukaryota > Viridiplantae > Streptophyta > Magnoliopsida > Asterales > Asteraceae > Lactuca > Lactuca serriola. The sequence goes on along the minus strand of NC_136410.1, from coordinate 82,631,605 downwards.
ATGAACTTTTGATTTTTCAAACTTTACTTCCCAAACTCATTTCGGTTTTTGTCTCTGAAAAGTAGTTGAGTTCTTGTTAGGGCATTTTCGACTATGCTTTGATTACAAAAAACCATTCTTTTGTTGCAACTTTTTTGTCTTCTTCAACAATTCTGTTGAGTTCAGGATTCACATTATCACCATTTCCAGTGGTAACAAACACTTGCTTGGGGAACATAACTTCATCAGTGCACTTGAAATTCGGATAGACGAATGAGTTAGATTCAAGAAAATAAGGACCTTTTTCTTTCATCACCTTTTCAAACTATTATTTTTCCTCATAAACCTATTCGACAACAACTCGAGGAATAGTTGTTTCAATCAAAACGTAATCCTCATCACTATTAGTCTCATAGTCTTCGACAACCACATCGTCATATTCATGAACTTTCGATGTAGAGGGTTGGTTAGTATGAACCTTCTCCATTGAATCACAACAAATTTCTTTTCCCTTGGCCATCGAAGTGACATTAATGACAGACAATTGAGAGCAGTCAATAGTTTCCTCTTCCTCAATTTCACTGATATTGTTAGAATCATCTTCGATATCAACAAAATTTGTTGAGAGTTTAAAGTTGAAGTCTTAGTCATGTTTAAAATTTTGATTTGTTCAGTTTTAGTAAGAGTCTCATTCACAATATGCACTAATTCATTAGCATTCAAACATTCATCGATTCTAACAATTCCATAGGCATAACAATCATTAGGGACTTTATCGAATTCTGAGATTTTCTTTTCACAATCATAGGAAGTTGTATAGATTTTCTCTGTTTCGTATACTAAGAAAGGCAATAAATTCCTATGTTGTTCTTTTCATATTTCTGAGGAGTGATGAAGATCAGTTAGTTTTTCATACAATCTTTTAGCACTGTTATAGTAAATATTTCGTTGTTTCATTAACATAACATTATCTGCCCTAACCGAATCCCTATCTAGAGAAATATTATCCAGTTGTAGGTCTAGACTATTTATTCAGCTTCTATTAGACTCCAAGTGTTTTTTATTATCTAGCTACAAATATTTTTGATCTCTCAGCTTCGCTACTAACAGAAATTAGCATGTCAATAACATAAGAGAAAGTATTATCAAAATCAGATAAAACAGTAATATAAGATCTTGAAGGAATGTTAAAAGATTCAAGAAGAGTACGTACCTTCGATGTCATAAGAGATTTGTCTACTCCTGTTGACATAAATCATTTCCCAGTAATTTTTTCCAATTTGAACTGCCTTCTTCGAATCTTGCATACATCGCGCCATGGGTGGGGTTTCTCATTTCTTCATCGTTGGAACCAGATGACCAAATCGGGTAGGTTCCATCCCCTTCAACTCCTCCCTTCACAACCAGTGACAATCCTTTAGTCCTTGATCTCACTTCTTCCAACATTTTGACATAATATGCCTCATCTTTAACTCACTCCTTCTTCTCCTCTTTCTTTCTCAGCATACAATCTACTGCCAGATGGTTCGCACAATTACAGTAATTGCAATCGAGCCTTGAATCTCCTTTTAACTTCATCTCATCCTTCTCAACAACATTCTCGCTCTCTTCCTTCTCTTCCTTCAACACCACTCTCATTCCTTTCCCAGATGAAGTGTTACTCTTGAAATCATTGTTGGCTTTGTATTTCTGATTGAAAGGCTTCTTAAAGAACGTTTTCACTTTATTGTTGGAATAGTAAGCCACAACCTCATCCTCCGAACTAACCAAGAATCATTCATCTTCAGAAGTAACTCGCTCAGCAACCTCGATCTCAAAATCCTTCACTGACACCTTCGACATCAAGGCCACTGGACCTCCTAGATTCTGAAGGGTTTTGAGCATTCTAACACTCCTATGGGGTACATGTAACCCTAGATACCTTGGATCTATGTTTTCTCTATTATAAATGCAAACTTTCAATTTTCCAAGGTTTCACTCTAACTAGCATACTATGAAGTATATGTAATACAAAAAACTAGTAGAATGACATACCTTTACTTGTAGCTTGATTCCTTGGAGCTTTAAGAGCCTAGCACCCCAACTGTGATGCTTCAAATGCTTCACACAACACCACCAACAATGGAAGAACTTGAGAGAAGTTTACTTGCACTCAAAATCGGCTAGCCCTCTTTCCTTTCACTTAAGTGCCAATTTTGGTAGCCTTAGGGTCTCTTATATAGTATGGCAAACTAGGGTTACACCATGTAAACCCTAATGACCTTCCATATCCCTTATGCTCCATGGGTTAAAACGTCCATGGAGTATCCATGGGTTACCACATCGGTTTAGCCTAACATGAAGAACTATGGATCATAAGCCCACTTTATAAGAATGAATGATTTACCAAATCAACCCCTTATATTTAATTAGTCTCTTTTGATCACAAAATTAATTCCAAATTAATTCTTGATCACTACTAATTAAATAATATGATTTCATATCAATATATTAGAACTTATAATATATTAATAAATCATAAATATCCTCTTCTCAAAAGTCCATCCTTACAAATTGTTCTGGTGCTATGCAACCCACATGGAGCATGCTACTCTTGGGTCAAGTGCATACCAATTATAGTTATAGGCTTAGACACTAAATCCAACAGTCTCCCACTTGGATAAGTCTAATAATTATAACTGCAAGTACGACTTAAAACACCGACTAGAAAACGTAGCTCTTAAAATCCTCTGTCGAACTGAGATGCTCCATTTTAAATAAGTGATCATATATATCTCTGTTCTCAAGATATCAGCTGGACAAATACATGGAACAACGTCATACTTATTTGTCTAGCAGTTTGTTTCCCGATTTCCGATTTGTTTGACAAAGAACTTAATCAAACACATCAATTGAGTTCTGACCGGGCCCGGCGCATAGGTCAAACCAAAATCATTGAAGGGCACAAGATATCACTTTTAATCCTCCAAGGACTAAAAGGAACAGATAAACTTCGACCGTATATGCTTGTACTAACTATTCATTGAATCATACAGAACAACATGTTTTATAACATCAAGTTACCAATGCGTTTTCGTACTATAAATGTACAACCAACTCATACTCAACAACTCGTATATCTAGGTTTGAAGACTTATATGATATTATCGTCTCACGATCACTCGAGATAAATTCCATGAAGTGATATAAGTGAGTGCGGGTTGAATCCAATACTCAGACCTTATGAGCACTCATGAATGTTGCAGCAACCATTGCTATGTCTAATACAATTAATTCAGACAAATCTACAAGACAAATTCATGACAGTCTTGATTCAATACCTACTTCCAACGTATGATCGACTGTGGATAGTTTAAATAATATAATTATTCTGGAAGTCAAAACATGCAAAGTGAAACAACAGTAAATGAATGACACAAGACAGTCTCATACTAGTAAATAAAAAGCACCTTTTATTTAAACATCAAATGTCAATTACATTTCAACTATTACAAGTTTTGAAAGCTATCTAATCATTAAAACTAATATCATCCTTCAACCCGATGCACCTCGCATTCTGTAAATGCTTAACCCTGCTCAGTCCCTTCGTGAGGGGATCTGATGGGTTCTCATCTGATGATACCTTCTTTGCCATGAGGAGTCCTTCTTTTATCCGATGTCTTATGAAGTGATATTTTCTGTTGATGTGCCTGGATCTGCCATGATCCCTTGGTGCCTTAGCTAAGGCAACCCCACTCTCGCTGTCACAGAAAATCTCCATAGGCTCCTTTATAGCTAGTACAACTCCAAGGTCTCCAATGAAGTTTTTCAGCCATATTGTCTCCTTCATTGTCTCGCTTGCTGCTATGTACTCTGATTCGCAAGTTAAATCAGCTATTGTCTCCTACTTGGAACTTTTCCAAGTTATTGCTCCTCCATTCAGGTAAAGACCCAGCCAGACTGAGAGCAGAAATTATCCTTGTCGGTCTAAAAGCTAGCGTCACTATACCCCACGACTCCGATGTCATCACTCCCACCGAGGGTAAGAACCCAGTCCTTAGTCCTCCGCAAGTACTTCAGAATCTTCTTTACTGCAGTCCAGTGAGCCTTGCCAGGATTCCCTTGATATCTGCTGACCATGCTCAAAGCAAAGGTCACATCAGGGTGAGTACAAGTCATAGCATACATGATCGAGCCAACAACGGAAGCATATGGTATTCGACTCATTTCAGCTATCTCAGCCTCTGTACTCGGGCACTGAGTTTTACTTAGTTTGGCATTACTCTGGATTGGTAAGTCACCTTTCTTGGAATCTTGCATGCCGAATCTTTTCAACACCTTATCCAAGTAGGTACTTTGACTAAGTCCAATTAGTCACTTACTCCTATTTCTCGATATCCTTATCCCAAGAATATAGGCAGCTTCTCCGAGGTCCTTCATAGCGAAACACTTCCCAAGCCAGGACTTAATCTCCTGCAAGGTTGAAATGTCATTACCTATGAGAAGTATGCCATCCACATACAACACCAGAAAGCAAACTATGCTCCCACTAGCCTTGACATATACACAGGACTCATCTTCGCTTCTCGAAAAGCCAAACTCTTTGACTTTCTCATCGAAACAAAGATTCCATCTACGAGATGCTTGTTTCAATCCATAAATGGATTTCTCAAGCTTACACACTCTATTAGGGTACTTTGCATCGACAAAACCCTCTGGCTGACTCATGTAAACATTCTCATCCAACTTTCATTTAAGGAAAGCGGTTTTGACATCCATTTGCCATATTTCATAATCATGAAATGCAGCAATGGCTAGCATAACCCTAATAGACTTAATCTTCACTACTGGCGAGAAGGTCTCATCATAATCAACTCTCGGAGTTTGAGTAAAGCCCTTTGCAACCAGTCGCACCTTATAAGTGTGTACTTTCCCATCCATCTCGGTCTTTTTCTTGAAGATCCATTTGCACCCGACTGTCTTAAGACCCGGTACATTGTCAACCAAGTTCCAAACTTGATTGTCATATGTGGACTGAATCTCGCTGTCCATAGCCACTTTCCATTTAGCATACTCAGGGCCTGCCATGGCTTCCTTGTAGCTGTTAGGTTCATCCAAATTTACCAGTGTGCTATCACTGATAAATGTATCACCCTCAAATGTTATATGGAAACCATATAACACAAGTGGAACACTAACTCTACTAGAACGCCTTAGAGGTATAGACTGGTCAATTGACTCAACATGAGTTCCTTCCTCAGGTTGATTGCTAGTGTTTGAGGTTCCTTCACCGCTTGACTCTTGAAGTTCTTTGAAGTCAATTTTCCTCCTACTGTCTCCTTGTCCTATGAGCTCTCTCTTGCGAAAGACTCCTCTCCTCGCAAAGAAGACAACATTGTCACTCGCTCTGAAGGGCCCACACACATCGTTGTGTATGAGATCCAACAAACCCTTACACCTTTCACAAGTACCAGTGAAGGGTGACTTATTCATCTTTCCAAGTAAGCAAGACTCGCAAGTGTCATCCAACCTTAAGTCGAATGTCTCCAAAAATCCAGCCTTTTGGAGTTGGCCTATGCGCTTCTTGCTGACATGTCCAAGACGACAATGCCACAAGCATGCTTTATCCAATTCATTGGAAGAATCGATATGCAACACATCATTTCCTAAGTTGCCTACAACATTCACAGTTTCATATACACCATTACAAGGTAACTCTTTAAAATAAAAAAACACCATTATAATAAGCCTTTATAGCACCAATTTCATTATCAAATGAAAAACTATATCCTTGTTTGTACAAACCATGAAAGGAAATAATATTTCTTGCCATATCAGACGAGTATCAACAATTATTCAAATCTATTTCTAACCCACTACTAAGAAATAAAGAGTAAACTCCAATCTTGGTGACAGGTGAAACCTTCCTATTCCCCGTGATCAAGTCTATGTTCCCGTGCTCCACATCCTTACTTCCTTTTAGGCCCTACACATTAGAACAAATGTGAAAACCACAACCTGTGTCATGAACCCAAGAGTTAGAATGTGATGAGTTTTTAGATAGAATAGTATAAATACCTACATGGGTGGGTTTAACCTTCCCATCTTTAACATCCTGCAAGTATTTGGGGCTGCTTCGCTTCCAGTGCCATTTTTCATGACAGTAGAAACACTCTGCTTCTTTAGGAATGGAAATGGGAGCAACAGAACTAGCATTGGTCCCACTTGAAGAGGATCCATCAAGAGACTTTCCTTTGCGGCTCTTTGAGGGAGTCTTACTCTTCTTCCCTTTTCTTTGTCCAATTGCCAGAACAGGGGTGGTGGTAGGAGTAAAAAAAACCTATTTACCTTTGATACCACTTTCGGCAGTCCAAAAAATCCCTTGAAGTTTGCTAAGTGTGACCTCCTCCTTGTTCATATGATAGATCCTTCGGAACTGATCATAACATGGAGGTAAGGAGTGTAGAATGATATCTATATCCAGCTCCTTAGGAAAGTTCACATTCAACTTTAGCAGACGGTCCACAAACCTTTGCATTTCATGCAAGTGGCACGTGATGGGTTCACCATCCTTCATCCTGGTTGTTATCATGGAAGAGATGATTTCATACCTCTCTTGACGAGCACTATGATGGTATCTTTCCATCAGGTCTTGGTGCATCTTAGAAGGGTAGAAGTCCTCATAGGACTTTTGGAGTTTAGTTGTCATGGTGTCCAACATTATACAAGACACCTTGGTGGCATCCTTCTCATGAGTCCTAAACTCAGCAATCTCCTCAGGAGTAGTAGAAGACTCATCAATTTCTTTGAGCTCCTTGTCTAGGACATATTCCTTGTCCTCATAGCGAGTGACCATCCAGATGTTCCTAATCCAATTATTGAATTTGGAACCATCAAAGATGACTCTCCCACAAAGGTTCATGATAGAGAAAGAGCCATTAGGGTTTGAGCTAGAAGCAGTGTTGGAAGACATCTCAAAAGAAATAAAGACAAGTTTATATTAGATAAAGAGTCCTTAATGAACACCCAATATGAAATATTAAGGCTAGGACCCAACACAATATTTTACAAATTGGAAGACGGATGTCGTAATCCAACTTGCAAAATATTTGAAGGTAGGTAAATGACGATTTACCAATTTCCACCATGAAAAACGAAATAGTTATTAAGTTTTAATTGGATTGAAACTCCTAGATCATTTGAGATTCATTGAAAAATTCAATGGCATGTTTAAATCTCGATTATGCCCTTCAGGTTTGTGACTGGGATACCGAGGATCACAAACAAGGTGTGAATAACCATGCAAAATGTGCTTTGTACTCCCGGCTTTATCACCCAATCAATTTTCCGGTTAACCACACACGCTCCATTGATCTTATGATAAACATCGAGCCACCATTTGCCATCCTTACTAGTCCAAGTTAATGTGTTGGTTAACCACACACGCTCCATGAACAACTTGACAAGGTGCAAAGTGCAATTTTCATGAATTAGCATCAATTTCACATTTTCCTAAAGTAACTAAGATTAGGAAATTTAAAAAAGAGTTAGTTACTTTATTATTATCATTATACTTTTAATGAGACTTATAATCCTATCCTACCCATTTGGCTAACGACCCTCCACCAGTCAAGGAAGCGGTGGGTGAGAGTGGACACCCATTAAACTGTCATTTTATAGGCAGTAACCTTATCCCCCCCCCCCCCTTATAGACCGGCTTTGTGAATGAGGTCTACTAACGGGTATGACTGACATGATCTTATATATATATATATATATATATATATATATATATTAACTTATAATACTATAAAGTATAAGGGTTGAATTTTAAATTTTTAAAATTCTAGGGTTTGGAATTAAAGTATTCTAAAGTGACTTTACAAATTCCAAAACTTGAGGGCAAGTTTTGAAACTTGTCAAAACTTTTCAAGTCCATAACCTATGAGTTTTAATGTCTTTTAAATAAGTGACTTTTCATTTTCCATAACTTGAGGACAAGTTATTGAGCACATCAAAGGCCATTAAGATCATCAACTAAACTAACAAGCATGTCAAGTAATGTCCATGATCTAGCTTAAACTCATATGAACAAGACAATTCATATCAAACAAATTTCATGTAATTAACCTAAAGATATAAACTAATACAAAACATAAAACTTTGATAATTATCTTTTAAATTAGATTAGCATGATTATTACCACATCAAAAACAGGTTTATAAGTTCAAAATAAAAGTTTAGGGTAATGATTTCTAGTCCAATCCCATCCGTAAAACTCAAAAATCTACTCTCAGGAGCACCAACTCGTTGAGTACATGAACTAACTCGTCGAGTTGATCAGATTTGTGAGGGGACTCGGCGAGTCCACTGTCCAAAAAGTAGAAAATCGATTTTTGAAGCATTAGAAAGTAAGTAGCATCAAGTATAAGTAAGAAAAAGCCTAGGCTCTGATACCACTGAAGGGTTTTGAGAATTCTAAAACTCCTATGGTGTACATTCAAACCTAGATACCTTGAGTCTATGTTTTCTCTATTATACATGCAAACTTTCAATTTTCCAAGGTTTCATTCTAACTAGCATACTATGAAGTATATGTAATACAAAACTGTAGTAGAATGACATACCTTTACTTGTAGCTTGATTCCTTGGACCATTAATTAAGAGCCTAGCACCCCAACTGTGATGCCTCAAATGATTCACATAACACCACCAACAATGGATGAACTTGAGAGAAGTTTACTTGCACTCAAAATTGGCTAGCCCTTTTTCCTTTCACTGAAGTGCCAATTTTGGTAGCCTTAGGGTCTCTTATATAGCGTGGCAAACTAGGATTACACCAGGTAAACCCTAATAACCTTCCATATCCCTCATGCTCCATGGGTTAAAACCTACATGGAGTATCCATGGGTTACCATATGGGTTTATCCGAACATGAACTATGGATCATAAGCCTACTTTATAAGAATGAATGATTTACCAAATCAACCCCTTATATTTAATTAGTCTCTTTTGATCACAAAATTACTTCCAAATGAATTCTTGATCAATACTAATTAAATAATATGATTTCGTATTAATATATTAGAACTTATAATATATTAATAAATCATACATATCCTCTTATTAAAAGTCCATCCTTACAAATTTTTCCGGTGCCATGCAACCCAAATGGACCATGCTACTCTCAGGTCAAGTACATACTAATTATAGTTATGGTCTTAGACACTAAATCCAACAGATTCATCTTCCCTTCTTCAGCTATCTCATTGATTTTTCTCTCATGAGCTTTTAGCACATTATACAAGTCTCCCAATGAATAGCCATCAGAGCTTTTGCTGAGTATTTATCATCAAGTGGATATTCCTACACTCTTTTCGAAGTCCCATCAAGAATGTAAGATTATATTCGAGAGTTGAGTGTGCAACTCCATATCGATTACACTTGAATATCAATTCATTCAAACGATCGTAGTAGAGTAATTTGGTTTCGCTGTCCTTTTGCTTTAATTCACCAAGTTCCAATAGACACTACTTCACAAAGATCTTCTTCGTCTTCTTACTTCCTTGATACTTTTCTTTCAAAGTATCCAAAATATCTTTTGCTGATTTCCATCCCCAAACAAAATTGTAATCAACCAGTGGACGAGCACCGCGAAGTTCACGCAAATACTTCTTGTCATTTTCTTCATACTTATCCTTTTGTGATGCCATTCCAGAAGTTGAACCAACATTTTTGACTTGATCAAACATATATGGACGATAATTTCCCTTAGTGATACATCTCCATAGATCCTCATCAATCCCGTTGAGGTAATCCTCCATGTGATCTTCCCATTGCTCCAAGTACTCTAGAACAAGCATTGGAATCTTAGTCGAAGATCCAAACAGATGAGAGAAACTGGACATTATGTTCATGTTAAAATTCGCCAATGTTATACGGACTGAAATTACGATAAGATTCAGAATAGGAGATCTAACAGATGAATCTTTCAAATAATGTTCAGAAAATACTCAATCAATCAAACGATTGCAGAATCCTAACAAATCACTCAAATAGAACTAGTTTTCTTAATCAAAAGTGCGGAAATCTTTTCAGTCAAAAAGAACGATTCAAAACTTTTTAAAAAGACAAGAAAACCATAAATGATTGATTGTATCCTGCTCTGATACCAAATGTAGTGTGTTTGAATTAAGTATTAAGAACGAAATAATAAACTGAATGCGTTAATAACATAGATGTAAATAAAATCTGTTTGGCTCGTTGATTGCGTCTGAACAAGTACAAAATAATACAAGAGAGTAAAACACAAAAGCTCCAAAAGTTGCTCTCGACTCTTATACTTACCCTATTTATAGGGTGATACAAACGTATACAAAAAAATATGTAAGGGCTAAACATTAAGCTTCGACCTCTAAACCTGCCTTACATAATACATACATTTGAAGTACTTGACTTCGACATTGACACTACCCATACCTAAATGTATTTCGACACCTTATTATATACTTCGAACCTTACAGTCATTACCATTTGTTGGATTTGTGGTCGAGACGATACATGATCGTAGGAGGGACACGTGGTACACCTGGTGTATGTGAGCCTCTAGTGGAAGCTCCAGATGATACAAGATTTGAGTAAAGTGGAATTCTTGCAAAATTTTGAGGTGAAGAAATGGATGTTTTGGTATAGGTAAATGGTGGTGGAAATACACCAAGCCATGGTGGATGTAGGAGTTGGTTTGTTGTGTTGGTGATTGTTCTTATGACGACCCAGATATTCTAAAAAAAATCAGAATTCTATTAACTCATAAAAATAAAAACATTTTATATCCTAGGAAATAATCACGGGTTAAATATAAATTATCATAAAAGAACAACAAGGACAAATAATTAAAATAACAACCTAGTCTAAGTCCTTGTGCTCTTGTCTTGTCATCTCCTCTACTACCTTGCCTACTGCTACTTGAACCTACAAACCATAAAACATATCTACAACATCAGACACTATGTGTCACTCTAGTAAGCCATTATTCTATCTTTTCTTATCTTTCTCTTCCTTCTCTTTCTCATACTCTGTCATCTACGCTCTTTCACTTAATAGCATACACTATTATTCTTTTCTCTTCTTTCATTTATCTCTTATACTCTACTCTAATATTTCTTTCTCCTATTTCCCATGCTCTTCTCTTTCCTTCTCTTACTATTTATTAGCCTCTTCTAAGGCTCTTCTCATTCTCTTCCCATACTCTATCTTTGTCTCTACTATGTCTATTCTCTACACTATCTCTTATTTGCTCTTTCTTTACTCTACTCTTTCTCTTCTCTATCTCATATCTAATGCCTCAACCTTTTGTTCTCATCTAGACTACACAGTCACATCTCATATCATACTCTAAGGGACCAACATCCCACCATCATTTCCATGTATTCTCATATGGTCTTACTTCTCACTCTTACAATCCCTCGTGGATCCTTAATCTTTCTTCTTCTCTTGAATCCATCACATAGTCCTTACTCTTAACCCCTCACGGGTTATCTCTAAGTTCTTACAAAGAACGCTCTTGTCTTGTTAGTCTCATGGAACCATTCTTTTCTAACCATAACCAATTTGGATTCCTGTACGAATCATATATCTACATTCCCAAAGGGAATCATCATATTTTACCCAGTAAGGACATAAGCTCATTCCCGAAGGAATCATACTCTTGTCCCCATAGGGACCATAACCTTTTCCCCAAAGGAACCTCTATATCTTTTCCCCGAAGAAACCATACTCTTGTCCTCGAAGGAACCTCTATCTCTTTTCCCCAAAGGAACCATACTTTTGTCCTTGAAGGAACCTCTATCTTTAACTCTCTATCTTTGTTATGTGACTCATCACATAACACTTCCCATGGACAATATATATATATATATATATATATATATATATATATATATCATCAAGAGATCACTTAATTTTTCTCTTTTAGTACTTAATTCATTAAGTATCTCATCTCTGTCTATATATAATAATATATAAGTATTATACACAATACCAATAATGTCTAGTCATACATTCTTACTCTTATGATTATACTGTATATATTCATCTTCTTTTACTTTCTATTATCTCTTAGGTGTTACCAAATACCCTTATCATCTCTAGTCATGCATAGGATTATATTTCATATAATAATATTACTCCTTTATATACTCTTATGGGTATTACTTAAAATACACATATCCCTTCCTTATACATATACACATGCTTTGGTTATACATACATGCTCAGGCACATGGTCTTACATGTATATCCACAAACACTTAACCTCACATATGGTTATAATTTATATAACCATATATTTCCTTTCTCTTTTCCATGATCAAATGCATTACTCTAACATACATAAACATACATACATATATAAATAAAATGTATAAAATAACTCAAAAAGAGAGAGAGAGAGAGAGAGAGAGAGAGAGAGAGAGAAAGGGTAATAACTCACCTTATCAGTTAGTGAAGATTAATTGTCCTACTTTGGATCCTTTCTTCAATTGATGCATATTGATCCATATTCTTTGCTTTTAGGCCTATTCATACATGCATACAAGCATCTTTATACTTGTCTTATCCTGTTAAGATCTTAATGATTCTTAAGGTAAAAATGACCACCTAATTGATCAAAATTGTATCTTTGCATTATTTGTCTCTTAATCCCAATCAATTAATGAATTAAGTACCACATAATATCAAATTCATTATAATCTATCATCTAATGCATCAATTAAACATGATCACTTGTTAGTGTTTCAAACCCTAACTCTTATTGGATTGATTCCACTATAAGAATCAATTTCTAAGATTAACTAATGCATACAGACACTCTCAATAGCATCATAGTTAATTTACAAGCTAATCAAGCCAAGCAATCTAACTAATTCATCAAAACACCATTAAGCCCTAATTAGCTTAATTATGGAGAATATGATTATCTCACAAGATTTCCATATTAAATCCAATCCATAAACACCCTAGACCGCCTTTTGTCCTTTTTTCCTTCTCCAAATCATTGGAGCTTCACTTAGGAGGGCTTAGGGTGTTAAAGGACGAGAATGAAGGCTTAACAACATTTTCATATAATGTGACACTATGCCACGACCATCTATTTATTATGTCATGGTAGCCAGTTGACCTCACTCAATGGCAGCCATTTAATCCACCGTGTCGTGGAGATCTGTATGCTATGTCGTAGTGCTCTTCCTACACTAGCATCCTAATTTGACCACCGCGTTATGGCACCGATTTATCGCACCTTAGGGAAAAGTGCATTGCCTTTCCATCTTAAGAACAAGTCTCTCCTTGCTATGGGGAACTACCCACCGTTCTGCCTTAGCTGTTTGACAACAACTCATTGGCTGATTCCATTCCATCTTTTGGACAATTTTATCCCAACTTCCAACACACATAACTTCTTCGTTTCTAACTTGTTTTCTATGATCGTTTTATTAATGAAAAATTGGGAACATACTCTACAAATCCTTTAAGCCATTTTGCACTGCCTTAGTACGGTTCTTAATTGTTAAAGCACAAAGTTTGACTAAAAACATAAAATTTCCCATTTTACCCTTTTAGCCAAAATGCAGCTTCTTATGCATTCTTTCGCTTGAACTTACTTATCTAACCTCTTCTAAGTGACTTAAACTCATTTTGGCTAGTTTCATGAAGTCACAACTTCATAATCTAATATTTTTCTCATAATTGTCCATTTTGCCTTTTGGTCAATATTTGACTAAAAGTCAACTTTCTCTAAATTGTAGATTCTTACGGTTCCAGCCAAGCACTTCTCATGGTTGTGCATTGATTGTAATCCCCGGTTAACTAAGGAAAAGTGGTAGTGGATATGGATCCCCAACATGACTTAGGGCATCTTCTACTTTGTTCTCTATCGGGCTTATAATGGACTTCAAAGTCATAGCTTTACAATTTTGTGGCCTACTTGCGTTGGTCTGTTTTTGTACAATTTGCTGACTATATGGTGAAGGATTCTTTCCTCCATGGAGAATCACAAATGGCGACCTACCCGGTATCATCACCACTTATTTTATAACTTTTGTGACTATGTAATGTTTGCACATATAAGTGGGTGTGAGATGTACACTGAGGAATATCGTTTTGGTAAAAGAAAAAGGCAATTTTGTTACCTTATTGGGAGAAAACAATAACTATGCATGTTATAGATGCGTCATTTGTGACATAAAATATCAATGTGAACTTTAGGGAGAGAGAGAGAGAGAGAGAGAGATATAGAGAGAGAGAGAAAGAGAAAGAGTGAGTGAGTGAGTGAGTGAGAGAAAGAGCATTCATAGGTATATCATGGCGAGTCGGAGGTAATCAAAATCACTAGGAGTGATTTCTATTCCATTCAATTTGAGTATTATTTTGGAGTAGATGTTTAAGTAGGGAGATGTTGTGTGTATAGTTCTATACATGTAATAGCTTGTAAGGCTGATGAAACCATGAAGACCAATAATGATGGAGGGAATTGTCCAATCCTCTGGGAAAACATTTTGGATCCATGGTGACACCATTCTTGGAGATTTACATGACCAGTGTAATGGATTTCCATGACCATTAAGGTACACTTCAATAGCTTGGAAAAGTATCAATTTTGCATATGGGCGTCAAAAACATAACAGAGATGCTCATAATATGTTTCGTGCAGCATGATATAGATGTGTATGATGTCGAAAAACACAAGAAAAAAGTGACATGGTGAGGAATTCATAATTATCATCTACCATACGGAATGTTGTTTTGTATGTATCAGATCTGTTGACATAGATTTGGTTGTAACATGCACAAAGGTGTGTTTTAGAAAATAATTGGGCATGATGAATCTCGTTGAGGATTTCATCAACCGTGGGTATAGGAAAACAGTCCTTCACTAATTATGATAGCATTAAGGGAACGAAAGTTGAAAAAAAAGCACCACTTGTCATATTTCTTTTTACTAAGGATGGTAGATGAAGATAATGGTTTATAACTTGGTTTGACGATATCTCCCTTTAACATGTCAGAAAATAGGTCAGTCATGATTGTATTTTGGTAACTGAGTAGCAGTATTGTCGTATGCTAACCGGTGTGACTTTAGTTTGAAAGGGTATATGGTGTCATGTGATTATGTCATATCCATATATTAGGCCTATGATTTTTTCCTCTTTTGATCAGTAATTAAAATTTATGAATACAAATAAAATAAACTTAAATAAATAATAAATGAATTATATGATAAATTTCATGAATGTTTTGAAATATAAATGGTGATACCTAAAAAAATAAAGTATTGGATCATAAAAATGATATAGATTAAAGTTGAGGGACTAGTTTTGCCAAATAGACAATTTGATGAATAGTTGTTAACTTAGTCAGTGACCAGTTAACTAAAAAAAGATGATTATTGAGATCAATGTGTGAAAAGAGAACTTCCATAAACTAGTGGGTTAAATGGTGTCAAATCTAAGAAGAATGAAAGTTAGGTGGAGTAAATATGTAAAATGACCAAAGATGTAAATGGTAGAGGGTTTTTTCCTCATTTAAAGAGGGAAGAACGTGTTTAAGAGGAAAGAGTGAGATAAATGGCGATTTCTATGGAGCAAAAGAAGATATAGAGTTTTTGTTGAGAAATCAAGTTAGGGTTTGATGATAAGAAGAAACATCACGCTTGGGAGATGAAATTTATCTTCTTATTATGTTGGTTTTAAACCTGTGGTTTGGGGTTGAAGCCCAAATCCAATAATGTAAATTAATTGATGAACTAGATGATAGATTCATATTATATTTTGGTATTTGAACTCCTTTTATTCATTGAACTAACCCTAATTGGTTTGATGGACAATTGGTTAAGGTTTTGAGCTCCAAGCTCAATTAATGGTGGAATTCTCTAGTTATGGATTTAAATAAGTTTTAGATGTTTAGATCACTCTTTAAATCACCATCATATTTCCATTTAATCCTTGAATGGTTAAAAGCTATCATCAATGGTGGAAATGAGTAATTCAATATTTAGCTTCATGTTGATTTGTACCTTGGCTATGATGAATTGTCCTCTAGCCTTTATTCATAGTTATGGAATCAATTATAGAATTAGTATGTGTTTGGTTGATTGAAATAATGAAATAAATGATTAAAATCCTATGATATGTGAATTGGACTGTTTTTTAATCATTGGAGTAATTAATATGTTAATTACTTGATGCACTCTAAGTTAGATCAAGCTTAGAGGAATTTCATGGATCGAATACACAATTCCATTCCATGGATTCCAATGACTAAGCTCCGTGACTTAATTGAATGTTTATAAATGTATAATGAGGAAATTATGGTTAGAAAATATCATAAATGAATCATTGTTGATGAATTAGTCATTATGATCTTTTAGGATCTTTCTTGGTAATGTGAAGTTCATGTAATAAACCTTAAAGCATATATGGCCTCTAAAGGTATTAATGATTAAGTTATGAAGTGTATGTGACTCAATTGAGTTCATATAGTGTTAAGGATCTTTATTTGTGTTGGAATAGTGTCCACTGTCATTACTATTTGGTAATACTTATATTAATAATTGTGTCCTTTTGGGTTGCCCTTAATGGTCCAAATAGTATTAGAAGGTTATCGGAGAGAGATGTAAATAGTTTATTAATTCTTCATTGGATGATAAATTAATTAGAAACTATTTTGGAGTTAACTCAAAAGAGCATGGACTAAATGTTAATTATTTAATAGTTGAATAATGGTAGGTTTTGGATCCATCTATGTGGAGGATGAAAATTAGCAAGGATAACCATTGGAATTTTCGTCCAAGGCTATACAAGGAAGGAATTTTAGATAAACTGGATTACTTAATGACTATATTTATTTAGTTACCGATTCAAATCTGTTTTTTTTTTTTTTCAAGCAACCAGGAACACCAAATATCCCTCCTTGGCACCTTATAAAATTGTCCCACTCTACATCTCTAGAGTCTCTCTTCTCCCTTGATTAATTCCCTAGTAAATCCCTATTGTTCTAAGGGTTAATATTCTAAAACTAATAATTTGGAGTTATTTCGTGTAAACCGTTAGAGGTAATCTACTTTGGTTATATTTCCTTAGCTTGGATTTTTCGAAATTTATATCAAAGTTTCTTCAAGAAAATTGTTTTGATAAAGGTTAGTATTTCTTGATCCCCCTTGTAGTTTGATGCAACATTGGCTCCGACCACCTGCTCTGAAAGTGTGCTTCTACACCGGAGGGAATCTGCATGGTCACAATAGCCAAGGTCGTTAGAACCGCCCCAGGGACTGTGCCCCAGGAGTAGGCTCCGACGATCAAGTTAGATCAGTTGATAGATATGAGATGGTTCTCCTTAGCTAAAGAGAATCATCTTGGTGTTGGGGGTAGTGTATGGTGGCTGGAGGTGGAGGGTAGCGGCTGAGTCACCTAGCCGGAGTCTAGAGCGGCGGCTGAGCCGCCGGGGAGAGATCCTCCTCCATAGAGGAGATAATGTTCATTATATATGGGACAATTAGGTTAAGGGAAATTAGGTCAGGCCTTGGGCCAGCCCAATTCTGGCTCAGCTAGCAAGAAGTTGGGCAAGGCCGCCCGGGGGCACCGAGCGAGGCTAACGGACGTGCACCAGGCAAAGCTGGAGGGCAAGCACCAGGAAACGCTAACAAGGAAGTGCCAGGCAAGGGAGCGCCAGGCCAAGCCAAAAGGAGAGTTCCAGGCAAGGATGGAAAGGTACCGTCGAGAAAGGCTGGCAGGAGAGTGCTAGGCAAGGCTGGCAAGGGAGCGCTAGGATAGGCTGGCGTGCCAGTGCTGTCTGGGCCGTGCTAATGGAACTGATATCATCAAGTCCCTCCAGTCCGATGTTATTGGTACATGGCCAATGAGATTGACCTCGACTTAGTCATATAAAAAGTATGTCATCAAGTCACCCTATTCCAATATGAGTAGGTTATTGAGAATCGGATCAGACTAGACAAAGCACCAATGGATCAAAGAATAGAAAGAAAGACCAAACCTCGCCCACGAGAAGTCATGGTTTCACGCAATGAGCCAAGCATAGGTTGGATTAATTATCTTTCATTGTCAAGAGTACAGTCCGTTCGGTGAGATGTAACGTTGTTGTTACTGCCATTATGCAGAACAAGGATGTTGATGATGTTATGCAGAGCAGGGCTGCTATGCGACAATGATGTCGATAAGATGTCGGGCCAAGGTAGCTAAGAAGCTTAAGCTCGCCATTCAGTCCTTGAGACTATTATCTGACACATTTGTTTTTGTATTCAGACGTAAATGGAATGTCACCAATAACCATCTACATAGAATGCTTTACATGAACATTAATACTTGTCCTGAAGGTGTTTCCTGCTTGGGCTATACCAAGCTGGATCCCCCCAGTCTGGTGAGGGTAGCGTAGGTAGTTGGATCAATCTATGATGAATAAGGCAAGGTTTCTATATCAATATACGACGAAGTTGTTGGCATAATAAAAGGTAGAAAACTCTTATCCGAGATGGATGTTATCAAACCGATAAACCGTAAGGTTATTGACCATATAATAGGTGGTAGACGTTATGGGGGCTGAGCAATTAGGTTGTTAGTGGCGGTTACTCATCAAGATTGTTTCTGATAGCCAGACAGCAAAGATGTTGAGGATAAGCAGTGAGGCTACAGGTAGGGGATGCGTAACAGAGCCGTTGCCGAGGGCTAGGCAACAACGATGCTGATGGATAAGCAACAAGGCTATAGGTACGGAACGTGCAACAGAGCCATTGCTGATGGCCAGGAAACAGAGATGTTGAGGGATAAGCAGCAAGGCTACTGCTAGGGGATGCGCAGCAGATCCATTGCCGAGGGCTAGGCAATAGAGATGTCGAGGGATAAGCAGCGAGGCTACAGGTAGGGAATGCGCAACAAAACTGTTTCCAAGAACCATGCAACATACATGTTGAGAGATTGTAGGTAGTCGGGGTTGCTGTCGTGATAACCTTCTTGCTGGAGAATAACCTCATTATAGCATGATGTAGTGTAGAAAACGTTTTATTGATCGTTCGAGCACAAGAAAACCATAATGATTGTGGAGAAGAAACACCAAGAGCATGGTATAAACTTATGATGTGCGACTTACGATGCACAAGAATGTGTGACTTATGTTGCACGGCTTAGAATAATAGCTTGGGCTTAGCAATCGGTAATCATGGAGATGTCACGCGGGAGAGCATCGCATGGAACAGATCGGGCTTGGCAGTCAACGATCATAGAGATGTCACACAGGAGAGCATCGCATTGGAACAGATCGGGATTAACAGCCAACGATCATGGACACATCACGCAGGAGAGCATCGCGCAGAATCATATAGGAAAAAGTTGCATGCCTTTGAGCCTTGTTGACGGAGCATGTTGCTGGAGTCGGGATGGGAAGCTAGGAAACTCGAGGCAAGGGTGTTGAACCTTGTAGGTGGATTTTGCCTCTATAATGGAATCAGGCTAAGAAAGCCATATGACTCGAGGCAAAGGTACTAAACCTTATAGGCGGAGCTTGCCTCTAGAATGGAGTCAGGCTAAGAAACCAGGTTACTCGAGGAAAAGGTACTGAACCTTGCTGGCGGATCTTGCCGCTAGAATGGAGTCGGGCTGAGAAGCCAGGCGACTCAGGCAAAGGTACTAAACTTTGCAGGCGGAGCTTGCCGCTAGAATAGAGTCGGTCTAAGAAGCCACTGACTCAAGGAAAAGGTGTTGAACCTTGCAGGCAGAGCTTGCCGCTATAATGCAGTAAGGCTAAGAAGCCAGGTGACTCGAGGCAAAGGTACTAAACCTTGCTAGAATGGAGTCGAGTTGAGAAGCCAGGCGACTCGAGGAAAACGTACTGAACTTTGTAGGCGAAGCTAGAATGGAGTCGGGCTGAGAAGCTAGGCGAATCGAGGAAAAGGTACTGAACCTTGCTAGTAGAGCTTGCCGTTATAACGGAGTCGGGCTAAGAAGCCAAGCAACTCAAGGAAAGGTTGTTTAACCTTGCACGCGGAGCTTTCCGCTATAATGGAGAGGGGTTGAGAAGCCAGGCAACTCAAAGAAAGGGTGTTGAATTGCAGGCGGAGCTTGCCGCTATAATGGAGTCAGGATGAGATGCCAGACGACTCAAGGAAAGGGTGTTAAACCTTGCAGATAGGGCTCTCCGCTATATAGAGTCGGGCTGAGAAGCTAGGCAACTCAAGGCAAGGGTGTTGAACCTTGCAAGACTGGGCATAGCACTCTACTATCTATGTGTCATTCCCGGGTGATCGATCTAGGATGAAGTGTAATGGCACTTGATTCTTTGCTGCATCATTAGCTTTAGTGACAATCGGTGCCTCGCTGTCTTGGCTGTTTGCCGAGAATTATACGGTGAGGCTACTTAGAGTTGGATAGTGGAGCTGCTGTCAAGAGTTGTGTAGTGGGATTAATGTCACGAGCCGAGTAGCAGGGCCTCTAAGGGTCGGACAGTGAGTTGCTAGCGATGGATGAACAGCATGACCACTGAGAGTTGGTCAATGATACTATCGAGAGTTAGACCACGAGGCTTTTCTTTCGATATGGAATATTAAAGTCACCTTGGGAATGCATTGTCATGTATAGTATCAGCTCTTCATGTACTTTAATTCTACCCCTTCAGAATAAAAATCACTTCTGCATAGTGTCGTACCAACCCTTCTCCCCCCCCATCCTTTCCATAGAGGAGACGAAGAAAGATAAAGATGGATGTGTAGCTGATAAAAGCTAGGCAACACAGCTGTTGGAAAGAGTTATACGATGCAAGCACTGCCAAGAGTTGGGTAGCGCGACTGTCAAGAGCTAGGCAGTGCGACAACTGGAGGTTAGTTAACACGACTGGTGAGAGCTAAGTAGCAAGATTTCCTGGAGCTGGTCAGCCTGGCTGTTGATAGCTAGGTAGCGCAGTTGTTGAGGGTTATTTAGAAATGCTTCATGAGTAGTAGTAGCATACTACTCTTCTCCCTCCTCTTTTTCTTTGAAAATTTGTCGAGTGGATTGGACTGCAAAACATCTTCTAAAATCGATTTTTTTCGAACGAAGTCGCAACACACTAATGATGGGCAGTTGATTGGCTGAATGTATCTTGCAAAATAGCCCATAATATTATTGTAGCCCAATAAAATGAAGGAACCCACTTGGAAGGAGCCCAAAATAAACTAGAAAGGGCCCACTTGATAGGGATCCCAATGATAAACGGTAGCCTGTTTTGCAAATTATGAGCCGAAATGCCAATTCTTTCTTTATTTCCTTTTTGTTTTGTTTTTTTTTTTGAAAATGCTTACTGGTCCGGGCCGCAATGCGTATTCTAAAAATGTCTTTGTTGAGTGGAGATCATGGAAAGAGAACATTAAACAACGACTGAGGATGGGTTGTTCTCGCGGGGGATGTCGGTTAGAGAAGAAACCAGAGATGTGAGTTCGTCGGTGGTTGCCGAGTGGGGATTCATGATCACCAGAGGTTGTCGTTTGAGAAAGGGATCGGAGCGGCCAGAGCATCATTGACGCATGTTTATTGGGTCAATAGGAGATGGCACGGTGGTTGGAGCTTCGATTCCGCTTGCATCGCTGCTCCGCCAGTTCGCTTTTGAAGGAGGTCGTCAATAGGTAAGATCTTACATTGAAAATGGCATTGATGTTGTTGTTGCTAGTGGTTGACGGGTAAAGGGGTGACAGTCGGTGACTAGAGGTGATTTGGTGGTGTCATAGCTTCAGTAGGTGGTGATTAATTGAACACAGGAGGCCGATGATCTCTACCAAAGAGGACAAAGGCAGTTACGAGGGTTGTTTTGCCGGGACAGAGGCGACCAACGACTGCATTTGCAAGTTGATTTGCTTGAAGATGTGAGGAAGTTGTTGGGTGTCGATAGGTAGTCCGTGGGCGACGATGAGAGAGTACTAAACGAGAAACGAAGGGCACTGCTGCCGATGGTGGTAATTCGGTTCTAGACTGCCGGTGAAATTTAGAGAAGGCAGTATGGTTGTAAGAATGGGAAATGATTTGTGTGTCCCTCCAATATCCATGGCAAACTAAATAAGAGGCTAGTAATTAGTGTCGTATTTTATACATTCCCACTTGTACTAAGAGGCTAGCAACCTCTTATAAGGGACCTGTGATGAACGGTAATTAGTGTGGGTGTAGATTACATGACATTCTTTCTTATTATGATGCATTTAAATGATTATCTCCTTTAAATGATTTGAAGATCAAAGAGTAAAAAGTTTAAAAGACAATAAAGATGTTCTCAAAAGAGTTTAAAAATGAATTATGAGTTTTAAAAAGAATTTGGGGATTTCACCATAGGTCATGGATTGAATTAATTCTTGACTATAAACATAGTGGAATCCTATTATTACTTAGGTTCTAGTAGCGATTGAGGATTAGAGGATTATAAACATTTTGAAGGCCGTTGTGATGTAGTTGTTACTTATCTTATGTATGATATTTGAATTGTGAACCCTCCTATATAACCTTTTGAAAACTAAAATTGTGTTTTTTTAACTTTAAAGAGTTTTAGGACCATAATGTATGCTTGAAGCAATGGTATTTCTTTTTTTTCTCAAAAGATGGTGGATTATACTTGATGATGCTTCGGAAGAAAAGGATTCTCCTTGTAATGTGACTGGTTCAACATTGGATTGGAGCGTGATTTTTGGAATGGAGGTGGCAAGTTTGATATGACCAAGGGAAGCTATTCAAACGATGTCGAGGACAATTTCAGATACTTTCAATTGAAAGGAAAAACAATGGAACAGTGAATGGTATGTTTTTTAGGTGAACAACTATGTTGGGGCAGAAAGATTTGCAATGTATGTAAGACCCACTTCAACCATGAGAAGAACTAAAGGGATCGATTGGACGTCAAGATGGTGGAAGTTTGCTACCCCTTGGTTGGATAATGTTATATGTACTTGTTGATTCGATTAAAACATCGACATGATGACCATTTATACAACCAGTGACATACATAGACCTTTTCCAGATGATACCCCAAATAAGGTTGTTGGTGAGAAGGAAAGAAAATTGCTTGATGTCATTATCTATGAGCATTGATTGTTCAATGTGGAAGTCATAATAGGGTGTGGTTTTCTTGGTTGTTGAGTCAAGGAATAATTAGGGTGGTTGCTTTTATGTCTGGGTTGGTATTTCTTGGGACAATGTAAGCAATGGTCGGCGACATGATGCTCTTGTAGGGCGTCAAGTGATAAATGTGTGAAAGGAAGGCTAAATGGTGAGCATGTAGGGTGGGAAGAAGGCATGTTAGTGGGGTTGTTACCATGGTGGGAGTCGGGTTTAATTGGGGTGTGTGGGTAGGGTAGAGTACAGGGAGGAAAAACGGGGCAAATAACTTTTGTCATTTAGTATGTCTTCAACTAGTTTAATCATGCCAATAATTTGGGTGATCGATAGAGGTTGAAGTATTGTAATTTCTTGTTGAGTGACTAGATATGAAACAATTGAGGAGTGCATGTGCGGAGAGTCCCATAATGCAATTAATTAAGCGTTCAAACTCTGTTTAGCACACAGTGATAGTGGAAGTTTAGCGAAATTTGAAAAGGATGGTTAGGTGGTTGTCATATCATGACGGACCGTAATGGACTTCTAGGGCTCGTGTGAACTTTTTTCATGTAGTGAGGAGGTGGTTGTTGTGGAGGTAGTTGTACCAACACAACGAGTCTCCCATGAGTTGAAAGGAAGCTATTGCTAGTGGATCTAGTGGTTTAATGTTGTGAAATGATAAGTATCGGTCAACCTGGAAGAGCCAATCTAGTGGATTGGACCCATTGAAGATAGGGAGGGTGATTATTAGTGGTTAGATTTGGGTATCATATGTAGGTGGTGTGACGTTTGTTTTGATGTCGGAGGTAGATGCTTCAGTTTTTGTAACGGCGGCAACGAGGGAGGAGGTTTGTTCATATTGAGTGGCAAGTTGTCTGACAATAATGTCCAGTTTGTTTTAGGAGGAGGTTTGAGCAGATATGATTTTTTCGATATCGGCGGCGGCTGAAAGTACGAGTTTGTTGACCTTATCCGCCATGGTTGCCATAGACTCTTCAAGGGTTGGAGGATCACGTTTTAATGATAAGGCCGATTCGAGATGGCTGATCTCGTGGAAAGTTAAGAGAATAAATGAAGGTCTTTTTAGAAGAATTTTCTCATATCATCCAAAGAAAATGACTTCCAGCTTGAATACTTACCCCTCAAATTAAGGAAAGAGAATTTTTCATGAAAAATAAGAACATTCACAATGTATTGAACTATATGTGGTTCAATGGATTTTCATATTATTCTTTTAAATTTCATACAGCTCTATCAATTTTTTTCTACAATGCATTCAAATCTATAAAATTCAAAACAAAACTACAAAAACTAATTTATAGTATATATTGAAGGATTAAAAACTTTTATTTTTCTCGCTGAAGAGTTTAATAGTCATTGAACTCCAAATCAATTAAATGTCAAGGTGGCATATCTGGTAGAGCTTAATCTATTAAATGACAAATAGAATTGTCAACTCATTTGATTCTTCCATTAAATTCATCATTGTGGATGCTCTAAAAACTAATGGAGAAACTGATCGCTAAAACTGCTCCTTGTTACTAGCGAAGACCATGCAACTGTCATGTTCATGCTCATGTCTTGGGGCCGGATTCACGTGCCAATTGTCATATTGACGTCAGATCAATTGGGCTGATGGGGCTGTTTAGTGGGTTACTAGGACATACTTACTTCTTGGATCGTATCAGTTATGCATGATCATCCGAAGTTTTTGGCTTCAATTTCAATCAAGAACATACGTTGTAGAATCACCATAAGGGGCGTTGAAGCAAGGTGGGCAGCTATACAGGGCCCAATTTATTTTATTATATATTATATATTTTTTATTTAAAAATAAAAACTTATAATAACGAAAGGGCCCTTTTTTCTGGCATAGGGCATTTGAGGATATTTAATTCCTCAGGACCCGGCCCTGAGACTAATCTTTCCCTGTTGCTTCTTTAAAATCGATTCAAAACTTCCAAAATTGTTGCATGGCAGCTGCTGCTATCTAGTGCGATTGAAATCACATTGATTCGAATGGTCGTTGGTCTTCCTAGTGAAAATTAAAATTGAATCTATATATATTCCCGGATGATCGAGGTAACTATCTGATAAATCGGATTTCATTTGGTAAACTCCATCTAGAATCGCATTGAATATGTTATACGTATATTATGTTGCTCCAAACACTTTTGTCAAAAGTGTTTATCATATTCTTTCATGCACACAACTTGTTCGACAAAATGTGGCATTGAATTTTGTTTTGGATAACAAATGTTTCATGCTTTTCATCTAGACTACGTTTGAACAATGAGGTTAGTTATGGCTACTAAATCATTTGAAACATTATATGAACTTATCTGAAATTCATTAAAATGTTGATTGCAAGGAAATCTTCAATTCAAAATGATATCCATTTAGTTTGTCTTTCCAATGTATTTGTATTTGTTGATTTATGATATAATGTTCATTCTATATATGGATCTGATTCGCATCATCTCAAAGAATTTAGCAAACCCCAACATTTATAATTAGTGAACTCAGACTAACATTGTTGTAGCTCTTTTCATGGCTGATTCTCATCTATATTTTATCTGTTCTATTGCAGGTTGTGGCGTCAATAGCAATATCTGGAGAAGAAAGATTGACTCTCACCCTAAAGCATTATCTAATATGACTAGCAAAAAAACAAAGGGGTAGTACAACTACTGGGTTAATATCTCACTGTAGAGATCAATCATTCTAAATACTTGTGGCTCTTAATAAACCCACATATATAATGTGTGAACTTTCAGAGTTCGGTGTGGAGGTCAATAATTTACCAACAGTATCAACTTTGCTGAAAATACGATGTAAATTATTGTTATGTTAAAAGTGTCCAAAATGATTCTCCATCACACGCTTACAAAAATGATGATATGGTTCTTAATAAACCAACATATATATATAATGTGTGGACTTTCTCACCATTTTGTGTCAAACACAAAAGTTGTAATGATTACTACAAAAATTATGTTGTCATGTAAAAAAGGAAGAATACTTGCAAATGGAGATATTTGTGAAAGTAATGGAGAGTAGAAGATGTGTAAAATACTCTTGGTATGGCAAACAAAGGTAAGAAAAATGACAATCTACCCATTGGATAAAAATCGACATGAACATCTATTTTAGGATGATCAGAAAATCAGATATGGTGGAATGCTTGTGTTTATTTGGCACAATTAGTTTCCTTTTTATTTTTGTTGATATCCGAAACCATTCTGACCACTAAAGGGATTTCTTTGTCGTTTATATTGCAACCTTTGCATGCTTAAATGTTGTAGTTGTTAAAAAAAAGTTTGTTTTGTTGTTGGTAACTAAACTATATTTTGCAGGTGTGTAGGGTGTGCGACGGTATAGGACCCGTGTCGTTTAGGGGGGTGGATTTTTTTTTTTTTTATGTACATTAGTATTAGCGATGGATGAGTGACAAATTTTGTTATGATTAATTTTATAACAATTATTGAAATATAAATTAATTTTAGGGTCCATTTTTTTCTCTTTTTGCACAACGCCTTAAAATTATCGGCCTGACTTTGTGAAAAAAAAAATGATATGGGTATTTAGAGATATAATATTTTAGGTGTTATGATAATAAAGGTAGTTCAGCATCCATATCTTCACAAGTGACAAGCTTGCATTTTGTTTGTACTTATGTTTTCTGTGGTTTCTATTTTGGGAAATAAAAATATACATGAAAGTCGTACAATGAATATGTATTCTGGCAAGATTTTACAAGAGACTGGGCAGTTCATGTGATCGTGCTCAGATATGGGCCTGGGTCATCCTTACCGGGCTACTTGGACTAGGGGTCCACCATTATTAAGGATTAAAAAACACTTCCATAAATATTAAAAAAGATAACTGAAGAATATTAAAAACAAGATTGTATATGTCGTTCAATATATGTTTTTCAGTTCTGTTAATTGGTTTCGCAATGTATATAAAGATGAATTTTGAATCAGAGTTAGGTTGCCTATAACTTACCTTAATCTCTACTTAGGTTGTTGGTGATGTAGACAATGACATTAGTATGATGTGTGTGGTTGTACCTTGTGTTGGACATATAAAACGGAGTAGTTTAAGGACAACTTGTTGGTGATGTGTCATGAATTTGTTGATCTGCAAATCAGGCTAGGCCCTACTACGGTGTTACGTTGTTGGATTCGATTTTAAATGTAAGGCTTTGAGTTTGACTTTTTTAGAAGGTGAGGATGGGCGACTTTTTTCTCATCTATACATCTAGTTGTGTATAATAGTACGATGTAGTGGCCCTCACAAGTGAAGCTGCCCCACTCAGTTTTGGAGGGACTGACATTGGAGTCTCCAAAAGGACATGCATAATTTGGTCAAATGCTTTTTTTTATTAATTTGGTAGATTTGGTGCAATAATAAAATGCTTATGATGTAGAAACTATAAATATTTATGTAAGGGAACCCTAGATTATACATCATATGAAGATAAGAAACAAGTTGTAATATTTAATAGTCCTCTCAATTTGAATGGAAGGTTCACCTATGCTTAAATTATTTCGACGGTATAGAAATAATTGTGTAGAAAGTTTGTTTGTAAATATATTTGCAAACTGACGAGCTGATGAAACATGCAAGGCGTACACATGGTTCTTCGATGTTGCACAAAAAAAATATAAATATATTTTCATATATTTGGTTCTTCGATGTTGCACTTAGGTTACAAGTTGAGTACATAACATTCATATTGTCAAAAAATACAATTGTAACAAAGAGAAATGACAATATAATTTGAGTAAAAGGTTTCGTAGCCTGCGGCACCAACAACAACATAAGCTACCCTTGTACTCGACTTCGGCACTAGACTGTGCCATGACGGTGAAGACCAAGAGACAAAATTATCACCAAGATACACATAGAATTTGGATGTTGATTGGCATATATGGGACAGATAGCCCAGTCAATATCGAAACAAGAGACCAAACGATCGACATACGATAGACGAATACATAGACTATTGGATAAAGTACCCTAAAGATATCACAAAATGCGCTTAAGGGAAAGAAAATGTGGTTCGCGGGGATCATGAATAAAAAGACAAATTTGTTGAATCGTATAAAAAAGATCATGATGAGAGAAAGTCAAATATTGTAAGGCTTCTAAAGGGATTCTATATAAAGTAAGGTCAACCATAGGTGTACCATCAAAGGAAAGTTAGGCTTGCTGATTGTGGTAGTACTACATTGATTGCAAGTGGACGTGTCCGGGTGAGACAGTTTCTTTCGCGAAAATAGTTTGGGATGGGAAATGCCCCTTTGTAGTTCGAGTAGTATTGATGTAGATGAAGAATAAAGAGGTCCTAACTCTGTCAAGAAGAACTCAGAAGATAAATAGGAAATAACCTTCATCATAAAGACAAAGAAGACATAGTAAGAATGATACCATCGATGTATAAGAAAGGAAAAATAATCTCATATCCGTGATAATAGTTTACTAGGGAGTTGTTTGAGAGATTGTGATATATATATATATATATATATATATATATATATATATATATATATATATATATATATGAAAAAACATTGATACCAAACGCAAGGTGCCTTTTATGCTACACCTCGGCCGTCGACGGAAGCACCGGACGGTGTAATGTCATTCCTTGTATCACAATTATATAACATACTAGAATTTTATAAAATACATACCTTTATTGATGGTTGAAAGTTACATTATTGTTTTCTAGTACTTATTACATAATATCCGACTATTGTATACTTCTTAATGAACATAAAGGGTAATAGTAAAACTTCTTCTGTTCGAATAACATACCAGCTTTATCAAGTTCCTGAAAACACATACATTTTGAAAATACGTCAACATAAAGTTTGTGAGTTCACAGGTTTTGACTCCATATAAAAATAATACATTTTACAAGTTCAAATGTATAGTTTTGAAAGTATTATCTTGACTCTCCAACGTTTGATAGATCTATTAGGTATTATAGTTTACTTATCAAATAAGTGATATACCTAAACATTACATGTACCTAGGGTATAAGTATGGGGAAACTTATACTTAACATTAATACTTGTATAACGACAAAGTATGACATACAAAGTCTCTGATAGATCCCACTCATGCTTTCCATTAGGACAACCTATTCATGATTTCGATGAGGATTTCCACAACATATACTCAATACCGCACGCTTCATCGATGCCAGAGCAATAAACAAATAAAAGGACAGTCGTCACTCGCTTATGTTGGGTTGTAGCTAGAAACCACGAGTGGGGTTGTCAACTCGTATATTATTCATACAAGACTTCCTCGCTCACACGGGATTAACGGTTACAGGTCAGAGGACTTTCACTAAGATCCCCAATCTTAGTTGTTAAATACAATAACTCATGTAGACTTTGTCGGCTTCCTATATCTCTAACAACAAAAGCATTTTCGTGTCTAAAACCCTAAGTTACTAGACTATGATTTTAAACCTAAGTTCATAATACTTTAGGCAGTACAATAGCTATAACTTGATGAAAAAACAAGTTTTATCTTGACATAAAACCAAATAACAACATATAATATACCTAGTTTTATCTTGACATAAAACCAATAATAACAACATATAACATACCTGTTTTATCTTTACATAAAACCAACAATAACAGCATACTAATCAATTAGCATATAGAACATCCGAGTATAACTCTGGAACTATTTCGCACAGAGCATATATATATATATATATATATATATATATATATATATATATATATATATATATATATATATATAGAATCCTAAGTATAACTCAATATCTACATTAGTATACTTCTATAACAATAGCATGCTAACAAGTTTACGATAGTTGTATAGATAAAAATTAATTATATCCTGATTCACGAACATACTATCATATAAATATAGTATTAACTTGTATTCAGTATTTAGCATGCGTTTTCCCCCGAAATCATTGAAAAGTGGGGCCGTGAAACTCACCCTAGTATCATAATTTAGTGTAATCTAACTAGAAACGTTAAAAGGTTCGAGATCGCCGGGCTCGGGATGCGAAATGGCCTCAACAAATGAGAGAGAAGGAAGAGATTTAGGTCTAAGAAGCCTTGGTGTCGAAATGGCTATTTATAGGTTGATTTTTGGCCTCTCATGACGTGAACCAAGCATGCTCATGTCGTGAGCTCAATCCTGGTCACTTCATACACCCGCCATGGGATGGTGTCCCTTTGACTCCTCACGACGTGGGAAAATCCTTGCTCATGTCGTGAGCTTTTGACTTGTCACTCCGTATGCTTGTCGTGCGTCTTCTAGCTCCGAAATGTGGCGTTTTGACTTCTCATGCCGTGAACATCTACGCTCACATTGTGAGCATAGTCAGATTAGGATTTCTGACACGTGTCATGCTCTTAGACAGCTGTATCTTCGGAAGGTCGTAACTTTTTCATACGAACTCCGTTTTTGACGTTCTTTATATCCACACGTAGGTATTTACGAGGACTACAACTCTCTTTTAGACTCCAATAGCTAATTCTAAGTCGATTTTAAATTCCTCTTATTATAGATATTTATAGAGTTGGGATTTATCAGAACTTCTTCACACGAAGTCAGATTTAGACGTTCTCTATATTTTAGGAATCGTATGGACATATACTTTGAGTTGTATCATAAAGAAAATTCATATTTTTATTAGAATTTGTCATTAACTACATAGTAAGTTTATCACATTACTAGTTTAACAAAAATCACATTACATGATTGGTATAATCACATGTGATTGTTATTGACTTATTTTGACTGGTGTTAAATTCTCCCCCTGTTAGAAAAATTTATCATTTTAAAATTTATCTTGTGGATGGGGTATTGTCAAATAGTTAGGGGTATTTTTATTTCATCTGATCTTCATGTTTCCAAGTAAATTCAGGTCCTCGTAAAGAGTTCCATCGAACTTTCACTATGGGAATACGACTTTGCTTTAATCGTTTGACTTCTCGATTCATGATCTCGACAGGTTCTTCTACAAAGTTGAGTTTAGTATTTGTTGGATAAGGTATCTATGTCCATAACAATTTCTGGTATATACTTGACCCGACCGGACATGGTCCATTTGGGTTGCATGGCACCATGTGTAACGTCTGTGTTTCTGGGCTTGTCGTTAATGTTGATGTAATAGTCTAGGTTAACCTTTGTAACCCGTTTTGAAATAATAGAAGTGTATTATTTGAGTATTATGTGTTTTGTGCTTAACTGTGTGTTTAATGTAATTAAGAATAAAAATAATCCTTAAAATGAAATGCTAGATAAGCTCGATATCTATGGATAATGTTGTAGTAGTTGAAACGAGGTTTTCGAAAATATAAAGAATGCCGAAATCCGAGTTATAACGAAGAACTTATGACCTGTCGAAGTTTTGCGACAGGGCCGACAACGCTAAATGACGTAAAAAAGTGAAATTTACGTTCGAGAGATATTTAGCCCTAGTGATCTAAACGGATGTCGTAGAGTTCGTTAAACCGAGAGCATACATAAAAAGATCGTCCAAATCTGACTTCGTATAAAGAAGTTATGATTTTCTGAAGTTTCGACTTAGCAGTATGCAGCCCGAATACTCGATTTGAGACCGAGCAGTTTTTAGCCGAAATAATCTAAACGAGAATCAAAGATCTCGTTAATTGTAGTGAAACAATAAAAAGATAGGCGAAAACGAACGTCGGATGAAGAAGTTATGAATTTATAATGGAGTTTTCTTATCCCGCCTACTAAAAATAAATAATAAAAACAAAATCAAAATTAGCCGACAGAGTCTAAACAAAAGTTGTAGAGCGTAGTCTCACCTACACGTGGATATAAAGAACGTCGAAAACGGAGTTTGTATAAACAAGATATGAGTTTCTGAAGTTTTTAAATAATTAATCTTTATTATTTAATCTTCAATTCGGATGGATATCCGAAGGAGTCACCGATCTGATCTGAAGTACGCCCAGCGTAGTTCAGTACGCCCAACATACCCCGATGCATGCACCGCCTCGCACTCAAGTGCTCCGATGACGCATGCAGTCACGTTTCGCACTACGCCTCGCGTAGAGCATTACGCCCAGCGTAATGCAAGGCTTCAGCCTCTATAAATAGCATGCGAGGCCAGCCGATCTTTTTGCTCTTTTTCTCTTCTCTTTCTTCCGTTTTGCACCGTTTTACGTGCTAGAAATATCCTGAAGCCCCGAAGCAAGTCCCGAAGCCCCGAAGATCCCGAGAAGTGCAATTCCCGAGCCGAAGCTCTACCCGCGAGAAGCCTGGTTTTTGTGAAGATCTTCCAGATCTACCGGAGAATACTACTTCTACAAGCAGTAGTGTTGGCCGATCATCTTCTGATCAAGTTAGTGTGTAGTTACTATCTTCTAACACATAATTATGAAGTATTTTATATAAAATACGTGTTATATATATATATATATATATATATATATATATATATATATATATATATATATATTGTTGTTATATATGTGAATGTATATTCACTTTCTTCTATCTCATAGATATGATTTATACGAAATACGTGTTATGTGTATGTGTCTCATATGTTGTTTGGAATATGTATTGAAAGAAAATACTATACATGTTTTAAACTATGTATAAAAATATATATTTTTATCTACTAATATGTTGGGTAGAACATGGGTAGATAGTTGAGGTGTGATAAATAGATGAGAGGCCTCGATGTTGTTGTTGTCGATATAGTTATTCAGCGGAGTATGGATAACGACCAAAGACTCTTTCTAGACAGTCCTGTGGAACGCTAGCAGGTTCATAACCTGTAGGTGTTGTGAACGATGTGTTCACCGGTTTACTCTATCCCCCTCATTGTTGCATTTAGGATATCTATTGTTGAGGAAACCCCTTTGCAGTAATGTCTGTCCCGATGAAAATCCTATATTAGGTCCCACGAGATAGATGTTGTTTTAGGGACGTAAAGTGAGGATAACGGGAATGGGTAATCGGGTTATTGTTGGCTGGTGAAATTAAATATAATTATTTATTGTGGGTTGACCCACTCAGTTTTATTTGTAATACAGGAAGTGGCGCACGGGCATAAGATGGATGAATCATCGAGTTGTTTTGTTTACAAGTCTGTATATGTATATATTTGTTGAATGACTTGTAATGTTATCGTTTATGCTTTGTGGTCTGTATCAGAACATGAAATCCTGAGTTTTGATTATATAATGAAAATGCATCTCTTGATGAAATGCTTTGATAAATATTATTTTATCATACTTTATTTTTGGGAACAAATTCCGCAACTCTTTTAAATCAAAAGGATTTACTCTTAAATTATGTTAAAAGCATAAATGAAACCGGTCTTTTCTGGCCGAGATTTTGGGGATGCCACAGTTGGTATCCGAGCATTAGTTTAAGCGAACTAGGAATTTGTAGGATTTCTAGACATAAACTTAGAATGCTAAGTGGAGATTATGAGATGTGTGTCTGATATATTTTAGACACGAGCACTATTTTATTTTAGGAAAGTTGCCTAAAACGCGTTTATGTGCTAAATGTTATATGCTGCCATATATGATATTATTTGTTCGGATCTATCGTCTGTTGCCGACCAGATCTGGAAACCTTATGTGTGTAGGTTTCTAAGCGTACGTCTACGGTATTAGAACTAACATGTAAACGTTTCGGAGTGATAAGGATGATTTAATTATCTATCATGGATGAGGATCTAATTTCACCTTATTCGGTGTGTAGATCAAAAATGGTAAGAATGAGAAGTGGCATTGGAAACGTGGATGAAAACAGGAATCAACCGCAGTGATTGAGCAAATACCTGTTGTAGCAGCAACACCAGAACCAATAACGATGGCTGGGGTGCAAGCCATGGTTCGAGTATATTAGCCGAACAAAGGGAAGAAATGTGACGGATGTTACATGAAAATAGGGACGAACCAATCATATCTATTAAGGAACCCGAACTGATTCCCGAGCAATCGGTGGAAGGGAACAACAGTCGCATGGTGAGTCAAGTTGGGACTCAAGGAGAACGAAGGAAAGACCCGGAAAGGAGAAAAAACAAGGATGGGCGAATGTACAAGAATTTCTTAGGCGCCAAGCCGCCAAGTCTTTCTGGGAGCCCGAAGCCTGTTGAGATTATGGATTGCATCTCCG
This sequence comes from Lactuca serriola, assembly GCF_051521515.1. Taxonomy (NCBI): domain Eukaryota; kingdom Viridiplantae; phylum Streptophyta; class Magnoliopsida; order Asterales; family Asteraceae; genus Lactuca; species Lactuca serriola. The sequence continues at coordinate 82,597,355 of NC_136410.1, read as the reverse complement.
GAATATAGATGGTATTTGAAAGTTGCGACTGTAGCAACAAATAGAAGACTGTCTTTGCATTTAGACAACTGAAGACTGGAGTCTTGAGTTGGTGGAAGTTGTTGGTAGATACTATGCCGTGAGGAGAAGCCATGAAAATGTCATGGGAGGAGTTCTTGGAACAACTAAGGGTGCAATATTGTTCAGAGATATATCTGATTGATCTGAACAATGAGTTCCAAAACTTGAAGAAGGGGAGGATGAGCATAGATGACTATGCTACTGCATTCACTGAGAAAATGAAGTTATTTCCGTACCTAGTGCCAACGGAACTCTCCAAGATTGAGAGGTTCGCTAATGGACTGCCTTCCGACTTTGGCCCGACAGTCAAGATGGCAACCACTCTGAAAACACATGTTCGAGCAGCTAAGAATGTGGAGGCCCAGCAAAAGGAAAAGGGTCTGGAAAGGATAGAGGTTGGTGAGAAAAGGAAGTTCGATGGACCTTCAGACTCCAACATTAAAAACAAGTTCTCGAAGTCTAGTTCGAGAGGAGGAGGAGGGGAAGCGAAATGGTGCGAAAAATATAAGAAGAAGCATCATGGAAAATGTGAGGTAGTGGCCACATGTTTTAAATGTTGAAAGCCAAGGCACTATGCCAATGAATGCACCCTCACTAAGAAAGTTTGCTATGGTTGTGGTGAGGAGGGACACATGTCGAGGGACTGCCCGAAAAAGAAGGATGCAGCAAGACCCAACATTCTGCCAAAGCCGAAGGTGAGAGCATTCCAGATGACACTGGAAGCTACTAAAGATGAAGCTGATGTCGCTTCAGGTACCTTTCTCGTAAACAAATTGTCTGTCCATATTTTATTTGATTCTGGAGGCAACTCTCCTTTATATCGCATGAATTTGGTAGAAAACTAGCTTTGCCTGTTGATAGACTAGATAATGCCTTATTAGTCGAAGTTGCTAGTGGCAAGTTTTTACCTGTTAGCGATCGTATGAAAAACATCTTAATTGACTTCAATGGGAATAAGTTCCACGAGGAATTATTGGCTATCAAACTAAACGGTTTCGACATCATGTTGAGAATGGATTGGCTTAGCGCCAATGACGCCGAGATATTGTGCAGAAAGAAGATAGTTAAGGTAAACCCGCCAGGGAAAGAGTCATTTATGGTGTATGGAGACAAACGCAGAGTAAGTTCTAGGATCATTCTCTAATGAAAGCCAGAAAGTGTTTGGCCAAAGGATGTACATCATATTTTGCATTTGTGATTTATGCAAAGAAGGAGAAAAAGGAGATGCAGAGCATTCCTATCGTGTGTGATTATCCGGAAGTATTTCCTGAAGATCTTCCCGGATTACCACCTGATAGACAAGTGGAGTTTAGAATAGACTTGTTACTAGGGACGACGCCAATAGCAAAAGCACCTTACCGACTAGCACCGACGAAGATGAAGGAGCTGATGATGCCACTTCAGGAGTTATTGGACAAAGGTTTCATTAGACCTAGTTCATCACCTTGGGGAGCTTTGGTGTTATTCATGAAGAAGAAGGATGGAAGTATGAGAATATGCATCAATTACAGAGAGATGAACAAGGCAACAATAAAGAATAGATATCCGTTGCCGAGGATTAATGACCTGTTCGATCAACTACAAGGTTCAAGTTATTTTTCAAAGATCGACCTAAGGTCAGGATATCATCAGCTGAAGGTGAGAGAGCAGGATATGGAGAAGACTGCATTCAGAACACGATATGGACACTACGAGTTTTTGGTTATGTCATTTGGACTAACCAATGCTCCAGCAGCATTCATGGATTTAATGAATCGGGTTTGTAATCCGTTCTTTGATAAATTTGTAATAGTGTTCATAGATGACATTCTGATTTATTCGAAAAGCCAAGAAGAGCATGGTAGACACTTGCAAGAAGTGTTGGAAGTCTTGAAAAAAGAGAAGTTGTATGCAAAGTTCTCCAAATGTGATTTTTGGATTTGAGAAGTCCAATTCTTGGGTCACGTGGTCAACCAAGAAGGGATAATGGTTGATCCAGCAAAGATTGAAGCTGTAATGAAGTAGGAACAACCGAAAAGTCCCACGGAGATCCGAAGCTTTTTAGGATTAGCCGGATATTAACGAAGGTTTATCCAAGGCTTGTCTTTGATTGCTACTCCATTGAAAGCTTTGACTCACAAAGGAGCTACTTATGCTTGGAGTGATAAGCATAAAGAAGCATTCGAGAAGCTAAAGAAGAAACTATGCGAGGCACCGATACTTTCTCTACCTGATGGAGTTGAAGACTTCGCTGTTTATAGTAATGCGTCTGGTGTTGGATTGGGTTGTGTTTTGACCCAAAGGGAAAAGGTGATCGCAGATGCGTCTCGACAATTGAAAGAGCATGAAAAGAACTACCCGACTCATGATTTGGAGTTGGCAGCGGTAGTTTTCGCTCTGAAGATATGGAGGCATTACCTCTATGGCACGAAGTGCAAACTTTTCATTGATCATAAGAGTCTCCAATATCTATTTAATCAGAAAGAATTGAATATGAGGCAACGACGCTGGCTAGAGTTACTTAAGGACTATGATTGTGAGATACTTTACCACCCCGGTAAAGCAAATGTTGTTGTTGATGCTCTCATTCGGAAATTCAATCTTGAAAGAAAGAGGCCAAGAGCGTTGAGAATAGAAGTTGTCTCGACCATTGAGGAAAGTATAAAGAAAGCTCAAGAGGAAGCTTCTGAGAAGAATGACCGAAAGGAGGAACATTTGGGCAAAACGTTGGTGTTCGGTGTAAACAGTCATGGACTGAAGGTGCTCCAAGATCGGATTTGGATACCTAAGACAGGAGGAGTCAAAGATCTTCTGATGGAAGAAGCTCACAAGACCATGTACTCGATTCATCCCGGTAGCACTAAAATGTATAGGGACCTGAAGCCCTACTACTGGTGGCCGACGATGAAGCTTGATGTTGCAAAGTATGTGGCCAAGTGTGTGACTTGTGCGAGAGTCAAGACATAACATCAGAAACCGTACGGGAGTTTAGAACCTTTACATGTGCCTATGGGTAAATGGGAAGACATTGCTATGGATTTTGTCACTAAACTACCCAGAACAAAGAATGGTCACGACATGATTTGGGTGGTCGTTGATCGATTCACTAAGAGTGCGCATTTCATAGCAGCCAAGGAGAGATGGTCTATGGATAAGCTTGCGAATTCTTACGTGAAGGAAATTTTGAGGCTTCACGATGTTCCGTTAATGATCGTGTCAGATCATGACAGTTGTTTCACCTCACAATTTTGGAAAAGACTACAAAAGGAATTGGGTACCAAGTTGTGTTTGAGTATAGCTTACCATCCACAGACTGATGGTCAGAGTGAACGGACGATACAAACACTTGAAGATATGTTGAGAGCATGTACCCTGGAATTCCAAGGTAATTGGGATGAACATTTACCATTGGTAGAATTTTCCTATAATAATAGTTTCCACTCGAGCATAAAGATGGCACCTTATCAAGCTTTATACGGACAAAACTGTCATACGCTGTCTTGTTGGCTTGAGGCTGGGGAAAAGCAGTTTATGGGACCGGAGATAGTCCATCAAACTGCTGAAAAATTGAAAATAATTAGGGAAAGAATGTTAGTAGCTCAGGATTGCCAAAAGAGCTATGCTGACAACAAGCGAAGACCGATGACTTTTGAAGTTGGAGATTCGGTTTTACTTAAAGTCTCGCCGTGGAAGGGACTTATAAGATTTGGTAAAATGGGAAAATTAAGTCCAAGGTTTATTGGACCGTTTAAAGTTCTTCAGAGTATTGGGAATCAAGGTTATAAGCTCGAACTACCAGAAGAACTGAATGGAATTCATAACACTTTCCATGTGTGTTATTTGAGGAAGTTCACGAGAGAAGTTCCCGACATGATTCCACTTTCGGAGTTAAGAATCGATGAGAACAAAAGGTTGATTGAAGAACTAGAGGCAATCGTTGACCAAAAGACTAAGAAGTTGTGACGCAAGATGGTCGAGTTAGTGCTTGTACGATGGAAACACACGAATGGGCTGAATCTCACCTGGGGGATGGAGAGTGACATGATGGGTCGCTATCCGCATTTGTTTGTTGATGTAATAGTGTATGTTAACCTTTTAAACCCGTTTTGAAATAATAGAAGTGTATTATTTGAGTATTATGTGTTTCGTGCTTAATTGTGTGTCTTAATGTAATTAAGAATAAAAATAAGCGTCAAAATTAAATATTAGATAAGCTCGATATGTATGGATAATGTTGTAGTAGTTTAAACGAGGTTTCCGCAAATATAAAGAATGCCGAAATCGGAGTTATAACGGAGAAGTTATGACCTGTCAAAGTTTCGCGACAGAACCAGCAACGTTCAATGACGTAAAAAGTGAAATTTATGTTAGAGCGATATTTAGCCCTAGTGATCTAAACAAACGTCGTAGAGTTCGTTAAACCGAGAGTGTGCATAAAAAGATCGTCAAAATCTAACTTCGTATGAGGAAGTTATGATTTTATGAAGTTTCGACTTAGTAGTATGCAGCCCGAATACTCGATTTGAGACCGAGCGGTTTTTAGCCGAAACAATCTAAATGAGAATCGAAGATCTCATTAATTGTAGTGAAACGATAAAAATATAGGCGAAAACGGACGTCGGTTGAAGAAGTTATGAATTTATAACGGAGTTTTCTTGTCCCGTCCTGCTAAAAATAAATAATAAAAATAAAATCAAAATTAGCCGACGGAGTCTAAACGAAAGTTGTAGAGCGTAGTCTCACCTACGCATGGATATAAAGAATGTCGAAAACAGAGTTCGTATGAAGAAGATATGAATTTCTGAAGCTTTTAAATAATTAATATTTATTATTTAATCTTTAATTCAGATGGATATCCGAAGGAGTCACCGATCTGATCCGAACTACGCCTAGCGTACCTCGATGCATGCACTGCCTCGCACTCAAGTTCTCCGATGACGCATGCAGTGACGTTTCGCATTACGCCCCGCGTAAAGCATTACGCCCAGCGTAATGCGAGGCTTCAGCCTCTATAAATAGCATGCGAGGCTTCACACATAATTATGAAGTATTTTATATAAAATACATGTTATGTATATATTTTGTTGTTATATATGTGAATGTATATTCACTTTCTTCTATCTCATAGATATGATTTATTGTCTATGAAATACGTGTTATGTGTATGTGTCTCATCTGTTGTATGGAATATGTATTGAAAGAAAATACTATACAGTTTTTAAACTATGTATAAAAATATATATTTTTATCTACTAATATGTTGGGTAGAACATGGGTAGATAGTTGATGTGTGATAAACAGATGAGAGGCCTCGATGTTGTTGTTGTTGATATAGTTATTCAGCGGAGTATGGATAACGACCACCGACTCTTTCTAGATAGTCATGTGGAATGCTAGCAGGTTCATAACCTGTAGGTGTTGTGAACGATGTGTTCACCGATGTACTCTGTCCCCCTCATTGTTGCTGTTATGATATCTATTGTTGAGGAAACCCCTTTGCAGTAATGTCCGTCCCGATGAAAATCCTATATTAGGTCCCATGAGATAGATGTTGTTTTAGGGACGTAAAGTGAGGATAACGGGAATGGGTAATCGGGTTATTGTTGGTTGGTGAAATTAAATATAGTTATTTATTGTGGGTTGAAAACCCTATATGCTCACCAGGCTCCCAAGCCTGACCCACTCAGTTTTATTTGTATTACAGGAAGTGGCGCAAGGGCATAAGATGGATGAATCATCGAGTTGTTTTGTTTACAAGTCTGTATATGTATATATTTGTTGAAAGACTTCTAATGTTATCGTTTATGCTTTATGATCTGTATCGAAACATGACATCCCGAGTTTTGATTATATAATGAAAATGCATCTCTTGATGAAATGCTTTGATAAATATTATTTTATCATATTTTGTTTTTGGGAACAAATTCCGCAACTCTTTTAAATCAAAAGGATTTACTCTGAAATTATTTTAAAAGCATAAATGAAACGGGTCTTTTCTGGCCGAGATTTTGGGGATGTCACACCATGCATTTGGATAGACTAAATGAGAGAAATAACACTTGTATTTTATTAATATATTATAAGTTCTAATATATTAATAGTACGAATGAATTTGGAATTAATTAAGTGATCAAAAGATAACTAATTAAATATATGGGTTGATTATGTAAATCATCCATAACTTGTATAGAGGGCTAAGAGGCTCCATGGATTATTAAGTTGGGTTAAACCCATAAGATGCTCCATGGGAGTTACAAATCCATGGGTCATGGAAATGAAGAGCCATGACACATTAGGGTTTACACAGTGTAACCCTAGATGTCTCACACTATATCAGAATCATCTCATCCACCAAAATCGGCTACACAAAAAGAGAAGTGAGGGCTAGGCCGATTTTTCAAGTGTGAGTATTCTCTCAAAAGTCATTCCAAAAGCATTAGGTGTTGTGTGAAGCATTTGAGGCATCACACTTGGGGTGCTAGGTTCACAAGGTTTCAAGGAATCAAAATCAACTACAAGGTATGTAATTCTAGCCATCCTTTTAGGATTAAAGTTCCCCATGTATGCTAGATAGGATTATGAACCTTGGAAACCAAATTTTGCATGTATTTAGAAAAACATAGATCCAAGGTTATTAGGGTTGCATGTACACTTAGGAAGTGTTAGAATGCTCAAAACCCATCAGTATTGACTTGCATCTTGTCGATAGGTACAACACGAGTGTCATCGGATAGACATCTTTTGAGATTTGATACGAGTATACGACGAAATCTTCTATCCCATTTGGAAGGGATAAGATTGGTCTGCTACACAACATTTGCTTTAGTTTCTGAAAAGCAGCTTCTTGTTTGTCTTCCTAGTTGAACTTCATATCCTTCTGGGTTAGTGTTGTAAGCGGCTTGGCTATTTTGAAGAAATTCTCTATTAATCTACGGTAATAGCCAGCATGTCCTAAGAATTGACGCACTTCTATTGGCGTCTTTGGTGCTTCCCAATTCCTGATTGCTTCAACCTTTGATGGGTCAACATGAATTCCTTCGTTGCTAACTACATGACCTAAAAATTGTACTTCTCTAATCCAAAACTCACATTTGGAGAATTTGGCGTACAACGTTTCTTTTCTTAGTAGTTCCAAGATGATTTGCAAGTGTTGACCATGTTCTTCCTTAGTTCGTGAATATATCAATATATCATCGATAAATATGATCACGAATTTATGCAAGTATGGTTTGCAAACACGATTCATGAGTTCCATAAACACTATTGCGGCGTTGGTCAATCCAAAAGACATAAACTAAGAACTCATAATGACCATAACGATTTCTAAATGCTTTTTTGTAATATAGTCTTCTTGTACTCTGAGTTGATGGTATCCTGATCTGAGATCTATCTTTGAGTAGTAGCTGGATCCTTGCAATTGATCGAATAGATCATCAATTCTTGGAAGCGGGTAATGATTCTTGACCGTTAGTTTTTTCAACTCCCGATAATCAATACACATTCAAAAGGATCCGTCCTTCTTCTTGACAAAAAAGATTGGTGCTCCCCAAGGTGAAAACTGGGTCTGATAAAGCCTTTGTCAAGAAGTTCTTGTAGTTTGCTAGACAATTCTTGCATTTAGGATGGAGCCAACCGATAAGGATATTTCGGTACTGGTTCTGCTCTTGGAATTAAGTCGATTCGGAATTCGACTTGTCGGACGGGTGGTATTCTAGGTAGATCTTCAAGAAATACATCATGGAAATCACATACTTGAGGTATGTCCTTGATTTCTTTTGTCTTTCTTTTCTTAGCTACAATGTGAGCCAAGAGTGCGCTACATTTCTTCTGTAGATATTTTTGGGTCTTGGTGCAAGAAATCACTTTGAGGTTCTTTCCAGATTTATCACCATAGATAATTAGGGCTTCGCCGTTTGGTAAGGGTAGTTGTATGGCTATCTCATAACATAGAATTTCGGCGTGGTGTGAGGATAACCAATCCATGCCAATTATGACATCAAAACTACCTCTAGGGATTCGCATGAGGTTGACGTGAAAAAGGTAGTTATTAAGATTTAATAGACAATTTTCTAGGATTTCCTGTGTTCTCTCGGTTTGACCGTTAGCGATTTCTACTTCATATATTTCTTTTAATTTGCTAGACTCATGACTTAACAATTTTCTAAACGTCGGAGTTATAAAACTTCTATCCGCTCCAGAGTCGAAGAGTATGGTAGTATATAAATTATCTATGAGAAATGTACCAGATACCACCAAAGGGTCCTGGATAGCTTCTCTGCTTCCGATCACGAATGCTTTGCCACACCCTATACCTCCTTGACTCCTTAACTTTGGACATTCTCTCTTGATGTGTCCAACCTTGCCACATTCAAAACACTTTCTTCCTTCATCATTGTCTATTCCATTATTTTTTTTGCTGATTGATTGTTGCAGGTGTTGTGCTCCTGAAGTGACTAGCAGTATGCCCCTTCTTCTTACACCTATTGCAAACAAAAATAGTCACCTGGGCGATGACGGTTACACCGAATGCACCATGGAAATTTTCCATCATACTATCATTTTTGTTTTGGTATTGTAGTTGTAGCTGCATAATTGGTTACTACTTCTTGTCTTTTCTTAGATGATTGTTTGGGATTCTTCCCATTAAACTTGTGCTTGTTTGTTTTTGATTTGGGAGACTCAACCTTTGAGACCACTACTTTTCCTTGGATCTCTGTGGTGGTTAGTTGATGAGCTATTCTCTTGGTGTTGTCAAAGGTTATAGGCTTTGATGTGATCACCATGCCTTTGATTTGTGATGCTAAACTCCATATATATCACTCAATCTTCTTATATTCAGAGGTTACAAGTGCTGGACACATTACTGCAAGATCATTAAATCTAGAGGTATAAGCTTTTATCTCTGAACCCTTTATGGTTAGGGTCCACAATTCTTGTTCTAGGTTTTGTATTTCCTCCATACGACAATACTCCTCTACTAGCATCATCTTTAGCTCTTCCCATTTCGTGGAATTTGTAGCATCAATTCTCATTGTATTCATATGGTAGTTCCACCATGTAAGTGTTGCATCAGCGAATGTACATGCTGCAAATCGTACTTTACAATCATCTGGACAGAAGCTTATTTTAAAGACGGACTCTGTTTTTCAATCCACCTGGTCAAATTAACAACCCCCTCATTTCCATGAAAGCTCTTTGGTCTGAAATTCAGAAAGTCTTTATAGATACACATTCTAGCGGTCCCAACATTTCTTTCATTTCTAACTGTACCTCTTGTGATATTAGATAGAACCGCAGCGATTCTCTGAGCTATTATTTCTTTAACTTCTGCTGAACTTATTGGGGGGGGGGGGGCTTGGTTCTGGTGGTTGTTGTGGTGTTTATTGTTGGTTAAGGTTTAGCTGAGCACTACTCCTTCTAGGCATTTTTTATTTCCTATTTTAAATAATAAGAATTTTATGAGTTTTATTAGTCATTTAATTATATGAGTACTGAATACTTCAATTATTCTTTAAATTGTAAAACATTATAGATAACACAATGATTGCTGTAATATATACTTTATATTATCACCAGTGGCTACATCAGTTTATTTAGGCTTATAAGAGAAAAGTTCCTATAAAAAATGTAAAATTTGCAAGTTTTACTACAACTTTGCTCTAAAATTTACTATTTTTGCCTTAACTTGTTTGATTTCTCTATTTACACAGCCACTAGTTTTTGTTTATCTACCAGTAACCTAGGTGATGACCCAGCACGTCAGTGACATTAATCACTTGGTCCTCAAGTGCTTAAGTTCTCTGCTCAAGACCTCCTATGCGCTCTTCATTTCTTGAAGTTTGATTGTAGAGCTCTAACTTTACAATCCTTGCATAGTGAGTAATCATTCCGTTATAAGCGAAATTTATACGATGATGGACATCCATCATCGCCTCTTGATCTCGCGTCCTCTGTCCTTCTAGCCTTCCCACCCTTCTGGAGAGATGAGAAGCCCTTCCTTTGAGAATTTCCATCTTATCTTAAATTCTCACACTTTTCTCAAACAATTAAGATAATTTGTTAACTTCAGAAGAATGTGGGGGATGTGCTCAAGATGATTGATCAATCTCATACATCTTAGGAACTCTTTCTTCTGCCACCCACCTATCAATGGTTTGTTCTATCCGTGCAGGTTCATCTTGAACTCTATGGGTTCCAAAAGTTGGCACCTTCTGATTCTTCTTAATCTTTATCCATCTCGGTATGGATTTGCAAGCTATACATTTCATCTTTGCTCTTCCTGGAACTTTACGATAAAGAGTGTTCATGGGTGGTAAAGAAGATGAAACTGACGCTGTCTCTTCCATAGGCTCACTCTCTTCCATTGGTTCACTTTCTTCCCATTTTTTGGAAGGTAAAGGTTCTCCATCATTAGAAGGTATTGGATGAAAGGTATTTGGATTTATAGGGTAGTCAGGATCGCCTACCAACATGGGGAATGAAACTTCTTCTTCGTCCGTATCTTCGATGATTATCCATTCTTGTGAATGAGCCATGTCGAATTCCTATATATTTTGGATCACCAAGTTTTTAGTCTATGAAATATTTCTCCCAAATTAAATAGTTCATATGATTTTATCATAATAAAATGTAGTTGCGCACCTACACCTAGTTGTGATAGGATCTACGCACATATAAACTTTAGTTGGAATATTTGATCTAAATCCTTGAGATCAAAATCATTCCGGGTATTAAGTTGTATTCTCATCGTGGCTCTGAGTCTTTATATATGACTCTATATTCTTATTTATTGTATTCACGCTTTAATTATTGTTTGTTACTTCAGATCTCTCTGATAAGGCACCAGCCAGTCAAGATAGTCGAAAGGGAAGGATCATTTTAGCATATAGTCATTCTGAAATCCAACAACCCAAATCGACATGTCTATCTTGTCACCACTCCAACAAGTAGTCCTTCAGTAGAATAATTAATAATACTTTTTAATGTAGGCTAAGGGATATACCTAAACCTAGTAGAGTAAGCTATAAACTATAGTCATGCTTTCCTAAGAAAGTACTAGTTCACTATAGTTAATAGCTTTGATACCAATCTGACACACCCCGACCGTTGGTGGAAACACCGGGCGGTGTAACGTCATTCATTGTATCATGATTATACAACATACATTGAACGGTACTAAATAATTTTATAAAATACATACCTTTATTGATGGTTGAAAGTTACATTATTGTTTTTTTAGTACTTATTACATAATATCAGAGTATTGTATACTTCTTAATGAACAAAAAGGGTAATAGTAAAACTTCACCTGTTCATATAACATACCAGCTTTATCAAGTTCCTGAAAACACATGCATTTTGAAAATACGTCAACATAAAGTTGGTGAGTCCACAGGTTTTGACTCCATATAAAAATAACATTTTCCAAGATCAAAAGTATAGTTTTGGAAGTATCATTTTGACTCTCCAACGTTAAATAGATATACTAGGTAAAATAGTTAACTTATCAAATAAGTGATATACCTAAACATTACATGTACATATGGTATAAGTATGGGGAAACTTATACTTAACATTAACACTTGTATAATGACAGTATAATGTTTCTAACAATTTGCTACCATAAGTCTATAACCGTTGCTATGACATACAAAGCCTTTGATAGATCCCACTCATGCTTTCCATGAGGACAGCCTACTCACGATTTCCATGAGGATTTCCACAACATATACTCAATATCGCAGGCGTCATCGATGCCGGAACAATAAACAAATAAAAGTGCAGTCGTCACTTGCTTAGGTTGGGTTGTAGCTAGCAACCACGAGTGGGGTTATCAACCTGTATATTATTCATACAGGACTTCCTCGCTCACACGGGAGTAACAGTTACAACTCAAAGGACTTTCACTGAGATCCCCAATCTTAGTTGATGAATATAATAACTCATGTAGACTTTGTCGGCTTCCTATAGATCTAACAACAAAAGTATTTTCGTGTCTAAAACCCTAAGTTACTATACTATACTTTTAAAAATTACTCCTAAGTTCATAATACTTTAGGCAGTACAACAACTATAACTTGGGGAAAAACCACGTTTTATCTTGACATAAAACCAAATAACAACATATCACATGCCTGGTTTTATCTTGACATAAAACCAATAATAACAACATATAACATACCTGGTTTTATCTTGACATAAATCCAACAATAGCAACATATAGCATACCTGGTTTTATCTTACATAAAACCAACAATAACAACATACTTATCAATTAGCATATAGAACTTCCGAGTATAACTCTGTAACTATATCGCACACAACATATATATATATATATATATATATATATATATATATATATATATAATCGTAAGTATAACTCAAGATCTACATTAGTATACTTCTATAACAATAGCACGCTAACAAGTTTACGATAGTTGTATAGATACAAATTAATTATATCCCGATTAACGAACATACTATCATATAAATATACTATTAACTTGTATTCAATATTTAGCATGCATTTCCCCCGAAAACATTAAAAAAGTGGGGCCATGAAACTCACCTTAGTAGCGTGATTTTATGTAATCTAAATAGAAACAGTCTGCGCTTCGAGATCGTAGGGCTCGAGTTGCGAAATGGCCTCAACAAACGAGAGAGGAGGAAGAAATTTAGGTGTAATAAGCCTTGGGGTCGAAATGGCTATTTATAGGATGATTTTTGTCTTCTCACAATGTGAGCCAAGCATGCTCACGTCGTGAGCTCGATATTGCTCACTTCGTAGACTCTTTATTTGGTCCCTAGATTCGGATGGTGTCCCTTTCACTCTTCACGACGTGGGAAAATTCTTGCTCACGTCGTGTGCTCTTGAATTATCACTATGTAGGCTTGCCATTCATCTTCTAGCTCCAAAATGTGGCGATTTGACTTCTCACGTCGTGAACACCTATGCTCCCGTCGTGAGCTCAATCAGATTAGGGTTTCTGACACGTGTTATGCTCTCAAACAGTTGTATCTTCGGAAGGTTGTAACTTTTGCATACAAACTCTGTTTTTCACACTCTTTATATCCACGTGTAGGTATTTACGAGTACTACAACTATCATTTAGACTCCAATAGCTAATTATATGTGTATTCTAAATTCCTCTTATATGATTGATCTGATTCCTATTCCCATGGGGGATGTATATGTGATAGTAGGCATGGACTGGCTGAGCAGGTTTGGTGCCATGATTGATTGTAAGGGCCAGCTATTGGTCGTTTGAACCCCAAGTGGGGGAGAACTAGATATCTGTGGAGAGGGCCCCAGGATGGGTTTAGGGTTTTGTTCAGTGACCAGGGATCGTCAGTATATTCAGCATGGGTGTGCAGGTTACTTGGCTTATGTGGTGGATGCGTGTATTGTGGATCAGATTTCGGTTTCAGAGGTCTCGATTGTTAGAGATTTTGCAGATGTGTTCCCAGAGGAGTTACCTAGTGTGCCTCCCGAGAGGCAAGTCGAGTTCAAGATCATCCTTGTGCCAGGTGTGGCCCCTATTTCCAAGGCGTCGTACCGCTTTGCACCGCCTGAGATGCAGGAGTTATCATCTAAGTTGTAGGAAGTACTTGGCAAGTACTTCATTAAGTCGAGAAGTTCTCTGTGGAAAGAGTCGATACTCCTCATCAAGAAGTCACATCGGATGTGCATTGATTACCGAGATTTGAACAAGTTAACGGTGAAGAACCGTTATCCCCTTCCATGGATTAACGATTTCGGAGGAAGAGATGTACGTATGAAGTTGTTTTTGTGAGGATCAAATTGAATCAAATTGTATGATAATGTCGGAATCATCAGGAAGCTTAAAGACATTAGGTTTGAACATAAGACGTTTACAGACAAAACACAACCGTGAAACCATCAACAGAGTTACAGTACTTTAGACTACTACAAGACTATTGCCGCGAATAGGGTATACTAAAAAGGCAAGTATACGCAGCACGAGCATCCCTATACTGACGGGATCCCGTAAAAGATAAGACTCTGGTTGCACTAGATTTGGATGGTTTATAAGTCTGTTACTACAAAACGCCTAAATTACAATAATGTGGGTTCGGAGTAGGTACTCCTGCAGCTGTGATCCTGAGAATCCTACCGTTTGCGCCAGAGTTCTTTGTTATAGGGCAATCCTTCTTGAGGTGCCCTATCTCCCCGCATTGGTGGCATGATTGGCTATTACTAGCCTTGGTGGCGGGAGTGAGGTGTTTAGCCAGTGTTATGTGGACACGAGTGCCTTTATCATTACACCACCTTGGAAATTGCTTCCTAAAGCGTTTTGCATGAGTTGCCACTTGTTGTTGAGGCATCGCAAGTCTTTGGGATCTCTTGCGCTCCTTTAGGGCTTGACGATATCGTCTCTTCCTTTCGGTCTTACGGCTTCGCAAGTCTATGACTGTTGCCATTTGTTGGTTTCCCGGTTTGGTACTACCATCGGAACTCTCGACTCCTTTGTCAGTCTTGCTTGTGTTGCCTGAGTTGATGTGTGTAAGGAAAGTTGTCACAGCAGCTGCTACTGCAGCTTGTAATGTAGCGGTGTCGATATGGAGGATAGGGGTTTCGTTGCTCGGCTGATTGTTTCTGGATGACAACATGATTCTGTAACGTAAAAGATAAAGATTTTGTGAGCGATTCTAGTTGACTCTAGATGTACTTCGATTGTTCAAGTAAAGAGTAAGACTATGTTCTCGAAAGTTTTACCTACATCCCTATGATGCAGTCCTAGTACGGATTGGAAGTATGTTTGCGGAGGTTTGACCTACATCCCTGTGATGCAGTCCTAGTACTCAGTAGAAGTGTGCTCGTAGAATGGTCACAAGATGCTTGTCGTTCAAGCCGAGGTATCGTTGCTTGGTGAATAACATGATCCAACCACTAAAAGAGACTTGGAGATGTTTCCAGAGCTAAATTACTATGGTCAAATGACTTGACTAAAGCATATTTCAGATAGACTCCAATGAAAGTATAATAAGAGTACTTGAATAAAGAATGACACAAAAGTTAGCCGACTGTCAACATCTTTGATATTCATGACATAAAAGTTCAGGAAAATGACCTTGTAAAATGTCTTAGATCATATCCGGAGTAGAAAAGTCTTTAACAGCATAAAGTCCTAACTAAAAGTACTTATAGTACAAGGTAGTCACAGGGAACTGTACTACTCAAAACTTAGATAGGAAAACGGTTCTTTTTAAAACAAAGATGTAAAGTAAAGTATCTCCTACTTGCAACGGTCACCCCTATGGTGAACCTTTAGTTTGGCTAGCTGACGTTCCATATCAAGCAGGTATCTTTCGTACACCCTCTGGCGTACGCGGAGTTCTTGAAGCAAAGCTTTAGGGTATCTTTCAGATCTCTCACGAGCATCTTCTAGACGAAAGGTGAGGAGGGTATGCATTCTCGCATCGGTATTAACCTCTTCGATATGTTGGAGAGCCGTCCTGCCCTGAATTTCGTTTCGGGCAACTCTACGGATTAGGATTGTTAGACTCTGTCTGCTGAGCTCCCTTCGTTTACGTTGTAGAAGCTTCAGTGTCTATTAAACGTCATAGGTTGATCTTGCTCTTCGCTCCCTGTTTCCACACATTCTACCCAAGAGCGTCGGGCTATGAAAAGTCGGACGAGGGTTAGGAATTGGAACGCGAGTTGCCTGGGGTAGGTTCTCAACCTCGGGTTCGTAGTTATCAACATCCGAAAGTTTTTCAGCATGGTGATCATTCAAAGGGATTGGATGATCACTCTCTAGTTCTTCTTCAAACCATCCAACATTGCCTTTGTTCGGAAGGTACGTGTTGCTGTGGGGATAGAGTCCAGTTATGTTATCTATGCGAGAATTGGGGTAAGGAAATAATTATTAGACGAACTATCTAGATAATTATTAGAAAATCCTCATTAGTTACATTGCTATTTGTAAAGTGCATATCAGTCATATGTAATCAACACAGGATAGGATTTCGAATAAGTGACCTTAACTCCAAATTCACAAGGAATAAGGGTAAAGCAAAAACTTCACCGATTCTAAGTCTATAACATCCTAGTTACATATAGCCTTAGCGTATCCACTTAGCAACTATCAACTTAGTAATGAAGATCCTTTTTAGTTCTCAAGTACGTAATTATGGTAACACAAAACACCCCTATGGTATTTTAGACTTAGGTTCTGTTATAATGTTCTCATTGTGGTAATGTTGGTAAGTTTATAGAATTGTTGCTACATCACAACGTACCATTCTTGGGCATATGCTAATCACTCCTCAGACCAGCATAGTTGATCAAGCTATGCCACTCCCAAGACTGACTATACATCCCCAAGCTTAGTTGTGATATTCAACAATCGTAATACTTTTGTTCTTGTCGTTGTGACACCGATTTTAGTATGAATGCAGGCACGTATACTTACTTAAATATTTTATTATTTAGAAGTATAAACTCTAAGTCAGAGTATTTTTAATCCCATTGTATTTATAGTTAGTATATCTTTTATGGGTTGATATACTCAATTCCCTATAAACAATGCTCTGATACCAATCTATCACACCCCTAAACTGAGAACGGCGGAAACGTTCTGGGGCGGAGGACGTCATGTATGTATCACAACAATGTAAAGTAGTAAACAAGCAACAACATCGTCCATTGCATTAATAGCAATAGTTTAATACATGTGTGTTCTTTCATAGAAATAAGAGATTACAACAAGTAATCAAAATAAAAGACGAGTCTTGACTGCTCCGTCTTCGCAAAACATGATCATCGTACCTGTCTACTGGTGACCTGAGAATACAAGTTATTTTGAAAGTGTAGGTCAGCATTTAAGCTGGTGAGTTCATAAGTATTTCAATGTTATTTCTTTGAAAAGTTGTTATGAAAGACTGGTGAATGTTTGATGAAACATTTAGTATAAGTATGAAAACCCTAGAAAATCCCATATTTCCTACTAGTATAAAAAGTAGTCTTCTACCAAGACCCGAATGTTCTGAAAGTAGTCTTAAACCAAGACCTGACTATTTTGAAAGTATGCATCACTTGAAAATGTGACGGTTTTTCCCTGTTTAACTATTATTATAAAACAAAAAATAATAATATAATAACTTATGTTGTATCCTTTGGTACAAAGATACACACGACATGGAAACTCGCCGTAAATGGTTCAACCGTAGACATCCGTAGATGTGCATTTACCTCTGTTGCTAACAGTCGGGTTTAGGAATAGTTAGTCCCTTAAGTATACCTGTAATGGTATCAACTGAAAACATCTGTAGGTGTTCATTTACCTCTGTAGCTAACAGTGGTTATAGGAATGGTTAGTCCCACAAAGTATCCTTTGGTACTAGGATATAAAGTCCAATCTATCTCGTCGATGATGTGATTGTATCACAAGGTAAAGATAAGAAGGAGAACTATATATCAGTATCTACACATATAATATGTAATAGTAACTCATCATATATTATCTACGTAAACGGATTCATCTAAGCGTATCTATGTAAACGTATTCATGTAAACGTATCTATGTAAACGTATTCATGTAAGCGAATCTATGTAAACGTATTCATGTAAGTGAAATCTCTGTAAAAGTATCCCTATAAATATATCCATGTAAGAGGAATCTCTGTAAGAGTATCCCTTCATATAGCATGTAGTCTAGACTCATGAATAAACTAACTCTGGTGTAATTTCTTGTAATAGGGATAATGTTTTGTATCCCCTAAATTATTCCTATAATAGTTTACTAGAATGTAATTGATGAGTGTCCAAGTAAGTTTGTACACCCTTGATAACCAAGAGTGTCGGAACTGAATTAACTGATGGAACATTTATGACTATATATGTACACATAATGTATAACTAATATTTAAACGACCTTCGGATGAGTACCCGATATCCCACCAGACCACATCCAAATCGAGGAAAAGGAAACAGGGTGGATAGCCTTCCTAAGTCTTTTAAACATTTCTTATATAACTATACACATAGAGGCATGCAATTTATAATATAAAAGCGTAAAAGAAGTTTTGTAAGACTGTTGAAAAGTTTAATAAATAAGAATTTATGACTTGATGTCAGTTTTTAAATCGATTCGAAAACCGTTTGACAAAACAGTTTAAGTGTGAGAAAACATTTGTTTGAAGCACAACTATAACAGTTTCAAAAAGGAAACCTACAGTTTGTAAGACAGTTTCTAAAAGTGTTTCAACATATAAAAATGTTTGTGAAAACTATTTGAAGTACCTATGAAAATGTTCGTTTGTTCTTGTATATGAATGTATCTCCTTGAAATAGTATTTCTAGTACGTAAAAGTTCATGATGTTCTCGTAAAACTATACCTATTATAGTTTTCTAAAAGTGTGTCTCGTTAGTATAGTAATCCCTAGTGAATGCTCACTTGTTATGAAAATTATGATTTTTGTAGTGCCTAAGATGAACACATATACATACAGTATAAACAGAGTGTTCGACTTATACATATATAACAACATGTTTCATTTCAAAAGATATGATGTTATCGTGATATATTTTGCATACGAAAGTTTCCCTATACTACTTATAAATCACATATGATTCCGTTGATAAAAAGTGTATAATGAAACTTTATATAACACTCGATAATAATCGTGTGTTTTACTTGTATTCCCCCCCCCCCCCCCTTAAAAGCATATAAAAGCATTTATAAAACATTTAAAAGTGAGGATTGTAGGGGTATGAAGTCACCTGATTTATTGAAGAAATCGTGACGAAAACCGAGCAGAATTTCTACTCGAGAAAGCGGATCTCTCGAGATTCTCGGGAATCTCGGGAATCTCGGGAGCGTAAAACTTCCTTCCAAACTTGGATATGAAAACCGGGACTTTGGGATGGCTCCGAGGGTTGAAACGCATAGCTTCGGCGCGAGAAAGGAAGGAAATGAGCAAAAGTGGCCGGCACCCTGGCATCCCTTTTATAGGGGCTGAAATACCTCGGTATGCTGGGCGTACCCATGCGTCATGCATGAGCGCATCCTCGGTCGAAGCATCGGAGCGACGTGGATGGATTTAGGCCGAGCACCCGAGTACGCTGGGCGTACGAGGGTACGTTGGGCGTAACATGGATTGGTCCGATGACTCCTTCTTCGGATAATACCGGATTTTAATTAAATTTATATTTTAATTAATTAGTAAACTTCAAAAATTCATATCTTCCTCATACGAACTCCGTTATTAACGTTCTTTATATCCACGTGTAGGTGAGACTACAATCTACAACTTTCGTTTAGACTCCGTCAGCAAATCTTGATTTATTTTTAATATAATATTTTAATAGGTCGGGACAGGAAAAGTCCGTTAAAGTTCCATAACTTCTTCATCCGACGTCCGTTTTCGCCAGACTTTTTACCGTTATAATACCATTGATGAGATCTTCGATTCTCGTTTAGGTCATGTTGGCAAAAATCCGCTTGATCTCGATTTCGAGTTTTTAGCTGTCTACTATTATATATGTAACTTAGAAAAATCACAACTTCCTCATACGAATTCGGATTTGGACGTTCTTTTTATGTACGTTTACGGTTTAATGATATCTAAAACTTTTATTTTGATACATAAGGCTAAAAACTATTGTATTGAAACTTAGCATTTTACGTCTATCAGTATTATCGGTTTTGCCGAGAATCTTCGGTTGGTCATAACTTCTTCATTATAACTCGGATTTTAGGATTCTTTATATGTATGAAAACCTTGATACGATTCCTACTACTTTATTTAACCAAATTAAGATTTTAGGAAAGTTAAATTTTGACCCAAATTTAACTTGCGTTCCATCATATTGCCTTGAAATATCGGGTTGTCACAAAAGGGTCCAGGGGCTGCTTAAGGCTTAAGCAGTCAAATTAGGGTTTCCTAGTTGAAAACCCTAATAGCCTACATGTATATATATATATATATATATATATATATATATATATAGTAACCTTAAGCCCCAAAAACTTGGCTAAGAGTTCCACTAGGGTTTCTACACGTTTTGGGCAGCCTCCTCTCTCCTTATTCTTCATCCTCATGCTCTTGGTGTTTGTGAACCATTAGAGGAGTGACAATTGTGACTCTAAGCTTTCTAAAGTCATTACAAGGAGGATTTGAGATTGCTATTGCTACATAACAATCAAGGTAAGATCTAAAAACCCTTTCACATGTTAATAGGATTAATTGTATGCAAGATCTAGGGTTTAAAGTTTGGGATGAATTACATGTACAATAGAGAAACCTAAATCCAAGCATTAGGGTTGCATAAGCACATAGGATGTTCTTATGGCTAAAACCCATCAGTGGTATCAGAGCCTTGATTGGTTTCTATTGTATTGATGACTTGGTTATTTGTTCAAGCTTCAAAATCGATTTTTTGGCTCCCTGACTGATGAACTCGGAGAGTTCCAATGTGGACTCGGCGAGTTGCTCCAACTCGGCGAGTCCATAGAGGAACTTGGCGAGTTCGAGCGTCAGTAAGAGCAGATTTCGGGATTTCATGCTGTTTTGCTTGAGGATACTTGCCTTAATTGTTTTGGGTCTTTAATATTCGAATTTTATCTTATATTTGAGTATATCCTTGATTAAACAAAAGATAGTTACCAATTGATTAGATAATAACTTCCTTATATGATTAAAGATTGATTATTTGTATTAATTGGGTAACTTATCTTGCAAGAAATTGAAATTAGGTCAAATATAGATAATGACAAAATTATTTGTTTAATTTTTATTATTTGTTATTTGATCCTTGTGTTGTGAAAAAGTTTCATTTGTGCCCATGTAAGTTTTATGGTTTAAATTAGAACTTAAAGGTTTTGTTTTGAAATTTAAATAGTTGAAACCCTAATATTTTGAAATGTTTCAAAACTTGCCCTCAAGTTTTGGAATTTAAAAGTTGATTAAAAGTTTAATTTAGAAATGTTAAATTCTAAAAACCCTAGTATTGTTTTGAAAAGTTCAAATCACGCCCTTATGGTTTTATTAATTAATTAAGGTGTATAATTAAAAGAGACTTAATTACCCATAAAGGTTTTGGTTTACAATTTAATTAAATTAAAAGTATAATTATTAAATTTGACCACCTAGTATTTTAAAAGTGTAAAATACACCCTATACTATATATAACATTAAAAATCTAATATATATGTATGAGTAAAAGTCAGTCTTACCGTTAGTAGGCCTCATTCACGAAGCTGGTCTATAAGGGGTGTTTAAGGAAATTGCCTATAAAATGGCGATTGAATGGGTATCCACTCTTACCCACCGTACTCTTGACTAGTGGAGGGTCGTTAGCCAAACGGGTAGGATAGGACAGAAACCTTCCATTATAAGTATAATAAAGTACAAAAGTAACTAAATGCTTTTACAAATTCCCAATCTTAGTTACTTTAGGCAAAAGTGAATTGATGCAATTCCATGAAATTACACTTTGTGCCCTTGTGAAGACGTTAGTGGAGCGTGTGTGGTTAACCGACACACTAAATGGTCCTAAGCAAAGGTAGCAAAGGGTGACTCAATGTTTGTCATGGTTCGGTGGAGCATGTGTGGTTAACCTGCACATCGAATAGATGATTGTAACATGTGGGGGCACCATGTAAGTTTTCATGGTTATTCACACCCGCTTTGTGATCCTCGGTATCCCAGTCACAAACTAGAGGGGCATATCGAGATTTAAACATGCCATTGAAAAGTTCAATGAATCTCAAAAGATCTAGGAATTTTCAATAGATTTAAAACTTAAATTTCTTTTTGTTTTTCATGGTGGAAATTAGTGAATCGTCATTCACTTACCTTCAAATATTCTGCAACTAGATTACGGGATCCCTTTTCTAGGTTGTAGAGTATTGTGTTGGGTCCTAGGCTTAATATCTCATTTGGGTGATTTATTAAGGACTCAATCAATCAACTAACTTGAATTTAATTTTTCTCCCGTTTTGTAGATGTCAAAGTATGACAACTATGGTCTTCCCAAATCCCGTGGAACAAGCTTTTCACATGAAGATGATATTCCACGATTCGATCGAGGAACACGAGATCATGCTTCACTTCCTCCACCCCTCCCATTATTCTCTCTAACCCACAAGTTCAAAAGATTGAAAAGTTCAAACTCACTCAAGCCCTTTTGGAAAGTAAACATGAAGAAGGAAAGTCAGTGTGTGCACACATCCTAGAGATGAAGTCACACATTGATAGGTTAAGAATGTTGGGATCTGTTATCTGTGAGGAGCTGGCTGTTGACTGGGTTCTTCAGTCACTTCCTAACTCATATAGTGAGTTCGTAAGAGAGTACTATATGATGAACCACGACGTAACCCTCATTGATCTCACCTATATGCTTATTGCTGCTGAATCAGCAATGATTTGGCGCACTGGAAAAGCAAAGTTGATTGGTGGATCTGCCTTCCAGACCTCTATGGATATAGGCAATGGCAACAAAAGGCATGCCATGATCGAAAATTTTGAACATAAGAAGGCAAAGTCAGAAATAGTTCCATGTGCTATTCCAAAAGAGTCAATTTGCTTTTATTGCCAAGAGAAGGGGCATTGGAGACGAAGCTGCCCTATTTACCTAAGAGATCTAAGAGATTGGAGAGTCAAAACGTATGGCTCTACTTTAGGTAAAATCCATTAACTAACTCTTTTAAGTTCCTATTCTAGATTCTTAATACATGATGTGATAAGATTACATTTGGTGTTTTGTAGGATCATAGAAAAGAGAGGAAGCTTAAGGTAAGAAGTGAGCGGAATCTAATCGTGAAGAAGTGGCTTTCGATCGCATTGTTTGAAGATTAGATTTTGAGCTACTACTTGGAGTTAGAATAAGATTGCTAAGAAATATGTATTAACATAGTTTTTCAATTGAATTGCATTGTAAGGAGAAATTTTTCTGCAATAAAATAAAATTTGATTTTATATTATTTATAATTACCCTTGCAATGGCGTGTATGAAAAATTGATGTTTGAATGTTTCTATTATTAGCAATAATGGATTTGATTCTTAATTATGTTATTTTTGGAAATGTCAAGAATTTACCAAATAGGGAAAGTTTCTCATCGCCCAAGTTTCAATTGGACAGAAACTTGGAATCATACAACTTGGTTGCATGATGAATGAGAAATTTCATATTTAAAAAATTAGACTAATTCATTGACAAAGTGTCAAGTGAAGGACTAGGAGATCCAAACACAAGGTTGTGTGTTGATCAAGTCCACTACAAGAGTAACAAAGACATTTGTCATGATTTACTAAGGTTAAGTAAATATGATTATACTTATGAGATTAAGTGTAATTATGAGTTGATTGAAAGAGTTTCAATCAATAGCAAAACGAATAAAGAAGAATCAAGTAGGCAGAAAGATAAAAGTTTCTCTATTCTAAGAAGAATGGAGAGTACCTTTTATTATGTTTTATGATAGGTATTAATGATTAAGAACCATATCTCAATTGATCCTCTAAATGAATCTTAGTACAATTGTATGTCTGAGAAGAGGAATCAAGAATTAAAGAAATGGTTAAATCAAGAAGTCAATCATACTTCATTCCAAAAACATAACTTATAGTTAAGATTGTGACATTGAGTGACAAGTCTTAAGAAGGTTTATAACATTCATCAAATGTGGAGAGTTGTGATGTCTTGGATAAGACAAAGACCAACTAGGACCAATTTTGTGAAGTGTTTTGTCTTCATAAAAGCTACACTAACTCTTGAGTATTTGTTTGTCAAGAAATGTTTATTGACAAAAGAATCTTATATGTCAAGGAGTCAGTGGGAGTCTCAATGGTCTTGAATGGTTTCAAGAACAAATCAATAATAAACCTTATCGATCATCACTAGCACACGACTTGAGGTTTACAACCCTTCATGTTGACACTATCTTGTTAATGTGCGGTTCCAATTGAGTTAATTATGCATGTGAGTTCTATGAGTTCTCATTTGAATGCATAAAAGGCAAGGACCTTGATCAATGAAAAGTACATTGATAAGAAAGGATGAGCTGCTTAACTACTTAGAAGACATGGTGGGCAGCCGTGTTACCATATGGCAAGAAATCAAGATTGAGAAGGTTCGGTCCATATGAGTTTGGGTTTGCCGCAAACTTTGGTTTTGACAAATCCGCATGGGAACACATACACCATTAAAATCTAAGTGTCAAAAGATTCCTTCCTTCATGAAAATGATTATGAGGAAATGCTTTCACTAAGATAGATTTTAAGAAGTTAATGATTGTGAAAATTGTATTCTCGAATTTGATTATGGTTACGGTATCCCTTTCCATAATTAGAATTGTGAGATTTGGCAATTAGTCTGAATTGTTTAAGACACACATATGAGCTATCTAAGGCAAAGGTGTATAAATTAAGAAGCCTTGATAAAAAGGTTATCAAAGCATTAGGTATTAGAAATATAAACTTAAGAAATTCAATAGGTATTGTTCTATGGTAGTTTAGTTGTTTTCTGAATACATGTCAAAGCTAGTGGGAGCATAAGTGTTATGCTTATTTGATAATAATCATCATGATAGTGGGAGCATAAATGTTGTGCTTGTATGATTATTAAGGCAAGTATTGCAAGTTAGCAATATTAATTATAGAAAACAAGAGTTAAACTTTGCAAAGTCGTAAGGGTTGAATAGTGGTTTTGCTATAATTAAGGGAGAGAATATTATGCTTCATTTCAAATCTAAAGGCTTAGGTTGTGGAATGTTAATAAATTTAGTCAAGGATACATATTGTGTTCTCAAATTTAGATTATGATTATGGCATAGTTCAAATTGTGAGAACGTGGCACATAAAATGTTATTGCAAAAGATTGATAAAGTATCAGATCTTTATGTAAGACATTATGCATCGTGTTCCATATGCTTCGGGTATAGGATCGATTGCAAATGCTATAATATTTGACCATTCTAAAAAATTTTCCAAATGTCTAGCGCATTTAGAGGGAAAAAGGACTAGAATCGGTTTTGACTAAAATAATTAAACAACTATCAAAGGACGATCCAAAGCTCGCTAAGGCTTGGTCGCTTGTGAGTAGTTGGAAGTATGGTATTGGATGGACCATATCGACATTATTATAAATAGATAAGATTTTATTAAGAATGAGTTGTCATATGGCAAATATGGAAATGTTTCCATATTGGGAGTTGGATATTGAGAATTGATGCCTAGATTAGAAACTTTTATGCAAGAAGGATGTTCAAAGGAATGTACTTTGAGTGAGAGACGTCATATCTATAGAATTGTTTCTGATAGAGATTAGCCAAGTCTTGATGATTTTGAGCTATGAATTTACGAAAGAATCATTGAATAAAGTGTTAGAATCTAGCATAAATAAAAAGAATTTGATATTCTTATACGTATGATAAGGATTAGGAGTTGTGAAATCAGTATGATTAGAAATGTGTTCATTTGATCTATTTCACAAGGCAAGGACTGTAGATAAACATTGTTGCATGCTGAGAGCATGGGACAAGTGTAGTTATAATTCAAGTAAGAAGTTGATTATCCGAAACAACATATAATGAGTAATCAATATGGTGATTAAATAAAATGTTTTATTTATACCCAGAGTTTGGGGCCATATGGGATTAGTATTATTCTTGTGTTTCATTGTGCATGTTTTGACTTCCTGAATAATTAAATTGGTTCAGAACAATCAAATTATTCGAACGGGCCACAGTCGTTCATATGTTGGAAGTAGGTATGAATGAAGACTGTCGTGAATTGGTGTGTGGATTGTCTAAAGTGTATTAGACATAAGAAAATGTTTGTTGCAACGTTCATGAGTGCTTATGAATATGATTTGAGCATTGGATTAAACCCACGCTCACATGGATCCCTTCATGGATTTTATCACGAGTGATTGGTGAGACGATAACATCTTATATTCTTGAAACCGAGATGTGTGAGTTGTATCTTGTGAGTCGGTTACACATTGATAATAAGTAAATGCACCAGTAACTTGGTGTCATAAAACTTATTGTTGTGTGTGATTCGGTGAGTGAGTGCAAGCAAGCATTGAATCAAAGTTTATCAGTTCCTTTTATCCAAAGTGGGATGAAAGCGATATCTGTGGGCCCCTCGATGATTTAGTGATAACGCCCTAAGCGCTTGGCCAAGCCGGGACTAATTTGATGTGTTCAAGTGTAGTCTGTTGTCAGTCTTCATAAATCGGAAATCAGGAAACAGTATAGAGAGAATGATTGAAATCCATGTCTCACTTCTATACGATATCTAGAATGGAGGAATATATGATCCCTTATCTAAAGGACGCGTATCTGATAAGATCAGAGTTGACAGCGGCTTTTGAAAGCTACGATTGCAGATCAGGATCTGAAGTCATACACAGAATAGTTGTTAGACATATCCAAGTAGGAGACTGTTGGATTAGTGTCTAAGTCCATAACTATTTTGGTATGTACTTGACCCGATGGTGCATGGTCCTTTTCGGTTGCCTTCACCAAAGCAACTTGATAGGATGAATTATGGAGAGAGAAGATTAATTATGATTTATTAATGTATTATGAGAATAATATATTAAAGGAGAAATCATATTGTTTAATTAATATTAGTCAAGAATTACTTGATAATTAATTTTGTGACTAAAAGAGATTAATTAAACTTAAAGGACTGGAAATGTAATTATAAGATAATTGCATTTGGGCTATGGATTACCTTGGAATAATAGGTTGGACGAATTCTATGGGGAAACCCATTAGAAATCGTCCAAGGGGTATTCTAAAAGGGTCCATGGGCTGCTTAGTGCTTAAGTAGTCAAATTAGGGTTTCCTAGCTGAAAACCCTAATAGCCTACATGTATATATAGTACCCTTAAGCCCCAAAAATGTGGCTAAGAGTTCCACTAGAGTTTCTACACGTTATGGGCAGCCTAATCTCTCCTTATTCTTCATCCTCTTGCTCTTGGTGTTTGTGAACCATTAGAGGAGTGACAATTGTGACTCTAAGCTTTCTAAAGTCATTACAAGGAGGATTTGAGATTGTTATTGCTACATAACAATCAAGGTAAGATGTAAAAAACCTTTCACATGTTAATATGATTTATTGTATGCTAGATCTAGGGTTTAAAGTCTTGGATGAATTGCATGTACAATAGAGAAACCTAGATCCAAGCATTAGGGTTGCATGAGCACATAGGATGTTCTTATGGGGTCCATTGTACTATCTACACGGATCACATGACTTTGAGACATATTATAGATCAGCCAAACCTAAACATCAGGCAGCACAGGTGGTTGGACGTGGTCAAGGATTATGATTGCGAGATCCTTTACCATCCGGGTAAAGCGAATATGGTGGCGGATGCTTTGAGCTGCAAGTCGGTAAGGTTTTAAGATAATGTAACACCCAAAGTCTGGAAGGCCAATAAAGGAAACAAAACCCTAATTTTAAGGGGCGACTCGGCGAGTCCAAGGAGGAACTCGGCGAGTCCGAGCGGGATCCGAGTCGAGGAGTAAGTGACCGACTCGACGAGTCGGCCAAGGAGACTCGGCGAGTCTAGTCTGTACGAGGAAAACCCTAAATCCAAGACTTGGAGCCTATTTAAACGTCTCATTCTCTCCCCTAGAGTTCCTTTACTACCTCTTTCACCCAGAACACCAAACCCGAGCCGCCATATCCATTGAGTGAGTCAATATTTGCCTTGAAGAGTGCATTAAAGCTTGGAGAAGGAAGAAGGATCTTGGAGGTGCAAGAAGGGGCTATAGATCCGGGATTGGGAAGATATTTCTGAGCATTTGGAGGTAATAAACTAGTTCTTGGACTCTTTTCCACCTAGATCTATGTGTGAGTTTTAGGGCTTTTCAGCCATGATGGTATCCATTTGAGTTAGAAGCCATATATGAAGTTGCTACTTCGGATCTAAGCATATTACGGTCTTGAGAAGCACAAAGTATCTGCCCTTGAGTTGATTATGGAGCCTCTTTGCCTTAAACCCTAGTTTATGATGTATTTTGCCTAGATCTCCTTCACTACTTGTAAAGTTTGCAACTTTACGTGAGGAATAGGCTTGGGAATGATAGATCTATAGTTTGGAGTCCATGCATGACTCAAAAGTCCTCTGCATGTATGGAGATCTGAATGGACTCGGCGAGTCCTTTGAGTGGACTCGGCGAGTAGCATGAAGATTTGGAGGAACTCGACGAGTGGGATGAACAGCTCGTCAAGCCAGATGAAGTTGGGCAGGAACTCGGCGAGTTGGAAGAACAACTCGGTGAGTCTGTTGAAGATTGTCTTGGAATCGGCGAGTTTGTTCTTGGACTCGGCGAGTCAGGTCGCGAAACCGCAAACCTTTCAAGTTGAGACTCGAATCAGTGAGTCGAATGGAGACTCATTGAGATGGACAGGTCAAGACTCGGAAATCGGTAGACTCGGCGAGTCATGGACTAACTCGGTGAGTCGAGTCGCGAATGGAAGGACTCTGAACATATGAACTCGGCGAGTCACTAGGGTGACTCGGCGAGTGGGGTTGGCCTGGAAGGTTGACATTGACCAGAGTTGACTTGGTTGTCTTTCGGGGGTCAGTTGGACTCAGTGTTGCATTGATATTGGTAGCTCGGGGAGCGAGTGGAGCAGGAGTTCAGAGAGTTGCCGGGGAGCAGCTAGTGGGTTCATCAGCAAGTTTAGCCAGTGCATGTGAGTTTCCCTTTTGTGTGAATGGTTCTATGGCCACAATGCCGACCCATGTAGTTATGAGTAGAAGACCCAGGGGGTTAGCCCTAGGCACAGTATGCTAGTATGATATTCAGGACGAGGTCCAATGATAGCGGACTGGTGCCCAAGCAATGGTTAATGTGATAGTTTCTACTTGTTGTCTGTGTGATACTTGTATGTGCCTGGTAGGGAGGTGAGTGTGGGCGAGGTCCCTTAACTCACCAATAGCAGAGTGTGGATGGTGTTGCACATCTCATTAGCAGTAGGTTAGGGGCAAGGCCCAAGTTAGGGAAGGAGTGAGAGTCGGCTGGGCCCGTACCTCACTATCAACAGGAGTACAGACGAGGTTCCATGACTCATCAGTAGCAGGACAAGGGCGAGGCCCAGAGACAGGAGAGGCCTTAGTACAAGATTCATTAGTAAGTGTTTAGCTTATGTGATGTGATATGTTTATATGTTAGCGGGCGAGGCCCTGTGACAGGCGAGGCCTAAGTGAAACATATCTGTATCCGAGCAGGGCTCGAAGCCAAGCGGGGCCATTGTAGCGGGCGAGGCCCAGGATAGCGGGTGTGGCCCAGTGTGTGCAGTATGTGGTTATGCATGGTATGTGGTAGGGTGGGGAACTCACTATGCTTCATGCTTACGGTTTTCAGTTTTGGTTTCAGGTGCTTCCGGTAGTGGAGGGAAGAGCTCGGGGTGATCGCATGGCACACACCATAGATTAGACAGCCTGGGAATGTTTACTCTGATAACGAACATGTGTTTTGGAAATTAATACTCTGATTATGTTTTGGAATGATGACTTTTCTTTAAAGTAATGTTTTATTAAAAGAAATTTTTTAGTCTTGAATTTTGGGACGTTCCAGATAGGGTGACATGTATGATGACATCGGTTAATTCTCCAATTTTGGTTTTGATCAGGGAGGTTCAGACTAAGGGAGTTCAGAAAAAGAACTGGAAGAAAGAGAGGATTAGAGGTGAGATTGACCAATTTTCCACGGATAATCGAGGGTTATTGACTCAGTGTGGTCGAGTCTGGTTCCTAGTTTCTGTTGGGATCAGGCAGATTGTGTTGGAGGACGCTCAAAATTCTCAATTCTCTATTCTTCTAGGGGCCACCAAGATGTACCGGGATTTGAGATTGAGCTATATGTGGCCACGTAAGAAGAGAGAGATAGTATGGTATGTGAAGAGATGTACGACATGTAGGGTGGTCAAGGCCAAGCATCAGAGGCCGCATAGAAAACTGTAGCCTCTGAAGGCTCCCATGTGGAAATGGGAACATATTTCAATGGATTTTATCACCAAGTTGCGGAAGACGGAAAAGGGTTTTGATGTTATATGGATCATCGTGGATCGATTGACCAAGAGTGCTCACTTCTTGGCTATCCAGGATAGTTCTTCGGCCGAGAAGTTGTCCGGTGTGTATGTTCGTGAGATCGTTGCTCTCCATGGGGTTCCAGTCTCCATCGTTTCAGACCGTGATGTTCGGTTCAGCTCCCATTTTTGGCAGAAGTCCCATGAGGAACTGGGCACGAGGCTATATTTCAGCACTACTTACCATCCACGGATTGATTGTCAGAGTGAGCGGACGATACAGACCCTGGAGGATATGTTGTGGGCATGTGTTATCGATTTTGGTGGGAGATGGAATTCCTAACTACCTCTTGAATTGTTCTCCTACAACAACAGTTATCACTCTAGCATTGGTGCTCCGCCTTTCAAGGTCTTATATGGGTGTATATGTTATACCCCGGTTTGTTGGATCGAGGTTGGTCATAGGGTTATGGGACGAACTGAAGTCGTCCTTCAGGCCACGTATCTCATTTAGCAGATCAGGCAAAGACTGCAGACCGCTCAAATTCGGCAGAAGAGTTATGTCGACCAGCGCCGATTCGAGTTGGAGTTTCATGTCGGTGATATTTTATTACTGAAAGTCTCACCTTGGAAAAGTGTGATACGCTTTAGGAAGAGGGGAAATTTAGGTCCCGGATATATTGGAGCTTTTCGAGTGATTGCCAAGGTTGGCAAGGTTACTTACAGATAGGAGCTACCTAAAGAGCTCATTTATATTCACAGCATTTTCCATGTTTCACAAATGCGAGAGTGTGTATTATATGAGGATGCAGTGGTTTACTTGGATGATATTCAGGTCGATAAGCCCCTGAACTATGTTGAGAAGCCTGTAGCAATTCTAGAGAGAAGGATGAAGGTCTTGCGCAACAATGAGGTACCTTTGGTAAAGATACAATGGCAACATCGAAGAGGCTCTGAGTGGACCTAGGAGCCGGAGGCTGTGATGCGGGAGCATTATCTAGAGCTATTCGCCGCAGCAGAACTCGAGGACGAAGTCTAGACCAAGTGGGAGAGAATCGTAACATCACCATATTCAGGTACTTCTAAAGTCATCCCTATAATTCCATTTAATGTCATTTTGGTCCCTAAGTCTAAGAAATTGTGCTTTGAACCCCTAGTGAAAATTTCGTAAATAAGGCAAGAGGAGTATGCCATGCGTACATGTGTGTATGTTGTGCTTACTAGGGCGCGCCCTAGTACGTTAAGCATGCACTTATATATATGGGGCGTACTAGCTTCAGAAGGAAAACCCTAATTTTTAGGGCTTTGGGGGTATTTAAGCAACATTAAGCCTCATTTCCCCTCACCTCTTCAGTCTCCATTTCCTTTAAGACATTTTTAAAAACCCTAGCCCTTTGAGTGTGTTTTTTGAGCTTAAGTATGTGTTATTGGTGTGTTGAAGAAGGAATGAAGATACACTAAGGAAACCTTGGTGTAGAAGCAAACTTGTGGATCTGGGATCTTTGCCTTCTTGAGAAGCTCCATAGGGTGTAAAGTTTATACCTTGATGACTTAATTGTTAGATCCTATTTTTGGGTGTTTTCATGTTACTTTTGGTCCCATAAGTCCGATCTTGTGCATGGTTTGCTCTCGTGATCTTAAACTATCCTTTAAGACCCTAGATAGGGTCCTAAGCCATAAAAATGATGTCCCAGTTGTTAGAATTGTTTCATGCATCTTGTAGATGGTCTTAATGGATTAAGACCTTCTGTTAAGCACTTTTTGGGATTGTAAAGTCATAAAGTTGGAAACTTGCTGACTCTAGAGTGCATTTGGACCGTAGATCTGAAATATGGACTTGAGTATATAAGTCGTTAAGCACCTAATGGATTTTGAGGGCTACAAGGGTACGCCCCGTGTACATGGTTAACCACCACGATAAGCAGTCAACTGCGAGGCTTCGTATACGCCATGCGTACCTCTGAAGTACACTCCACGTACTTGCACTGGTCATCCTTGTTGAGTTAACTGGGTTAAGTTGACTTGGCTGGGTTGACTCGATTGACTTAGTGGGTTTCACCAGTTGACTTTCACCATGTTTGACCTTGAGGGTATTTTGGGGGTTTTTATTTAATTGGTCATTGGTGGAAGTAGGTATCGGTTAGAGAGATGAGATTCGGAGTCGAACCTCATCAGTTCTATTCAGTTCGTGAGGTGAGTTTTCCTCACTATACTTTTGAATCGAAGGCACCAAGGTCGTCCCTTTGGATTGTTATCCTTGTTTATCATGCAATTGTATGTAGTAGTGATCTATTAGAACTATATCATGGTATATAGGATGATGTTATGCTTAGTGATATGTTAGATCTATATGACGGTCTATATATGCTAGCTAGGGTTGATATGGTATATGTTAATATGTGGTGGTGTGTTAGGTTGAGGCAGCCCTGCTGTGTGCTGCAGTGCAAGAGACCCAGGGCAGCCTGGATAGACTGTAGGCCAGAGGGGCATACCTGTCAGGCCGAAGGCCCGGAGAATGGTCCAAATAGGTTGAAGGCCTGGTGAGGCGGTCCAGTCATACTAAAGGTTCTATGAGCGTACCAGATAGACTGAAGGTCGGTGAGGCGGTTCAGTTAGACTGAAGGCTCTATATGCATGTTGTTTGCTATTATTATTATGCTTATGTGTTATGTTGATACTTTGGGGGAATTCACTAAGCATTGGCTTACAGTTTTGGGTTATGTTCCAGGTACTTCAGAGGATCGCGGGAAGGCGAAGGCATGACCGTACACATCCTAATGTTTTTGACTTTTGATTTTGGGAAATTTTGATATTGAACATGTTTTGAAACCTTTGTTGTAAAAAATTTATGATCTTGCGTTGCTTTTTTAAAAAAAAAAAGTTTAAATTTTTCAAGATTTTTATGGATGTTACATACACCTTGTTCACTTTGATCTTTCTTTTGGAGGAATAAAGCTTGGATCTTGATGATGCATTTGTTAGATCTTGCTAGTTTTGGGTGTTATGAGCTTTTGGTCAATTTAGTGCATAAATTTTGATCTTGAAAGTTTGTGACCTTCTTATAGATAAAGTTTGAAACTTTATCTATCTAAATCATATTGATTCAAATCTGAAGGTTAGAGACTTGGACTTAACTGATTAAGTTGAGAAAGATGCATGTTTGATCCCTTTGAGATTTAAAGACTAGATCTTGGTTTTTTGGACCATCCTAATGGATAAAGTTGGAAACTATATCCATTATGGAGATATTAGGAACCATAAAAATGGGATATTGGTCCTTTTATCCCTTTCATTCAAGAGTTGTAATGTCTTAATGGATTAATTAGTTAGGGTTTTAGCTTTTGGACCTTTTCTAACCATGAAAAGTCATAAAGGTGGAAACTTTATGACTTAAGTCAATGTTTTTAGTCTAGATCTGATCTCTGGAGAAAAAATCTTAAGGGATAAAGGGCTTAACGAAGGAGTGGGATCAAGCCGTGTATGTTGGGAGTACTCAGCAACCTTGAACTTTGACTTTCATTGACTTCCATTGAGCATTGAGTTTTTGAACAAGTTTGAATTTAAAGAAACTTGAGGATTTTGGGCTTTTAATTAAGATTCTATATGGTTACGATGTTAGTGGATTTTCAGGTGGAAGCAGTGCTCAAAAGGGATTGTATCACATTGTTTCAGAGTTTGTCGATTAAGGTGAGTTTTGCTCATTGTACTTGTGGGTCGAAGGCACCAATGCTGGCCCAATAGGTTATGTATCATGGTATGTAGGATGTTGTTATGCTGTGATGATCTATTAGATCTGTATACTGGTATATAGGATGTTTGTTATATAGTGTTCTGCAAGATATGTGTATATATCCTTATATGATGGGGTATTGTTGTAGTGATATGCTGATTAGAGTGCTAGTAGACTGGTTTTCATCTAGCAGAGTGCCATATGGTGTTGTATATAATCATGTACGATAGACTAAGAACTCCTGATCTAGGCGTTCTTGTATGTTCCTTGTTTGGTTGTGGCTCTAGAGTAGGATCATTTGTTCGGGTGCCTATCTCGCCTCTGGTTACTTACTGTTACGCACTTCATGGAGGCTAGTTGGTAGCGAGATAGTATGTTGTGAGAGGACTAGTAGGAGGTAGTTAGTCGTATGATTGATATGTGATTGTATTATGTGCCTACTTGATCATTGATTTTTTATATGTTGGCATATGGTGGTAGTGGGTTGGGGCAGTTCTGCTCTACACGGAAGTCAACATACTTGGAACAAGCCAAACATAAGTTGCGGGCCCGAAAGGCAAGCCAGACTTCTGTTGTTGGCTCGGGAGCAAGCCATACATACGTTTTGGGCCCGAGAGGAAAACCAGACTTGCGATATGGGCTTGAGAGTAAGCTAGAGATGAGGTGTGGGTCTGTAGGCAAGCCAGACTCATGCTGAGGACGCAGGAGTAATCTAGTTTATTAGATGTGGACCTAGTATGCATCTTGTTATATTTTTGTGTGGTGGTATTTTAGCAGAACTCAGTAAGCTTTGTGCTTACCCAATTGTTTATGTTTTTTTTTCAAGTTTTATCAGTGATCATGGGAAGGCGAAGGCGAGATTGTGCACTCATCAATAACATTTAGCGTTTCTTATATTACCATTATTTTCAATAAATGTATTAGGGAATAAACAGTTTTCTTAATAATGGATTTATAATTGGGAAGTCTTACCTTAATAAAAATGAAATTTTTGGTTGTGAAAATAGGCGTTACTATTAGGTATCAAAGCCCTAGTTTGAGAGAATTGTAGGAACATATGTGTGAATCCAGACTCAAACTAGGATCCAAGAATTTTCACAAAAATAATTTTGAAAAATAATTTATAATAAAATGATTGGGTTAGGAAAATGTGATCGGTATCTTTTCATGTTCTTTTTATTATTGTTGGCCTACGATCGGGAACGTGGACCTTGGCTTAACTTTGGTTTTTCTGGAAGATGCGATGTGTAAAGTCAGCTAGTGCCCGAACAGGAGAGTGGTTCCCAAAATACCCATATTGGTTATAGGTATTGAGATTTTGACTTAGTTGGTGTAACATCTCGTTTATTAAATAAATAAAAAAATAAAATTAATGAATGAATAGTAGCCATAAAATCCATAATATTTATTGGGGTGTTGGTTTTGGGGAGCCAAATGTTATAATTTGGATTATACGGGGGTCAAATTGTAATTTCGGGATTTATTTTGTAACGATTTTTAGAAGACTAGGGGTGTTAGGTAAGTATTGGACTTATCATGAAAGGATTTTGAAAACTAAGGGTTGTTAGGTAAATTTCGGACATGATTTGATAGGAATTTAAGAAGGCGGGGTATAAATGGTAAATTATGGACTTTTTTTTAAGAGATTGTGAATGGGAGGGACTAGTTTTGCCATTTTCATTATACGTTTGCATGGAGACGGGATTTAAAACCTAATACCCTCCATACCCGTCGGATGGACGCACCCCATGTAACCCTAACCCTAAGTAAAAGCACCCACCACCACCCTATGTCTCCCACCACCGGCCGCCACCCTCCTTCTTCAACTTCTAGCATCGCTACCATGCCGTTTCCGCTCAGAAAATGATGACATCGCTCGTTTCTGCCGCCGATAGCCGTTGATGTTGCCGTCATCACTCGTAACCTCCAGCCGCCTCCTTTCCTATCACTTTCTACCACCACCGACCACCACAAGGGTGGTTGTGCATGAGTGTATTCGTGTGCTGTATTGTGTGTGTGTGTGTGTGTTATTTGGGATATTGATGCATAATGTATTATCTAGGCAGAAAACCCGAAGAACACCCACCACCACCGTGAGGTGGTGGCTGCCACCCTCTGCCATCACCAGTTATCGTGTTGAGTGTTGGTGTGCGTTTGTATGATTAGATTGCCATTTTGGATGTTTGATCAGGTTTTAGTTTAGAATCATAACCACCACTGTGAGGTGGTGGCCGCCGCCATGATCCACCATTGACCACCACTACTCGAGGTGCTAGTGGGTGGTACCCAACTTAAGTAATAATTAATTAATCTAAAAACTTAACAAATGGATTAATTGCAACATGATTGGGTTGGAAACCCCAATTAGGGTTTCGAAAACCCTAATTTGGCTTGGGCCTTGATTTGGGCCTTTCTTTTGGACTTTGGTGATTGGGCTACTGATAGGCCATCCAAGAACAAGCATATGGAATAGAGTATTGGATGCGCTTTAGGGTAAGGCCCATGGGAGGGTTTTGGGCCGAATTTGGAAAATTGGGCCATATTTGGGCCTTAATGATTATGAGATATATGACCATCAGAATGCCAAGTGTTGCACCAAGAATAAATGGTTGGGCTTTAAGGTAAGACCATGTAGGTGTTCGGACCCAATTTGGAAAATTGGGCCATATGTTGGGATTTGGTTTATAGTTTGACTTTTGGGCTTTTGGATTGGGCCTTGAGCTTGAATCAAGCTAATATGGGGGTAAAGTAGTCTTTTACCCCAAGCATGGACTTATGGTTATGTGTTTGTACCCAATTATTAATTGGGTATTATTTTGATGTTGACAATTCGGGAATCTGTCATCCAACAACTAGGGTTTTGTCCGCGGGACTCCAGCAGTGTAAAGTGAGTCTTCTCCTAAAGGAATGGGTCTAAGGAACCAAGGTCGGCCCGTTTATGTATGTTAGAGTATGCCAGACCTAGGTACGATGTCGAGGTTAGCTCAATGTGTTATATGTATACCGGACTTCGGTACGATGCCAGGCGCGGCCCGATGTCGGACTTCGGTCCAATGTCGGGCGGGGTCGGATGCGTCCGATGCCGGGCTGGGCCCGATGTAGCAGGAAAGGCCCAATGTATGCTAGTATGTGATTATGTGTATGGTATGTGGTAGTTTGGGGAGACTCACTAAGCTTTGTGCTTACAGTTTTCAATTTTGGTTTCAGGTACTTTCGGTAGCAAGAGGAGGAGGTCGGATGATTGCAGTGCACACACCATTTGTTTAGCCTGAGATATTTATACTCTGATATAGTTTGACAGATGTTATGATATTTTAAGATACACTAGTTATGATTTTTATTTAATGTCCGATGATTATGGTTTTCTTAATAATTAAAAATGAAATTTTGGACTGTATTTTGGGATGTTACATTTTGGTATCAGAGCCTTGGTTTGAGGGATTCGGGCACACTCTCGGGTGTGTATGGACTCAAACTAAGGGACTTGGTATGAAAATTTTTCAAAGGAAAATCATTTTTCTAAAAAGAATTTTCAAAAGAGAAAATAACTTTGAAAAGAGAAAAGGGTGTGGTGCATGCAATCAGCCGAGCTTAAGTAAGTACTCCTAAATTACCCATGCACGTTTATGTTATGATATGATTATGAGAACTACATGCTAGACTAGGGATAAGGATCTAGGAATGATTCCTTGTACGGCTATTATATGTGCGTGAGAACTACATGCTAGTTAGGGCTAAGGATCTAGGAAGGATGCCTTATGTGCCCATTATATGAGCTTATTGAGCGGTATGCTAGTACCGATTAGTCAGTGATATGTTGTCCTGATTAGATTATGTTTGATTATGTTTACTCAATGCTCTAATGCTTCCTGCTTTGGTCTTTTAGGAGTTCTAGTTACCTTTCACTAAATAGTAAACGAATATTTTAAGTTACATATTCTGAGGACTAAAGAATTTCAGAAGGTTAAGCTTAGCTCTATTTTGCATCTCTAGTTTGAGTCCAACCATTGTAGGGTAGAACCTCTCGTTCGAAGAATTATCTAGTCTTAGGGATAAGTAATGGTATTCGCGAGCTAGATAGGGGAGATAGCAGGGACTTCTTATGCAGTTGATGGTGGAGAGCAGAGTGATGATTACCCTAGGGAAAGCCTAGGATGAGAGTAGCAGAGAGCAATAGTAGTAGAAGGGACTTGGTGGGGTCAAGGCAGTTCTTGAGGAAAGTATGGATAGATGTGGAAGGTATTATGGGCCCGTACTACTGAAAGAAGAGGATCCATACTCGAATCAAGGAAAGTCGAGATGAATCCAGGGAACTTGTAGTGTGTGAGATCCCTCGAATTATGATGAGTATTCTGATGATTGTTATGTTATATTTCTCATTATGGTGAAAATACATGGTAGACCATATGGCAGTTCTGGTACCGGCCAGGGATCAGGCTCGGACTCTGGAGTTGGGCAGCTCCATGATTAGATAAGGGAGTTCATTCCATCTGAGATGTAACAACATAAAATTTTAAACCAAATTCTCAATTTAAAAACACCTTTATCTCAATAATAAAATCACGAAATGTCACAATGTCAAATCATCAAATCTCATATCCAAAATATATATATATATATATATATATATATATATATATATATATCAAATCCAAGATCCTCCAAAAACAAATCTTCAAAGCGAGTGTGTGTACAATCAAGTCAGTACCTTCCTGTGATCCTAAGAAGTATCTGAAACACATACCCATAAGACGGTAAGCACGAACCTTAGTGAGTTCCCCAATATACCACACACATCACATTAGCCACTCGAGGCTAACTCAATATGACCATCTGGTTAATGTGCTCTAGTGGAGACCCTCCGGTCCCACAACTTGGGTGGACCATCCAGCCCTAACTCAATAAGTTCATAACAATAAACATAAACCAAAAAGACAAAATGCAGAGTATCACAATACACAGATAAACACATAAGACATTGCAGTCACACAAAGGTACCACTCATGGTAAGTATAGTGAGAAGACTCATCTCGCAAGAAATCAACTAATCTCAAACTCAAATCACCAGTCTAGCCTCCGCCTAACACACATAACAATTATCCCTAATTAATCACGGCTCTCAATAAGCTAAACTAACCCTTCTACAAACTCACATAAGGGTAAAAGACCACTTTACCCCTCAATGGCCTTAATAGTCCAAAAATTGTCCAAACCCTAAAAGGCAACCAAAAGTCAACGGCAGAGAATATGTTATTTTGGATTAGTGTCTAAGACTGTAAGTATATTTCGTAAGTACTTGACCCGGTTATGCATAGTCCTTTTGAGTTGCCTTCACCATAGCAACTTGACAGGATGATTTGTTAAGAGAGAGGAGATATTAATATATTTTGAGAATAATATATTAAAAGAATAATAATGTTAATTGATTAATATAAGTCATATATTAATTGAGAATTAATTTGGTGACTTAAAGAGATTAATTGAATAAAAGGGCATAAATTGCCAAATGTGTGACAGTTGTGTTTTGGGTTATGTATCCTTATAGATGTAAGGGTGGACGGATTTTAGGGTTAGGAGACCACAAAATCGTCCAAGCCTAATATCTAGGAGGATCTTGGATTGCTTAGGGCCTAAGTTATTCAATTAGGGTTAAAGGTGAAACCCTAGTAGCTCATAGTATAAATAGATCCCTAGTGTGAGGGAAATCGGCACACATGCAAGGCAAGGAACCTTAGAGCCGATTTCTCACCCTCGTCTCTCTCTCTCAAGATCATTCTCTTGCTAGTTGGTGTTTGTAAGCCATTAGAGGAGTGACAATTGTGGCTCTAAGCTCCAAGAATAAGAAGTATCAAGCAAGTAATCCAAGGTATTGTTCTAGATCCGATTTCATATGATTGTACTCAATTGTTTTCATTAAATCTAGAATTGTAAGTCTTGGATACAATGCATGTTCAATTAGAGAAACCTAGATCCAAGCAATTAGGGTTTGCATGTGCACATAGGAAAGTTCTTATGGCTCAAACCTGGAACGACCCAAAAATCACAACTAAAAATTTCTTTAAAAACATTACTAAGATCATATTTATAAAAACTGTATCATAAGTCATAACATAATTTCTCGAGTATTAATTCAAAACATAATATCATTATTAGAGTCAAACATTCCCAGGCTAACTGACTATGGTGTGTGCACTACAATCTTCCCGAGCTCCTCTTTTGAAAACTGAGTACCTGAAACCAAAACTGAAAACCGTAAGCACGAAGCTTAGTGAGCTCCCCCAATCTACCACATACCATGCAATAACATATAAAGCACATACTGGGCCTTGCCCACTGCATCGGACCGAGGTCCGGACTAACTGGGGCCTTGCCCCCTGCATTGGACCGAAGTCCGGAAACTGACTGGGACCTTGTCCCCTGCATCGGACCGAAGTCCGGACTAACTGGGGCCTTGCCCCCTGCATCGGACCGAAGTCCGGAAACTGACTGAACATAGCATAGCATAACATATCAATTAGCATGAACACATATACTGCATACTGCATCGGGCCGTAACCCGGAACACATAACACATTGATAGGTTTTGAGCATTCTAACACTTCCTAAGTGTACATGCAACCCTAATAACCTTGGATCTATGTTTGTCTAATTATCATGCTAAGTTGAATTCCAAGGCTATATTCCTATCTAGCATACATGGGGAACAATTTTAACTTGAATAATAGATAGAATAACTTACCTTGTTGTTGCTTGTGTTCCTTGAAACCTTGTGAGCCTAGCACCCCAAGTGTGATGCCTCAAATGCTTCACACAACACCAAATGCTCTTGGAAAAACTTATGAGAGAACACACACTTCTTGAAATCGGCCAAGCCCTCTTGTTTTCTTAGTCTAGCCGATTTTGGTGGAGAATATGATTCTTATATAGTGTTGACACATCTAGGGTTACACCATGTAAACCCTAATGTGTCATGACTCTTCATTTCCATGACCCATGGGTTTGTAACTCCCATGGAGCATCCATGGAGCATCCTATGGGTAGAACCCAACTTGATAATCCATGGAGCCTCTTAGCCCACTATACAAGATATGGATGATTTACATAATCAACCCATATATTTAATTAGTTCTCTTTTGACCACTTAATTAATTCTGAATTAATTATTGATCAAACTAATCAAATAATATTATTAATATATTAGAACTTATAATATATTAATAATCTCCAAGTGTTATTTCTCTCATTCAGTCTATCCAATTGCATGGTGCCATGCAACCCAAATGGACCATGCCGGGTCGGGTCAAATACATACCAGAAATAGTTATGGACTTAGACACCTTATCCAACACACATAGCACATAACACATAAATCCTGTCTGAGCCACGAAGGCATCAAACATACTAACTACTACATCGGACCGAAGTCCGAAAACTACTGCTAACTGAACGGGCCGGCATTGTGGCCTTAGACCCATTCCTACTGGAAGGAAACTCACCTGATACTGCTGAACTGCTGCTGCTAATCCCTTTGACTGCTACCTGACCTCTGACTCTGAACTGCTGCTCCACTAGCTCCTCGAGCTACCAATATCAATATAACACTTAGTCCAACTGACCTCCAAAGGTCAACTAAGTCAACTCTGGTCAAAGTCAACCTTCCAGGTCAACCCTACTCGCCGAGTCCACCTAATGACTCACCGAGTTCATATGCTTAGGGTCTTTCTATTCGTGACTCGACTCGCCGAGTCAACTATTCCCGAGTCCTGACCTGTCCAACTCGCTGAGTCTCCACCCGACTCATTGATTCGATTCTTAACCCGAAGGGTTTGGGACCATGCGACCTGACTCGTCGAGTCCAAGAACAGACTCGCCGAGCACAAGGCAATCTCTAACCAACTCGTCGAGTTATTCATCCAACTCGCCGAGTTCATGCCCATCTTCATCCGACTCGACGAGCTGTTCATCCCACTCGTCGAGTTCCTCCTCATCTTCAAGCTACTCGCCGAGTCCACTCGAAGGACTCGCCGAGTCCATTCGGTTCTACATACATGCAGAGGACTTTTGAGTCATGCATGGACTCCAAACTGTAGGTCCACTCTTTTAAAGTCTATTCCTTACGTAAAGTGGCAAACTTTACATGTGCCTAAGGAGATCTAGGCTCAAAACACTATAAACTATGGTTTATGACAAAGGGGCTTAACAATCAACCCAACAACTGATGCTTTATGATTCTCAAGGCCAAGATACACTTAGA
Organism: Lactuca serriola; assembly: GCF_051521515.1. Taxonomy (NCBI): domain Eukaryota; kingdom Viridiplantae; phylum Streptophyta; class Magnoliopsida; order Asterales; family Asteraceae; genus Lactuca; species Lactuca serriola. The sequence goes on along the minus strand of NC_136410.1, from coordinate 82,555,309 downwards.
TCTGAAGTAGCAACTTCAGATCTGAGCTTCTAACTCGAAATGAGTCTCAATCAACCATAAACCCCCAATTCTCATAAAAAAATAGATCTAGATGCAAAGAAGGGAAAAATGGCAGCTTAAGAAGAACACAAACTAAAGTAGATCTCGGATCTACACCTCTCCTTTGAAGCAACCTTCTTGATCTTCAATTTCCTTCCAAGATTTCCTTCCTACAAAGCTATTTCTCTCAAATGATGGAGGCTCCCACGAAATCTAGGGTTTATAGGTTCTCTAGGATGATATGGAGGCTGAGGGAGGGACATAACACCCTTTAAATAAGATACAACTCCCAGAATTAGGGTTTTCCTCACACAGACCAGACTCGCCGAGTCTCCTTGGCCGACTCGCCGAGTCAGTCACTTACTCCCCGACCCGGATCCCGCTCGGACTCGCCGAGTCCCTCCTTGGACTCGCCGAGTCGACCCCTAAACTTAGGGTTTTCTTTCCTTTTTCTTGGCCTTTCTGATCTTGGGTGTTACAACTCTCCCCCACTTAAACTAAACTTCGTCCTCGATGTTTGCTATGGCCAACTGTCCTGCGAACTGCCTCCAACTCTCTGTCTGGGAAACTAACACCCTTTTGTCCATCACTCCAGCCACTTACAGTGCTGGTCACTACTGTTGGTACATACTGAATCCTTCTCTTCTCCATAATTTTCTTAACGTTACCTCCTCCGACGGAAGATTCTGTTACCCCTCCTCCACCTACCGGATGCACTGAGACCACCCTGGTCCAACTATTCTGCCAATATCTGAGTTACCGGACTCCCCACCGGTCACTACACTCCATGGCAATCTCCTAGTCGCTCCCAGCGACTCCGGAAGATACTTCGACTATCTATAACTGTTCTATCCTTTCCGCCATCCATACTGAATCGATGCTACTGGAACCAGCCTGCTTATCTCTCACCTGATTACTCAACTCCTACTAACTCGAGGCTTTCATCCTGAAAGAAAAGCTACCTGCCTAGCTATCCTTTCATATCACTTATACTTGGTAGAAGGGCTCAACTGATCCTGTTGAGAGGAATTTGTCGTTTCCAAACCAACCAACTATACCGTCAACACTTGCATTCCAACACAAATACTAATATTGTCCAAAACTATGAAACTATCCAGACACTGAACTGCCTGCAACACTGGACTGACTGAAACACTGAGTTCCAACTCAACTGTGGAGTCAAAGGACTCCTTACTTAGTCGCTCCCAGGACTTCCGATCAGGTCCTTACGTCACATCCTGACATCATCAATTCCACGACTAACAATATGATGGCTCCCAGACTGACGGTAGCCCTTAACATACCCGAACCCCAACGGTCCACTGCTACTATGATCTCATAACTGTGGTGACGATCTACTAACAAATCGCCGACTTAACCATAACTGAACCATTTGGGAAATCCAGAATCTAACCTGTGGATTCCCATATCCTCACTACTACACCCGAACTGGTGGGTACTACTGCTTTCCCGTGTCCAACAACGCGCTCATGCTGCCTACCAATCTGATAAAGGCTACGGCTACGCTCGCGGACTTACAACTCTCTAATACTATCTGGCTGCTAGTGAATGCTAAGGCTACCCCCGCAGACTTACAACACCACTACTACTATCTACTACTAGTGAATGCTACGGCTACCCCCGCAGACTTACAACACCACTACTACTATCTGACTGCTAGTGAATGCTACGGCTACCCCCGCAGACTTACAACACTCTACTACTATCTAACTGCTAGTGAATGCTACGGCTACCCCCGCAAACTTACAACACCACTACTACTATCGGACTGCTAGTGAATGCTACGGCTACCCCCACAGACTTATAACACTATTACTATTATCTGAGGACATCCTAACTATCCCTAGTCCTGCTAGTGATTCCTCATCCTGATTTCTCAAGACCAGCCCTCAGTCTTTGAATACTGCATCATCCTCGACATCTTATATACTTGATATACTTAGCGCTTCATCGAGAAACTCTTCGGCTTGGTTCCCAAACCAACCGTCTACTAATCCGGATACCAGAAGATATTGTTGGGAAGTTTCCAAACTCCCAACTCCTGAATCTACACAATCCTGCATGCTGACTCTGTCACTGACTACTAATACAAAAACATCTCTTGCTAACCGTTCTCAGGATCCTAATTCTGACTCACTTGAGCCCTATAGGTGCTCCTCCAATCCTGGATTCCCAACCAGCTTCTAACCATCTCGATTACATTTAACTAACTGCTGGGAAGGTCCTCGAACTCCCAATTCTGAACTTCTCAATCCATCAATCACTGTGTTACTATCATTTCTTCTCAGAGGCCGCGCACTCATTCTGGGTCTATGTGGCTCTTATCCTTGTATACTCGGAGGGTTCTCCCCCACTTGGATTCGGCTAGTTCCTTACTGCTCACTGGTCGAAAGGATTTCCAACCTTCCTTCCATTAAAAGGGCGATATGCTGTCCGCCAACGCTCACCTATGTCAGCGCTCCAACTAACTCTTACCAGCTCTGAACCATTCTTGCTATCTAACTGAGCAACCTTCAATCCTTAACCATAATTGCTTAAGGGAACTGCATTCTGAGAACCTGCGTTTGGGGTGCACATCCCCAACCCACTTCCTTACTGACCGCTAGCTACTCCACTAAGAACTCTGGATTATCACTACTGAGAATATAACTGATCATTACCCGACTAACGCCTTCTGCAAGTAGTAAAGCACTACTGAATCTTACACATACATGCTACAGTCACCACATCTGAAGCAACCTGATCTAGAGGGAACGACCTCCAATTCACCATTCTAATCCCATGGTATGCAGATGGCATAAAACTCCGTCACAAGCAGGTAATATGATACCCCAATACATACGCTTATAAATATCGCTGCAGCAACATAACAATAATACCATGAATAATAATTTGCAGGGAGGTAAAAGATACATACCTCCATCACTCAGCATTGCTCGAATCCTTGCTGAAATCAACCGGAAAAACTCGGCTCCGAGCCGTGGGCGCCCTTGCCCGGCCCCGACAACCGCTGGCGGTACTTGAAGTCCCAAGGGCAGGAGCTGGCACCTGCCCTGCTGCATACACACCTGGACAGTGGGCCTTCTTTTGGCCTCTCTGACCGTAATGGAAACATATCGGGTCAAGTCCCTGGGCGATGGTAGTAGTACAATCCCTGCTGAAATGACCCATTCGGCCGCATCTGAAGCAGCCCAAATTACCACCACTACCACTCTTGCACGCACCCAAATGCGACCTACCAAACTTCCCGCATCGACTGCGGCTCTAATGGTACCTCGATCTCCAATCCGACCCTTTGGGCCTCTTGCCCGAACCTGTGGCTACCTGTGTCCCATCTGTTTTCCTCTTCCTTTCCGATTCCTTGCCTGTCTCTCGCTCCTGCGTTACCTTGTCGACACCACCCGTCGACGGAACAACAACAGTCTGATCCTGGAGCTTCACAATCAACCGATCAGTGATCCTCACAACCGTGTTAGGCAGATCCTCGCGAATGGCTCGTGAAACCTCCTCTACTATCCAATCATGCAAAGGTCTCTCTTGGAGACAGGGTACCCCACTCACTCCTGTCCCCTGATGGAAAAAACTAGCAATGGGATCTCCTTTCCCGATGGATCCCTAAACTCCAAAAGAATCGGGGTCTAGACGAGCCCCAATCTGTCCTGAAACTATCCCGGCCTTAAAGGCCTCAAGATGACTATCCATAAGCTCCACAATGGCCTCTATAACTGAACCGAAAATCACTGGAGTCTAATCAACAATATTGCGCGTGATCTCTGCGGAAATGAAATTCCTCATCTGATCATCAAGCTGCCCGGCTCTAGAGCCTGAGCCAGATCCCTCCCCGGCACCTGAACTGCCAACTGATATCTTACGTAACGTCACCATGCTGAAAATATAACAATTCCTGATCAATTTACACACTACTGCTGAGGGATCTCTCACACACTCTACTAGTTCCGTTGTTTTGCCTTGGCCCCTCTTGAATCGAGTACGGATCCTCTGCTTTCAGTAGTATGGGCCCATACTGCCTTCCACATTTATCCGTACTTTCCTCAAGAGTTACCTCAAACTCCACCAAGTCCCCTTTTCTCAACTACTGATCTCTTCTACTCTCATCCTAAGCTTGCCCTAGGAAAATCTCTGACTCCACTCAAAAATAGTCCTCAGCTGTTGAAGGCCTCCTTTTAATAATAATTAGTCATCACCTGAATACCATCACATGCAATGAGGCTCGGATAATCCTTCGAGTAAAAGTCTCGTCCCTACAACGGTTGGACTCAAACGAGAGCTGCGCAATAGGGCCAAATCCAGCACTCTGAGATTATTCAACCCTGATCACATGTCATGTGACGTATTCACCTAATGGCTAACTCCCATCACTCAGAGTCCCACAAAGCACAAAGCAAGCAGCATTCGGATAAAGGAAACATACTCAGGCAAAACTATTCTCATAACAAGAAACTGTACTAGCATAAAATGCTAAGCTCATACTATCAGGCATAACCTACACAGGCTATCCTACTACTATCTACTCATTACTAGCATGAAATTCTTATCAAGCTGAAACACATAAAGCAGGCACATAAGGTATCATCCTAGATCCTTAGTCCTATTCTAGCATGCTGTTCTACTGAAACTGAAGTTGAAACTGAAACTGAAACTGAAACTGAAACTGAAACTGATACTGATACTGATAATCATAACGTAACTTGTATGGGTAATTTGGGAGTACTTACTTGAGCTCGGCTGATTGCATGCACCACACCCTTTTCTCTTACCAAAACTCCTTTCTTTCTGAATTCTTTTGCTTTACTAAAACTGCTTTCTTTCTCAAAATTCTTTTTACAAAATTGTCTTTTCCTTTTGAAAACCTTTATACCAATCCCTTAGTTTGAGTTCAGACACACCCGAGAGTATGCCCGAATCCCTCAAACCAAGGCTCTGATACCAACTTGTAACGACCCAAAAATCTCAACTAAAAATTTCTTTCAAACATTACTAAGATCATATTTATAAAAACTGTATCATAAGTCATAACATAATTTCTCGAGTATTAATTCAAAACATAATATCATTATCAGAGTCAAATATTCCCAGGCTAACTGACTATGGTGTGCACTGCAATCTTCCCGAGCTCCTCTTTTGAAAACTGAGTACCTGAAACTAAAACTGAAAACCGTAAGCACGAAGCTTAGTGACCTCCCCCAATCTACCACATACCATGGAATAACATATAAAGCACATACTGGGCCTTGCCCACTGCATCGGACCGAGGTCCGCACTAATTGGGGCCTTGCCCCCTGCATCGGACCGAAGTCCAGAAACTAACTGGGACCTTATGTTGGATTAATGTCTAAGTCCATAACTATAATTGGTAAGACTTGACCCGACCCGACATGGTCCATTTGGGTTGCATACCATCATGCACTTGGATAGACTAGAATGAGAGAAATAAGACACTTATGGTTATTAATATATTATAAGTTCTAGTATATTAATAATAAGAATAATAAGATTATTTAATTAGTATTGATCAAGAATTAATCTAGGATTAATTAAGTGATCAAAAGAAGACTAATTAAATATATGGGTTGATTGTGTAAATCATCCATACTTGTATAGTGGGCTAATGCTCCATGGATAATCAAGTTGGGCCAAAACCCATATGATGCTCCATGGATGCTCCATGGTGTATTTGAACCCATGGATCCAAGGAAATGGAAAGTCATGACAATTATGGTTTGCCCTAATTGTAACACTATATAAAGATATTATTCTTGGCAAAATCGGCAACTAGTATGATTCTAGAGAGGGCTAGCCGATTTCATGAGTTGTAGAATTCTCTCAAGCTATTCTAAGTGTTTTGATGATTGTGATTCCATTTGAGGTGTCACACTTGGGGCACTGGGCACTCAAGCTTCATGAAGACATTCTACACCAAAGAGGTATGTATTCTATCTTGCTATAGTCATTGTTTTGTATGCTAGATTAGGATAATACCTTGGAAGTTCTTATTTGCATGTATAATAGAGAAAACATAGATCCAAGGTATTTAGGGTTGCATGTACACTTAGGAGTGTTAGAATGCTCAAAACCCAATAGTGGTATCAGAGCCTAGGCTTGCTTTCTCTTATACTTGTAATTAAAAGTTGAAAAAAGTCGAAAACTTGTTGTCTGACGAATGGACTCGGCGAGTCCATGGGGGGGACTCGGCGAGTTCATGTGTATCTTCAACCTACTCGGCGAGTAGGTTCATGCAACTCGGCGAGTAGGGTCGATAGAGTGCAGATTTTCGACTTTAGTTGCTGGAAATGGATTGGAAACATTACCCTAAACTGTTTTGGTACTTGAAAACTTGTTTTAGCTGGTGTAATGTTTTTGCTAATTCATTTACAACAACTAGTTATCAAAATTACAAAGTTTAATGTGATTTTGATTCTTGAAAGTGTTCATATTCATGTTCTTGTTCTTATGAAGTTTAGATGATCATAGGAATTATTTGTAACCTATATGGTAGTTTAATTCTTGATCATAATGTGTTTTAATGGAGTCCATAACTTGTCCTCAAGTTATGGAAAACCAAAAGTCTCTTGGATTAAAAAAACCATTAAAAGAACACAAGAGTTAGAAAAATGAAAAGTCCTCATTTTATTACTCTATTAAACTCATAAGTTACAAGAAATGAAAAGTTTTGAATAGTTTCAAAACTTGCCCTCAAGTTTTGGAATTTGAAAAGTGTTCCTTATGAATACTTTAATTCCAAGTTAGCCCTAAGAATTTTAAAAGTTAAAATTCAACCCTTATACTTTATAATATTATAAGTTAATAATATATATGTATAAGAGTAAAGTCAGTCTTACCGCTAGTACGCCTCATTCACGAAGCCGGTCTATAAGGTGGGTATAAGGTTGTTTCCTATAAAATGGCAACTTAATGGGTGTCCACTCTCACCCACCGCTTGCTTGACTGGTGGAGGGTCGTTAGCCGAACGGGTTTGACAGGACTAGAATTCTCCCTTCATTAAAAGTATTAATGAAAATACTAAGTAACTAAACTCTTAATAATACCCAATCTTAGTTACTTAGGAAAAATGTGAATAAGGTGCTAATCCATGAAATTACACTTTACACTTTGTCAAAGTCGTTAGTGGAGCGTGTGTGGTTAACCGGCACACTAACTTGGACTTAACAAGGTAGGTAAAGGGTGACTTAATATTTATCATAGTATCGATGGAGCGTGTGTGGTTAACCGGCACATCGATTGAGGGGTAATTTATTAAGGGTACCAAGTGATTTGCATGGTTACTTCACACCTTGTTTTGTGATCCTCGGCATCCCAGTCACAAAACCTGAAGGGCACACTCGAGATTGAAACATGCCTTTGAAAAGTTCAATGAATCTCAAAGATCTAGGAGTTTCAAAACCAATTAAAACCCAATTATACATTTCGTTTATCTTGGTGGAAATTGGTGAATCGTCATTCACCTACCCTCAAATATTTTATAGCTTGGATTACGGCATACCTCTTCTAAGTTATAAAATAGTTTGTTGGGTCCTAGCCTTAATATTTCATATTGGGTGTCATATTAAGGACTTTAATTCAACTATCTTGAATATCTCCCATAACTTGTCTGGTTTGGACATTTATGATCTTCCCAAATCTCTTGAAACAAGGTTTCCTAATGAAGATGATGTGCCATGGATATCATACTTCTTTCTCCTCCTCCAATTATTCTCCCCAACCCACAAGTTCTTGAAAAGTTTAAGGTCACTCAGGCCCTATTGGCAAGGCAAGGTCTAGGTGTGGTCACATCTTGGAGATGTAGTCACATATTGACAAGCCGGGAGAGTTGGGTGTCAAAGTCTTGAGAAAGTTGGTGGTTCAATCACTTTCTAAGTCACATAGTGAGTTCCTTTGGAACACCTATGAAACAGACTATGACAAGACCCTTAATGATCTTATCTATTTGTTAAGATCAACTTTCTTAAAAACTTTATGGACATTGACAATGATGACATTGGATATCTAGTAAAGCATTCTCTTCCCAATGGAAAGGGATCGGCCATAGTCAACTCGGTTGACCAAATGGTAAAGAGAAAAGCTAAGTCTGTGATAGTCCCGTGTACCATTATCAAAGGGTCCATATGTTTATATTGCCAAAGGAAGGGGCATTGGTTCCGAAGCTGCCAAATTTACCTAAGGATGTTAAAGTCAATAAGTTTGACTCTACTTCAGGTAAATTCCACTATCTAACTCTGTTAAGTTTCTATTCTGAGATTCCTGATACATGATGTGACTGGGTCACATGGTGATGTTTTAAGAATCAAAGAAAGGTGAAGAAACTTAAGGAAAGAATATGCTGAATCTGATGGCGTAGATGGATTTCTATCGCATAGTTTGAAGATCGGATTCTTGAGCTACTTCTTAAGAGTTATGAGATATTGCTTAGGAATAGATAACAACAAGTTTTCATATGGATTGTAAGGATAAGTTTTTCCGCAAAGTTTTAAAATAAAAGAAAAAATTTTTGATTTTATTTATTTTAAAATATCCTTACAATGCCATTTGAGGAAAAATTGTTGGTTATATGATTCCATTAATAGCAAGAGTGGAGATATGAAATTGATTCTTTCATTTGTGGTAATGTCTAAATTTACCAAATAAGGAAAGATTCTCATCACCCAAGTTTCAAGTGGACCGGAACTTGGAAACGTGCAAGATTATAGCATGATGAATGAGAACTTTCAAGCATTGGAAAATTAAGACTAATTACTTATTCACATGGATGTGTGAGTCAAGTAATGGACTAAGGGATCGAGTACATAGTTTTGTGCACTGATTTAGTCCACCACAAAAGTTTGATAAGACTATTCGTCATGATTTACTTAAGTTCAGTAAATATGATTATACTTACAAGCTTAAGTGTAACTCTGAGACATTGGAAAAGGTTTCAATGTATGGCAGAGCGAATAAGAAGAATCAAATTAGGCAGAAGGATAAAAGTTTCTCAAATCTGAAAAGATGGGAGAGTACTTTAGTATAAGTTTTGTGATCATCTTAATGGTTAAGAAACCATAGCACAATTAGTTCTCTAAGGAAGTCTTAGTGCATTCTTATGACTAAGAAGAGGGATCTTGAATTGTTGAAAGGGTTAAATCAAGAAGATGAGTCATACTTCGTTCCAATACAAGTCTTAGAGTCATACTCCAAGATTGTACTTTGAGTGACATGTCTTAAAGAAGGTTTAAAACACTTGTCAAATGTAAGAGTAAAAGTTTTCTACTCTTGTACATTTGAAATTGGTAAGTTGTGATGTTTTGGATAAAACAAAGACCAACTTAGGCCAATTGTGTGAAGTGTTTGTCTTGATTAGAATCTACATTATCTCTTGGATATTTGACAAGGGAGTCTTATAGGTCAAGAGGACAGTGGGAGTCTTAAAAGTCTCAAGAACTAATCAAGAATAAAACCTGAAGTTCTTCACTAGCACACGACTTGAGGTTTATAACCTGTCGTGTTGACATATTATGTGCCCATTCCAGTTAAAGTTGGCTTTGCATATGAGTTCTTAGAGTTCTCAATTTGTTGCACAACAACTTGGAAGCAACGGCAGGCCCTTGAGCTGCCAGGTGGCAAGAAGTTAAGATTGAGTTCAATCCATGTGGTTTTGGGATTTGTCATTATCTTTGTCTTGTGATTATGGTTTTGACAAATTCATATGGGTAGGAACTCATACACCATATAAATCTAAGTGTCATAAGGTTTCTCTCCGATTCATGAAAATGATGGTGAGGAAACACTTTCACTAAGTAGATTTTATCTAGATAGCAATTGTGATATTTGCATTCTTAAAGTTGTTAGTGGAGCGCATGTGGTTAACCGGCACACTAATATGGACTTGTGAGAAGTGGCAAAAAGGTCTAACCATTATGATTACGGCATACCTCTTCATAACTGTTTAGACACACAAGTGTGCTATCTAAGGGAAAGGTGTATGATTTTTGATAAAGTTTTGTCAAAACAATCTAGTATCAGAAATCTAAACTTTGGTAAGAAAGTCAATGGAGTATTGATTTCTAGAAGTCCAGGTGATTTCTGAGAACATGTCAAAGCTAGTGGGAGCATAAGTGTTATGCTAATAATCATCATGTTAGTGGGAGCATGATAATTATGATAAGTATTGCAAGTTAGCAATGTTAATTATAGAAAACAAAAGTTTCAATTGGGAAAAAGTTGTTTTGCTATAATTAAGGGAGAGGAAATTATACTTCATCTCAAATCTATAAGCTTAGATCATGAGGTTTTAATCATTTAGTCAAGGATATATATATGAATTTCATGTTGAAATGGCTCAACATAAGGAAATTCTGTATATGGGTCCATTATTTGCGTTCTAAAATTCGATTATGATTACGGCATCCCTTTTCATAATCTGAATTATGAGAACTTGGCAAATTGAAATGGACATATTATAGCAAAAGACTGGTTTAGTCTTTATGTAAGACATCATGAATCGTGTCCCATATGCTTCGGATATAGGATCGATTACATGTGCTATATTCATCCGTTCTAAAAATTTTTCAAATGCCTAGGGCATTAAGAAGTGAAAAGGTTTAGAACTGGATATGACTAAAAGGATTAAACAATTGTCGAGGACAATCTAAGGTTTACCAAAGATTGGTTGCTCAAGGACAGTTGGAAGTATAGTGATAATTCTGGAAGGACCATATTGACATAATCTGTAAGGAGGCAACTCTTGTTCAGAAGTGATAAGTCAGAATGGAATCTGGAAATGTTTCAGAGTTAAGATTTTTCAATCTGTGTAAGATTAAGGAAACTTAATGCAAGAAGGATGTTTCCAAGGAGTTGATCTCCTTTGGAATACTCTGTAATGATTGTTGCCAAGTCTTTGTGAGTGTGTGCATAATCGTTACAAGAGGATCAATGCATATAAGTTTAGAATCTGACAGATTCCAGTAAATGGCATGAATTTGGAATTCTTGCATTTGCAGTAAGGATTTGGGAGTGTGAAAAAAGAATCATTGAAGTTATGTTCAATGGATCTAGTTCACAAAGTAAAGATCATAGACAAACATAGTATGCATACTTAGTGTGTGGCATGACTAGTGTTTAGAAAACATAGTGTACATGCTTGGAGCATGGGACAACTGTTGTTTTAAATTCAAGATTAAAGTTGATAGCTGAAACAGTATACAATGAATAATGTGTAATCATATGGTGATAAATAAAAGGTGTTTTATTTATATTCATAAGTTCTGAGACCATATTGGATTCAATTATTATCGTGTTTCACTTTGCATGTTTTGACTTCCCGAATAAACTAGGTTATTCTTCCGGAATGACTAAGTTATTCAAACCATCCACAGTCGGTCATATGTTGGAAGTAGATATGAATTAAGACTGTCATGATGGGTTGTAGAGGTCTAAGGTGTTGGACAAGGCTACAACAATCATGAGTGCTCATAAGTTCTGAGTATTGGATTCAACCCGCGCTCATTGGAATCACTTCATGGATTTTATCACGAGTGATCATGAGACGATAATATCTTATATTCTTCAAACCTAGAGATATGAGTTGTTACTATGAGTTGATAGTACATTGATTGCACGAAACCGCATTTGGTAACTCTGTGCTATAAAACGTGCCTTTGTGTATGATTCAACAAGTAGTAGAACAAGCCATATGAGTCGAAGTTTATCCATTCCTTTTACCTTTGGGATAAAAGCGATATCTGTGGGCCCCTCGATGATTTGATGATGACAAATGGAAGTGCTCGGTCGGGCCAGGACTGATTTGATTTGTTCAATTAGTCAGTCGTCATAAATCGGAAATCGGGAAACAACAAATGGACAGAGAGAATGATTATAATCCATGTCTCAGTCCATATGATATCTAGAATGGAGGAATATATGATCCCTTATCTAATGGACAAGTCACTGACAAAGGTCAGAGTTCATCGACAAGGTCAGAGTTCGACAGAAGCTTTTGAGAGCTACGATTGCCGGTTGGTTCCTGAAGTCATACGCAATAATAGTTTTAGACTTATCCAAGTGGGAGACTGTTGGATTAATGTCTAAGTCCATAACTATAATTGGTAAGACTTGACCCGACCCGACATGGTCCATTTGGGTTGCATACCATCATGCACTTGGATAGACTAGAATGAGAGAAATAAGACACTTATGGTTATTAATATATTATAAGTTCTAGTATATTAATAATAAGAATAATAAGATTATTTAATTAGTATTGATCAAGAATTAATCTAGGATTAATTAAGTGATCAAAAGAAGACTAATTAAATATATGGGTTGATTGTGTAAATCATCCATACTTGTATAGTGGGCTAATGCTCCATGGATAATCAAGTTGGGCCAAAACCCATATGATGCTCCATGGATGCTCCATGGTGTATTTGAACCCATGGATCCAAGGAAATGGAAAGTCATGACAATTAGGGTTTGCCCTAATTGTAACACTATATAAAGATATTATTCTTGGCAAAATCGGCAACTAGTATGATTCTAGAGAGGGCTAGCTGATTTCATGAGTTGTAGAATTCTCTCAAGCTATTCTAAGTGTTTTGATGATTGTGATTCCATTTGAGGTGTCACACTTGGGGCACTAGGCACTCAAGCTTCATGAAGACATTCTACACCAAAGAGGTATGTATTCTATCTTGCTATAGTCATTGTTTTGTATGCTAGATTAGGATAATACCTTGGAAGTTCTTATTTGCATGTATAATAGAGAAAACATAGATCCAAGGTATTTAGGGTTGCATGTACACTTAGGAGTGTTAAAATGCTCAAAACCCAACACCTTGTCCCCTGCCTCGGACCGAAGTCCGGACTAACTGGGGCCTTGCCCCCTGCATCGAACCGAAGTCCGGAAACTGACTGGGACCTTGTCCCCTGCATCAGACCGAAGTCCGGACTAACTGGGGCCTTGCCCCCTGCATCGGACCGAAGTCCGGAAACTGACTGAACATAGCATAGCATAACATATCAAGTAGCATGAACACATATACTGCATACTGCATCGGGCCGTAACCCGGAACACATAACACATAGCACATAACACATAAATCCTGTCTGAGCCACGAAGGCATCAAACATACTAACTACTACATCGGACCGAAGTCCGAAAACTACTGCTAACTGAACGGGCCGGCATTGTGGCCTTAGACCCGTTCCTAATGGAAGGAAACTCACCTGATACTGCTGAACTGCTGCTGCTAATCCCTTTGACTGCTACCTGACCTCTGACTCCGAACTGCTACTCCACTAGCTCCTCGAGCTACCAATATCAATATAACACTTAGTCCAACTGACCTCCAAAGGTCAACTAAGTCAACTCTGGTCAAAGTCAACCTTCCAGGTCAACCCTACTCGCCGAGTCCACCTAATGACTCGCCGAGTTCATATGCTCAGGGTCTTTCTATTCGCGACTCGACTCGCTGAATCAGTCCATGACTTGCTGAGTCAACTATTCCTGAGTCCTGACCTGTCCAACTCGTTGAGTCTCCACCCGACTCACTGATTCGAGTCTTAACTCGAAGGGTTTGGGACCATGCGACCTGACTCGTCGAGTCCAAGAACAGACTCGCCGAGCACATGGCAATCTCTAACCAACTCACCGAGTTGTTCATCCAACTAGCCGAGTTCATGCCCATCTTCATCCGACTCGACGAGCTGTTCATCCCACTCGTCGAGTTCCTCCTCATCTTCAAGCTACTCGCCGAGTCCACTCGAAGGACTTGCCGAGTCCATTCGGTTCTACATACATGCAGAGGACTTTTGAGTCATGCATGGACTCCAAACTATAGATCCACTCTTCTAAAGTCTATTCCTTACGTAAAGTGGCAAACTTTACGTGTGGCTGAGGAGATCTAGGCTCAAAACACTATAAACTATGGTTTAAGACAAAGGGGCTTAACAATCAACCCAACAACTGATGCTTTATGATTCTCTAGGCCAAGATACACTTAGATCTGAAGTAGCAACTTTAGATCTGAGCTTCTAACTCGAAATGGGTCTCAATCAACCATAAACCCCCAATTCTCATAACAAAATAGATCTAGATGCAAAGAAGGGAAAAATGGCAGCTTAATACCTCCAAGAAGAACACAAACTAAAGTAGATCTCGGATCTACTCCTCTCCTTTGAAGCAACCTTCTTGATCTTCAATTTCCTTCCAAGATTTCTTTCCTCCAAAGCTATTTCTCTCAAATGATGGAGGCTCCCACGAAATCTAGGGTTTACAGGTTCTCTAGGATGATATGGAGGCTGAGGGAGGGACATAACACCCTTTAAATAAGATACAACTCCCAGAATTAGGGTTTTCCTCACACAGACCAGACTCGCCGAGTCTCCTTGGCCGACTCGCCGAGTCGGTCACTTACTCCCCAACCCGGATCCCGCTCGGACTCGCCGAGTCCCTCCTTGGACTCGCCGAGTCGACCCCTAAACTTAGGGTTTTCTTTCCTTTTTCTTGGCCTTTCTGATCTTGGGTGTTACAAAACCCATCACATTACGTATATCAGCTTACTATGCTGGGCGTACTCTGCCGTCATGCATGCATTGGAGATGCTCGACCCCTACACTGCGCGTACTGGGATTACGCCCAACGTACATCCCAGTTTCACTCTTCTCACTCACTTGGTCTTAAATCATTTAAGTCCTTAGCTCATATCACAAATCTGGACTCCCTAATAGTTCTTGGTCCATAAAGCTAGTGACTTTAAGCCTTTGCATGGCTGGAATGGTCACAAGCACACAAAACACTCACTCTCTTATCTCAAAAAGCCCATATCTTATGCATGGCTTGATTCCAACGTCCAAGATTGCATTTTTATGACACTACACCACTAAATACTCTCAAAGAGGGTTGATCATAGTCTCTTGAGTTCAATATCACATAAACTCCAACTATTGGGACACAAACCCTAAAATACTCTACAAAAATGCACAAATAAAAAGAGTGACAAAGCTTTAAGCTTTATACCTCAAAATGAAGCTCTACACTCAGATAAGCTTAGATCGAAAGCCTGGAATCCCACTCCTTCTTCTTCAAGGTTCCTTCTTCACTCCAAAGAAACACAAGAATACTCCCAAGGCTCTCAAATCCACACACAAGCACTAAGAATGAAAACTAGGGTTTAGTAGGGTTAATTTTTTAGAATGGTGGCCAGGAATGAGGCCATCGTAACCTTTATATAGGGGACTCAACCTAAATTAGGGTTTTCACTTTGGGCCAAGTATGCCTAGTGTACTAGGTGGCTTCCATATCAAATGCACGCATATGAGCACGCTGAGCGTACACTCACATACGCCCCGCGTACTCATTCGCCTCCTTTTTTCATAAAGGAATAAAATGGACAAGTACTCAAAAGAGCAAGGGTTACAAGATATACCTGGGCTTGGGATGTTACAAATCTCCCCCACTAGAATCAGACTTCCCCCTCGTAGTCATGATCCAAAAATAACTTGGGATATTGCTCTTGCATCTCTGACTCCGGCTCCCAAGTCGACTCGAACCCTTTCCGATGTTGCTATTGGGCCCGGACAAAGGGAACCTCTTTGTTCTTCATGACTTTCACCTTTCTATCCAAAATCACGATCGGCCTCTCAATGTAATTCAGTCTTGCATCCACTTGAATGTCCTCTAGAGGTACCACTGTCGTCTAATCGGTTACACACTTCCTCAACTGAGACACGTGGAAGGTATTATGAATCTGACTCAACTCTGTAGATAGCTCCAACCAGTATGCTACCTTACCCACTATGGCGATCACTCTGAAAGGGCCAATGTACCGGGGCCCCAACTTGCCCCGCTTCCTAAATTGAATCACCCTTTTCCAAGAGGATACCTTCAAGAGTACCAAATCTCTGGCCTAGAACTCCAACTCGGATCGTCGCCTCTCTACATAACTCTTCTGGTGACTCTGGGCTGTCAGTAACCTCTATCCGACCTATTAAATCTGCTCATTCTTCTTCAGCACTATCTCAATGCCACCCATCACTTGCTGCCCTACCTCTCCCCAACAAATGGGAGTCCGACACTTCCTCCCATAAAGAAGCTCGAAGGGAGGCATACCAATACTCGAATGATGGCTATTGTTGTAACAAAACTCAGCCAAGGGAAAATAAGTGTCCTAACTTCCTCTGAAGTCCATAACACATGCACGCAGCATGTCCTTAAGCGTCTGAATCGTCCGCTCACTCTGCCCATCTGTCTGCGGATGGTATGTGGTACTAAAATGTAACCGGGTACCCAACTCGTCATGAAATTTCTTCCAGAACCTGGAAGTAAAGCGCACATGTTGATCTGACATAATCAAGGTTGGCACACCATGTCGAGCTACCACCTCTCTCACATAAATCTCGGCCACTCTCTCTGTATAAGAACTCTCACTGATAGCGAGGAAGTGAGCGGTCTTCATTAGGCGGTCCACAATCACCCATATCGCGTCAAATCCATGCGTAGTCCTCGGTAACTGATGAGTTTTGAGCACTACATCAACCCTATGGTGTACATGCAAACCCTAAAGCTTTGGATCTAGTTTGTCTAATGAACATGCAATAATCAACCAAAGCTCATAAACCCTAGATCTAGCATACATAATCGAATTAAGATATAAATTAGGGTTTAGATCTTACCTTGATTGTTATGTAGCAATAACAATCACAAATGTCCTTGATCTTGACACTTAAGATCTTAGTTCCTCAAATGTTGCACTTCTAATGGAATCACAAACACCATGAGCAACAAGATGACTTAGGAGAAGGAGGAGGATGCACAAAAAACGTCCAAGACCCCTTAGGGATCACTTAGCCACGTTTTTGGGGCCTTAGGGGTTTCTTATATAGTTAGGCTATTAGGGTTATCAAACAAGGAAACCCTAATTTGATTGCTTAAGCTCTAAGCAGCCCATAGACTCCCTCCTTAGAGGCCTTAGACGAATTATTATGGGTTTCCCCATAGATTTCGTCCACCCCAACTTCTATGGAGTCCATTAGCCCATTTATGCAACTATCTTATAATTACAATATTAGTCCCCTTTATTTAATTAATCTCTTTTAGCCACAAAATTAATTCTTGACTAATATTAATTAAACAATATGATTTCTCTTTTAATATATTATTCATATAATATATTAATAAATCATAATTAATCCTCTTTCTCCTTAATTCATCCTATCAGTTACTATGGTGAAGGCAACCCAAAAGGACCATGCTCATAATCGGGTCAAGTACATACTAAAATAGTTATGGGCTTAGACAGCTAATTCAAAAGTCTCCCACTTGGATAAGTCTAATAACTATTTTGCATATGACTTCGAAACCTAATCAACAATCATAGCTTTCAAAAGCCGCTGTCAACTCAAATCTTATCTGTAACGTGTCCTTTAGATAAGGGATCATATATTCCTCCATTCTAGATATCGTATGAACTGAGACATGGATTTTAATCATACTCTCTGTTCATGTGTTGTTTCCCAATTTCCGATTTATGACGACTGACAACAGACTATTATTGAACACATCAACTTAATCTCGGCTTGGCCAAGCGCTTAGGTTGTCATCACTAAATCATCGAGGGGCCCATAGATATCCCTTTTATCCCACTTTGGGTAAAAGGAACGGATAAACTTCAACTCAAATTATCGCTTGTACCTACTCAACAAATCACACATAACAATATGTTTTATAAAACCAAGTTACTGGTGCGTTTACATATTATCAATGTGAAACCGACTTGTAGAATACAACTCACACGTCTCGGTTTCAAGAATATAAGATACTATCGTCTCACCAATCACTCGAGATAAAATCCATGAAGCAATCCAAGTGAGCATGGGTTTAATCCAATACTCTAATCTTATAAGAGCACTCATGAACTCTGCAGCAAACTTGTGCTATGTCTAAACCCTTTAGACAATCTACAGACGGATTCATGACAGTCTAGCTTCAATACCTACTTCTAAAGTATTTATCGATTGTGGATGGTTTGAATAATCTTGTTATTCAGGAAGTCAAAACATGCAAAGTGAAACACAAGAGTAATACGTAATCCTATATGGCCCCAAACTTTTAAGTGTAAATAAGACACATTTATTTAATCACCATATTGATTACTCATTATTCATTGTATAATTTTTCAAGTAATCAACTTATTACTTGAATTATAACAACAATTGTCCCGTGCTCCAAGCATGCACATTATGTTTACCTATGGTCCTTAATTTGTGAAATAGATCAATTGAACACATTTCCAATGATACTCATTTCACAACTCCTAATACTTATTATTAGTGTAAGAATACGAATTTCTTCCCACTATTAGAATATGTTTGATTCCAACATTTTATGCAATGACCCTTTGTAATGTCACAGTACCAAAATCACAAAGACTTTGCCAATGAAATTACAAAGTGCTCTATTGGAGATTGTTACAAGAGAATTCCATAGACATGAAGTCTCACATTAAAAGTACATTCCTTTGAACGTCCTTCTTGCATAAAAGTTTCTAATCTAGACACAGATTCTTGATATCCAACTCCCAATATGGAAATAGTCCCATATTTTCCGTACGACAACTCATTGTGAATAGAGTCTTATCTATTCATAATAATGTCGATATGGTCCATTCATTACTATACTTCCAATTGCTCACAAGCGACCAATCCTTATCGAACCTTAGATTGTCACTGACAGTAGTTTAATTACTTTAGTCAATCCGGTTCTAGTCCCTTTTCCCTCCTAATGCCCTAGGCATTTGGAAAATTTAGAACGTTCGAATATTACAGCATATGCAATCGATCATATACCCGAAGCGTATGGGACCCGATTCATAATGAAAAACGTGATACTTTACCAGTTTCTTGCTATAATATTTCCATATATAGAATCCTTTTAAGTTGAACCTTTTTCAACATAACATCCATATATATATATATATATATATATATATATATATATATATATCCTTTGACTGAATTTGATTAAAATTTCTCGATCCAAGCTTTTAGATTTTGAAACGAAGTATAATATTCTCTCCCATAATTATAGAAAAACAACTTTTCAACCCCTTGAAACTTTGAAAAGTGAAACCTTTTGTTTTCTATAATTAATATTGCTAACTTGCAACACTTAAAATAATAATCATGCTCCCACTAACATGATGATTATATCCATACCAGCATAACAATTATGCTCCTACTCGCTTTGACACATATTCAGAAAGCAGTTGGACTTGTAGAATGTAATACTTATTGACTTCCAAAGTTCATATTTCTAATATGATATGCTTCGATAACCCTTTATCTAAGCTTCTCAAACTCATACACCTTTCCTTAGATAGCTCATATGTGTGTCTAAACAATTTCAACACTTATAGCAATAAGTCTTAAATGTTTAAACTAATTGCCAAATCTCACAATTAGAACTATGAAGAGGGATGTCGTAATCATAATTAAATTTGAGAATGCAAATATCACAATTGCTATCTCCTTAAAATCTCTCTTAGTGAAAGCGTTTCATCACAATCATTTTCATGAAATGGAGAGAAACCTTATGACACTTAGATTTTATGATGTATGTGTTCCTATCCATCTGAATTGTCATAACCATAATCGTAACACAAGGTTTAAGACAAATCCAAACTCATATGGACTGAACTTGTTCATTCTTAATTTCTTTCCATCAAGGGTCCCACCATTGCTTCCATGTTATTTAGTAGCTCACCTATACTAGTCAATGTACTTTCATTGAACAAGGTGCTTGCCTTTATGCAGTCTATTGAGAACTTGTAGAACTCACATGCAGGGTTGACCAAACTGGAATGGCACATAAACAAGATTATGTCAATACAATAGGTTACAAACCTCAAGTGGTATGCTAGTGGTTAATAATAGGTTTACTCTTTATTAGTTCTTGAAACTTTCCAAGATCACTTAGACTCCCACTAACCTCTTGACATATAAGATTCTTTTGTCAAGAAACATTTCTTGACAAACAAATATTCAAGAGTTAGTGCGGATTCTTATCAAGATAAACAGTACACACAATTGGTCAAGACATCACAACTTACCAATTTCAAATGTGCAAGACTAAGAAAATATTTTTCTACTCCATATTTGATGAGTGTGTTAAAACTCCTTAAGATGTGTTACTCAAATCACAATCTTGGAGTATGACTCTAAGACTTGATTTTGAAACAAAGTATGATCCACCTTTTGATTTAACCATTACAACAATTTCCGATTCCTCTTCTTAGCCATACTAGTGCACTAAGGTGTCCTTAGAGGATTAATAGTGATATGGTTTTACAATCAATAAGATGATCATAAAACATGATACTAAAGTACTCTCCCATCTTTTAAGATTGGAGAAACTTTTCCAGCCTAATTGATTCTTCTTATTCGTTCTGCCGTTCATTGAAACTTTTCAATAATTCAGAATTATACTTAATCTTGTAAGCATAACCACATTTACTAAACTTTTAGTAAATCATGACGAATAATCTTATTGTTCTTTGTGGTAGACATGACCAGTGCACAACATTGTGTACCAGTTCTCCTAGTCCTTCACTTGACTCTTTTTCAAGGAATAAGTCTTAATTTTCCAAATATGAAGGTTCTCATTCATCATACAATACAAGTTGTATGATTCCAAGTTTATGTCCAATTGAAACTCGGGCGACAAGAATCTTTCCTTATTTTGGTAAATACTCAACTTTACCACAAATAACATAACTGAGAATCACATCCATTTCAACATTGCTAAAAATAGAAATACACACACATCAATTTTCATACATGCCATTGCAATGAAATATATAAATAAGACAAAAACCAAGATTTATTTTATTTATAAAAGGTGCGGAAAAACTTGTCCTTACAATGAAATTCAAATGAAAACTATGCTATTACATATACCTAAGCAATCTATCATAACACTAACCAGCAGCTCAAAAATCCGATCATCGAATCATGCGATTGAAATCCATATCTTCGCGATTAGACTTAGCACGCTTCTTTCTTTAAGCTTCCTTTCTTTTCTTCGATCCTACAACACATTAAAATG
The DNA here is from genome assembly GCF_051521515.1 of Lactuca serriola. NCBI lineage: Eukaryota > Viridiplantae > Streptophyta > Magnoliopsida > Asterales > Asteraceae > Lactuca > Lactuca serriola. Next base: position 82,534,137 of record NC_136410.1, on the reverse strand, counting down.
CAATCTTATCACATCATGCATTAAGAATCTACAAACAATAACTTAGTAGAGTTAGATAGTGGATCTTACCTGAAGTAGAGTCATACATCTTGACTCTCCCATCTCTTAGATCTCTCAGGTAGTCAGGGCAGCTTTGTAACGAATGCCCCCTCTTTTGGCAATAGAAACATATGGATTCTTCTGGAGTGGTACACGGGACTATCTCAGACCCAGCCTTTCTCTTGCGAGGAGAAAACTTTTCTGGACTTCCAATGTGGCCATTGCCCATAGAAGGTTGGGATATTGATTTACCAAAAAAATTTGCTCGACCAGTGCGCCAAATCTTTTCTGATTCAGCAGGAATAAGCAAATAAGTCAAATCAAAGAGGGTCACGTCGTGTTCCATCATATAGCACTCTCTAAAAAACTTACCATATGATTCGGGAAGTGAGTGAGGAACCAAGTGAATAGCCAACTCCTCCGAGACATCAACACCCAACATTCCCAATCTATCAATATGCAACTTCATATCCAAGACATGAGAGCATACCGAATTTCCATCTTCGTGTCTTTTCAACAATAGGGCTTGAGTGACCGTGAACTTTTCAAGTCTTCGAACACGTGGGTCGGGGAGAATTATTGGAGGAGGTGGAGGAAGTAAAGAATGATTTCCTTTTCCACAATCCAATCGTGGAACACCATCTTCAAGTGGAAAACTTTTTCCAATGGATTCAGGAAGACCACGGTTTTTATACTTTGACATCTACAAAATGGGAGAAAATTCAAGTTAGTTGATTGAGTCCTTAATAAAACACCCAAATGAGATATTAAGGCTAGGACCCAACACAATATTTTACAATTTGGAAGAGGGATGTCGTAATCCAAATTGCAGAACATTTGAAGGTAGGTAAATTACGATTTACCAATTTCCACCAAGAAAAACAAAGAGGAAATTTAAGTTTTAAATAAATTGAAACTCCTAGATATTTTGAGATTCATTGAACTTTTCAATGGCATGTTTAAATCGCGATTGTGCCCTTTATTTGTGACCGGGATGCCGAGGATCACAAACAAGGTGTGGATAACCATGCAAATTGCTCAGTACTCTCGAAGACGCATATCACCTAATCAATGTGGCGGTTAACCACACATGCTTCATTGATCTATAATAATCTACGGGCTATCCACTGACATCCTTCATTGGTTCCATATTAGTGTGTCGGTTAACCACACACGCTCCACTAACGACCAAAAAGGTGCAACGTGCAATTTCATGGATTAGCACCAAATGCACATTTTTCCTAAAGTAACTAAGATTTGGGAATTTATAAAAGTGTTTAGTAACTTCGTATTTCATTATACTTATAACGGAAGGTTGCATCCTACCCTACCTGTTCGGCTAAAGACTTTCCACTAGTCAAGAGTGCGGTGGGTAATAGTGGATACCCATTCAATCGCCATTTTATAGGCAATTTCCTTAAACACTCCTTAGAGACCAGCTTTGTGAATGAGGCCTACTAACGGTAAGACTGACTCTTTACTCATACATAGATAATATTAGACTTTTAATTTTATATATAGTATAAGGATGTATTTTACACTTTTAAAATACTAGGTGGTCCAATTTAATAAATTATACATTTTAATTTAATTAAATATAAAATATATCACTATGGATTTATTAACTCTCTTTTAGTTATACATTTAATTAACTTAATAAAACCATAAGGGTGTAAATTGAACTTTTCAAACAACTAGGGTTTTAGAATTTTAATTTTCAAAATTAAACTTTTAATCAAAAAATTTTAATTCTAAAACTTGAGGGCAAGTTTTGAAACCTTTCAAAACATTAGGGTTTAACTATTTAAATTTCAAAAACTAAAACTCTTTAAGTTCAAATTTAAACCATAAAACCTAAGGGTGTAAATTGAAACTTTTCAAACTTACTAGGTTAAATATTTGACAAATAATAATCCTATATTATCCATATTTAACCAAATCCATCAATTTTGATGAAGATAACCATTCCAAACTTAAAAAATCGATTTTAGGCAAGAAAAACGAGTTTTGGCAATTATCCTCAACAAAATCTGGCAGAAAAAACGAAAATCCCGGCATCAGAGCCCTGGACTCGTCGAGTCCAAAATGGAACTGGTTGAGTAGGACCTACTCGTCGAGTCCATTGATGGACTAGGTGAGTCTACCAGTCAGAAACTCAAAATTTCGATTTTCAAGAAAGCGATGAACAATTAAGCATCAAATACATCAAACAAACAACCTAGGCTCTGATACTACTAATGAGTTTTGAGCACTACATCAATCCTATGGTGTACATGCAAACCCTAAAGCTTTGGATCTAGTTTGTCTAATGAACATGCAATAATCATCCAAAGATCTAGCATACAATAATCGAATTAACATATGAATTGGGGTTTAGATCTTACCTTGATTGTTATGTTGCAATAACAATCACAAATCTCCTTGATCTTGACTCTTGAACGCTTAGTGCCTCAAATGTTGCACCTCTAATGGAATCATAAACACCATGAGCAACAAGATGACTTAGGAGAAGGAGGAGGAGGCACAAAAAAACGTCCAAGAACCCTTAGGGATCACTTAGCCACGTTCTTGGGGCCTTAGAGGTTTCTTATATAGTTAGGCTATTAGGGTTATCAAACAAGGAAACCCTAATTTGATTGCTTAAGCTCTAAGCAGCCCATAGACTCCCTCCTTAGAGGGCTTGGACGAATTATTGTGGGGTTCCCCATAGATTTCGTCCACTCCAACTTCTATGGAGTCCATTAGCCAATTTATACAACTATCTTATAATTACAATATCAGTCCCTTTTATTTAATTAATCTCTTTTAGCCACAAAATTAATTCTTAATTAATTATTGACTAATATTACTTAAACAATATGCTTTCTCTTTTAATATATTATTCATATAATATATTAATAAATCATAATTAATCCTCTTTCTCCTTAATTCATCCTATCATTTGCTATGGTGAAGGCAACCCAAAAGGACCATGCTCATAATCGGGTCAAGTACATACCAAAATAGTTATGGGCTTCGACACCTAATCCAACAATAACATGGTGATAAAGTCCATAGAAATATGTTCTCACTTCCACTAAGGAATCTCAAAGCGCTGCAATGGACCATGAGGTCATTGGTTTTCCGCCATAACCTTGTGATAATTCAAACACCTCTCTTCCACCCATGCCACGTCCCTCTTCATAAAGGGGTATCAATAATCTCTCTTTAGGTCTAAATACATCTTAGTGGCCCATGGGTGGATCGAGAATTTTGATCTATGTGCCTCCTCCAACAATACATGGCAAGCTCCACCTATGTAGGGCACCCAAATCCGCCCATGGAAGCTCATAAGCGCACGATTATCCGTCACAAATTTGGAAACTTGCCCAATCACACTCTCTCTTGTGGTTCTCCAGTCTCATTGCCTTCACCTGGGCCTCTCGGGTAGTATCTAAGATTGCAGTCATCACCGTTATCCTCATACACGCATCCCAGATCGGAGCGCTCTCGGCTCTGCGACTCAAGGCATCCGCTACCACATTAGCCTTGCATGGGTGATATAAGATCTCATAGTCGTAGTCCTTCACTACATCCAACCATCTCCTCTGTCTCATATTCAGGTTGGGCTGATCTATCAAGTATTTCAGGCTCTTATGGTCCGTGTGTATAGTACACCGGACACCATAGAGATAGTGGCGCCAAATCTTGAGGGAGAACATTGCTACCCCTAACTCCAAATCATGAGTGGGATACCTCGTCTCATGAGGCTTTAGCTGCCTCGACGCATATGTTATCACGTGACCCCTCTGCATCAACAATGCACCCATCCTTGAAATAGACGCATCATAATAGACTACAAAGTCCTCCACTCCCTCCGGAAGGGCTAAAACTGGAGCTTTGCACAATCTCTGACGAAGAGCCTTGAATGATGTCTGCTGCTCAGGCCCCCAAGAAAAAGTAACGCCCTTCTGGGTCAATATGGTGAGAGGAATCGCAATCTTGTAGAAATCTTTGATAAATATCTTATAGTAGCTAGCCAATCCCAGAAAACTCCTGATCTCGGATGGGGATCTCAGCACCTCCCATCACATAACTGCCTCATTGTTGGCCAGATCGACCAAAATCCCATTATGATTAACGAGATGTCCCAGGAACTGGACCTCTCGTAACCAGAAATCACAGTTGGAGAACTTGGCATACAGCCTCTCGGACCTCAATACCCCAAGAACCTCTCACAGATTCTCCCCATGCTGCTCTCTGGACGTTGAATATACTAACATGTCATTGATGAATACGATCACCTACCGGTCCAACATAGGCATGCACACCCGATTCATGAGATCTATGAATGTTGTCGGTGCGTTGGTGAGCCCGAAAGGCATCACCACAAACTCGTAATGCCCATAACGAGTTCTAAAGGCCGTCTTCTGGATATCCTCCTCACATACTCTCATCTGGTGATATCCAGATCTCAAATCAATCTTGGAAAACCAAGATGACCTTTGCAACTGATCGAACAAATCGTCGATCCTTGGAAGTGGATAACGGTTCTTGACCGTCAAGTTGTTCAACTCCGTGTAATCAATACACATCTGGTGTAAACCATCCTTTTTCTTAAAAAAGGGATTGGCGCTCCCCATGGCGATCTGCTCGGTCTGATAAATCCCTTCCCCAGCAGCTCCTGGAGCTACGAAGATAACTCCTGCATCTCTGGTGGTGCAAGGTGATAAGGTGGCTTGGGAATAGGTGTCACACCCAGAACTAAATGAATCTGGAACTCCACCTATCTCTCGGGAGGCACACCTGGTAACTCCTCTGGAAAAACATCCGGGAACTCGCACACTATCGGAACTACGGAGATAGAACTCGGCCTCTCTAAAACAAACTGTGTATCCATCACTTATGCTAGAAAACCCATACAAACCTATTGTAAGCTCTGCCTCGCCCTGGCAGCAGAGCAGAAGGCTGACCCAGATCTGGTATCCTCTCCATACATTGTAAGCACTCCCCCACTAGAGTCTCGTATAGTTACCAACTGAAGCTCGTAGTCGATCACAGCTCCAAAACGACTCAACCAATCCATGCCCACGATGATACAGACATCACCCATCGCAATCGGTACCAGAGAAATCAGAAAATCGAGTCCAAAAATCTCCAGCACACATCCTCGGAACACATCAGTAGTGAAAACAGCATGCTCATCAGATATAGAAACCCTCAAGGGTCAACTCAATGTATCACGTCGGATGCTGATGTAATGACTAAAAGCTAAGGACACGAAGGATCGACTCGCACCCGAGTCAAATAACACTAAAGTAGGTACATAACTCACAAGGAATGTACCTAAAGATAAAACATAATAAGCACAATAAATCTCAAAAAGCTCTCCCACTAGCACTCGGAACCTCAGCCTTCACCGACTGACTATCAGCAGCACACAAAGAAATAGGTGCAGATCCCTGTGATGATCCCTGACGAAGCTGGGGGCACTTGGCCTTCCGGTGGCCAGTTTGGTTGCAGTGGAAGAAAACTACAAACCCCTTGGGGCAATCCTTCGCCATATGTCCCTCCTTGACACATTTGTAACAAATCCCCGCTCGGCACGACCCCTCGTGACTCTTGCCACACTTTCCATTAGTGTGGCCCTTCTGGGCCCCAATCCTCGCATCAGTGGGCTTAGCCCGCTTAGCTGCCGGCTGTGACTGCACCGGCCTCCAGTCTCTCCACTGAGACTCCGCATCCTCCTTAGCCTGAGTCTCTAGCTCGATCTCCCTCCTCCTGGCATTTTCCTGAAGCTCAGTAAATGTCCAATAATACGAGTTCCCCACGAACTCTCGAATATCCCTCCTCAGAATGCTCAAATACCGGGTCATGCACTCCTGCTCCGGCAACACATGCTCAGGGCAGAATAGAGCCCTCTCGTAAAACATTCGTGTAATCTCAGTCACCGACTCAGTCTTCTTCTTGAGAGACAAAAATTCCTGGGCCAACCGTTCCCTCTCCATCAGGGGAACGTACTCATCTTGGATCATCCCAGTAAACCTCTCCCTAGTCACTGCAGTGTGCTCTGCAGGAGTAAAATTGGTCGTCACAAACCTCCACCAGTCTTCCGCTCCCAAGTGAAGTTGGTTCAGCACGAACCGTACCCTAAAATCGTATGGGTATGAACAAGTGCAGAAACACCCGTCGATATCAGAGATCCATCTCATCGCAACAATCGTATCATGAGTCCCATCAAAATCTGGTGGCTTCATGTTGCTGAACTCCCGATACAGCAATGAGTCACCTCCCTGCGGCCTAGCAGCAGCGACAGTTGCGATGGCTACAGCAGCAGCCGCCTCAGAAACTGCAGCATATCGCTCGTCAAACGTCTCAATCAAAGTGGTCTTAATAGCCTTAAGCATCTCCGGAATAGCCTCTCATATGACTGCGGCCATATCGTCGTGAATCATTCTGCAAATCTCATCATCTCTAACTCCACTACTCCCTGGGGTGTGGCGTTTACCCACCATGATGTCTCTGAAACACTACACAAAATAATCAAAGACTCACTCGAGCATACTCACACTCGACTACTCATCCCTACTTGACCCTTGGCATCCTAAGGATTCTTACTTGGATTGCATACAGACCGGGTGCTTTCAGTAGTACGAGCTCAATACTACCTTCCACACCCCACCTGTAGTCACCCCAAGTCCTCCTCCTACGATTCTAATTCTCAAATACTCTATATCTCACGAATCATAGACTACTCTCTCAGAAGACCCCTTTCAAACTCATCTAAGTATCTCTTCCGAGATTATCTCCCGACTCATAAATCAGCATGTACTCAAGCAAATAACAGATAACACTGATCAAAAGCATCTCCTAGGCAAAGGCATTATAAATCAGGAAATTCTAGCCCTAAAATATAAAATATGTAGCCTACACTCTAGCATGAAATTCTAATAAAATATCCCATAACACAAAAGTAAGGGTATTTTGGGAAATCACCGTTCAGGCTCTGGCTGATTGTACACACCGCTCCAACTCGTTTCCTCTTAGAACTCTTTCCCATTTTAGAAAATCATTTCTTTTGAAAAATTTTCTCAAATCCTCAGTTTGAGTCCAAACACACCCGAAGGTGCATCCGAATCCCTCAAACCAAGGCTCCGATACCAACTTGTAACAACGTAAAATTTTAAACCAAATTTTCAATTTAAAAACACCTTTATCTCAATAATAAAATCACAAAATGTCACAATGTCAAATCATCAAATCTCATATCCAAAAATTATGCGTGTATATATATATATATATATATATATATATATATATATAATCCAGGATCCTCCGAAAACATATCTTCAAAGCGAGTGTGTGTACAATCAAGCCGGTGCCTTCCCGTGATCCTGAGAAGAATCTGAAACACGTACCCATAACACGGTAAGCACGAAGCTTAGTGAGTTCCCCAAAATACCACACACACCACATTAGTCACTCGAGGCTAACTCAATACGACCCTCTGATCAATGTATTCCAGTAGAGACCCTCCGGTCCCACAACTCGGGTGGACCCTCCGGCCATAACTCAATAAGTTCATAGCAATAAACATAAACCACAAAGACAAAATTTAGGGTATCACAATACACAGATAAGCACATAAGACATCGCAATCACACAAAGATACCACTCATGGTAAGTATAGTGAGAAGACTCACCTCGCAAGAAATCGGCTAATCTCGAACTCAAATCACCGGTCTATCCTCCGCCTAACACACATGACAATTATCCCTAATTAATCATGGATCTCAATAAGCTAAACTAAACCTTCTACAAAGTTATAGAAGGGTAAAAGACCATTTTACCCCTCAATGGCCTTAATAGTCCACAAATTGACCAAACCCTAAAAGTCAACCAAAAGTCAACGACAGAGAGTACGCTGTGCATACCAGCTTACTATGTCGGGCGTACTCTGCCATCATGCATGCATTGGAGATGCTCAACCACTACACTACACGTACTGGGATTACGCCCATCGTACATCCCAGTTTCACTCTTCTCACTCACTTGGTCATAATCAGTTAAGACCTTGGCTCATATCATAGATCTGGACTCCCTAATAGCTCTTATTCCATAAAGTTAGTGACTTTAAGCCTTTGCATGGCTGGAATGGTCACAAGCACACAAAACACTCACTCTCTTATCTCAAAAAGCCCATATCTTATTCATGGGTTGATTCCAACGTCCAAGATTGCATTTTTATGACACGACACCACTAAATACTCTTAAAAAGGGTTGATCACAGTCTCTGGAGTTCAATATCACATAAAGTCTCCAACTTTTGGGACAAAACCCTAAAATACTCTACAAAAATGCACAAATCAAAAGAGTGAGAAAGCTTTAATCTTTATACCTCAAAATGAAGCTCTACACTCAGATAAACTTAGATCAAAAGCCTGGAATCCCGCTCCTTCTTCTTCAAGGCTCCTTCTTCACTCCAAAGAAACATAAGAATACTCCCAAGGCTCTCAAATGCACTCACAAGAACTAAGAAAGAAAACTAAGGTTTAGGAGGGTTAGTGTTTCAGAATGGAGGGCATGAATGAGGCCATCATAACCTTTATATAGGGGACTCACCCTAAATTAGGCTTTTCACTCTGGCCCTAGTATGCCCATCGTACCCTCTGGTACGCCCAGCATACCCTTTGGTATGCCCAGCGTACAAGGTGGCTTCCAAGTCAAATACAAGCATATGAGTACACTGAGCGTACACTCGCATACGCCTCACGTACTCATTTGCCATCTTTTCTCATAAAGGACTAAAATGGACAAGTATTCAAAAGACCAAGGGTTACAAGGTATACCTGGGCTTGGGATGTAACATGAGATTACGCACAGTATCACTTACCAGACTCATGTGATCTTCGGCATGGTCAAGGAGGACATTTTGGAGATTCTTGATGAGAGGCGGAGTGCATTCCGCACTGAGATAGTGTCCATGATAGAGGTGCGTACGTGGATGATTTGGGAGTTAGGAGCTTATGAAGCTCTAGATTTTCATGGGGTGAGGGACCCCATTTCTAGCAGCAGATGGTTAGCAGATGTCGCCAACACTTTTTGTACCAGTCGTTGCCCGAGAGGGATAAGGTCCGACTTTATCCCTACATCCTGAAAGAAAAGGCATGTGATTGATTGGTAGAGGTTGGTAGTGAGTGATGAAGCGGTTGATGTAATGTCACGGGATGACTTTTCAATTGGATTCTGGGTGAAGTTGCCCCGGCAAGTGAGATGTGATAGTTGGCGCAAGAGTTGTTGGATCTCCGCCAGACGGAGACTGAGGCAGAGATCACTTCCAAGTCTCGAGAGAGAGCTTATTTGGTACTGCAGTATGTAGCAGATGAGGAAATGGAGAAGGTAAGGTATCATGACATACTACAGAATGTTAGCAGGGAAATCATGAGTTTCACGGGGTGCGAGACCCTGAATGATATGACTTTTAGTGCCCGAGAACGGGATATTGACTTGGATAAAAATGGAAAGAGGAAACCAGATCAGTTACTTATATTAAAGGGTCTCGGAAGGAGAACCAAGATTTCGGATCAGCTTTTGAGAGGCCAGCAGGGCCAGATTCAGTGTAGCACGTGCGGGAAACTGCATGGTGGATCCTTTCGTTTTAAGGATTTGAGTAAGTGTAACTCTGGGTTTATCCTATGTTTATGTTTGAATTATATTTTATAGAGATGTCATATGCCAATTGCATACCGAGAATTATTAGCGGATATAGAAAGGTCATTTTCCTAATTGTGGGATTGGGAGTGTACAGCGTCATCTTGGTTTATGGTCGAGATCAAATCAGGGGTGTTCTATGGAAGGTCTGCAGTCAAGGATCCGCAAGATGGTTATCCAGCATCCATAGGATTCGATGGTCTTAGTAACCATTATTCATTGGCTAGTAATGGAGCGTTAGCTGCTAAGAACTGGTTGTCATCGGATAGATCGTTGGAAAGTGAGAACGATTGGGAATTTTCCAATTTTCATGTATTGTGAAGAATTATTCGAATATAAGTGGGGTAGAATCATCCAGGGATTCAGAAGCAAGAGCAGTTTTGAAACTGGGTTAAGTTCCGCATCCTTGTCAGAAAGGAAGACAACCCAAGCGGCTATATGGATTGAGGATAGTGTGAGTTGGAAGTTCAAAAACTTGCCAATAATGAGATCACATTCTAGGAATGTTTGATAGCAGGCCTTAGGGAATTAGGTTGGGAATTCCAGTCAGGACATGAGTTCAGTTTGGGATGTTAGGTCGTGTGTATGCTCGACGTTGGATGTGTTCGGATTAGTAACTAACGATTGAGATAGTGTGGAAAGTGTTGTATGACTGCGGGGTAGGCGTAGCATTCACTAGCAGCCATATAATGTGGAAAGTGTTGTAAGTCTGCGGGTGTAGTCATAGCAATCACAAGGTTAGCAGATAGTGCTAGAAGCGTTGTAAGTCTGTGGGTGTAGCCGTAGCACTCACGAGGTTGGAAGATAATGCTAAAGTGTTGTAAGTCTGCGGGTGTAGCATAAGTCTACGGGTGTAGCCGCAACATTCACTAGGTTAGTAAATAGCATGAGAGTGTGTTGGATCATAGAGTGAACAGTGGTACCCCTAGTCCTGGTGCAACTGCAAGGGCATGGCAAATCCACAGATTGATTTACGGAATTACCAACATGAATTAGACCTATTTGAGCCAGTGATAAGACCGTAGGAACATAACTGGAGTTATGGGATCAAGGAAGCGATGGACCATTTAAGGTCGTTTGTGATATACGGCTACCCTTGGTCATGTAACAATCACTTTTAGCATTGGATTTGGTGACGTCAGGACTCAATATATGAACTCGATAAGCTAGATCAGAACGTCGTTAGAGCCATGGTGGCAAGATAACTAGTGGCAACTATTGACACGCGAGGATTTCGTTTGGAAGTCGGAAAGGGCAACTATGTGAGAGTCTTTTGGCTTCGCAACTAGGCCAGAACCCGGTATTTCAGCTGACTGGAAAACAAATTTAGACCAGGGAGGTCTTAGTGGATTTTGAAAGGCAGCCAGGATGCATCATACTGTTTCAGGCAGTTCAGTGTTCGGGCAGTTTCAGTGTCATGGGCGGTATTAGTGATGTAAGTTTGCAAGTATGAATGGGTAACATATTGCTTGGGTTATGCTAAACCACTCACAACGGGATTATCTAAGCCTTGGCCAAGTATAAGTGATCTGCAAGGACAATTGGGTCTATAATTATGTTTTCTAATGGGAACCTCGAGTTATTAAAAGTTGAGTAGTCAGTTGAGAGATAACTGGACTGGATTCAACAATAATGATTCTATATGGGCGGTCTGTCAGGGAGTCAGACCATCTCAAGAATCCAGATTTTAGATTGAGTAAAGGCGGTCATGTTGCAAGGAATTCGTTTATCTTCGAGTTCTAGAATCCTGTGAGGGATGATTTAGATTGCCTTAGGAAGGCTAGAGTTAAACTCGGGATTGTGGCCATGTCGTTCAAGTTATCGGGCGTGTAAGGGATGGTAGGAAATGATTTCGAGGAAGAAATAAAATTAAAGTGGGGGATAGTTGTAACATCCCGTTTATTAAATAAATAAATACATAAAATTGATGAATGAATAGTAGCCCTAATATCCATAATATTTAGCAGGGTGTTGGTTTTGGGGAGCCGAATGTTATAATTTGGATTATTCGGGGTCAAATTGTAATTTCAAGATTTATTTTGTAAAGAATTTTAGAAGACAGCGGGTGTTTGGTAAGTATTGGACTTATCATGAAAGGATTTAAAAACTGAGGGCTTTTAGGTAAATTTCAGACTTTATTTGAAAGGAATTTAAGAAGGCAGGGTATAAATGGTAAATTATGGACTTTGTTTGAAGAGATTGTGAATGGGAGGGACTGGTTCTGCCATTTTCATTATAAGTTTTCATAGAGACGAGATTTAAAACCTGATACCCAACATACCCGTCGGATGGACGCACCCCATGTAACCCTAATCCTAAGTAATAGCTCCCGCTGCCACCTTATGTCTCCCACCACCGGCCGCCACCCTCCTTCTTCAACATCCGGTCCCGCTACCATGTCATTTCCGATCAGAAAATGACAACAAGGACCACAGGACTCCGCTATCCTTACTATTCCTTTCGTTTCTGTAGCTGGTAGCCGTTGCTGCCACCACCGTCGCTTGTAAACTCCAGCCGCCTCCTTACCAGTTGAAGCCGGAGTAGACCACCAGCCATTGCCGCGGTGCTTCTCACGAGGGCAAGGCCGATGAAATGCAATGTTGTGGCTGGGTGCTATCATTCTTGGACGCGCTTCCTCCGTCCTTTCTGCCTAGCCGTTGCTGATGTCACCGCTGCAGCTATTTCCGTCACCATCCTCCTCCAAGACCGTTGTGTGGTTGCATGGTGGGTATTTTTTCCTGTGTGTATGTGTGTTCCTGTATCCCTTAGTAGTTGTGGTTGGCCGTAGATCGAGAAAAATCACCATGGCTGCCAGCCATGGTGGCTACCGCCACTTTTCCTTTTCTGCCACCTTATACCACCACCAACCAGCACAAGGGTGGTTGTGCATGAGTGTATGTGTGTGCTATATTGGGTGTGTGTGTGTGTGATTTGGGATATTGATGTATAATGTATCATTTTGGCAAAAAACCCAAAGAAAACCCACCACCTCCACAATAAGGTGGTGGTTGCCACCCCTTGTCGCCACCAGTCACCGTGTTCAGCGGCGGTGTACATTTAAATGATTAGAGTGATATTTTTTGGATGTTTGATCAACTTTTAGTTTAGAATCATAACCACCACCGTTAGCCGCCATTGACCGCCACTAACTTCATTAATGATTAATTAATCTAAAAACTTAACAAATGGATTAACTAGAATATGATTGGGTTGGAAACCCTAATTAGGGTTTAGAAAACCTAGTTTGGCTTGGGCCTTGATTTGGGCCTTTCTTTTGGGCTTTGGTGATTGGGCTACTGATGGGCCATCCAAGAACAGGCATATGGACTAGAATATTGGATGAGCTTTAGGGTAAGGCCCATGTGAGGGGTTTGGGCCCAATTTGGAAAATTAGGCCATAGATGGGCGATATTTGGGCCTTGATAATTATGAGATATTGGACCATCAGAATGCCAAGCATTGGACCAAGAATAAATGGTTGGGCCTTAAGGTAAGACCATGTAGGGGTTTGGGCCCAATTTGGATATTTGGGCCATATGTTGGGATTTGGTTCATAGTTTGACTTTTGGGATTTTGGATTGGGCCTTGAGCTTGAATCAAGCTAAGATGGGAGTAAAGTAGTCTTTTACCCCAAGCATGGACTTATGGTTATGTGTTGGTACCCAATTATTAATTGGGTGTTATTTTGATGTTGATAGTTCGAGAATCTATCATCTAGTAGCTAGGGTTTTGTCCGCAGGACTCCAGCAGTGTGAAGTGAGTATTCTCCTATAGGAATGGATCTAAGGCACCAAGGTCGGCCTGTTTATGTGTGTTAGCGTATGTCGTACATCAGTCCGATGTTGGGGTTAGCTCGATGTAGATTATATGTTTCCGGACTTCGGTCCGATGCTGATGCAACCCAGAGGAATGTTTGTATGCTTGATGTCTTCATGATTCTTACATGTGTGTTATGTGTTCTGGACTTCGGTTCGATGCCAGCACAAGCCCGAGGAATATTTAGCTTATTTGTTATGTGTTATGTGTTCCGGACTTTGATCTGATGTCGGGTCAAGCCCGAGGAATGTTTATTTGTTTATATTATTTGTTTATGATATATGTTTGTTAATATGTTATATGTATACCAGACTTCGGTTCGATGTCCGGCGACGCCCGATGCCGGATGCGTCCGATGTTGGGTGGGGCGCGATGTAGCGGGCAAGGCCCAATGTATGTTATTATGTGATTATGTGTATGGTATGTGGTAGTTTAGGGAGACTCACTAAGCTTCGTGCTTACAGTTTTCAGTTTTGGTTTCGGGTACTTTCGGTAGCAAGGGGAAGAGCTCGGGATGATTGCAGTGTACACAACATTTGTTTAGCCTGGGATGTTTATACTCTCATATATTTTGGCAGATGTTATGATATTTTGAGCTAATTATGATTTTTATTTGATGTATGATGATTATGATTTTCTTAATAATTAAAAACAAAATTTTTTGGACTGTATTTTAGGATGTTACAGTTGGATAGAACTTCCTAATTTCGATGACGCCTTATGATATAGGGAATTGCTTGCTATATGTTACTTGATTGTGAAATTGTTGTGTGTATGTTGATTAGTTTTATATGGTCGGGATTAAGTAGCCTTAGAATGATCAACTTAACCCTACTTCATGTTCCTTGTTTGGTTGTGGACTTAGAGCAGAGTCAATTATTCGACAGTCTGTCTGACCATGTATTGTGTACGACAAGCATGCACAAAAGCAACCAATTAAGAGAGAGTGAGGGTAATCCTAGGATGAGTACCTAGAGATTTAGTTGTAGCCAGTAGAATTTTGTATCAGTTAGCATGCCTAGGAGTGGTCTAGTGTAGTGCCTTAGGACATTGGGATAAATTCTGATTCGACTGCGGATATGTGTGGAAGGTAGTATGGACACGTACTACTGAAAGCAAAAGATCCATATGAGATTCAGGAGGAACCTCGAGGTAAATAAGGAACTAATAGAAGGGTATCTTGGTGTGTTAAGCACTGTGTTTAATGTCTGACCTTTGCATAGTGTATTTTTCAGTATGGCGGCTATTGAAGATTCGGGATCAGAAGCTGCTGGTACTGGGGGAGTAGGTTTGAGTGAGGAGGAGATCTACTTGATCGTTGCTACCAATGTGGCCGAGGTGATCAAGTAGGTGATTCTAGAGTTGTTTGGGTTAGTGAAGACCGCTTTGATTGAGGAGTTTGACTAGCACTATGTCGACGTCACGCGGGTAGTTGTTGTGGTAGCCACAACAGTTGTTTCCATTTCAAGATCTCAGGGAGACGGGGTGATGCAGTATCGAGGGTTTAGTTATACGAAGCCTCCATAGTTCAGAGGCAATAGGGACCCGATCATCGCTTCAAGACGGATTTCTGAAGTGGAGGGATTTTTCTTCAAAATCAAGTCTTCATCTCCCGAGGCCCAAAAGGTGAAATTTTCACTAAATATTCTTCGTTAAGGTGCGAAGGATTGGTGGGAGTTTTTGAACCAAGGATTTTCGCAGGCAGAGCGAATTGTAGTGACTTGGGAGCAGTTTTTGGATATGTTCCGAGTGAAGTATGTTCCTCTTATGGGGCGGGAGCGACTAGCACAGGAGTACTTGTCGCTCAAGTAGACGGCTGAGTCGGTGATGGAGATCACCAAGATGTTCACATAGAGGGCTCTTTTCCGCCCTAAGCATGCCATTTTAGAGCAAGTGAAGATGTCACGATACCTGAGTATGCTCAAGACAGACATTCGAGCATTTTTATCTACTCAGCAATACCAGACCTTGACCGAGATGCAGTCAAGCGCCAGGAGGGAGATTGAGTTGGAGATTCAGCAGAAGGGGGAAGTGTAACAATTGAGAATTTTACATCAATAATCGTTACTAGGAGTTAGGATCGACTCATAATAACAAAAAAAAATTCTCATATTTAAGAATAATATGGAAAGTTTAGACGAAAATAAAGTAATCAAAAAGTTAAAATGGTTAGTGTATTTAAAAAATAAACGACCTAATGATCCCAAAAATATAAATGGCTAAAAAATCTAACTCAGATTTGAAGAGTTATGATTTTATGACGAATAGAAACCAACCACGTTAATACCGCTATTGACATAAAAAATAGCAAAAAGATAACGGTTGAGTTTCGGCTAACACTACAAAAAGAAAATTTGTAGTAAAGCATGAGATAAGAACTTGGGAAGGAAGGAGGGAAAAATGGAAGTCTTGTGAAGGAGATACGATTTTTATAAAATATAAAAATGTGGGTTAAACATGAAAGCTAAAATTAGAAGATGCAACCTAAAGGATAGTTGTAGTTCTAAGAAAGAGCTACACAAATATATAAAGAGGGTAAGAAACAAAGTTCATATGAAGAAGTATGAATTTTTAAAACGGATTTAAGGGTGCGCGTCAATATGCACGTCATGCCCATTGCGCACATCTGACCACCAGACTCGTCGGAGATTTGGATACGTAGACCACCAGAAGGGTGACACGTGGCAAGATTTGCACGAGCCATGATGCAAGTGCACGCCGTGCACGAGAGTGCCCGACACGCACAATCACTATAAATAAAGGTGCTTGCTTCTTGGTTTTTCATCTCAAACCAACCTTCAAACTCTCTTTCTATACTTCAATACCCTCTTGAGGGCAAGAATCTCTGGTTGCAAAGGTTCTGGCACTTCTCGATATGCTATTAGAGTGAGTTCACGACCCTTGTTTTATTGTTTTAAAATGTTTTCATGGGGGATACATGATTAATAAATGATTTTATAAAAATATTTATTTTATAAATATTAATACATCTTATAATAAGCTAAATGCCTTAGGATAGTATAATTATAGATACTATGCCTAGATTTAAGCTATGATGTGTGTATAAAAGATATGATGCCCAATAATCAAGGAGTAGGTATTACCTAGATGTTATAATGGTCAAATCCCTAGGAAACCTTAAGTACCTAGGAGTTATGCTAGATAAGATTTAGGATATGCACTGTATTTTGTTGTTACGCTGCCCAAATGAATCATTAGATGATTCAAAATTAAGATGATTCATAAGAAAAAAAAATCCAGAATAAAACATTTTCATGATTCATTTTTAGGTAAATCAATAATAAAATTCACTTTTATGACAATTTTAGTGAATATCAACAAAATCATCGTAAAAATGAATCATCGAAATGTTTTTCGGGATTTTTTTTGTGAATCATGTTATTATTGATTCATCTAATGATTCATTTGTTTTGTTCGCCAAAAAAATAAGCCGAAAAAAAAATTCTTACCTTCCTACCAAAAAAAATTTCTTACTGGATCTATATATATATATATATATATATATATATATATATATATATATATATATATATATATATATATATATGGGTAATTATGATAAAGATCAAAAACTAAAAGATAAAAGATAAAAGCCTATGGTTAATGGGTTACTGAGTTGGTTATTCATCCAAAATCCTTGATTAAATTCGGCAAATCCCCAATACCTATAATCGTTAATCTTGCGAAAGATAGAAAGTTATGTATATCTATACGAGGCCATGACAACCTCACCTGCGATTGCTAGCTACAATCCCGGCATGATACCTTCAATATAAGTTACTATTCGATGCACTATGAAGCGTCATGATTAGGGGTACATTTACGGTCGTAGCGTCGATTATAGGGGCTCAGGTTAATACATTAAAAATCGCCTTAGAGCTTAGATTACCATTAGGGACGCTTGGTATGGTATTTAAAATATGTTAGGATTGTTATAAATCCATAAAAGATAGTAAATTAGGGTTAACAAAAGATAATCCTAATTAAAATACGTTAGGATCGTTAGATATCCTAAAAAGATAGTCATTTAAGATTTATAAAAGATGCACTAAAAAGATAGAAGGCTAGGTAAACAAATAAGAAAGCTTTTCATAAAATAAAATTATGCTTAAAGGAATTCAAAAATAAAAACTCAAGAACTCACCAACATTATGTTGACTTTCAAAATGCATATATTCTCTGGTTAATAGGATTGACGCTCTTTATACCGTCACACAACTCAGTGTTTTTGCCAAAGGCCGGGCAGGGGGTGTGATTGAGATGGTATCATAACATAGGTTAAGATATAGTGATTTAGTATTTCCTTAGGAATAGCGACGTAGTATTTCTTTAGAAATTACGACAATAGCTTAGGTCAAATACACTAATTGGGTTTGTTATCAAACCTATAACTAAGAATTTTATACCATAAAATTTTTTACTGATAGATTATGTATTGGAAAGGTGACTAGACTGGAACTGTCGCATTAGGTTGTTCGATTTCAAAACAACTATATGCCAAAATGGTCCTGCCCACCGACTTTTCCTACCTAACCAATCCGTACACTGTCTAGAAGCATAAAAAAAATAAACCACCAATCACAAATAAACATATACAGAAATGCAACAAATAAAGATAAATATCCTGGAAATTCAGTGTGTAAAAGTTGAGTCACCCCTAATTATAGTCTGATTAACTATGTTTAATCTTGACAGAACCAAAACATCATCTGAAATAGGATAGACAAATGAAACATAAAATCTGTAAATATATAAATATAATCCCAAACCAAATAAAATATGTTAGAATACATCATAAAGTATCAAAATACAAAATAAAACCCACAAATCTATTCCTCACTACCCTCCGAATCTGTCTCGGTCTCCTTGTCGTCGTCATCTTCATCATCGTCGTCATCGTCATTTGTGTCTCTAGGATGCATGCCTGAAGGATCGGGACAATCCTAACCAATGTTGTGTGGCTGAGAAGGGGGGGTGGTACAACGGGATCCACATTAGGAAAGGGCAGATTGTCCATCCTTAGATGATGCCAAACGGGTCAAGTCCGTTGACCCAGGTTCAGGATCATCTTAGGGGAGGTGTTTCGAGTGTGGCAGGTGCGAGGAGTTTCATAATGGAAGATGTCGATCATTTATATGTCGCAGGTATAGCGATGAGGTTCATTTTGGTAGGGATTACAGGCGGAGTTTATGGACTTGTTTCCATTGTGGCCAAGGGGTCACACCAAAGCTCGGTTTCCCTTTCTTGTTTTAGGTGAGGTGTTGGACCCTACATCCTAGCTTGGCAATTACCCGACGGTCATTATTGGACGATCGAAATCTTGGAGACCGAGGTTTTAGTTATCAGTTCTTCTATTTGGCAATTATTGTAATGTTGGTATTCATCTGTAATTCCAGTTTGTGTTTCAAAGTTCAGCTGTAAACTTGGATGATCAGTTGAATGAAATTGTAAAATCCCAAAAATCATGACCAAAAATTTCATTTTTAATTATTAAATAAACCATAGTTATTAAAATCATTCCATCCAAAAACATAAATCATAGTATCATATCAGAGTATAATATCAAAACATCAGAGTGAACATCCTAGGCTAAACATTGTGGTTTGTGCAATGCAGTCATCTCGAGCTCTTTCATTTGCTACTGAAAGTACCTGAAATAAAAACTAAAAACTGTAAGCACGAAGCTTAGTGAATTCGCTCCAAACTACCACATATCATCCACATAATCATCCTATTAGGAGATACGGGCCCCACCGACACTCAAGGAGATATGAGCCCCACCAACACTCGGCTAACTAGGAGATACATGCCTCGCCCACACTCCACTAACTATGAGATACGGGCCTCACCCACACTCAACTATTTATGAGATACGAGCCTCGCCTACACTCAACTAATAATGAGATATGGGCCTCGCCCACACTCAGCTAATAATGAGATACAGGCCTCGCCCACACTCATCTAATAATGAGATACGAGCCTTGCCCAAACTCAACTAACTAAGCACACATACAAGTATCACACAGACAACAAGTATAACAAAATCTACCAATCCATTCCATATTCATACTCAAACAATGCTAAGATACGGGCCCTGCCCACACTTACCTACTAATCAACACACATAACGTATAGGGGTCGACATTGGTGCCTTCTACCCATTCAATTCAAGAGGAAAGGCAACTCAAATGTCAGATGATAGCTGAAACGTCTCTGCCCAGAAACAACTCTACTCACTCCCTGAACCAAAACAACCCCTTAGATACCATCCATACTCATAACCCTTAAGGGTCAAATCCGATCAACTCAAGTCAAAGTCAATGCTCCAAGTTGACTCAACTCGTTGAGTTTACCCTTCAACTCGCCGAGTTCCCATGAATCACAATATCATGAAATCGTGATCCAACTCGTCGAGTTTTCCTCCAAATCGCTGAGTTCCTTCTTCTCAATATAAATGAAACTTTCCCAGTACAACTTGTCGAGTTCCCTTGTGGACTCGTCGAGTTCCTTCAACAAAATCGGGAACATTCAAAACCAACTCGTCGAGTTTATCACTTTGTCAACCCTTCTTATTGCATTAAGTCCTTATTCTTCAAATCCAAGTCTCATATTCCAGATCTAGAATGGAAATGCCTCTAGAAGGGTAAAGCTTCCAACTTTACCCCTCGATACCCTTCCTAATGAGATTAATCTCAAACCCTAACCCAAAAAGGCCAAATTCTTCATCCAAAGACCACCAAAACTACAAGATAGACCATGAGGTTATAGATCTCGAATCTAGGGACTAAATAACCACGAAAAGTCTTAAACTTTACCCACATGCATGGCCCTCGAAGCTTCAAAAGACCAAAATGATGGTTTAAAGGTTGCATGGGGCTTCCATGGCCATAAAGTTGGCACCATTATGCCATGAAAACTCCTTAAGGCCCTAGATCTAAAGTGTTCTCCACTTGGGATGTCTAAATCCCAAGAATCATATCATTTGGATCAAAATAAGCAAGGAACTTCGAAAATGGAGATCTAAATGACCACAAGGCAAGGTTTAAGCTTTATACCAGCAAAGTGTCATGGTTGAAGCAAGGGTTCTGGATCTACAAACTCCTTCTTGTGTCTCTAAGCTCTTCCTTCTTCCAATAGCTTCAAATACACACCAAAACACTTAAAAATAGCTCACAGACACTCAAACGATTTAGGGTTTTGGACTTGGAGGCGGGAAATGAGGCCAACATGAAAGGTTTAAGACGTTTAAATAGGGTGTAAACCCCAGAAATTAGGGTTTCATCCCTGTCAGCCTACTCATCGAGTTGAGGCCTCCTAACTCGTCGAATAGGTTACTTAAATTACGCAGACCTTATGATCTCTACTCGATGAGTTTGGGGCTCCCAAATCATGGAGTTGCTCTATAAAATGGAATAAATTTAAGTTAAATATGTACCATGAACCAGGTGTTATAGAAATTATCTTATTTAGCTATGTTAATTTTGATTTCTTGTTGTGGATGGATTAGTTATCTTTTTCCATGGTTGTATGTGTATTAAAATCTGCAATATTATATGGGTTTTGATTTTCTAGTGTATCTGGATATCAGTGGTTGGGATCAAGTGATAGAGTTCAGGTTAGTCTAGGTATTGAAGGATTGTGCATTTTCCATATTCTAGCATATTTCAAGTGGGGGAGAGTGGAACCTCGAAGCATGAAGACCTTATGCTAAGGTTTGGTTCTCATTCGGATTTCTCAAAGTTCAAGACTTTCGCGCTGCTGAATCTTTTGATTTCACGCTAATATGTTCATCACTTGTTGGATTTCCCTTTGACTCGTATTAGTTTTAGTTGTGATAACATCTGTGGGGTGTGCTTGTGCTTTAGACTTTAGGGTGTTAGGAGCCTAGTTTGAGGGATGTAATGAGGGATTCCTTAGCTGTTCTTGTTTTATTGGGGCTTGGAGGTCTGAATTACGGCCTGGAGACCTAGTAGGATAAGTTAAGTCTTGTTGAGCCTGAGCGATATTGTTGGTTAGTGGATCGGGGGTAGGCCAGAGTGTTGTTGTTGATTAGTGGATCTGGGGTAGGCCTGAGTGCTATTGTTAGTTAGTGGACCGGGGGTAAGCCCGAGTTTTGTTGTTAGTTAATGGATCAAAGGTAAGCATAAGTGTTGCAGTGGATAGCTAAGTTGAGCTGTCGGAGCCAAGAAGGATTGTAGACTAGTTTAGTATGTGACGAGTTAGTTTTCGTTGTGGTAGTGCATTTATGTGTGGGATTAGCTTGATAGAGTTTGGCCAAGAAGATTTTGTGTCGATCAAATCTATGGATTTTTGGTCAGATTATAGGATTTACAGGTTCCGAGTAAGGAAGTGGGGTGCCTTCCATCATGATTTAAGGAAGTTGTGTGAAGACAGTTTCTATAGACCACATGGTATCACCAAATTTCTGGGATGGAAGAATTTTCGAGAAGTAGGAGCAAGACTCTATTTTGAGGATGAAATCTAATTTAGTGGGGGAGAATTATAACATCTTGTTTCCTGTCATTTATTGTTTCAGGGTCGTGAGCTGATAGTCGACTGTGTAAAACATTTGGCCTTAAGGAAGTAATGTTTAGTCATTGTGGAAGGAGGTAATGATGGTTAAGAGATTTAACCCTTGAACTGTATATATTGGGCTGAAGGGTAGAAAGGGAAATTCATAGGTCGGGTTCTTGCATGAAATATGGATTTTTGTTCAAGAAGTATTTAGTCCAAGATATTTTGATAATATCTTGGGGCTCTTCAATACCTTTCCGTGGATATAAAGATCATCGAAAATGGAGTTGGAACGATGAAGTTAAGACCGTTAGAAGTTAGGAAGGTTTTGGGTTTAGTCCAATATGTTGGGCGTATAGGGTGTACGTTGGGCATACTAGGCATAACTAATCGCAGAAGTTCAACCTCGTATGTTGGGTGTACTAGGAGTACCCTGGGCGTACACGATTAGAACCCAAACCCTAATTTCGGGGTTTTGAACCCTATTTAAGCTCCTTAACTTCCCCAAACCCTTTCTATTCTCAGTCTCCATCTCTCCAACGTCCTCCCTTGAAACCCTAATCCTAGTTTGAGCCTTGTGAGCAAAAGAAGGTGTTTTTAAGTGCTTTGGAATGTTCTTGGTGCATCTTGATGAAAAAGGAGTTTATTGGGGAAGTGTTGGTTGCATTGGAGCTTGTAGATCCAGACCTTTTTCACCTTGATCTTTCTTCTGGAGGAATAAAGCTTGAATCTTGATGATGTATTTGTTAGATCTTTCTAGTTTTGGGTGTTATGAGCTTTTAGTCACTTTAGTGCATAAAATTTGATATTGAAGGTTTATGACCTTGTTATGGATAAAGTTGGAAACTTTATCCATCTAAACATCATATTGATTCAAATATGAAGGTTAGAGACTTGGACTTATTGGATTAAGTTGAGAAAGATGCATGTTTGGTCCCTTTGAGACTTAAAGACTAGATCTTGGTTTTTTGGACCATCCTAATGGATAAGGTTGGAAACTTTATCCATTATGGAGCTATTAGGAACCATAGCAATGTGATATTGGTGCTTTTATCCCTTTCATTCAAGAGTTGTGATGTCCTAATGCATTAATAAGTTAGGGTTTTAGCTTTTGGACCTTTTCTAACCATGAAAAGTCATAAAGGTGGAAACTTTATGACTTAAGTCAATGTTTTGAGTCTAGATCTAAGCTTTGGACAAAATACCTTAAGGGATAAAGGGCTTAATGAAGGAGTGAAATGAAGTCGCGTACGTTAGGTACGTCAGGGGTACTCAACAGCCTTGGACTTGACTTTCATTAACTTCCGTTGACCATTGACTTTTTGACCAAGTTGGACTTTAGGTCAAACTTGAGGATTTTGGGCTATTAATTAAGATTCAATCTAGTTATGGTGTTAGCGGATTCGTGGGTGCAAGCAGTACAAAAAAGGGATTGTATCGCAATGTTTTAGAGTTCTTCGATTCAGGTGAGTTTTCCTCACTGTACTTGTGGGTTGAAGGCACCAATACCGGCCCACTAGGTTATGTATCCTGATATATAGGATGTTGTTATGTTGTGATGATCTGTTAGATCTGAGTCCTGGTATATGGAATGTTGTTGTGCTATAGTATTCTACTAGATCTGTGTATATATCCTTATATGTTAGGATGCTATAGTAGTGGTATGTTGGTTAGAGTGCTAGTAGACTGATTATCATCTAATGGAGTGCCCTAGGGGCTATATGTAGTCATGTAGGATAGCATAAGAGATCTTTATCTAGGATTTTTTGCATGTTCCTTGTTTGGTTGTGGCTTTAGAGTATAATCATTTGTTTGGGTGGCTATCTCGCATCTGGTTAGTTATGGTTATGCACTTCATGGAAGTTAGTTGGTAGCGAGACAGTGTGCTGTGAGAGGACTAGTAGGTGTTAGTGAGATGTATGAAAGATTTTTACATGTATTATGTGCCTAGTTGATGCTTGATTGTTTATATGTTGACATATGGTGGTAGTGAGTTGAGGCGGTTCTGCTCTGTACGAAAGCCAACAAACCTGGGAGCAAGCCAGACTTATGTTGTGGGCTCGGGAGCAAGCCAGACATAAGTTGTGGGCTCGAGAGGCAAACCAGACTTATAATGTGGGCTCGAGAATATGCCAGACAAGAGTTGTGGGCCAGTAGACAAGCCAGACTCATGCTGAGGACTTAGGGGTAATCCAGTCTGTTAGCTATGGACCCAGTATGTATGCTTTTATATGTTTGTGTGGTGGTATTTTGGAGGAACTCACTAAACTTTGTACTTACCCAGTTGTTTATGTCTTTTTTTTCTTCAGGTTTTATCAGTGATCGTAGGAAGACGAATGCAAGACTGTACACACTCATCATTAGCATTTCGCATTTCTTATATATATTACTCCAATTTTCAATAAATGTATTTTAGAATAATCGATTTTCTTAATAATAGATTTATAATTTGGAAGTTTTATCTTAATAAAAAAGATAATTTTTGGTTATGAAAATAGACGTTACTATATATATATATATATATATATATATATATATATATATATATATATATATATATATATATATATGTATATGTATATGTATATGTATATGTATATGTATATGTATGTATGTATGTTGGGCAACAAATTGCTAGAATTATGGACCCTTTCCATCAAAGAAACAATTGCCGGAAGCGATGTTAAAAAAGTTGGTGTGGATCGTGATAGAGAGGTGGATGCTAGCGGGAATGGCAGACGTGTTTTCGAGCCATAAAAAGTATGGTTTTGATTGCATGATAACATGATTTACAGTAATGGGTTGGAGATCGATCAATAACGTATGGTTGACAAGTAGGATAATAAAACTCACCACAAAAAATACTAAAGACAATGAGAAACACGACGTCAAGCCCTAGCAAGTATGGCTTGGTAACATGATTAATTGTGAAAATATATGATAGGGTTTTGTGTTGTAACGATTGTTTTAAATAATATACTAAATATACAATATTTACGTAAGGGACCCTAGATCACATAATATGAAAATAACATAATTTTTTTTTTAAATGAGTTCTATATGCACTTAGTCATCTACTATTCTACTCTAAATTATATGTATTCCGTTTACAGTGACGTTTGAACCTTTAATATTTTGTTGAAATACCTATTAACAACTCTTCTTATAACTAGGCAAAAAGCCAAATTAAAAAAATTAAAAAATAATAAATAAAAGAAAAAAAAACATTAAAGAAATGAAAAGAAAAAAAAAATCAAGAGTTCTCTAAATAAATTTTTTATAACCTTTTTGATACCTGAACTCAAACCATAGATTTTGCTTGTTGCTAACATAATATTTCTTAGAAATACAATTTCAATCAATAAAAATATTTTTAAAATTAATTAGTTTGTCTGTATGTTAAAATAAAATATCTTTTTAACTAAAAGAATATCAAAATTTATACAACTTTAAATTTTCAACTATAGAAAAAAGAGAACACCCTTTTTGTGGCCAAAATTTGTTGGCTCTAAGTTATTAATCATGAATATACACCAACTTTTTGACATTTTACTCTCTTCTTTTCTGCAAAACTTTGACATTCTTGTTCTCCTTTGAGTTTATAATGTTTAATTATACACTCATAATCATCACACTTTAAGATGAGATGTCCTTGCACAAACACAAATACCAATGTCGAATATAAAATCATCTTATTCCCATTACATGGAGTTGCGAGAAATAAAACCCATTATCAAATTCGTTAATTATTATTATTATTATTATTATTATTATTATTATTATTATTATTATTATTTGTAATGTTTTAATTTCTTATTTAATTTGTAATATATCAAATATATTCATCCGTTTTTGTGTTTCCAAAACCTTATTTTGTAAAGTATAACTACTGAATATAAAAAATAAGATGATTGTATGCAAAAACGAGGAACATCCTTTCAGAGAAGAACCCTAAACGGAGCAACATACTTTGGCTGTTAGCGTGCATGAAATTGGAAAAAAACAAAAAACAAACGTGTTGGTGTGGCCTGTGGGAACTGGGAAGTGGTCTTGGTGGCCGGTATTGTTTGGTGTTGGCGTTACCTGCTCGTGTAAACTTTTTCCAATGCAAGTCAGCAAGTAGTCAGTCAAGCATTCCTTTCATCTCTTTCTCTCTCCAAGGGAAAAGATGGATCACAAAACTTTGTCTCCATAGATTCTCTCTCTATATATCTGTTAGAGTAAATTAAAGTTTTAGTCCTTGTATTTTACACCTACCTGCATTTGTAGACTAAATTTTGAATTTTTAACAGAGCTCATCCCCGTGATTTCTAAAAGTTGAACCAATGGTCCTTGGGAGGTTAAATCTAGCAACTTGGTTGTTATATATCTTTTTATATGACCATTTTCATCACAACTAGGAAATTAGGGTTAAGATTTCTATCTTGTGCACAATAATTTTCTTGTGTAATCTTGTAACCCTACATTTGATATAAATCAAACTTCAATGCTATAGAAGTTTATACATCCAAAAATTATGATTTAAGTCGAAACTTCCTCGTGAAAGCTCAAAACCTAACCCAATAAGCTATGTCCACTCAACTTTGGACCTTAGTCCAAGCCTTCTCGGCCCAAACACCTATTGGGCCAAGACTCACCTATTGGGCCCTAATGGGCTGATAACCTCTCAAGTTTATCCTATTGGGCCTAAAACCTTATTTTTAGTATCAATAGGCCGTAATTCACTATTGGGCTTTCTAATACGCCGAAAGGCTTTCTAATACGCCGAAAATTCTTATTTGACATAGTTTTAGGCCGTAAGACCCTTATTGGGCCTTATAGGGCCGTGGAGAATTATTTTTAAAGCTTAATGGGCTGAATACCTCTATTAAGAAATATTTTGGGCCAAAACCCCTCTAATGGGCCCTTTTCGGCTGAAAGTGTTCACTTAGAGTCTTATTAGACCAAAGACCATTCTTTGGGCCCTAATGGGCCAAAACTCTCTATTGGGATCTCACTCTAAATCAAAAATCCTTATTGGACACAACCCATTTCTTTTGGACCTATTATTGGGCCGAAACCATTTTAGGCTCAATCCAAGCCCAAAAACTTATGCCAACTAAAAATGCTATTGGGCTTAGGACGTTCTCGGTTGCCTTCAAGCCCAAAAATCCCTTTTTCCTCCTTCTCCTTTGGGCCGATCGGTTAGCCCATATATATAACAAAAAAAAGGGAAAAGGAAGGTGGTTAATATGAGTGTCACCTCGTTTTTGCATGGCAAATAACCATGCAATTACTTTCCATGTAACTAGGAACCTCACATCACTAGCCAAAAGTCAAACCCTATCACTCCCTCACCCTTCTGCCCTCATCGACCGTACCCCCTTATTCCCCCTCCATTTTCACTTTCAAGTCTACTCTCTTATCTCATTCTCTCTCAAACTCAAGAAAACTCTTCCACTTTACTTCTTTAAAATTTGTGAGGTGTATGTGTGGTTTCAAAGAAGACTTCTTGAAGCTTACAAACTCGGTAAGTTTTTGATAAACTCTATAGTTTTATTCCAAAGATACAGTAAAAATCCTTCCTCACACAACTTCACTTTCGTGATTATGCTCTTAGAACACCAAAACTTCACAAATCTCTTCAATGAAGCAAGCTAGGGCCGAAAACCTCCTTCCTTTTCCTCTTCAAAACCGAAAAGCCCCACGGTGAGCTTTATACCCTTATTTTCGAGTTTTCTTTATTTTGGGGGAGGATACAAGTCAAGGCCTTGTGTAAAATCTTTGTATACTTGCTTGCATGTGTATGTTTGTGAGTTATATGTGTTGAAATGTTGTGATCTCATGCTAAAGGTCCATAAACTCGAGATTTTGTGCAAGCCTCAAGTTGTTGGAAAAACAAAAGTTATATTGTGTAGTTTGTTGTTATGCTTAAAAGGTTATCTTTGATATGTGATAAAATCACCAAAAAGTCAAAGAAAATGTTAACTCAAAATTTTGTCATGAAAACTTGAATAATGAAAAATCTGGGAAGTTACACTAAAAATGGTAATATTTTTGATAAATAAAATTGTTATTACTAAAGCTTATAAAAATGGGTCATTTATAAATATTTAGTAAAAATGGGCCTCTTATGGCAATTTGGGTGACATTGGGCCTTATGCAACAATTTTATTTTTATTGACAATTTTAGTAAAATTGGGTCTTTGTTGAGAATTTTAGTGAAAATGGACCTTATATGACATTTTAATAAAAATTATTGTGTATTTTAGTTGTGTTTAGTCTTTCCCGGTTAGAAATCATATAGGAATTTTTTAGAAATGGATTTATTTGATTGGTTCATCAATAGTGTTCGGCCACAATCCCTTTTTGACTCTGGACCATGGATTCTACTATTATTAGTGAGCAATACAACAATGGAATATTTCTAGCATAAAGATAATGGACATGATTAACATAGATATAGTAAGTTTCGCTTGGGCTACTTTAATGGTAGTCTTTACATTTTCCCTTTCACTCGTAGTATGGGGAAGAAGTGGACTTTAGAAGGACTACTAATTTATTGACAATTTTAGTAAAATAGGGTCTTTATTGACCATTTTGGTGAAAATGGGCCTTATATGACAATTTTAGTAAAAGTGGGCATTTTATGACAATTTCAGTAAAAATGCGTTATTTTTTACAACAATGGTAAAAACGTGTCATTTTGACACTTACGGTAAAAATGGTTATATTTTTATCACTTCTGATTTGTAGTCGAAAATATACACTGGTAATATTATTTATAACATTAAATAATGAAATTCAATATTTGCGTAAATTCCGTTAAGGCTCTTGTGAGACGCTCATTCACTCGTACCTACCTAGCATACATCGTAAGTCATGTAGTTATAACCATAGTCTCTTGGAGGGAGAGTGAGATATTGTGTATAGATCTATATGGGGTTGACACCCCCATTCCTGAGTTGTTCGCTACAGCTAGACACACCAGTGTAGGGTGACAATTATCTTTAGAAACTAACGCCTGAAGAACGTGAAGACAGGGGCTCTCGTCACATCAGTATGGTTGTAATGACTCACATAGAGAATAACATTATCATTTTAAAATTTACGCAAGACATACACTCTACACTTTTTACGAAGTACAAAACTACGTGTCACATACTTTACACTAATATCATTACTTTGGTCTTAGAGTTTTAAGACCACAATATTTCATATAACAGAAAATACATAATTTTCGGGAAACACTCTCTATGAAATTTTCAAACAAAGTAAACCAAGTATAAACCTGTAAATACACAGGATTTTAAACAAGACTCTCAAACTATATTTTTTACAGAAAATATTGGATTTTCTGGAGTCTACAAACTATTACAAAGTTTTTCTTACAAACATGCTTATGAACTCACCAACATTTTATATGTTAACACTTTTCAAAACGACTTGTATTCTCAGGGACTGAATAAGCAGGTTGGCAGCTAATGAATTTAGAAAATTGATGCATTTTTGAATTATCATACATTATGTTGTTTTGAGTGTAATTTTTGTAAACAACCACAAAGATGTAAACTATGCATGTTGATATCCTTAATGTATGATTGTGATTGTTATGTTTGATTCATATTCAATTATTATGACATTACAAGATGAAGTCACCCGCCCCCGGACGTTTCCGCCATCCTAGTTCGGGGGTGTGACAATTTTTCCCTTTCAAGTTTTATTTTTTTATTATCATTTTTATGTGTTTATTATTATAAAATACTAAAGACACATAATCCCCAACCTCTCTCTCTCTCTCTCTCTCTCTCTCTCTCTCTTTCTCTCTCTCTATCTCGCTCGCTCTCTCGCTCGCTCTCTCTCTCTCTCTCTCTCTTAGTTATTGGCTATGAAAACCCATCATTATCGATATTCCATTTTTGTCGGAGACAAATTTGTGTTCATACCATAGTCACCACCCACTACCATCACAGGTAGCTAACCAACCATATCCCCACCAATCATCTCACCACTGTCATCATCATCATCACCACCATCGCATCACAAAACCACCACTAATCGCTACAACACATCTTTTTAGTTCTCGTCATCCTATTTTCCACATCATAAAGCATTCATATTTATCACCTATAAGATACAGACAATCAACAATTATGTCATCTACAAAGCATACAATCATATATTTATCACCTTCGAAACACATATAATCACAAATTCTTTATCACACGTTAACTGAATTTGTTCTATATAACGATTTTCTATTTTCAGGATTAATTTGGCTCTAAAATATTAGTGTCATTCGTCCAAAGAAATAGTAAGGAGATGGCGACTTATCTAAATCCCAAACCAAGACACACAAGAAACACGCAATCACTAATTCTTTCATTTATTTTATTATCTTGATTGTTTCATCCTTGTCTACTAGTCACATCTCATCTTTAAATTTATCCCCAATCAACAAGGAGTGAGAGAATTGGGTTGGGCTGGAGAACGCATGAGGGAGGAAATATATGGAAGGAATAAGATGGACGTCATTGATAGGGTTGAGTAGGTAAGGTGAAGGAGGAGGTGTGAGCCATTGAGAGGGTGGGGGAAGCAAAGGGTAGAGAGTGGGAGAATGATGAGAGTTAAGTACGAAGAGGCCAATGCGACAAGGAAAAAAGAGGAATAAGCAGATGCAACGTGGCTGGAGGAAAGAGCTTAGAAGCGAATGATGTGGTTGTTGCCAAAGTTGCAAGCAGAAAAGAGAGAGGTGTAGGTTCGAGGGAGGCATTGGAGTTTATGATGTTCGAAGCTATAAGAGGCGTGAGAGACAAAGAAAGAGGGCACCAATGTCGAAGATACCGAAAACGAAATTATGGGTACGGAAATGAAAAAATGTTCTAGATAGGGCTAATAGCCTTTTAGGGGTTTTCTTTAAGCTTTTACAATAATAGTCTCTGTATTTTTTAATAATGTCAATAAAATAGATAAAATAAAAAATGGTATAATTTTCATTTTATCAACATTTAACATAGCATATTAGAAGGTAATACTTTGAAGGACCACAAGTGTAATTTTTTAGACCAAAGCGATAAAAGATAAAGGCTAGACTAAGACTGAACATAAGTATAAACGATAGGTACCAAAACAGCAATTTACTCTATCTATTATTTTGTATCAATTTGTACAATCAAGTATTACAATAGTAGGTGGGGACTGGTCACCTTCTTTTGTCAGTATTTTCACCCTTTTGAATCACATACTCCTTTCCCAAAGACCCCTTAAAGAAGCGAAAAAACCACAAGCTTTTTTCACAGCCTTCCAAGCTTTAATCTTTTCATCGATACCCCATTTGTTGTTTAGCTTTTGTTTCTTAAGATGAGGTCAATCATGGCTGCAAAAACACCTCAAGATACTTCCTTTTCCTTCTCACGAAGATACTTCCACTGGAAAAAGAAAGTGGAAGACGATGACGATGAAGGAGAAACCCTCAACTTCAGATCATCATCACTTGGATGTGTCGTGACTGAGGAGGATCGGAATCTTGACGACGACCTCAGCCTCCCTGTACCCCAGGCTGCACCCCGGAGGAAGAAACGTGGACTCATGTCTGTTTCTAAGCTCCGATCAGCTCTTACTTTTGGTAAAACCAAGTTATCTTCTGGTTCTGGTCTAGGCAAGGGTACTAGAGTTGTCGGGACTCTATTTGGGTACAGACGTGGTCACGTCCACATTGCGTTTCAAGAGGATCCGAAGCTAGGCCCGGCTTTCCTGGTCGAGCTAGCCACCCCAACTAGCTTCCTGGTTCGAGAAATGGCTTCGGGGTTGGTTCGTATTGCGTTGGAGTGCGATAAGAAGAGTCTGAAGAAGAGTTTTAAGCTGCTAGAAGAGCCACTGTGGAGGACATACTGCAATGGCAAGAAATGCGGTTATGCTATGAGACGTGATTGTGGACCTGATGAATGGAAGGTTTTTAATTCTGTGGGACCGATTACGATGGGCGCCGGAGTACTGCCGGAGGGAGGCGGCGGTAGTGGTGGTGGTGGTGGTGAAGGGGAATTGATGTACATGAGAGCAAGGTTTGAGAGGATTGTGGGGTCGAAAGATTCTGAAGCTTTTTACATGATGAATCCAGATAGCAATGGAGGACCAGAACTTAGTATTTATCTTATCAGAGTTTGAGATTTGGGTTGGATTACTTGTTTAGATTTCAATCAATGTTAAGTACTTAAGTCTTGGGATTTCAGATCATCAACTTTCTTTCATGTGGTTTTTTGCTCTCTTCTCTCAATGAAAACTGGGGTTTTCTCTTTTACAAATACCTAGAAATATATGATATACACTTCAAATTATATAATAAAATAATTATTTTGGATGTATGTTAAAGAGGTTATGTTCTATGATTAAAAAGGATTGGTGATATATTTACCAAGAGAAGTTATAATGTTCTCATTAGTTTATATAATATAAATGATTTCTTCTTAATTTTCATATCAACTTTCTATTAAAATTTTAAAATTTTGATTACAAATTGAAACATGATCGAAGGAATTTTGAATTTCATGAAAACATATTAATAACTTATAATCTTCGTTTGGCGTTACGTATTAACAACTAAAGGTTGATTTCGGTTGCTTTCGTTCAACCAATTTTTTAAATTGGTTGATAATTCTAATTCCAAGCAAACCTGTTTAATTAAATTGTAGATAAAATTTCACAAATTATCCTTTATGATTTTAAAATTGCATGCAAAAACGTCTTATAAAATTTTGTTTTGTATAAATGGTCTCTTTTGACCAAAGTTGGCATGTTAATGGTCTTATATATAACGTTTGATAGAGATAGGGATGGGAATTTTAACTGAAAATGTCTAATTGAAACCAAAACCAGTTGGAACTGGTTAATGGTATTCGATTCTGTAACATCCCAACTCTCAGGTATATATATATATATATATATATATATATATATATATATATATATATATATATATATATATATATATGTATATATATATATGAGTTGATTGAGCAACTCGACGAGTTGGATGCCCCAACTCGTCGAGTAGAGACGGATTTGGCCGCATGGGTTATACGACCAACTCGATGAGTCGGTCTGGAAGGTAGTATTGGGCCTATACTACTTAAAACACTAGATCTATATGCGACCCAAGTAAGAATCTTAGGATGTTAAGGAGAGTGTAGGGATGGGTAATCGAGTGAGTATGTGTGTTGAGCTAGTCTCTGATGATTTTGTGTTTGTGTTTCAGAGACACTATGGTGATTACCCGCAACAACCTCGAGGGCAGTGGTGCTAGTGATGAGAAGATCCGCATGATCATTTATGAGGAGGTGGTCGCAACTATCCGAGAGGCCACACCAGAGATGTTTGGGTCTATTAAGACCACGTTGATTGAGACATTCGATGAGCGATACGCTGATGTTATGGAGGTTGGTGTTGTTGCAGCCACCGCGGCCATAGTTGCAGCTACACCACATGGAGGTGACTTGTTGTTGTTTCGTGAGTTCAGAAACACGAAGCCACCGGTGTTTGATGGGACACAACATCCGATAGCTGCCATGAGATGGATCTCCGACATTGATGGGTGTTTTATACGTGTTCATGTCCAGAGCATCTGAGAGTCCGGTTGGCACTGAATTAGCTTCGCTTGGGAGCGAAGGACTGGTGGAAGTTCGTGACGACTGATTTTACCCATGCAGAGCATGCTGCAGTGACTTGGGAGAGGTTCACCAAGTTGTTCCGAGATGAGTATGTTCCCCGGGTAGAGAGGGAACATTTGGCACATGAGTTTCTCTCTTTCAAGTAGAAGATAGAGTAAGTGATTGAGATTACGAGGATGTTCCACGAGAGGGCGTTGTTCTGCCTTGAGCACGTGTCCACTAAGCAAGCATGAGTGAGTCGGTATTTGAGCATCTTGAGGAGAGACATTCAGGAGTTCGTGACGAACTCGTCTTATCGGACATTGGTTGAGTTCCAGACCAATGCCAAGATGAGAGAGATTGAGCTGAAGATTCAGACCAGGGAGGAGGGAGGCAGCAGGGGAGAGATAGGAGACCAAAACAATCGCATTCGGTGGCTAAGTGGGCTAAGCCCGCTTATTCGAGATCTGGAGGCCAAAAGGGTCGCACTTGTAGCAAGTGCGGCAAGACCCACGAGGGATATTGTCAGGCAGGGATTTGCTACAAATATGGCAGGGAGGGGCATATTGAAAGGGACTGACCCAAGGGATTTTCTGTTTGCTTTCACTACAACCAGACTGGCCATCGGAAGGCCGAGTGTCCCCTTCTTACCTAGGGTTCAGCCCAGATTGCTACTCCTACAACATTACGTGTTAATGATGGTCGGCCAGGGAAGGTCGAGCCTTCGAGGGGTCGTGGGAGAGCATTTCAGCTGACAGTGGAGCAGGTCTGCGCCGTGCCTGATGTTGTTGCTGGTACTTTTCTTGTGACATCTGAACCTGCTTTGGTGTTATTTGACTCGGGTGCGAGTCGATCCTTCGTGTCTGTAGCTTTTAGTCATCACATCAATACTCAACATGAGGCGTTGATTCGACCTCTGAGGGTTTCTATACCTGACGAGCATGTGGTTTTTGCTACTGATGTATTCCGGGGATGTGTAATAGAGATTTTTGGTGTTGAGTTCCCGATAGACCTGGTACCGATCGCGATGGGTGATGTTTGTGTCATAGTGGGCATGGATTGGTTGAGTCGGTTTGGAGCTATGATCGACTGTGAGTGTCAGATGGTGACCATACGAGACCCTAGTGGGGGAGTGCTTACGGTGTATGGCAAGGGTACCAGATCTAGATCAGCCTTTTGTTATGCTGCCAGGGCGAGACAGAGTCTACAACAGGGTTGTATGGGCTTTTGGCATACGTGATGAATGCGCAGGTTGCTATAGGGAGGTCGAGTTCTATCTCCGAGGTTCCGATACTGTGCGAGTTTCTGGATGTTTTCCCCGAGGAGTTTCCGGGTGTGCCTCCCAAGAGGCAGGTGGAGTTCCGGATTGATTTGATCCCGGGTGCAGTGCCTATTGCCAAGGCACCTTATTGCCTTATGCCACCCGAGATGCAGGAGTTATCCTCCCAGCTCCAAGAGCTACTGGGAAAGGGATTTATCAGACCGAGTAGCTCACCATGGGGAGCGCTGATCCTTTTTGTCAAGAAAAAGGATGGTTCACACCGGATATGCATTAATTACCGAGAGTTGGACAAGCTGACGGTCAAGAACCGTTATCCACTACCAAGGATCGACGATTTATTCGATCATTTGCAGAGGGTACCTTGGTTTTCCAAGATTGATTTGAGGTCTGGATATCATCATATGAGAGTTTGCGAGGAGGATATCCAGAAGACGGCCTTTAGGACTCGTTATGGGCACTACGAGTTTGTGGTGATGTCTTTCGGACTCACCAACGCACCGGCCACGTTCATGTATCTCATGAACCGGGTGTGCAGGCCCATGTTGGATCGATCGGTGATCGTGTTCATCGACAATATTCTGGTATACACGAGGTCCCAAGAGCAGCACGAGGATCATCTTCGAGAGATTCTTGGAGTATTGAGGACAGAGAGGTTTTATGTCAAATTCTCCAAGTGTTATTTCTGGTTACGAGAGATCCAGTTCCTGGGACACCTCGTTAATCAGAATGGGATATTGGTCGACCCGGCCAAGATTGAGGCAGTTATGAGATGGGAGGTGCCGAGATCCCCGTCTGAGATCAGGAGTTTTCTGGGATTGGTCGGTTACTATCGGAGGTTTATCAGAGATTTCTCCAAGATTATTGCTCCTCTCACCAAATTGACCCGGAAGGGTGTTACTTTTGCCTGGGGGCCCGAGCAGTAGGCCTCATTCGAGACTCTTCGCCAGAAATTATGCAAAGCTCCAGTGTTAGCCCTTCCCGAGGGAGTGAAGGACTTTGTAGTCTACTGTAATGCATATATATTAGGGATGGGTGCGATGTTGATGCAGAAGGGACATATGATAGAGTATGCATAGAGGCAGTTGAAGCCTCATGAGACGAGCTATCCCACCCACAATTTGGAGCTGGCGGCGGTGGTGTTCACCCTTAAGATTTGGCGCCATTATCTGTATGGAGTCCGATGTACCATATACAGGGACCACAAGAGCCTGAAGTACCTCATGGATCAGCCCAACCTGAATATGAGACAGCGGAGGTGGTTGGATGTTGTAACGCCCGTAGATCAGGGCTAGTCAATTTAGAGACGACGTCAAAAATGACTTTTTGATAAAAGATTATTTAGAATGAATAATCTTAACTAAGTTGTAGTATATGTTACAATGATTCCTTACATATAAAGAACGCCGAAATCCGAGTTATAACGAAGAAGTTATGACCATGTCGAAGTTTCGCGACAGAACCGGCACGATACAGCGCGACGTAAAAAGTGAATTTACATTAGAGAGATATTCAGCCTTAGCAATTTAAATGAAAGTTGTAGAATACGTTAAACCGAGAGCGTGCATAAAAAGAACGCCAAAATCTGACTTCGTATGAGGAAGTTATGATTTTTCGAAGTTTCGACTTAGCGGTATGCAGCTCGAATACTCGATTTAAGACCGAGCGGTTTTTAGCCGAAACAATCTAAATGAGAATCGAAGATCTCATTAATTGTAGTAAAACGATAAAAATATAAGCGAAAACGGATGTCGGATGAAGAAGTTATGATTTTATAACGAAGTTTTCCTGTCCCGGCCTACTAAAAATAAATAATAAAAATAAAGTCAAAATTAGCCAACGGAGTCTAAACAAAAGTTGTAGATCGTAGTCTCACCTACACGTGGATATAAAGAACGTCGAAAACGGAGTTCGTATGAGGAAGATATGAATTTTTAAAGTTTATTAAATATTTTCGATATTTTATTTAAATATAAATTTTCGATATTATCCAAGGGGGGAGTCACCGGGCTTATCCATGTTACGCCCCGCGTAAATCGCAAATCCAGACCCTATAAAAGGGAGTCGAGTGCAACCGATTCATTTGCTCATTTCTCTTCTTTCTCTCGCGTTTTTGCATCGTTTTTTGTGCAAGAATTATCACGAAGCCCCGGTATCATTCCCGAGCCCCGAAGATCCCGAGAAGTGAAATTCCCGAGCCGAAGCTCTGCCCGCGAGGAGCCCGGTTTTTGTGAAGATCTTCCAGATCTACTGAAGAATACTACTTCTACAAGCCGTAGTGTTGTCCGATCATCTTTTGATCAAGTGAGTGTGTAGTTACTTTCTTCTAACGCATAAATATTAAGTATTTGCTATGAAATACGTGCTATGTGTATAATATAAAGTTGTTTATATGTGTGGGTGTATAGTCCCTTTCATAAACACGGGTATAATACAAGTATTGTTTGAATGTATTAAGTATATGTTTGGGTGAGTGTTGGTTACCTTCTTCTGACACATAAATATGAAGTATTTGTTATAAAACACTTGCTATGGTTTATATATATTGTTGTTTATTTGAGATGAGTGTGGAATGGATGTTTTATATAGTTTTTAAATGGGTTAAACTGTATATGTCTTTATATCTACAAATATGTTGGGTAGAACATGGGTAGATGAGATAGTTGGTATGTGATAAAATGATGAGGTATGAAAGATGATTAAGAATGATATTGGCAGATGCACCAATTAGAGAATGTCATAATGCTAGCGGATGCGATCAAGCATAGTATTGGTAGATGCACCAAAGAGAGAATGACATAATACTAGTAGATGCACTTAAGTATAGTATTGGTAGATGAACCTAAAAGAGCATGCCATAATGCTAGCAGATGCGCTTAGGAATAATATTGGTAGATGCACCAAATAGAGAATGTCATAATACTAGCAGATGCGCTTAAGGATAATATTGGCAGATGTGCCTAATAGTGAATGTCGTAATCCTGGCAGAGGCGCTTAAAGGATAATGTTGGCAGATGCGCCTTATGTAGCAATGGAAGTTTGTGCTAATTCCTTAGGTCAATCCTTAGGAATGAAAGAATGACGGGTAGTTGAATTCCTAGGGTAAAATCCTAAGGAAGATAATAGGGATGGGTAATTGAGTTGATTGTTTGATGGTTGAAGATAATAATTATATTATTGTGGGTTGAAAACCCTATATGCTCACCAGGCTCCCAAGCCTGACCCACTTAGTTTCCTTTGTATCACAGGTATCAATATGAAGACATATTTCACAGAGAGATTTAAAGGAGATATAAATCATTAGTGTAATTGAATGTAAGTTCTGTTTATGCTTATATGTCTGTATCGGAACATGACATCCTGAGGTTTTATTAATAAATGAAAACACATTCTCTTTGAGAAATGTTTTGATAAGTTATTATCATATCTTGTATTGGGAACAAATTCCGCAACCGTTTTCTTTAAACGATTACTCTGATTTTATAAAACAAAGCATAAACAAATCGGACTTTTCTGGCCGTAAAAATGGGGATGTCACAGTTGGTATCAGAGCATTAGTTTAAGCGAACTAGGAATTTGTAGGAAATTTCTAGACTTAAACTTAGAATGCTAAGTAATGATTGTGAGGAGTGTGTCTAAAATATGTTAGGTAGTACACTTAAATTGACACAAACACTAGTTTATTTTAGGAATGATGCCTAAAATGCTTTTATGTGCTAATTGTTTTGTGTGATAGCTAAATTGATGCTATTATTTGTTCGGATCTATAGTCTGTTGCCGATCGGAGCTGGAAACCTTATGTGTCTAGGATTCTAAGCGTACGGCTACGGTATTAGAACTAGCATGTAAACGTTTCGGGGTGATAAGGAGATTTATACGTTTATCGTAATTAAAGCTTTCTTATCTTAAAATTCTCGCTTGGTACACCGAATGTCTGCTTGGATGTACAAGGGGTCATGGTGAAGACTCGTAGAGAAATTGAGTAAATGGAGGAAATGAAGAAGGCTTATGATAGTGGATGACACCTATCAGAAGATATCGTAAGAGTGGTATCTTGCCTTTAGAGTATGTCTTATGAAATAAAAGTACGTTTAGAGGAGTACGGTACGTCTAAAGTACACCTTTGATTAGCAGGATGATGGAACGATTGGTGAAATTCTTGAAGTTGTCTCATCGTCTGGTATTTCCATCACCAATCGAGTTGAAGTAGAGTTGATGATTGAAGATTGAGCAATGAAGAAGTCCTAGTAGAGTCTAAGGAAATTTTTTATGATTACTTGGACACATTCGTATGTGTTAAATTGTTTTGTGATTTTCCTGTATGGTGACTTGGTCGACTACGGGACAATACTTGAGACGAGTATGAGTAGGTGTGAAAGGTAGTAGATGCATATACTACCGGAAGCACAGGACTCGCACTTGGATCAGGGAAAGTCACAAGGTTACCAAGAAGCTAGTAACTGATTCCATTTTATTCTGGTATGTCATTACCATTGTTTCGGTAATGACTAGTAAGATGGTTCTTGTTCCGACCCTAGTGGTCATGTTTAAATTTAAGTTTGACTACGAGGAGTATGTTACGTGGTCTAGAGGACCAAGTTAGATGTAACATCTGACTTAAGTCAGAAGGTTGAAGTTAATGCGATTGATAGTGTTGCGCTCGTTGTTAAAAGAAGTTTGTAGGTAGAAATGCTACATGCTGAAATGTGATTATATCACATTAGAATATGAAGGAAGGTATATTCCATTTTTGAATTTAACTCTAAGAGACCTGAGTCTAAGCATTGCATCATTCGATGAGAGGTCAGTAGAGCACGACCCATCGGTTTGTTACAATAGATAAAGGAAAGTATTTATCCTGAGAAGAAGAAGGAGTCCATAATAACGACTTATTTGGTAACTCGAGGGTTATGATTGAAAGTACAACATAATACGATAAGCAGATGCAAGATTGGGCATCGTCTACGGTCAAGAAAGCCATAGAGTTAAATACTCTTTCGAGGAAACATAGAATTTACAGTTATTACCTAGGATGAAGAGATAGCGTATGGAATCATTATACAAGTTCTATTTTCGTTGATGATTCCGGGACGTAATCATCCTAAGGGGGAGATAATTGTAACGCCCGTAGATCAGGGCTAGTCAATTTAGAGACGATAAGCGTCAAAAATGACTTTTTGATAAAAGACTATTTAGAAAGAATAATCTTAACTAAGTTGTAGTATATGTTACAATGATTCCTTACATATAAAGAACGCCGAAATCCGAGTTATAACGAAGAAGTTATGACCATGTCGAAGTTTCGCGACAGAACCGGCACGACACAGCGCGATGTAAAAAGTGAATTTACGTTAGAGAGATATTCAGCCTTAGCAATCTAAATAAAAGTCGTAAAATACGTTAAACCGAGAGCGTGCATAAAAGGAACGCCAAAATCTGACTTCGTATGAGGAAGTTATGATTTTTCGAAGTTTCGACTTAGCGGTATGCAGCCCGAATACTCGATTTGAGACCGAGCGGTTTTTAGCCGAAACAATCTAAATGAGAATCGAAGATATCATTAATTGTAGTAAAACGATAAAAAGATAGGCGAAAACGGACGTCGGATGAAGAAGTTATGATTTTATAACGAAGTTTTCCTGTCCTGGCCTACTAAAAATAAATAATAAAAATAAAGTCAAAATTAGCCAACGGAGTCTAAACGAAAGTTGTAGATCGTAGTCTCACCTACGCGTCGATATATAGAACGTCAAAAACGGAGTTCGTATGAGGAAGATATGAGTTTTTGAAGTTTATTAAATATTTTCGACATTTTATTTAAATATAAATTTTCGATATTATCCAAGGGGGGAGTCATCGGGCTTATCCAGGTTACGCCCCGCGTAAATCGCAAATCCAGACCCTATAAAAGGGAGTCGAGTGCAATCGATTCATTTGCTCATTTCTCTTCTTTCTCTCGCGTTTTTGCATCGTTTTTCGTGCAAGAATTATCCCGAAGCCCCGGTATCATTCCCGAGCCCCGAAGCAAGTCCCGAGGCCCCGAAGATCCCGAGAAGTGAAATTCCCGAGCTGAAGCTCTGCTCGCGAGGAGCCCGGTTTTTGTGAAGATCTTCCAGATCTACTGAAGAATACTACTTCTACAAGCCGTAGTGCTGTCCGATCATCTTCTGATCAAGTGAGTGTGTAGTTACTTTCTTCTAACGCATAAATATTAAGTATTTGCTATGAAATACGTGCTATGTGTATAATATAAAGTTGTTTATATGTGTGGGTGTATAGTCCCTTTCATAAACACGGGTATAATACAAGTATTGTTTGAATGTATTAAGTATATGTTTGGGTGAGTGTTGGTTACTTT
Organism: Lactuca serriola; assembly: GCF_051521515.1. NCBI lineage: Eukaryota > Viridiplantae > Streptophyta > Magnoliopsida > Asterales > Asteraceae > Lactuca > Lactuca serriola. The sequence goes on along the minus strand of NC_136410.1, from coordinate 82,492,799 downwards.
CTTCTGACACATAAATATGAAGTATTTGTTATAAAACACGTGCTATGGTTTTATATATATTGTTGTTTATTTGAGATGAGTGTGGAATGGATGTTTTATATAGTTTTTAAATGGGTTAAACTGTATATATATTTATATCTACAAATATGTTGGGTAGAACATGGCGTTCTAACGAACATTCACTATTGATATACGACTTTGTTTTGTTCTCTTGACTTCCCTATCCATGACTTCCACCGGTTCTTCTATGAAGTGTAGACTCTCATTTTACTTGATTTCGTCGAGTGGGATTACAAGAGTCTCATTAGACAGACACTTCTTGAGATTAGAGATGTGAAAAATAGGATGAATGTTACTGAGTTCATGCGGTAGTTTGAGTTTATAAGCAACCGGACCAATTCTAGAAAGAATCTCGAATGGTCCGATGTACCTCGGATTTAGTTTTCCACGTTTGCCGAAACATATCATTCCTTTCCAAGGTGAGACCTTTAACAAGACGCGGTCACTAACCTAGAATTCCAAGGGTTTTCGTTGTTTGTCCGCATAACTCTTTTGTCTGTCTCTAGAGGCTTTTAATCGTTCCCAGTTTTGGACAATATTTTCTGTGGTTTTTGGAATGATCTCGGGACCGGTTAGAGTACTATCAGGTATTTGGTTCTTGGCTAGTTGCATGTATCCCACTTTAGCCCAGTATAGAGGAGATTTGCACTTACGGCCATAGAGAGCTTCAAAGGGTGCAACTTTGATGCTAGTGTGATAGGTATTGTTGTAGGACAATTCACCTAGTGGTAAATGGGTATCCTAAGCTTTACCAAAATTTATCACACTAGCCCTTAACATGTCTTCCAGTGTTTGTATTGTTCTCTCGCTTTACCCATTAGTCTGAGGATGGTACGTTGTACTTATGTCAAGATTTGTTCCCAAGGACTTTTGCAATGATTGCCAAAACTGCAAGGTAAATCTAATATCTCGGTCAAAGATAATAGATATTGGCACACCATGCAATCGTACTATCTCCTTAAGGTACATCCTTGTTAACTTCTCCATTTTATCATTTTCTTTTATTGGCAGGAAATGTGCGGATTTAGTTAATCTATCTACGATCACCCAAATGGTATCATGACCACCAGTTGTCCTAGCTAACTTGGTTATATATGAAATTCATTATAATCCGCTCCCACTTCCACTCATGTATTTCTCGTTGTTGTACTAAACCTGAGGGCTTTTGATATTCTACTTTGACTTTGGCGCAAGTCAGACACTTGCCCACATAAGTAACAATCTCAGCTTTCATGTTTGGTTACCAATAGAGTTTCTTAAGGTCCAGATACATATTGTCTGAACCTGGATGAATGGAGTATCGAGTTTTATGGGCTTCGTTCAGGACAACATCTCTGTAACCACCAAACTTCGGTGTCCAGATCCGATTCATGAGATAACGAACTCCGTCACCCTTGATTTACAAGTTCTTTTCCATTCCTCTTAATGATTCACCCATCACATTCTTAGGTTTCAAGGCTTCCAACTAAGCCTCCTTTATCTGTGTGGATAGGCGGGAATGGATAGTCATAGTTAGAGACTTTACTCGGTGGCCTGAGTACTCTTTCCTGCTAAGGGCATCTGCTACCACATTGGCTTTTCCAGGATGATAGCGAATTTCACATTCATAATCATTGAGTAGCTCTACCCATCGTCGTTGTCTCATGTTAAGTTCCTTCTGATCGAATATGTTATGGAGGCTTTTATGATTTGTAAAGACTATGCATTTCGTACCATACAGGTAATGCCTCCAGATCTTTAGAGAAAAAACCATTGTTCCCAGTTCGAGGTCATGTATGGTATAGTTGACTTCGTGGTTCTTAAGCTACCTCATGGTGTAGGATATAACCTTTCCTCGTTGCATAAGAATGCAGCCTAGCCCTTGCTTGGACGCATCGCAGTAAACTACAAAACCTTCCATCCCTTCTGGGAGGGACAAGATCGGTGCGCTGCAGAGGGCTTGCATTAGTGTCTGGAAAGCAGTTTCTTGTTTCTCCTCCCATTTGAAAGTTACACCCTTCTGATTCAGGGTGGTGAGTGGCTTCACGATCTTTGAGAAGTTTTGAATGAATCTCCTGTAGTAGCCAGCGAGACCTAGAAACTGACGAATCTTTGTTGGGGTTCGTGGGGTCGCCCAGTTTTCGATAGCTTTGATCTTGGAGGGGTCAACATGTATCCCTTCCTTGTTGAATACACGACCTAGGAATTCCACCCTTCAAATCCAGAATTCACATTTTGAGAACTTCTCATATAATTTCTCTTCCTTTAAAGTTTCCAAGACTTGTCGTAAGTGTTGGTTGTGTTATTCCTTACTTTGGAAATAGACTAGTATATCGTCAATGAAAACTATAACAAACTTGTCTATGTAAGGTCGAAACACGCGATTCATCAGGTCAATGAATAATGTAGGTGCATTCGTTAGACCAAAGGGCATCACCATGAATTCATAGTGACCATAGCGAGTGCTAAAAGCAGTCTTTGGAATATCGGTCTCCTTGACTCGTAGCTGATGGTATCCTGATCTCAAGTCAATCTTGGAGAAGAAAATTTTCCCTTGAAGTTAATCGAAAAGGTCGTCTATCTGTGGTAGAGGGTATCGTTTTTTAAGGGTAAGTTTGTTTAGTTCGCGATAGTCTATGGACATTCGGAACGATCCATCCTTCTTTTTCACGAACAAGACCGGTGCTCCTATGGTGAGAAGCTTGGCCTAATGAAGACTTAATCAATCCATGCCGATTATAATGTCAAAGCTTTTAATTGAGACCGACATAAGGTCAATTTGGAATGAATGGTTATTTAGAGTAAGTGTGCATCCTATGTATATGTTATTGGTGCTCTCGGTTTTTCCATTGGCCATCTCAACGGTGAATGTATCTTTTACTGATTTGGGATTTTGTTTTAGTAGGTGTTTGAATTTATGGCTCACAAAGCTTTTCTCTGCACCGCTATCGAAAAGAATGCATGTGTAAGAATTGTTGAGAAGAAACTTATCGATAATCACATTAGGATACACTACCGCTTCTTCAAAGCGAATTGCCAAAAACCTTCCTGTATCACCAACATTATTTTTCTTAGGACAATTTCTCTTGAAATGTCCTACTTCCCCACATTCATAGCAAGCTTGACTTACTCCCGCGACAGTGACTTGAGAGATGGACTATGCGGGTGATTTACAGAAACGGGCGCTGTGCCCCTTTTTGTTACAGTTTCGGCAGTGCATTTATTTGCAGACTCCTGTATGATGGAAGTTGCATTTATTATGCTTTGGAAAAGTTCCAGTGTATCTACTCAAAGTTGTTGGAGTGGCAGAAACAGCGGTAGGAATAGGGGCAGGAATAGCAGCAGGAATGGTAGCAGCATGGACTGCCACTGTTTATTGTTTCTTGGAGCGCTCCTATGACGATTTCCCCTTTTGCTTATTCCAGAACTTCTTTTTGCTGCCCCCTTCCTTGGGCTGCTCTGGGATGGGTATCATGAAGCCTTGACGAACCGCATGATCTACTAGTGTCTGTGCCAAACAATTGGCACTATCAAAAGTGAGTGGGTTTGTAGCTATTACATTCCCTTGTGTCGGAGGAGAGAGTCCCCAAATATATCTTTCTACTTTCTTGCTCTCTGTGGGAACCATCTATGCCAACTCGATACTTTTCCAGTCAACAAAAGTCAATTCCGTTCAATAAAATTTCGAATTTTATTTATTCCGTTAAGTTTGTAAGGGTTAGAAAACCATTTAAATTATGTAAATAAAGTTTATATAAGTTTTCGGAATAAAAAACACTCGAAAAATCAAGATTTCCTCGAAAATCAGCTGATCTCGTTCAACCATGCGTTTTCGGCCAAAAACCCTCGGGCAGAAAATGGATTTCAGCCAAGAACCCATCTTCCAGCCGAAAACCCAACCGCTATAAAGGTTTTTCATCCGAAAACTTGGTCATTTCTCACCCTTTCTACCTGAAAACACTGTCAATTCCCTCCCAAGGATCTCCCAAGAACATTCATACATTCAAGTGGGAACCTTCAAATCTTCATATTTTTCCACAAGAACACCAAGAACAACCTTCATATCTTCAAAGGGCCGAAAACACCAGCAGAACCGAGAACCGATTTCAGCCGTAAACTCGTGTTCGACGGAAAACCCGTGTTCGGCCAAGAACTCTCTGAGAACCGAAAACCCCTTTGACACATGTTCCATCTTCGGTAACTATTCCTAACATAAAAATAAGTGTTTTCTAATAACTTAAATTAATGGTTTCGCTAATTTTAAATACAATTAAGTGTTAAATCATCATTAGGATTCCGTTAATCCCGCGTACGCCAACTCGAGGGTCATCTTTTCAGTCTGTTATCCAGCTGCAAGCATACACTAACTGTGAGTTCATACTCCTACATTTTCACTGTTTTAAATGTTTTCGAGGGGGGGGGGGAATACAAGTAAAAGACAAGGATTTTTCTGTTTTTATACAAACGATTTCAAACAGATTAAAAACTTTTGTAATTGATACAAACCGAGAAATCACTACTTTTATAAAAACATTCATATATTTTTATCCCTTTTGTAACATGTTGAGCATAAGGTTAGTTTTCAACATACAACCATAATTGCAAAGTTTTTCAGTACTATACATACATACAATCAAACTAGGGTCGATATAGTTTGGGAACACTACAGAACATTTACAGAATTCACTACATGAAACGATAACATACATACAAACTTTAATAGGTATTGTTTGGGATACAATACACACTTTTACTAATTCAAGAGTTCAATACAACAACGAACATATAAACTATGATAGATATAGTTTATGGTATACAATACTATTTTCCGAATACAAGAGTACAATACTAAATAATTATTTAAGTATAACTATTTTTACTCTACAAGTCATACATACAGTTTCGAGTATAAGAGAACACTACAACACTACACGTAAACTAGTTAATACAGGGTTGTGAGGCCAAAAATCCGGGGGTACGGAACTAAATCCTACTATAGTATAACCAGAGTCTCTTAGAAGGAGAGCGTGAGTTTTATGTATAGATCTATACGAGACTGAGAATCCCACACCTGAACTGCTAGCTACAGTTAGGCAAGCATGCCTAGGGTGACAAATTTCATAACATCCGACGCCTGAAGAACGTCGTAGAGGTCACTAGGTCACATCAAGCATGGTAATACCAAACTCACAACAGTATAAACTAACCATTTGTTTACGGGATTTCAATTCTTCAAATAGTTTTATTTTAATTAATAGAACTACTATACACTACAATTGGAGGATTCCAGGGATACAAACACATGGTTTTATTTTAAGTAATAAAACTACTATACATACTGGTGGTAGCCAGGGTTTTCATACAGAACAATATTATACATACTGGTGGTAGCCAGGGTTTTCTTACAGAACAATACTATACATATTGGTGGTATCCAGGGTTTTCATACAATACAATACTATACAAACTGGTAGTAGCCAGGGTTTTCATACAGAATAATACTATACATACTGGTGGTAGCCAGGGTTTTCTTACAGAACAATACTATACATAATGGTGGTAGCCAGGGTTTTCTTACAGAACAATACTATACATACTGGTGGTTGCCAGGGTTTTCTTATAAGAGCTTTCATACAAAACAATACAATATAGCTGGTGGTAACCAGCATACATACTAATATTTTCCTACACAACTACAAAATACAATAACGAACGTACGTTTTGGTCTTAGTGTTTAAGACTACTTTTCACTACTAAAGAAAATATTGGATTTTATTGAGAACTTACAAACATTTTCACAGATTCAAAGACAGGTTTTCATTACAAAAACATACTTATGAACTCACCAACTTAAATGTTGATACGTTTTCAAAACCACTTGTATTCTCAGGGAACTGGTAGACAAGTACACTCGCAGGTTTTGACAAGACGGAGCTTTTAGAGTCACATCTTTCATACTTTTGTTATACATTTTGTTGGTATACAAACTATATATCGTACAAATTTAAATACCTTAATTATTCAATGTAATGGTTGTGTTTACTTTGATTCCTATGATGTAATTGTTGTGATGTTGTACATGACGTCCTCCACCCCCGAACGTTTCCGTCGTCTCGTTTTGGGGGTGTGACACCATCCCTAGACACATAATAGATAGATCACTGAATATGGCCGTATATGCAGCAATATCAGAGTCTTTCATCGTCAGACTCCAGAGTACCTGCTTTAACTTTTGAATTTCGCCTGTGGGACAATATTCTGCCAGCATCAGAACTTTTAAGTCTTTGCAGCCCATGACATTGGCGATCAGGAGATATAACGATTTGACATAGCCATTCCACCAGAGAGGGCTCTGTCTAGGAAGGTGCATGTTGCAAACTTTACTTTGCTTGCTTCGAGGCAAGCACGGATTTCAAACACTGATTCGGTTTTCACGAACCAGCGTGTCAGAATAATGACACATACGGTGCCATCAAAAGTTTTGGGTTTTGAATTCGTGAAATCTTTATATGAACCCTCCCTATGGTGTCCAACACTTTCCCCATGATTTGAGTAGTGAGCACCACTGCCAACTCCACTAGTACCACTGGCGCTAATTTGCGTCATGGCAGCAGCCACGACGACGGTTACTACTGCTTGAAAGATATCAACATCATAAATGAATTCATTTGACACTTACAGTAAACTTATTTCACTCATATTCTCTCAAAACACATATCAAATTTCTTTGCATCTGCAAACAGTTACCCAGAAACCTTAAAATTTTCATAAGTACTTCTTCACAATTTGTAAGTAGTCTATACAATCTAGTGTGTATCATCATGTTAAATTATTAGTTAGCTAATTTATGGAATAATTATGTGTAAAATATAATTAGGATATGGTTAATCACATGTATTCTATACCGGGAATCATCGCAACCACATCAAATCTAATCAAGAACACGTACACGATGTGAGTTCATACCCCTACGTTTTCATGATTTTTCACTGTTTTAGAGGGGGAATACAAGTGTAACACAAGAAATTTGTGTTAATATATAAATGTTTTCAATATTTATTAATTGTTGTCGTTAATAAAAATTATATATATATATATATATATATATATATATATATATATATTATAATTAGGATTCAACAGGCTTAGAATTGATAATTTGACTCCATTTCATTTTCCTTGTTTGGTTGTGGGCTTGGGTAAAATTATTTATTCAACTGTCTGTGTAATCAAAATTATATAAATATTATATTTATATAAGTACAAATTTATTTTTAAACCGTTAAAAAAAATATAATTTTTGCAAACTATTTTAATACCATTCGGGTATAAATACTGAATTACACGGGATAATCGTATCACAGGCTTTCAATTTAAACTTACCGAATTATTTACAATATAAAAGTTTTCATTTCAGTAAAACACAAACATATAAACTATAATGGGTATAGTTTATGGAACTTATATATTACTTTTCAAAGATCAGATTTAAATAAGGAAAATAAACATACAAATTATAAGAGATACAGTTTGTGGATCATGTATACTACTTTACATATTCAGGATAAATTACGGATAACAAACCTATAAACTATATTCAATATAGTTTATGAGAAAAGCATACAGTTTACCTATTACAAAGTAACTTTTCATTATTCTACATGTAACCATCAATATAGCATTTGTGAGACACACTTCAAGTACTTATCTAAGTACCAACCAAGTCCTGAAATTATAACCAGAGTCTCCTGGAGGGAGAGCATGACACTTGTGTATAGATCTATACGAGACTGACAATCCCACACCTGAGCTGCTTGCAAAAGCGAGGCCGACAGGCCTGAGGTAACAAATGTCGTACCAATTGTGACGCCTGAAGAACGGCATATTCAGGCCATCTTAGGTCATCAAGCATGGTTATGATAACTCACAATTTGGTATTGGACTATACGATTAGTGTATGAATAGGTAAACTACTTCACATAGTTTTATTAAATAATAAAAATATAATACAGTATTTTACAATTACAGCTGGTAAATCCAGATAGTTACAATTATGTTATGTTCATACGAGTACAAACATAGAATACTATTCCAATGCAGAGAAAACATAATTTTCATGCTTTTATGTGAATTAAAACTACGTTATACCATTTTAGAGTACAATAACAATTACATGTTTTTAGTACAACATACTACAACAGAGAATATAGGATTTTCTAGGAAAACACACTTACATTTTTAAGGAACAAACATTTTTATCAACTCACAAACTTAATTGTTGACACATTTTCAAAACTACTTGTATTATCAGGAAATCAGTAAATAGGTACATCCACAAATTTTTTAGAAGACGGAGCTTCATTGACTCATGTCTTTTAACTTTTTGGTGTCATGTATTCAATGACTTGAACACATATGTAAAAACTTATACTTTTTGAATACATGGCTGTTGTACTTTGATTACTATTATGCAATTGTTCTGATACTGTACATGACGACCTCCACCGCCGAACGTTTCCGCCGTTCCGATTTGGGTTTTGGAATTAAAGAGGGTTCACGGTTTGCTTCTCATTTCAAAGGGTGTTTACGGTTTGGCTCCTTAAAAGCGTTTACGGTTTGGTCCCAACCGTGAACACCTTTTTGTTTCATACGTTGAACCGTGAACCTATTGTTCGAGATGGTTTTCAATTGTGAACCATTATATGTATCATTTTGTGATTTAAACTTAAATCTGTTGGCTTATATTGACTTGAATATTCTGTTATAAATGTGTAGTTTTGAATATACGTGATCATAACTTATAAATAAGTATGATTAACAAAGTACGTATTCTTGGTATTTAGAGTTCTTATTGTATTATTGTTATGATGTTAATTTACCTACATACTATTGTAGTTTTGTCATTTATTTGAGCAAGTTTGATTTACATAGACTTGAAATAACGGGTTGTTACAGAGTTAGCTATAAGGATGATCCATTAAAAAAATTTCAAACCACAGAGACCACCCTTGATGACAAAAGAAGTTAAGGACCAAACTCTATTTTTTGGAACCCAAATAGACCATTTCTGAAGATTAGTCAAAATAATATAGGATTAATAAAAAAAATATCGTTATTTAGATTTTACTTATAATCACTTTATTCGTTTACTTGGATTGGTTAAAAGTTAAATCTGAAAAAACATACAATAATTTTTCACTAATTTGATAAATTTGTTTTTTTTATATTTTTAATAAATTTATTTAATTTATCAAATTTTGAATATATTCTTTAATAAAGACATAAGTTTTCAAAGCAAAATAATAAAACAAGATAGCTAATAATAAAATAGTTAAATGTTTATAATTACTTTAACAATTTTTTAACCTATGAAATGCTAAAATAAAGGATCCTATGATAAATCTCTAAAATTATATCATGTAAAAGTTAAAAATAAATAATATAATGTTTTTATACTTCAAATAGTTTTAGATAAAAATAGAATATATATATATATATATATATATATATATATATATATATATATATATATATATATATATATATATATATGAGTAAAATTAGTAAGTTCTTTTTTTATTTTTATAAATACTATATTTTCTATATTTTATTTTTTTCTATTTTATTTGATTTATGATAATTAATACGAAAGTTAATAGACTTTTTACAAATTTCACAAATGGTCTTTATATGAAGTTTCGGAAAATTTCATAAATGTCATTATACGAAGTTTTAGAAAAATTCACAAACGGTCATTGCGGGGACTTAATGTTTCTCTCTAACGGGCGTTATGCATAACAATCATCAACGTGCTGACTTCTGTTGAAAAAACCATTCTCTAAAAAAAAAAACATTCCATAAGGGTTTTTTCTAAAGACAATTTTAAAATCATAAGGACTATTCGTGAAATTTTATCTAAATTGTTTTTGATTTCTAACCAACCAATTCTTTAAAAAAGTAAGATGATATATTTTTTATTTTGATTTTTTCAATCCAATCTATTGTTGAATTTGTGTTTACTTATTTAAAATTTATAACAAAAAATAAAAATATAATAAATTACTTAAAAAGTTTCAAATTTTAGTAATTTTTCAACACTTTAGAAAAATACGATCACTTATATAAATAAATTATTAAAATAACATTCAAAATATTTAATCTATATCTGTATTTATCTATATCTATATATATATATATATATATATATATATATATATATATATATATATATATATATATATATCTATCTCTCTCTCTCTCTCTCTCTATATATATATATATATATATATATATATATATATATATATATATATATATATATATATATATATATATAGGGTTAGGTTCATATGAGACGGCCTAATTTTGTGAGATTGTGAGACGCATTTTTTTATTTTTTTTATTTTTTTTAGTTAATTCAAGTTCCGAAAATAATATTTAAAAAAAGAATTTTTAGATTTTCCCATTTATTTTGCATTTTAAAATTATTTTTTTGAATATGTACAGTGTAATATTCTATTAGAATATTTCATGTATATTTCAAAAAAAATGGAATTTCTTTTTATTTTTTTTAGTTAATTCAAGTTCCGAAAATAATATTTAAAAAAAGAATTTTTGGATTTTTCCATTAATTTTGCATTTTAAAATTATTTTTAGATTTGGTCTCACGGTCTCACAAAATTAGAATGGTTTCAAATGAACCTGAACCTATATATATATATATATATATATATATATATATATATATATATATATATATATATATATATATATATATATATATCTTATAAAACTAGAATTTTTTTCTGAAACAAACACTTCGACTTTTACAACACTTAGACTCTACATTCTCCCCCTTTGTAAAAAGTCGAAACTATTCAGTTTGTGAGTCTCTAAACAGCTGAGTGTATTGTCTTTCGTATTTTAGCATACCAAGTGATGATCTTTTTAAGCTCCTTCTTGTCTCCTTCGTTGTTCTTCTTGCCGTTATTCATACGAACAATGAAATTCGTATATTGCGAAGAAGTATATCTTTCAATCTCTGAGACTTTAAACAAAAACTTCTTGGGCTTCCCTTTCGTATCTTTCCCTGCAAACACCATGCCAAAGGGTTTAAGGCATATCTCTCCATCAGCATACTTTGACAATGTTGATTGGGTCAAAGTAGTTTCCCAGGGAACATTCACTTTCCTTCCTAAGCCTGTTGCAAGTTCTTCATCGGTTAACGCCAAGTAATCATAGTAGTTATCTATAAATATCTTGATATGTGCAAAACCAAGTCTGAACACTTCAGTTTCATATCCTTTCAGCTTGTTGTCTTGCATGTGTTTCAGAATCAAGGAAACTTGATTGAGATCATTGCAATTCATCAAGGGAAAGTCGGCTATAGTGAAATCATAAAGCTTGTCATCAGCTCGAATCACAAAATATATGAAATTTTGAAGCATGTTTTCAAACATCATATCCTTCTTGATTGTTAACACCTTCTTAATCTTCATTAAGGACCAGACTTCATCTTGATTCTTTCCCAATACAACATGAAATCTGATTTTCATGTGTATATAATCATCAACATTTTCAAATTTCTCACTGATCTTGTACTGAGCCGTAATGAACAACGTTTCGTTGATCGGAAAATCCAATTGGCATTTGTCCGAATTTGCGATGTCATAGCTCCTTTTCGGCTTCTTCTCAAACTCATACATTTCACTCCCCACCACCTTGGATTCAATTGTTTCATAAGAGTATAGCTTCGCAGGATCACCCTTGTTCATTGTTGGTGGATCACTTGCCCTCTGTCTCATGATACTCTGCACTTGCCTCAACCTTTCAATTTCAGCTTCTGCTTCTACTTTCTTTTCCTCCTTTGATTTTTCATATGCAATCCCTTTCCCTGTACCAACATCTTCTGTTTGAGGTTTCGCACTTGAGCTTCCTCTTTCTTTTGACCCAATTTAAATTCCTTTGGCAATTGGTCTTGTTTTCATTACAGTTGAGGAAATCGGCATTGTGAACACTGGCAGAGTGGTTTTAAGTTGAGTAGAAATCACCTTTCCCACTGTTTTCGCATCCTCATCTTTACTTCCTTTCCTCTCTCCCCCTTGCACCCCTGTGAAAGCAGGTGGGGCATTCTTCGGTAATAGAGAAGTAAAGTCTGCAATCGGGGCCAATGCCTTTTGAATAGCTTGCTCCAAGGTATTGACTTTGAGAGACAAGAATTCAGGAGTCAAAATTGTCTGATGAGTAGTTTGCGAAACCAATGTTTTTAATTCAGTCACCAACTGAATAAGTTTATCAAACTGCTCCTTATTCTCCTTTTGTTTGGCTTCGATAAGTGGAGCAGGAGATTGAGAATCAGTGAGAAGTTTGTTAAGATCAGTGGCAACCACATCAACCTTCTTTTGGACCTCCAAATGTTGAGAATTAATAGCTTGAAGCTCTTTTGCAATTTCCTTCTTTAATTCTTCAACCTTAAAGTTCACATCCTCTCTGACCTTCTTGACATCCTGCACAAAAAGAACATGACGTTCTTTTGTAACAGTTTTCAACTCAGAAACAACTCCATTGAATGATTTTCCTTGAGCTTGAATGCGAAGCTCATTGTTCTTATCATATTGATCAACTTTTTCAAGTATCCTCTTCTTAGCTTCTTTGACCAGATATTCCACATCCAATCCCGACATGGATGACTTTGTACCAGAATCAGCTTGTGACTGAATAATGGCATTCAATTTTCGATTTAGGATTTTAAATTGCTTACCTGACATAAGCATATGATCAGGTATCTCCTTATCCTCTGAATCAAAATATAGGGCCTCAAAAGTCCCTCCAAAACCTCTTCCTTCAGTTTCATCATCAGACATTGGTTGCGAAGGTTAAGGAGTTCCGGGTGATTTGTGATGGAAATAAGGTGGTAAATGGATGTTGTAGAGGATGATCAAAAACTGAGGAAGTAGTGATTGTAGTGGTTGGAAGAGAAAATGGTGGTAATGAAGTAGAAATATTCGCAGAAGAGATGGGTAATGAAGCTAATATGATGATAGGCAGGGTAGTTTCAACACTAGTGATAGGTACCCCCGTATCAGATACGTTGACAACCATATCGGAAGTAGGTACCTCCTCAGAAACTTATTTGGTAGTGACTACTTCAAGTGGAATAGATGTGGTGGTAGAAATTTGCAAAGTAAGAGGAATGGAAACAGGTGGAAGAGAAACAGTTACCACAATAGGAATGGAAACAGGTGGAGTCTCCGGAATAACTTCTTCATTGGAGTATTAGTTGCGAATGATCATCTTGCGTTTCTTGTGAAGTGTTTGTTTGATATGCTTCGCAACCTCTTGAGCACGTTTGTGCTTTGAGCTAGGAGAAACCGGAGCTGGAACATCTCGAAACGCTACCCCCTTACTACTCACCTCCGTCTTGCGAATATTAGGAGAAGAAGTCGTTGTCTGCGAAGAGGAGAGAAGGTTCTTTAATACCCCAGATTTTGAGGGTATAATCTCCTTCTTCGTTTTTGTAGAAGTCTCTTCTTTCTCAACCTCTTCAACTTGGGAAACTTTGGAAGATTGAATTTTTTCTTCCTTCTGAGTTTTCTTCTTCTTCTTGGAGGATTCTCCGGTAACTTCCAGTAACACTCCACTCTGCACAGGTGGATCAAAAGTTTTCAAGTATCTACCCAAAACTTTGTGTGTTGAGTGCACTTTGCGAAGTATTGCATCCGGAATGCGAGCTACACTGGTGAAGATATTTTCATCATCTTCAACAACTTTTGGGAATTGATACAATGAAAATTATGCAACTTCTCCACCTTCAGGAACTTGAATACCTTCTTTTTCATACACGTTTTCAAGAATTAGACTCCAGTACCGGGCACATGAAATCCCCTTCTCAGCATTCGTGTTTTCAAGACTTTTGATGAACTCCTTCCACAGTTGAGTTCCATAATCAACGCTCACATCATTGTACAGACCCATCACCATTGCATACACTTCCATCCGACCCCTGTCTAGACCGACAGTCCTCCCTTTTAAACACCTTAGAAAGATACCAAACAATAAATTCCACATGCAAGGCAAACCGGATTTCCTGAAATCACTGATCTTTTCAAGAGATGGTTGATGTCCCATCTCATTGAACATGAAAATAATTTGGGAATTGATGGGTTTAAAGAACGGAGGGTTATTGGGAATGTTCAAGAAGTCAATGAACATTTTCTTGGTAAGACGAACCCTCTTGTTGTACATCATGTTGAAGGTGATAACATCAGTGGCATAATTGTAGGATGTTGTTGATGCCGACATGGACAACCAAGTCATCGGAACCAGAAAAGAACTCAACATTGCGGTTGATAATGGAGACCTTTTGAGTGCAACGATCAACATTTTAAATGCTTCAGGGTAGGATGAGATTCGGATCAACTTGGTAGTTTGTGCTTTGGATCTTCATAAGAGATTGTGAAAGAAAGTCTTCAGTGTTGGATTGAGTAACAGCCATTGTTAGGGTTTGAAGAAGATGAAGAATCAGAGAATTTAGGAGTTTTTGTGTTTGTTCGCGTAACCGTATACAACACACTTGAATCCCCTTTTATAGGTAACCCGAATCGATTTGAATTTGAAGCGGGATGCATTTAATGAGATCTGACGTGGCACCTTGAAAATCAGACCATTACTGCGAAAAGGTAACCATGCGTCAAAAAGCAACAGTCACTTCACCTTGAAAATTGGGCATAATTCCATACGTCACGTATACACAGCCTGTCAATATTCCCTTTATGGAATTGTAACCGTTATGACCCTTCGCATGGAGGCTGGGCTCTTTCACTTTTGGGATGAAAAGCGAAGTCATATGCCAGATGTTTGAAATCATCAGCCTGAGTTGGTATTACTCAGAACCTCAAGGATTTCGTGAGTGCAGTGTGAATCAAAGAAATAAGATAAGAAGCAATTTAAATTTTTTTTTGGAATTCTCTTATGTCAAAAATGTATTTTGACACGAAGGCAGTTAAACCCTGGGCAAAGGTTGCTTTGTTAATCATCAAGAGAGATGATCAACAGCTTGTGTAGGTTCCCGTGAATTACAATCAAATACTTTTTGATAAGTATCAAAGGGCTTCTTTTGAAAAGTGAGTGTTGGGTTTAAAATAAGGTGAGAAATTGTAACTGAAATTACTTGTATGACTAGTGTAGTCAGTGACAAGTCGGCTTTTGAAAATGTTTATCATGACTAGGATATGCGAATGAAACTCACACAGAAATCATATTCAAGAAAAAAATTGTTGTACTGGATCTTGTTGGGTAACAAACATTGTGGTTTTCGAATGTTTGATCAAGACCACTCATGCGAATTGAATATGATTTGGAGTTTCGAACTTTGGTACTGAAACAAAAGTTTCGTCAATATCTGGAACAATGTTCCCCGTCAATTCCTTAAGATGTAAGATGTTTGGGTTTCACTTTCATCACGGACTCATGATGTCAGATCATAAACACAGAATTTTTGTATATCTAAGTCTCGATGGGTTTGATCAGAGACCTCTTGGACATACGTCTTTGTGTGTGATTTGTGTGAAGAACTTTGTGATGAAAAAGATTGGTTATAAGATCGAATGTACCTCTGTTATTTGTGGACCAAACAGAAAACTCTTTACTCATTTGAGAAGAGTAAGGTAGCTCTTTTGACTAATGCGAATACAAGCCTTATTGGGAAGAAATTTTCATGTGATAGTTTCATTAAGGCTTTCGTTTCTCACACATAGAGTCATTCGAGGCTTGAATCAACATGCTGCAGCATGCTTCTAGGGACATCCTAACTAGTACAAAGTTGAAAGAAATGATACCTTCCCATAGAAACATACAAGCATGACCTCTTCGCATTAAGCTCTGGACTAAACTAAAACACACAATACTTAAAGAACAAAGTTAACAAGAAAAAAAATATTTTTGAATTTTTCGAAAATAAAAACATAACAAAATAAAATCTTTTTGGATTTTTGTATTTTCGAAAATGAAAACAAAACAAAAGAAAATATTTTTGATTTTTCAAGTTTTTCAAAAAATTGAACCTTAGTTACCAATTGTACGGATGCGAAGCCATGCGAAGTCTCTAAATGCACAGTAACTTCTGAACGATTCCGACTCAGAGCTTCTGAATGGACCTTTCATTCTTGAATTATTGATTTTGAAACTGAATTCACATCGATCATCCCCAAACCTGCTAAAATTATTACAAATGATTTTTCATCAAGAGGTTTAGTAAAAATATCAGCAAGTTGTTCAGTGTTTTTAACAAAATGAATTTCAATATTCCCATCTTCCACATGATCTTTGATAAAATGATATCGAAGAGCTATGTGTTTGGTCTTTGAGTGTTGTACTGGATTATGACAAATGCGAATTGCACTTTGTGAATCAAAATACAAGGGAATCTTTTTCGTATTGATAGCATAATCACGAAGTTGACTCTGAATCCAAATGATTTGCGAAGTGCAAGCAGCAGCTGAAATGTATTCAGCCTCAGCAGTTGATATAGCAACACAAGTTTGCTTCTTCGATTGCTAACTCACCAACTTCCCATCCAATAGTTGACATCCACCACTTATACTTTCCCTATCCAAAGTACATCATCCTAGATCAGAATCTGCAAAAGATTGAATGAAGAATCCCGATTTCGAAGGTTACCAAAGTCCTAACGAAACTGTCCCCTTAAGATAGCGAAAAATAATTTTCACTACAGTTAAATGAGGTTCTCTGGGATTAGCTTGATACCTAGCACAATTACATACCGAAAACATAATATCAGGTCTGCTTGCAGTTAAGTACAATAAAGACCCTATCATGCTTCGATAAAGTTTTAAATCAACAGCTGGGGTATCTAATGAAGGAGTTAGTCTTGTTCCCACTGCCATTAATACTCTCAACTTCGTGCTATTGGTCATTCCAAACTTTTCAAGCAAGTTCTTTGTGTATTTTTCTTGATTGATTAAAATTCCATCCCTGTTCTGTCTTATATTCAAACCAAGAAAATTATTGATTTTTCCCATCATACTCATTTCAAATTGACTCTTCATTAGATTTTCAAATTCAATTGACAATGCTGGGTCAGTTGAGCCAAAAATAATATCATCAACATAAATTTGAACAAGCATGAGATGATTCCCAACTTTCTTGCGAAACAAAGTGGGATCAACTGATCCTTGTTTAAATTTAGATTGTTTCAAAAAATTTGTAAGTGTTGCGTACCAGGCTCTTGGTGTTTGTTTTAACCCATAAACTGCTTTGTCTAGAATGTAGACATGATCATGATGTTCCTCATTTATAAATCCTGGTGGTTGTTCAACATAAAGTGTTTCTTCAAGTTCTCCATTTAAGAATGCACACTTAACATCCATTTAAAAAACGTCAAAGTCTTTGTGAACTGCATAAGCTAAAAATATGTGAACTGCTTCGAGTCTTGCAACAGGAGCAAATGTTTCTTCATAGTCTATTCCTTCTTGTTAAGAATATCCTTTAACAACTAGTCTAGCTTTATTTCGAATAATATTGCCATCTTTGTCAGTTTTATTTTTAAAAATCCATTTTAATCCGACAATTGAAACATCAAAAGGTTTAGGAATTAATCTCCAAACCTTGTTTCGTTCAAATTCAGCCAGTTTAGATTGCATAGAAACAACCCAATTTGAGTGTTCAATAGCATCCTTTACTGTCTTTGGCTCTATTTTTGAAATAAAAACATTAAACATACACAATTCTTGGTTCGCATTCAGTACCTCATTTTTCGCACTAATTTGAGCTCTTGTCAACACACCATCTTGTGGATTCCCAATCACTTGTTCTTTGGGATGATTCCTTGTCCATTTCTCAAGTGGTGGAAAATCAGGATCAAATTCCAATGGTGCATCTTCATACATATCTTCATTTTCAGATCCTGCAACAGAAAAATTATCATTTAATTCATGAAATTCATCATTTTCACCAAGATTAATTTGCTCTGTTGCATCATGCTGCTCCTCTACATGATGTTCATCTTGATGCTCCCCCTCAAAATGACGTTCCTGTTGTATTTGCGAATGCTCCCCCTCAACTTGATGATTTTGTTGAGATTGCGAATGCTCCCCCTCAACTTGATGATTCATATTCTCATTCTCCCACTCGAAAGTTTGTTGTCTTTGTTCATTGATGATCGTATGCTCCCCCTCCATACGAACTTTAGGCACACTTTTCGCAAGATATTGACCTTGCAGTGATTATTGAATCATCAGTATGTTTTGAGGATTCATGATGTTTGATTATCAGGAGCATTAACTTCCGCATCAATTGCCCTGTCAGGAATTCCGAAAATTAAGTCATAATCAAAATCATTTATTTCAGAATTATCAATTTGAGTATCTGAATCAACAAGAATTGATTTATTTTCAAATTTACTATCCATTTGTTTAAGATAGTAATCATCGAAGGTTAAGTTGAAAGTTTCTTCAACTTTTCTTGTTCCCTTGTTTAGCACCCTGTATGCAACTGAATTGTGCGAATATCCTAAGAATATGCCTTCATCATCTTTAGCTTGGAACTTGGTCAAATTATCTTTGAGATTCATTATAAAACACATGCAACCAAAAACATGAAAGAATTTGACATTAGGTTTTCGATTGTTGAGTATTTCATATGGAATGACGTTGAATCTGCGATGTATGAATGACTGATTCTGAGTAAAACATGCAGTTGATACAGCCTCAGCCCAAAGATATTGAGGTAAATTCGCATATGATAACATGGTTCTGGCTGCTTCGCATAAAGACCTATTTCTTCTTTCAACAACACCATTTTGTTGTGGAGTATATGGTGATGAGAAATTATGCGAAATGCCTTTGCTTGTGAGAAAGGAGTCCAGTGTCTGATTTTTAAACTCAGAACCATTATCACTTTTAATTTTGCTAACACTCTTTTTAAGACTAATCTCAATCTTTTTTATAAAATCAATCATCGTCTGAGCAACTTCAGATTTTAACCTGAAAAAAAATACCAATGTGAACCGAGAAAAATCATCAACAATAACTAAAATGTACTGCTTTTTATTGATTGTAGCAACAGTCGACGGTCCACATAAGTCAATGTGAAGAACTTCCAATGGTTCCACGATCTTTGAATCTATCACAATTGGATGACCTTTTCTATGTTGTTTTCCTTGTTCGCAAGCTGCACACAAAGTATCATTATCAAATTTTAGTATTGGTAAACCTCGAACTAAATCTTCAGTGACAAGTTTGTTAATGTTGCGAAAGTTCAAATACGACAATCATCGATGCCAAAGCCAGCTAACATCATTAGAGGCCTTTGATAGTAAACACACTGCAGGTTTGCCCACGATTGGTTTGATGTCTAGTGTAAACATGTCACCATATCTTTTGGATTTGAGAAGTACTTCATTTATCTTCGCATTTGAAATGATACTTCCTTCTTCGTTAAACATAACCTGATTTCCAGTACCCACAACAAGTTGTGAAACACTAATCAAGTTATGTTGAAGACCTTCAACATACACAACCCTGTTAATGGTGAATTGTCCATTTGTGACTTTTCCATAGCCTTTCACTTGACACTTGTGATTATTTCCGAATTTGACTACTCTTGCATTTTCCAAACTTTGATAATCTTGTAAGTTTTCCTTTCTTCCAGTCATGTGACGAGAGCAACCACTATCAATATACCATTTCGCATCATATTGCTCGTCACACATCACCTGCATTTATTGAAAAAATTTAGGAACCCAAGACTTATTGGGTCCTTCATTAGTAGTTTTGAACAAATGCTTTGAATTTAAAAACCATGTTTTCACTTTGTCTGTGACACTAGCTATTATATAAACATCATCAGATCTAGATATTAAAATATAGTTGTTCAACAGTTTTGGATTTCCATTGACATTCATCACATCCTCCACAACATTCACAACTTTAATAACTGGCTTCCATTTTTGTACCGGAACTTGCGAATCATGAGATGATGAACTACCAGTAGAAGAGTTATTCACGAACTTGTCAAATGCAATCTTTATCTGTCTCTGAAAACTTCTCATTTTGATATTGTCTTCCTTTCCCTTCAAGCCAACGGTTGATTGTACATACATCAGATTTTCCTTTTGTATACAAAACTTTTGTCAGTTTTGAGACGGAAGGATTTGGAAAATTTGGTTGTTTTGGTGAAAATTTCATTTTTGCTTGAGTTTTGGCATTCAAAGTTGATGAATTATTCGTGAATTTGTCAACATTTTGAAACTTATGATAATTCACAAATTTTTGCGAAGTCTCAAATTTTCTAATGTTGTCATATTTCCGAACAAATTTCTCACTATTTTTCATTGGAATTTTGTCAACATAGTTTATTGGTCTGTGAAAACTTGTATCCGTTTGATTATTTATTCTCTGAAATTTTGATGATTTTGTCTTTGAATTTTGTGCTTTTTCAACTTTTGGTTTATCATTAGACACAACTTGCAAAAATATTGTTTTTCTTTTTGAAACATTATTTTGTATTGAATAATTTCCAACCATCAATTTAAATTCATGAGAATTTAATTTCACTTCAATCTTTGGTTTTTCAACTTTTTCAAAAACTTTGTTTTCTTTTTCACCTTTAACCACCCATTTTTGTGATGATTTTCGTCCTTGAAAAACATAAGAATTTTGAGTTAAATTGTTTTCTACTGTATTTTGATTTGCAAAGAAACCTTCAGTAGTCGACCTTTTATTATCATTTTCAACCATTTTGTTGAATTCAGGTTTAATTTTCTCAACATTTCCAGTTGTGACAAAAACTTGATTTGGAAAAATGGTGTTATCTGTACATATAAAATTTGGATAAACAACAGTGTTAGTTTCCAAATAATGTGCACCTTTGTCATTAAGAATTTTGTCGAATTCTTTTGTATCACCAAATACTTGATCAACAGCAACTTGTTGAGGTGTCTCATTTGAAACCTTCACATCTTCTTTGTCTCCATCAGTGTCATCAGTCTTCCAGCTTTCTACTTCCACATTATCAAAATTACAATGTTGCGAAGTAGAGGGTTTATCATTTTCATCTTTTACCATCGAATCAACTATAATTTCTTTACCTTTGATCTTAGATGTGATATTAATGACTGACAGTTTAGAACAATCGACCTTTTCTTCCTCTTCGATCTCACTGATTTCACTCACATTATCTGAATTATCATTGACATCAGCATAATTGAGTTGAGAATCGAGAGTTGAAGTTTCAGTTTTCTTTAAGATTTTCACTTGTTCACTCTTTGTCAAACTTTCATTGACAATACTAACCAACTCATCAGCATTCAAGAATTCATCAATTTTGACAATACCATATGCGAATCTATCATCAGGTATTTTGTCAAATTGTGCAATTGTGTTTTCGCAATCATAAGAAACAACATCAACTTTTTCACGTTCATATTCAAGAAAAGGTAAAAGTTTCCTATGTCGTTCTTTTCTAATTTCAGATGAATGATGTAAAGCTGTTAATTTTGCATACAAACGCTTAGCAGAGTTACAGTAGATGTTTCTTTGTGCTAGTAACAACCTAACTTCTTTTCCAAGATTGTCCCTATCACAATTTACATTTTTGATCTGCAATTCAAGTTTGTCTACTCTGCTTCGCTTTATTTATAATTCTCTCCGTGTCTCAGCTAGTTGCATATTTAAATTTTGAGCTTCAGTACTAGCAGACACAATAACATAATCAAAATAAGCCACAATATCATCAAATGAAGTAATTTCAGCATCATAAGTAGGGGTGAGCAAAAACCGAACCGACTAAAGAAAAACTGACAAAACCGCAATAAACCGCAACAAAAAAACCGAAACCGATGCAAAAACCAATGGTGCGGATTTAATTTTTGCAAAAACCGAAGGTCAACGGTGCGGTGCAGTTTCTATCCTAAAAACCGGTCCACCAAAACCGAACCGCACCGCAAGCGTGTATAGTAATAAATCAATCAATGCATATTATATACATGCTATTTAAAATAGTTATAAACGATAATATATTTATTATATGCTTATTTTGTGTTTGTATAAGACTATATGGGGTGCAAAAGAAATGTTCTATTGTTACCAAACGTACTAATCGATTACATGTAATAAGCTTGTAACAAATTAAGTCAAAATCAACCAACCTTCAATTATTAATTAGTTTGTGAGAGTGGTCACAAGTTGTATTTTAAGCGACTTGCAATTTTTGATTATGTAATTTTGTTTTGAGCTGAAAATGAATGTATTAAAAAAAACAGCACAATACAAGCTTATATGCACATGGTTTTCAGTTTTTACAGTTTTAAAAAACCGCACCAAAAAACATAAAAAAAAACTGCACCAAATTCTTAACACGGTTTAAAAACCGAAACCGAACTGATACAAACCGAAACTGCATTTAAAAACCGAAAAACCAAACCATTGCAAAACCGCACCCAACGGTTTTAAGAATGCAAAAACCGCACCATGCGGTTTGCGGTTCGGTTTGGTCTAAAAATCGCACCAAACTGCACCATGCTCACCCCTAATCAAAAGCAAATAAATGAATATTAAAAGATTCAAGAATAGCACGTACATTGGTGGTCATTGGAGATTTGTCTGTGGATTTGGACACAAAGCATCGACCTGAAACATCCTCTTCGCAATTGTCTTCAAAGCTTGCGAACATAGCTCCATGAGTCGGATGCCTCATTTCTTCATCATCAGATCCTGAAGACCAGATATGATATGTTCCACTCTCTTCTTCATCAGACTCTCCTTTCGCAACTAATGACATTCCTTTCACCTTCGCACACACTTCTTCAAGCTTTTCTACATAGTAGGCTTCATCTTTAATTTTTCTCTTCTTCTCCTCTTTCTTTTTCAGCATGCAATCAGCTGCGAAGTGATTTGCACCATTGCAGTAGTGACAATAGATTCCAAAATCACCTTTTAGTTTCTTCACTTGCTTCGCATCTTTTTGCTTTTCATCAACCTTTTCCAATTTTTTCTTTTCCTCACCTCCAGCTTTTGCGACACCATTCTTCGCATCATTTGGCTTTCCTTTTGGATTAAAAGGCTTTTTGAAAAATTTCTTAACTGTGTTGTTTGAGTAGAATGCAACAACTTCATCATCAGAGTTCATTAAGAAACCTTCATTGTCTGATCCATCTGTTTCATTAGTATCAACTTCTGAAACCTTTGAAACAAAAGCCAAAGGACCTCCTAAACTTTGTTTTGATTCTTCAAACATTTCTGAAACTTCAGTTTCGTGCGTTTTCAGCTGGTTGTAGAGATCATTCAAGTTGGTTGTATCAAAACTTTCTTTATTCTTTATCATCACACTCACACTTTGCCATTCCTTGCGAAGGCCCATGATGAATGTTAGATTGAATTCCATGAGAGACCTTGTGATTGCATACCTATTGCAGCGATAAACAAGCTCATTCAGACGATCATAGTAGTTTTCGAGAGTTTCAGCATCCTTTTGTCTGAATTCCTTAAGTTCAACAAGACATTGCTTAACAGAGTTGATCTTTGTCTTTTCGCTACCTTGATACTTCTCTTTCAGAGTGATCCAAATTTCCTTGGCTGTTTTACAACTACGAATGTAATTGTAAACCACAGGAGGTAGAGCACCTCTTATTCCCTCATGCATCTCTTCTCGTTCATCTTCAAGCGGTATTGTTGTTCAACAACTTCAGCTGAAGTAGCAGATTGTCCAATTGGTTAAACATTTGCAGGAGCTTGAACTGTTCCATTGATACAATTCCAAAGTTCTTCATCTATTCCATTTAAGTAATCCTCCATTCTATCAGCCCACTTATCATAGTATTCAGGGATTAACATCGGAATTTTGGTTGAAGAACCAAGTAAGTGAGAGAAAGAAGTCATGATATTCATGTTGAAGTTCGCCATTGATGAACACAAGAATTTTAGAAAGCTTGAAAAACTTGATGAATTTGAGAATTGATCAAATGAAATGATCACAGATTGCTAATCGATCACTCGACTAAAAAATTCAAAGGCAGAATCGATTCAAATCTGAAGATCAAGAGTGATTTTCAAAACCAAAATGCGCGGAAAATTTTGAGCAAAGTTACTACTCAAAAAGCAAATGATTCTAAAACGAAAATCAGATCAATGCAGTTTAAATCCTGCTCTGATACCAATTGAAGAGAATTGTTATCGAGATTTAGAATGCAATCATGATTGAATGAATGAAAAGTATGAACACAGAGAGTAGATATTAATCAGATCTTATATTGATGAAGAACTTATTACAAAGTTTAAGTTGAATGAATACTCGTAAAAAGCTCCTTCTACTTCTAACCTCAGTCCCTATTTATAGGCAACCTGAGTGTACAAAAAATATACTAAGTTTAGAGCAATACGCTTCGCACAAATAAAGACTTAGTAAAATAACTAACATGCAAAAACAAAGAAACAAACACTTCGACTTTCACAACACTTAGACTCTACATCTACTTATAAAGTTATGTCTTTAACTTTTAACATATTATACTTAATTTATTAGATTTAAAATGTTGTTGTATGTAAACCATCATGAGTTTAAAACTACAACTTTTGAACAGTTTGGATAAAAATACTTAAATGGTTAATTTACATATAGCATTACAGTGTCAACTTAAATATAAATTTCATTTTCACTTAAAAAACCAAAGAACATTTTGTAAATAGTTAAAAGTGATAAATTATAGTGATAAATGCAAAAACTAAACTGTAATCTCAATTTAACTAAAATATTTCCAAAAGATATTTTATAATCATTAGAAGTTTTCAAATAAATAGCTTAAAATGACTTACAGTAACAATAGTTAAAATTTACTCTATATAAATGATTATATTGTTACATTTAAAATCAAAAAACAATGTTTGATGTTTTAACTAATTATAATGATAGAAATTAAAACATTAAGCAAATAAATTTTAAAAATTAATTAACAATGATAACAACTATAAATAACATTAAACTATATATTATATTTAATTTTATTAACGTGTAATTTGCATGTAGAAGTCATTCAAACTATTGAGATAATGTAGTTATAATAGATGTATATATATTATCATATAATTAAAAATAATCAATATATTATATCAATATATCATATCATATCATACTATACTATAAAGAAATCATTTTTTTCCTTTCACGACATTGATTTGAAACTCCCATGCATTTTTCATTTCACCACATTTATTTGAAACTCCTATGACTTTTCAATTTCTTTCTAATAATGATTATAAATTGGTTAGTAAGGTTAAATAAATATCAAACCTAAAGTGTAATCATATATAAACTAAATTTCAATATTAAAAAATATATTTACTTCCACATATAAAGTTATGTTTTTTAACTTTTAACATATTATACTTAATTTATTAATTTTAATATATTGTTGGATGTAAACAATTATCATTTTAAAGTTATAAATTTTGAACAATTTGTATAAAATACTTAAATTATTAATTTAAATATCATATTACATGGTCAACTTAAATATAATTTTTAGGTTAACTTAAACAACCCAAAAAATATTTTGTAAATAATTAAAAGTGATAAATTGTAATGTCTTCCTAATAATGATTATAATTTGGTTAACAATGTTAAATAAGTATCAAACCTAAAGTATAACCATGAATAAACTAAATTTAAATAGTAAAATAATATCTTTATTTCTACTTTTAAAGTTATGACTTTAACTTTTAACATATTATACTTAATTTATTAAATTTAATATGTTATTGTATGTAAACCATTATCAATTTAAACTACAACTTTTGGACAGTTTGGAAAAAATACTTAAATTGTTAACTTAAATATAACATTACAGTGTCAACTTAAATATAAATTTCAGTTCCACTTAAAAAATCCAATGAATATTTTGTTAACTTAAATATAACATTAAGGCGCGATTAGTTGCAAAGGGCTTTACTCAAACTCCCGGAGTTGACTATGATGAGACCTTCTCACCAGTTGCTAAAATATAGTCTATTAGGGTGATGCTAGGCATTGCTGCATTTCATGGCTATGAAATATGGAAAATGGATGTCAAATCCGTTTTCCTTAATGGGAAGTTGGCTGAGGATGTTTACATGGCTCAGCCAGAGGGTTTTGTCGATACGAAGCATCCCAATAGAGTGTGCAAGCTTGAGAAGTCCATTTATGGACTTAAGCAAGCATCTCGCATATGGAATCTTTGCTTCGATGAGAAAAGTCAAAGAGTTTGGATTTGTACGAAGCGAAGATGAATCATGTGTGTATGTCAAGGCCAGTGGGAGTATAGTTAGCTTCCTCGTATTGTATGTCGATGACATACTACTCATAGGAAACGACATCCCGACTCTGCATGAAGTTAAGTCTTGGCTCGGGAAGTGCTTCGCAATGAAGGATCTTGGAGAGGCTTCCTATATTTTGGGAATAAGGATAGTGAGAGACTGAAGTAAGAGACTAATAGGACTTATTCAAAATACTTACTTGGACAAGGTGCTAAAACGTTTTAGTATGGAAAACTCGAAGAAGGGAGAATTACCGATCCAAAGTAATGTCAAGTTCAGCAGGACTCAAAGTCCGAGTACCGAAGCTGAGATAGCAGAGATGAGCCAAGTACCTTACACTTCTGCAGTTGGCTCGATCATTTATTCTATGTGTTGGGTTGAAGTTTCGTTTAAGTGTTGCGTCATTGGGCTCGACTGTTTGTCCAATTGTTTTGTGCTCCGGTTTGGGCGTGTCCAACCGTGAGCCTGTTAGGTTTACTATATAAGTATATGCTTGCATGCATATTAGGTTAACGATTTTAGAGAATACGACTGATACAAGAAGACAGCATTACATAGTTCTTTCTTTATCGTTCCTGTAAACTTTCTAACCCTCTACAGTTGATGTTCTTGATCGAGCTCTTCTGAGGGTTGTTTTATAATCATTCGACACGTTTGATTCATTCTTGAGTTGTTCTTTATTTTTGCGTTCTTGCTGTTTAATCATTATTTACCTGTTTAAGATCTAATCGATCTTCAAGATTAAGTTTTAATCTCATCAATTGGTATCAGAGCAGGAGGCTATGTAATCGATACACTTCTTTTCTGTGAAAAGGTTTCAATTAGGGTTCTTCCGCAATTACTGATATTTATTGAGCCGTCATCTCATTATTGACGTATCTTGATATTTATTGTTTTGCCCTAATCTGATTTATTACAAGTCTGATCTTTGAACAGGTTATTCGATCATTATGGACGAGACGTAATCGAATCCCATCAATATTTCCAACAGCATTGGATCAACCACGAAGATTCCCATCCTATACACCCATGATTATGAAGTCTGGGCACATCACTTTGAAGACTATGTTATAGGATCTGAGGATAATGGATACCTCATCTGGGAAGCGATTATTAATGGACCGTTTTCTAACTCTGCAACGTCAAGGATTATTAAAACTCAAAAGGAGTATAATGATCTGCTGAAGGATGTTAAAGATATTGCGCAAGATGAAAAGGATAAATTCCAGTGCAATATCAAGGCGTTAAGATTGATCAGATTCGCCCTTCAGTCCGACACTTTCAGGTTAGTAAGTTCATGCACGACGGCAAAGGAAGTTTGGGATAGACTTCGTGAACTGTACTCTACAGACGAGGATCTTGAACACTCTATCCAAACCTTACTCTTATCTGAGTTTGGAGAATTCAGGCAAGGAGCCGAAGAAACTGTGACCCAAACGTTCGATCGCTTCAATCATCTTCTCAGCAAGATAATCAAACATGACATCGAAAGGAAGCTTATCGAGCAAAAGGTTACGTTTCTAAATGGTCTAAGATCAGAGTGGAGAGCAGTGGTGTCTACAGTTAAAGCCCATGAGCAGTTTAAATCATATTCATTGGCGAAACTGGTGGGTATTCTCAAGTCTCAGGAGAAAATTGTGCTGCAGGAAAAGAATGTTGTCTCAAGCCTAGGTTCGCTGGCCCTCCTGTCAAAAAGTAAAGCTGTGATGGAGGACGAAGACCTCAACTTGGAGGAGTATGACCTCACGGCTGAGGATTATGCTATGATGGTGTCTAACCCTAAGAGGTTCATTAAGAAGAGATTCCCCAGCAACAAAAACCGAAACTGGCAGGGGAGTTATAGTTCAGAAAAGGTTAAAGATGAACCGAAGGTTGATGAGTCTAAGAGGGAACCGAAGGCAGAGGGTGATTCTGGAGTAAGCTGTTACTACTGTGGAGGGAAAAACCACTATGCTAAGGATTGTGTCCTCAAAAAGATGGCTGAAAAGGATGAGGAAGCTTTGCTACAGAAAAAGATTGATGAGATGAGGAAGAAGAAATCTACCGCTAACCCTTCCATGAATGCTCTAATTGTGCAGGGTTCGGTTGCTGATGACGAGTTCGGTGGCGTGGAAGTTTGGTCAACCGACTCTGAAGACGATGAAGTGAGGAAGCCTTCGCATGGAAAGGCTTGTGTGGAAAAAGAGGAGAGCAGTGGAGGAAGGTGCTTGATGGTGTCCGAAGTATCTCAGATGAGGGGATACAACACTGATGGTGGAAGTAACGAACCGAAGGAGCAACAGGATATGTGCTTTACAGCCAAACCGCTCAGCGGTTTTTGTTTCATTTAAAGTACCACAATGCTCATATGAAAAAGAACTAAAAAGTGTTAATTCACAAATCTCTCATTTAGATAGTAGTTTAACTCAAACTCGAGTCACCAATTCTAACCTAACTGATTAATTAAGCAGGGTGTCTTCAAAGAGTGAGGAGCGGCGCATGTGGATCGAGTTGAAGGAGTCAGAATTAGTTAAAATAAAAGATGAAAATATTTATTTACAAAGAGACAATTTAAAGCTGTTAAAACAGCGAAATGTTTTTCGTTTGATTGAAAACGTCTTTACACTAATATTACTCAGCTTCACTTGGATTGTGAAATAGGACAAAAGATTCATTGCATGATTTTGCCCTTCCTTGAGTTTAAGGAGGATGAAATTGATGCTGAAGCTTATAATTGTGAGAGTGTGATATCATCTGATGACGTCAATCCGACCTATATGTATGGACTGGACAAAATAGAATCTTTCATTAAATCCAAGGACCATAAGGACATGCTTAAAAACCTTTTGGATGAAAATGATAGACTTAAACTGAGAACCGAAACCATACAAAAATTTGACTCTTTAAACTCCAACTTGAGCTCAGAAAACAAAATTGATGTTGAAAACGCATCTGAGCTTAATGAGGATGAAAATATGAGTGAAATTTTTGTAGAGGACACGGTTGACTGCTCAGAATTTGTGAAAAGCGAACCTGAAAACCACAAGAATCTAATTTCAGAAAATTCAGTGGAGTTCGCTCGATTGTCCCAACAAAAGTCCCCGATCTTAGCAGAGAAAGTCGTCGTATATCAAAAGGTTAGGGCCACTCCAAATCAAGTGTACAAGGTCACAGGAGTAACCGAACATCAGACTGCTGAACTCACAGCAATTGTAAACGAAGACAATGCTGATGGCTGCGATGAGTTCTTCTGGTCAGCTCCAATCGATAATGCAGATGAAACGGTAGGCTTATCAGAAAGGACCTCATGGATAAGTAAAGGTAGATACATACCAGAACCCTTGAACAAGCTAGATAATTTCGATGTGCCAAGTATCAGTGGTACGAAAGACATTCCTCAAGAAAATGGAAGTTCGGCAAAAGAAGACACTCCCTCTGGTTCCTCAGTTCAAAGTGAAACTTCCACAGTTCAAAGTGAACCAGCCAAAGAGAAACCGAAAATGAAAGCCAATATCCATCATCAACCGAAGCAGATGAGGAATCAGAAACGTCAAAGGAACCAGAGATACAGGAAGAATCTCTCTGAAAGGAAACAATTCTGGCAATCCCAGAATGCATATTTCTCACATCAAGACAAAAATCTAAAGTTTGAGAATAATCCTGTTAAAAAGCACGAGAACCACAACAACCGAAAGCCAAGGTTCGGTTCGGAAAAGAATACCAACCGAAAGCAAAGGTTCCGTTATGAGGATGACCCCAACCGAAATCAAAGGTTCGGTTCAGAGAAAGACTCCAACCGAAAGCAAAGGTTCGGTTCTGAAATCAAAAGAGATTAAAACTCTAAGGTCAGTCCCACCAATGATCAAAAGCAAAAGGGTCACCTAGAGTCTCAAGACAAGAAGTCATCTAAGCCCTCTCCTTCTCACTCATCTAATTCATCTAATTCTTCTAATTCTTCCAATTCATCTCCATCTCACTCAAAAGTTCACTCTGTTCGTTCTCAAAAATCTCATTCGTCAGCTGAACAAAAAGGCAAACAGAAGGTTTCTGCATCCAAACCAGAGTCTAAACCGAACACACCTAATCCTAATAAAATCAAAGTTTTTACCATCAAAAAGAAAGATGAAACAACACTAATAAAACGAACATATCTTGTTGACATCTCTCTTACTATTCCTGTACCTGTGAAAGGCTCACGAGGACCCAAGAAACTTTGGGTTCCTAAATCTGCTTAATTTTTGCAGGTTATAAGTGACGAGCAGTTTGGCAAAGAATGGTACATCGATAGTGGCTGCTCACGTCACATGACAGGGAGGAAAGAAGAGCTCAGAGAATACAGGTCTCTCTCAAATGGTGGCAACGTCAAGTTTGGAAACAACTCCTTCGACACCATAAAGGGATACGAAATGATTACTAATGGTGATTTTACTATAAGGAAGGTGGCATACGTGGAAGGACTACAACACAACCTCATCAGTGTATCTCAGCTTGTTGGAGGTACAGGTCTCAAAGTCTCATTCGACGATGAAGGTTCAGAAATTATTGAGAAGAAGACGAAGAAAGTAATTCTCAAATCAGAGCGTAAGGGTGAAATGTTTCCTCTGAACCTCAAACCCATCAAAGGAAACCCAGCTATATGCTTGTTATCAAAAGCACAATCTGACGAAAGCTGGTTGTGGCACCGAAGACTCTCTCATCTCAACTTTAAAGATATCAACAAACTTGTCACTGGAGGTCATGTTCGAGGTCTTCCATTGCTCAAGTTCGACAGAGATCATCTGTGTGCTGCATCCAAAATGGGGAAGCAGAGTCGTCAAAGTCATCCATCTATAATTAACACGAAAGTTGTTGAACCACTTGAATTACTTCATATTGATTTGTGTGGTCCATCATCTATCGAAAGCATCGGTGGTAGCAAGTATATTCTTGTTATTGTTGATGACTTTTCGCGGTTTACATGGGTGTTCTTTCTAAAGCTCAAATCTGAAGCGACTCATAAGCTAAAAGTGTTCATCAAGCAGATTGAAGTACAGCTCAATAAGGTCATTCGCAACATTAGGAGCGACAATGGTCTGGAATTCAAAAACAGAGAATTTGAAGAATTTCTGGCAGAAAAGGGGATAAGTCACAACTTCTCAGCTCCCTACATACCTCAACAGAACGGAATTGTCGAAAAACGAAACCGATCTTTGTGTGAAGCTGCCCGAACAATGCTAAGTTTCGCTTCCTTACCTCTTTATTTTTGGGCTGATGCTATTTCTGCTGCTTGTTTTACACAGAACAGGTCATATCTCAACAAGCGATTCACGCTCACACCTTATGAGATTCTCAACAACAGGAATCCCAATGTGAAATTTTTCCACGTGTTCGGCTCACGGTGTTTTATCTTTAACTCTAAAGAACACCGCAACAAGTTTGATGTCAAAAGCCGACGAGGGAATCTTTCTAGGCTACTCTCTCACTTCCAAAGCATACAGAGTTCTAAACAAGCGTTCGAGAAAAATCGAAGAGACTTATTACGTGACTTTCGACGATAGCTATTACGTGACTTTCGACGATAGCTATGTCAAAAAGGGAACGTTAAAAGGAACAAAGCTCGTCTGGTCGTAAAAGGATATTGTCAGGAGGAAGGGATTGATTACGAAGAGACTTTCGCTCCTGTAGCTAGGCTGGAATCTGTAAGAATATTTCTTGCTTATGCTGCCCACAAAAACTTTGAAGTTTTCCAAATGGACGTCAAGTGTGCATTTTTTAATGGAGAACTCGAAGAAACAGTGTACGTGGAGCAACCTCCTGGTTTCGTGAACGAAAAGTATCCCAATCATTGCTACATTCTGGATAAAGCTGTGTATGGACTCAAACAAGCTCCGAGATCCTGGTATGAAACGCTAACTAAATTCTTAAAGATGTCCAAATTCAAACAAGGTTCGGTTGACCCAACCTTCTTTCGCAAAAAGGAAGGTAACCACCTTATGATCGTTCAAATTTACGTCGATGATATCATCTTTGGCTCAACGAATCCCAGCCTAACAGTTGAATTCAGAAAGCTGATGGAGACTAAATTTGAAATGAGCTCAATGGGTCCTATTAACTTTTTCCTTGGTTTAAATATTAGACAGGGACCCAAAGGCATCTTTATCAATCAGGAAGCTTACACGAAGACTCTCCTAGCAAAGTTTGGTATGATGGGAGATTCCAAAGTCAAAGTCCCAATGGCATTCGGCACCAAGCTAACTCCATCCCTAGACAAACCGGCTGTTGATATCACGCTCTATCGTCAAATGATAGGCTCTCTAATGTATCTTACTGCTAGCAGGCCTGACATCATGTTCTCTGTGTGTTACTGTGCTAGATTTCAGGCAAACCCACGCGAACCTCACATGCTTGCAGTGAAGAACATTCTACGCTATCTCAAGTGAACCACCTCTTTAGGTGTATGGTATCCTTCCAACTCAGGCTTCTTCGTTCAAGCCTACTCAGATGCAGACCTTGGAGGATGTGGACTTGACAGAAAAAGCACCACAGGTGGCTGTCAATTCCTTGACGGGAAGTTGGTTAGCTGGCAATCAAAGAAACAAACGTGCGTGTCGTTGTCTACTGCCGAAGCTGAATACATAGCCGTTGCATCCTGCACCTCCCAAGTGATTTGGATCTAGAGTCAACTTCGAGACTATGGACTCAATATGAAGAAGATCCCACTATATTGTGACTCTGAAAGTGCAATTAGGATATGTCATAACCCAGTGCAACACTCTAAAACCAAACACATAGCACTGAGGTATCACTTCATCAAAGATCATGTGGAAGATGGAAACGTTGAAGTACACTTTGTTCGCACCACTGATCAACTGGCTGACGTCTTTACCAAAGCTCTTCATGAAGCATCATTCAACAGAATTTTACAAGGGCTAGGTATGATGGAATCATAGTCAGTACCTCAAACTACCTCTCAACCTCAAACGTAAGAAGCGAAATTGACCGAACGTTCAGGTTCGGTTAAATCATCTGACTCGCTCATCACTACAAAGGTAGATTTCTTGGTTGTATATTTCATGTACAAAGTTATTTCTCTTATTGTCAAAGGTATTTTCTTATTGCAAGCCTAAATTCCTTGGTTTTCTAAAATTTTCAAAAACCGAAACCTACCGAAGGTTCGGGTTCGATTTCTCAAAATTTTCCAAAACCGAAACCTACCGAAGGTTCGGGTTAGGTTTTTCATAATTTTCTGAAACCGAAACCAACCGAACGTTCGGGTTCGGTTTTTCAAAATTTTCTACAACCGAAACCAACCGAACGCTCGGGTTCGGTTTTTCAAAATTTTCTGCAACCGAACGCTCGGGTTCGGTTTTTCAAATTTTTCTCAACCGAAACCAACCGAACGTTCGGGTTCGGTTTTCCAAATTTTTCCAAAGTTTTTTTTCTCTTTCTAAGTTTTTTTTCTTGCTTAATTTTTTTTTCATTTTACTTTTAATTTTTTTATATATATCAAAAACTCCAAAAATACTTTCTTATTTTTTTTATGTGTTCGTTCGTTTATGGGGATATAATTGTTGGATTACTTAAGTGTCCCTAGAAGCATGCTGCTGTATGTGTCCCAAGCCTCATAAGATTTTGAATAATAGCCTTAATGACCTGGTATAAACAAACCTTGTCTTCCCAATTAGGCTATCCCATTTATTCTAATCATGAGCTACCTCACTCTCTTTTCACATGAGATAAGAGTTTTCTGCTTGGTCCTTATTTTCGCAGCAGAGGTACTTTAATTTCTTACACCATCTCCATTACATTTCTACATTACATTCGTTTCATCAATGTAACCCTTGAAACTCTCAGAAATTACCACTGAGGTTTATGGTTACACAACAACTGTGTTTATGATCTCAGTTTCGTGCCACTACGAGCTGAGTGAAACCCAAAATTCAACACCAAATCTGAATTGACGATGAACAATAAATTTGCTCAAGTTTTCACCAAAGAATTGACGGATGTATCTTGATGAAATCTCAAATTTTTATTTTGTGTGGTCCCTATGAAATTGTTAAACACCATAACATTTCTTCCCTTGGGATCCAGTTTTTCTTTTTTGTTGAGATTTTATATTTTCCAAGCCAATTTAAAAATTAATTCCTACCTACTTGTTCAACAGACTACACCGGTCTCACAAGTACTTTGATCACTTTTTTTCTTATTTCAAGATTAGAATTGTTGCATCAAAGCGAAAGCCACCCTTAAGTAGCCTAATTAAAAGAAGCATTTCAACATTTATTAATAAGTGTTTGATCGTCATTCAACGGGAATCCACATAAACACTTTAAGGTCTCTCTTGATCTTGAAGGAAGAGATTCGTGCCCGAGATCATTTGTTTCGTGTCATTATTGACATCACATTTCTTCCTAAAAAGAGTTGCTTTATTTCTTTTCTTTTTTACACTCTTAGCACGAAAATCTTTGATTTTCCAAAATTCTGGTACTAATAATTACAGGCTGTATTATTGCTTTGGTGGTTAATTATCGAGTTGTGGTCAAAAATCATCCACGTGGGCAATTACTTCAAAAGATGCCATTTAAAAGATAAGATTAACGGATGCTGACTCAGGTGGGAGATCAAAGGATTAAATTTCAAACGACGGTTAAAAAGGGACGCGTGCGAATTTGAAACGCCCATTCTTTTAACTGACATAATGGACACGTGTGCGAATTTCAAGCGGCTCCTCTCTGGCATTTAAAGGCGCGTGTGGATTTGAAATGGTTTCTTCTGAAACGGCGCTTGTTGGGCGGCGTGCTCCTAGGAATCTGACACTCTCTCTCCTACGTGATCATCGCATGCCTTAACTGTCACGCATCTGTCATTCCGGAAAACCTTTTCGTATTTCCATAGAAGATTTGAAACGATTTTTCTCTCTCCTTTCACCCACTATAAAAGGCAGTCTCCACTCCCATTTACCTCTTTACTACATCCGGATTTCCAAGAGAGCAAAAATTCCCAAAAAGTTTTCCTGTTCATCTTCTTCGTCCTACCTTCAACAATGGCAGAATCATCTTCAGTCCATGCCACATCACACATCCTTCCCATTCGCCCTCAACAGTGTTTGGTGATTGATCTAAACCCTCTGGCGTATGATTCTTATATGTCTCCAATCATCGAGTGCCTGAAGTACTCACAAATCGCTCCTGCACTTTCTAGGGTTGAGTCTGTGCCCATGGAGCTCCTATCGCAGGTGTATGCGGCTGCACATTACGATAAAGCAGTCGATAGGGTGTTTTTCGAGGTTTCTGATCACAAGACCTCCATTTCTAAACAACGATTTGCCACATTGCTAGGGTTTGCTGCTGACCCTTCAAGAATTAATCTGGAGACAATTCCGATTGGGCATCTTTACAACATGTTTTATAATATGGGTTACACGGAGGCGCTCACCTCCGTCGCGAAGTTCAAAAAATCCTGCTTGCCGCCACAATGGAACGGCCTGTTTACAGTCCTCTTCAAGGGCTTATCTGAACGGAGCTCAGGATCCGATGGTTCTAGTCGACTGTTCTTGTCGATTATGTATGGCGTCTACAACGGAGTCAATCTTGACTACGGGTCTGTTCTCTGGCAGCAACTCATCCAGAGCCTCTTTTCCTCATCACGACATTCTGAGGTGTCGTATGCCCGGTTCTGGACTATCATCACAAAAAGGGCGATGGACAAATTTGATGTCCCCACTGCTGCTGGTGCATCGATGTCTTCGATCAATTCTTTTCATACCACGAAGATCATCGTCTCTGATGCATCCAAGTTTTCTTTCATTGGATCAATTCCAGAGACAATGTATGGCGATGTTCCATCTGACAGCAGGCTCATCCGGACCATTAAGGAGTTCAAGGCGATTGGACTGAGGGAACTCACACCGGAAATGCTCAAGTCCATCCATGATGCTGACAAGCCTGTTAATAGGGGCAAAAAGGCGGATAAAGGGAAGCAAGTGACCAAAGCTGCTAAAGGTCCTTCTCCCAGGAAGAGGAAACCAACCAAACCTGCACAATCCCCGCAGCCGAAGAGACGGAAGACTCAACCGAAGCGAAAGCTTCTCATTGCTTCCTCTTCGAGTGACTCAGAAGGCGAGCGTTCGGGTTCGGATGGCTCTCAAAGAGGCGAAACCCCTCCAAGAGGCAACACCCCACCCCGATCACCTACCCCAGACATGGAAATTCATGTCTCACCCATTCCCTCTCCTACTCAAACAATCCCTACTTCCATTCCCACCATAAACCCCACTACCACCATTCCTAAAACCTCTTTCCCTCTACCACCACCCATTTTCACAGATACAACAACCACAACTGCAAAGGTTACAACCAACGTATCTGATACGGGGGTTCATACCGATGCAACCGAAACACCACCTGTAACCGAACCTCCTCATACAACCGAAACCCAACATACAACCGAACCTACCCACACTCAACCACCACCCGAAACTACCCCCACCAACACTCAACCTGAACCTACACAAACCAACACACCCCCAGCTTCCCCACACCCAACATCTCCAGATCATGCCTCTGATGGAGATAACCCTTTCCTTGGAGGGGAAAATATGACCTTCGATTCGGTCTACTTTAGTCCGTTTCAGGTTCAAAGCGACGACGAGGACGATGCTCCAGTAACAAAGAAGCATCTTAAGGAGCTAACCGAGAAGGTCGACTTGCTTCTTGCTTCTTCCTCCAACACTCAGTCCTCTCTCTCTGAAGCCGCTCTTCAGAAGATTGTTGATGCCTTCTCCAGGGCTTAGCATGATTCCGTCGCCTCAGCCACTGCAGCAATAGACGCCACCACAAAAGCATGTGAGGCAGCGACCGTAAAAGTCGATAAACTATTCACTGAAGCCTCTTCCCTGTTGAAGTCCTTACAGGAGAGCGCTGATGCTACAAAGACAACTTTGGAACCAATCGTTCAACAATTGGCCAAGTTCGTCTCAACGGAGTTGCAGTCGTTCGCTTCCCTTCGCCAATCCATCAGCGACGACAACTCGGCCCTTCGTGCCTCCATTGACGAGCGCCTCGCTAAACTTCAAGAGGATCTAGCTGCCGAAAACTCGTTAATGGACGTTCTGGCAAGTAAAACCACCGCCCTGAAGGTCAAGAGCACTCAGCTTTCAAACTCTCAGCAACAGATTGAAGCTCTTCGATCCGAACGGGAGGTTATCAAAACATGTGTTTCGGATGTACACTCTGCCCTATCCAACATCCTGGAAGCACATGATCCGATTCTCAATCATTCGGTGAGGCGAACCCTTGCTGAAAAACTTGCTCCTGCCCTAGACCTCCTCAGCAAAATTGAAGGGCTACCTAGTTTCGTGTCCAATCCGAAACAAGGGGGAGAAGTGAAGTCCGGATCGAAACCACCTCCTTCCTCAAAAGCTGCTCACACAACCGAACCACCTCCGACTGGTCAAACTTCGGGTTCGGGTGTGAAGGACAAAGGAAAGAATATAGCTGAGGAAGAAGATGAAGATGATAAAGAAACCATTGCGGACATGTTGAAGCGCAAAAACAGTCACAATGTTGATGATGATAACATTCGTGTGGCGCGAGAAGCTGAAGAAGCCGAACGCAAGAAGAAAGAAGCCCACGATCTCCTTGAGAGCAGGAAGACTCTTTTCCCTGCTTGGACTCGAGAGAGAATGATAAAGGAGGCCATAGATACTCCTAGCATCCTATGGCTCAAACCGGTGATCTCCTTCGACTGCTACAATTCTGTCGATTTGCAGTTCGATATGCCCTTGACTCAAAAGGCGTTTATCTTCCACGCCTTCTCCAACATATTTGAAGTCCCTCATCCTAATCCTGAGGTCGATAGGGAGCTAATCGAATTCTATCTGAAGGCTGCTCAACCACAGTATCAAACATGGAGCGCTCAAAAGATCGTTAATGTTCGAGTCTTAAAGCCGTATACCGAAGGGAGATTCATCAACGTTCGGTTCAGGGTGATTCGAGGGTCTGCTAGAACCGAACATCTTATATCCTTGGCAGATCTACCGAATCTCAACCCTCATGATTGGATTGTTCTGCATAACATCCTTTTGACGAATGAAGCTGAATATGGTCCGATTATTGACCATCTCAAAAGGATGTTAGTCTGTTACATCATGGAGGTCGCCTTAATGGATCAGGAGGTAGCCACAGTCTTCAAGAAGAAACCGAAGATATCTCCTGTGGGATCGGCCAGTGATCTCAATCAGATGAAGATGGGCAAGATCGACCCGAAGCGTAATTCGGTCATGTTCACTAGAGCAGAAGGACAGAAATGTCTCTTTGCTTTAGCGGATAAACATCTTTACACCACTGCTTGTCTTGAGCATGTGTTGGAGATCATCCGTCGGTGTAAAGAGAATGCAGCGGACGATGTCAAATACTTCAACGACATGATCCAATGGTACATTAGATTCAGACAGACGATACTTGCTCTTATCTCTCGTCTGTTTCAGACTGTGAAGAAGAAAGTACATGCCGCCGCTGCTGGCCCAAGTAACAAGTGAAGATCTCGCTCCAATTGACGCAAAGGGGGAGATTGTTGGGTTGAAGTTTCGTTTTAAGTGTTGCGTCATTGGGCTCGGCTGTTTGTCCAATTGTTTTGTGCAGGTTTACTATATAAGTATATGCTTGCATGCATATTAGGTTAACGATTTTAGAGAATACGACTGATACAAGAAGACAGCATTACATAGTTCTTTCTTTATCGTTCCTGTAAACTTTCTAACCCTCTACAGTTGATGTTCTTGATCGAGCTCTTCTGAGGGTTATTTTATAATCATTCGACACGTTTGATTCATTCTTGAGTTGTTCTTTATTTTTGCGTTCTTGCTGTTTAATCATTATTTACCTGTTTAAGATCTAATCGATCTTCAAGATTAAGTTTTAATCTCATCACTATGACTTGTACTCGCCCTGATGTGGCCTTCGCTTTGAGCATGGTCAATAGATATCAAGGAAACCCTGGAAGAGCAAATTCGACCGCAGTCAAGAATATCCTTAAGTACCTTCGGAGGACCAAGGAATGGTTTCTAGTCCTCGGAAGGAGTGATGACTTAAAGGTGCGAGGGTATAGTGATGTCAGTTTCCAAACAGATAGGGACAACTACCGTTCACAGTTAGGTTGGGTCTTTACCCTTAATGGAGGAGCAGTGACTTGGAAAAGTTCCAAGCAAGAAACCGTAGCTGATTGAACGTGCGAATCAGAGTACATTGCAGCGAGCGAAGTGTCAAAGGAGGCAATATGGTTGAAGAACTTCATTGGAGACCTTGGAGTTGTACCTGCCATAAAGGAGCCTATGGAAATTTTCTGTGATAATAAAGGAGCGGTTGCCTTGACCAAGGAACCGAGGGATCATGGTAGATCTCGACATATCGACAGAAAATGTCACTTTATTAGACATCGGGTAGAAGAAGGACTCCTCGTAGTTAAGAGGATATCGTCAGAGGATAACTCAACAAATCCGCTTACGAAGGGACTGTGTAGGGTTAAGCACTTGCAGCACGCTAGGAGCATTAGGCTGAAGGACGATGTTAGTTTGGATTAGATAATTTAGAAACATGTAATAGATAAATGTAATTGACATTTGATGATTAAATAAAGGAGTATTATTTATTAGTACAGTCACTGTCTTATGTTGATTGTTTAACTATTATTTTGCGTTGCATGTTTTGACTTCCTGAATAATTTAGTTAATTAAGAATAATCGAATTATTCAAACGGTCCACAGTCGTTCATATGTTGGAAGTAGGTATGGGTGAAGACTGTCATGAATTGGTGTGTAGATTGTCTGAAACGTATTAGACATAACAAAGGTTTGTTACAACTTTCATGAGTGCTTATGAATGAGTTTTGAGCATTGGAATAAACCCGCGCTTGCTGGAATCACTTCATGGAATTTACCACGAGTGATCGCAAGACGATAATATCATATGGTCTTAAAACCAAGATATATGGTTTATTGTTTGCTAATTGATTGTGCATTGATAATGCGAAACCGCATCAGTAAATTGATGTCATAAAAAACATTGTTGTGTATAATTTGATTAGTAAGTATTAAATGCATATAAGTCGAAGTTTATATGTTTCTTTTATCCTAAGAGGGTAAAAGCGATATCAGGGCCCCTCGAGGATTTGATTTGACTTATGTGTCGGGCCCATTCATGACTGAATTAATGTGTTCAATTAAGTTCTATGTCAAATGAATCCGAGATCGAGAAACAAACTGCTTGACAATAAGTATGACTATGTTCCATGAGATTGTCCGCACGATATCTAAAACAGAGGATTGTACGATCCGTTATCTAAAGGACAGGTTGTTGATAAGATCAAAGTTCGACAACGTCTTCGAGAGCTATGATTGCTAATCGAGTTATACTTGTGTTTGTGGTTACTAGACTTATCCAAGTGGGAGACTGTTGGATTAGTGTCTAAGCCCGTAACCATATTTGGTAAGTACTTGACCCAGTTGTGCATGGTCTTTTTGGGTTGCCTTCACTAGAGCAACTTGACTGGAGAAATAATAGAGAAAGAGGTTATTGTGATTTATTAATATATTGTAATAATGATATATTAAAGGAGAAATCATATTTGTTTAATTAATATTGATCAATAATTAATTAAGAATTAATTTTGTGATCAAATGTAATTAATTAAACTAGAGGGGCTGAATTGTAATTATATGATAGTTACAAATTAGGGCATTGGATGCCCCAAGGATAGGTTGGACGAATTCAAGGTGATAAGGCCTTAGAATTCGTCCATGATAAGGATTCAAGTCTTATCTTATGGGCTGCTTGGTGGGCAAGCAACCAGATAAGGATAAGGACTGAAACCCTAATCTCTAGCCTATATAAAAGACCCCTTTTAGGCCTTAGAAAATCAGCTACTTGATCCTAAGAAGACCTAGAGCCGATTTTTTTTCTCTCCTCTCTCTCTCTCTCTCTCTCTCTCTCTTGCCTCTCCAATTGCTTGTGGTGTTTGTGAGACATTAGAGGTACTACACTTGTGGTACTTGCTTTCCAAGACAAGGAGATTGAAGATTTGTGTTGTTATTGCAATATAACAACAAGAGGTATGTAATCACTACGGGTCTTCGCGGTGCGGTTTGGTGCGATTTATCCTCAAAACCGCAAACCGCACCGCATATGCGGTTTGTTATTTTCGGGAACCGCAGACCGCACCGCAAGGTAATAAACCGCGTTATGCGGTGCAGTTTTGTGCGGGCGGTTTTGCAGTTTTTGTGCGGTTTATGCGGTTTCATAAACATAAGTATTAAATATAGTTTTAAACATAATAAGTATGTGGTGCTTTATATTCTATGAAGAAAAGATTAATTGCATGTATAAACATCTTCTTTATGCATAACATCAAAATATTTTACAATATTTTAAAATTATAATATGAACATATGGTACTGTAAACACATAATTTTGATATAGTTG
This sequence comes from Lactuca serriola, assembly GCF_051521515.1. Lineage (NCBI taxonomy): Eukaryota > Viridiplantae > Streptophyta > Magnoliopsida > Asterales > Asteraceae > Lactuca > Lactuca serriola. The sequence continues at coordinate 82,451,020 of NC_136410.1, read as the reverse complement.
GTTTCCATTTTGACTCATATCTATCGATCGAAATCTCATAAACATTACTAAGGGTGTGTATATATATATATATATATATATATATATATATATATATATATATATACATATGGTATGTTTCAGTGCGGTTTGAACCGCGGTTTGGTAACTATAAACCGCAAACCGCACCGCATAGTGCAGTTTATGAAAACTACAAACCGCAAACCGCACCACGAGCGTCCAAAACCGCATTATGCGGTGCGGTGTGGTGCGGTGCGGGTGGTTTATGCGGTTTGTGCGGTTTGATGCACACCCCTAGTAATCACTTCTACTATATAGATTTCGAAATAACTAGGTGCATGCTAGGGTTATTTTTGTGTTCATAAAGTTGTGTATCTAATAGTGAAAAACATAGATCCAAATCTAGGGTTGCATGCACACATAGTATTGTTTGTATAAAACCCATCAATAAGGACCACTGATCCAAAAAAGTCGAGATTGGACTAAAACCCCAAAAAAATGCATACCACAGGAACCATTGTCTAATATAAATATAATTTCTTAGATATAATTAATAATATAATTTTATAATTAAGTGACATTAATAAATAGCCAACTAGATATAAAAAAATATAAATATTATCTGATTAATTAAAAATAAATTAAAACTATCAAACACAACCTAATTTACTTAATTAAAATTAAATGGATTAGATTGATTCACGTATTTAATCACATAAGTTAAAATTTTCAAAGTTGTCCATTAAATGTGAGTTGGATTCAAATTGAAATGACAAGATTTATCACTTTCTGCAAACTCTATTAATAACGTGTCAAAATCCAAACGAACAATACAAATAAATAATAACAAATTAACAATGAGGACTTTGAATGCATTATAAAAAATATGAATAATGATTTAAAAGGGTAATATGCTTTTTGATTTGTATATATTTATGTACTGGATTTTTTTCGTTCACATTTATCCCTTCAACTTGTTAAATCGTACACATTCAGTCCTTATGACAGGTTACTGCAGGTTAGCCGACAAAAATGACTTAATATGGTAATATATTTTTCATTTTGCACACATTTAGTCTTTAATATTTTAGTCCTTAATATTTTTTGTTTCAAAATAAATCATTTTTGTTTTTGTACTCCTTCAGTACTTATGAATAATTTCTTTAGGTTTTTCTCACGACATCTTACGTGGGACAATCATTGATGAAGTGTGTGAGATTGTTGATGTTTATGTGTAACGTCTTATTCTCACAACAAAAAAATTTCATTTTTAAATAAGGCAAAAGTCCTTAATTATAAATCCATTATGAAGAAAAAAAATGTTTATTCCGAAATACATTTATCGAAAATTAGAGTAATATAAGAAATACGGAATCCTTAATACTGTTGATGAATGTGTATAATCATGTCTTCGCCTTCCCACGATCAACGATAGAACCTGAAAACATAAACAACTTGGTAAACACAAAGTTTAGTGAATTCTCCCCAAAATACTCGATACAACAAACGTATTATCATGCATAACGAGCCCACACTCATCAGAATGAAATACCTTGGCCCAATCAGTTATCGGACCGGAATGTCAATATGCAACAGGTCCTATCAGTCATCAAACTGAAATACCTAGGGTTTGTCGGCATGCCCCCTTAACCCAACCACTCTTCTCGAGCCTCTGTGCCTACACCTTAGAGCCGGCCCGCACCAGGTATCTTGTCCTACAACATATAGCAGGACCACCTTAACCTATCCCACCACCATATGGTTATCTCACGTAAGATGTCATGAGAAAAACCTAAAGAAATCGTTCATAAGTACTAAATGAGTACAAAAACAAAATTGATTTATTTTGCAACAAATATATATATATATATATATATATATATATATATATATATATATATATTAAGGACTAAATGTGTACACAAATATTAAGGACTAAGTTTGTTCAAAATGAGAAATATATTACCATATTCAGTCATTTTTACCGTCTAACCTGGAGTAGCCAGTCATAAGGACTAAATGTGTACAATTTAACAAGTTGAAGGGGGTAAATATGGACAAAAATAAAAATCAGTGACTAAATGTATACAAATCCAAAAATACATTACCCTTTTAAGTCATTATCCCTAAAAAATATAATATAAATATTTATAATTTATTTATATTTGAATAAATTAAAAATGTTTTTTTTAAGTAGGAATTACCTATTTCAATAAAAGGCTTTATGATGTTTTAATCTATAGCTAATCATAAAAATGACAAAATGTTTTAATCTATAACTATTTTAATGCGAATTTTTGAACTTTTATTTTAAACAAATAAAAACTATAACTTAACTTATGATTAATAGTTACTTTGCCTACCGCCCTTAATTATTGTCAATTGTATTCGTCTTGAATCTTAAATTTTTGAAGTTTCAGGCAAAAAAAAAATAACCATATGTATTAATTTAGAATAACATCCACAACAACAGTAGTACAAAACGAGGGATGATTTAACAACAAGCAAGAAACACGGAAACAATATGCACCGAAACAAAAAAGATGACCTAACCAAACTCGAATTGTATACCTAATCCGAAATATGGCCTAACAAATGGCATTATATACATTGCGGAGAAAAATGAATTGTGTGAACTATTACAATTAGGGATCAGGAAGATTTAAGTTGTGTTTAGCACGATAGCTAGACTATTTTTTAAACTTTTTTAAGTTAACATGTTTGGGAAGTAAAAAAATAAGTTATAAGCAACCTTTATAAAAATATATATAGATTGACTTTTCTCGAGTATTTTGTTTTAATATTTCAAATATATCTTTAATTACTTACGAAAACTCATTATCCTAAATATCATTTTATATACTTTCATATTTTGAACTAGTTTATCAGTTAGTTTTAGGGATAATGACTTGAAAGGGTAACGAATTTTCGACTTTTTTCACATTTAGTCACTAAACTTTTTTTCGTTATCTATTTGCCATTGAACTATTGAAACTGTTCATATTTTACCCTTATGACCGACTATTACCGGTCATAAGGGTAAAATGTGAACAGTTTCAATAGTTTAGTGGCAAATAGATAACGAAAAAAAGTTTAATGACTAAATATGAACAAAATCGAAAGTTCGTTTCCCTCTAAAAAGTTCAATGACTAAATGTGAACAAACTTCCTCTTGTATTATGTTTTAGCAAATTATTTATTTTTGTTAAATTGTAGCAACATTTGTTGATGAAGAAATCTATGAAATAAAATAAAAAACCCTGAAAATATATTTAAAAATATGGGATTTTCTTGGGAAACAACTTTTCATAAAATCAAATGAGCATTTTCTTTCACCAGAAATCAACCGCTTATGAACTCACCAGCTTTATGCTGATATTTCTAAAACTTCTTGTATTCTCAGGTCAACGTTAGACAGGTACTTCGATCACTTTTGGAAAAGACAGAGCATATAGAAGTCTCGTCTTTACTTTTGTTTATACTGATGTACATAAATTATGTATTTCTTCGCTTTCAAACGAATGTAAATATTCTTATGTAATGTAATGGTTGTGTTTACTATGCTTGCTATGTACAATGGTTGTGATACTACGCATGACGTCTCCCGCCCCCGGACGTTTTCCGCCGTTGTTTTCCTGACGGTTCGGGCGTGTGACAGTCCAGATCTATAACACAAACTTGCAAGAGGGGTTTGAGGCATTCAAAACCCTAAAGATGAAGTGATTCAAGCCCTAACCCCAAAATGGAATCTACACAATAGGGAAGGAAAGGGGTTCATTTTTGTACCTCAGAATGAAGCTCCTTGCCTGAATAACTCAGAACAATAACCTTCCTTGGTCCGTCTTGTTGGAACTCTTCTCCTTTCTTGCAAAATCACACCAAAAAGCTCAAGATAGCTCTTCCTCTCACTCTACACACTCAAGCTCTCTAGCGTTCTCACTTATGGGAAAGGTAGTCGCAATTGAAGGCCATAAGTGCCTTTAAATATGGATCGGGCCCAAAGATTAAGGGTTTCTGCCAACAACGCGGACTTGTCGAGTCGCCTCACCGACTCGTCGAGTCCATGCATTAATCTGGGTCATCAGTCGCGACCTAACTCGACGAGTTAAGGCGTCAACTCGTCGAGTCTCTCTTCTTAAATCAAAAGAAAAATACTTAAATTATGATACCTGGAAATCCGGATGTTACATTTTGTTTTTTTATTTCATAGATTTCTTCATCAATAAATGTTGCTACAATTAAACAAAAATAAATAATTTGCTAAAACATAATACAATAGAAAGTTTGTTCACATTTAGCCATTGAACTTTTTAGAGGGGAACGAACTTTTGATTTTATTCACATTTAGTCACTAAACTTTTTTTCGTTACCTATTTGCCACTAAACTATTGAAACTGTTCACATTTTATCCTTATGACCTGTAACAGCCGGTTATAAGGGTAAAATGTGAACAATTTCAATAGTTCAATGGCAAATAGCTAACGAAAAAAAGTTTAGTGACTAAATGTGAACAAAGTCGAAGGTTCATTACCCTTTCAAGTCATTACCCTTAGTTTTACTAGTATATTTTATTAAATGTCATTTTTATAGCTAGGTTATAAGCTAACACTAGCTTTTTAAATATCATATTGTTTTCCAAATAGTAAAACAAACATAGCCTTAACGTTATCCACTTATTACTCAATAAACTCAAGGACGACCACATTTTTAGTAATTTCTATTGATTATTCCGAAAATATTTCTTTCAATTTACTTGCACTACAAAAAATATATCATTTAGTGGCATACAAAAAGTGTCACTAAAACTCCAAAAAAGTGTCACTAAAGGCTTTTCAGAGAATTTAAGACACATATAATAAGTGCAACTATAAAGCTCCCACTAAAACCCTTTAGTGGCGGTTTTTGTTTTTGTCGCTGCAGTTTTTAGTAGCACTTTTGTATCTGTTACAATAGAAAAAGGTTTTTTGTGGTAGATATTTTGTGCCACTCAAGGCTAATTTGATTCAAGAATTGATGCTACTTTTAGTTACACATTTCAAGATTTTAGTGACACTTTTTTTATTTGTCACAATATATAAAAATGTTTTGTGGCACATTTTGTGACAAGAAATTCTCATGAGCTTTATAATTTATGCTACTTATATGTAATGTTTACATATGGCTTATACACAACAAAATACGAATATACCCTTTTTCCAAAAGCAAACAAATTTGCAGGAGTCTCATAATAATAAGTAGGAAAACATTAATGGTAAGTCTTATAGAGGCATTATCATATGTGCTTAGCCCTACACCAACAGCAAAAACAAGTCGCCCCTTTAACAAGAAACCAAACAATATTCAATGAAAATCACATTGGAATCTTTAATTACCATGTTTCTTTGGTGATAAAGTTGAAAAATATGGTGAAGATGAATACCTCTTTTGTGTAACATGACATATGAGCTTGAGAAGTCTTGGTAAAGACTTATCGAAGCACCACGTCTCAGAAATCTGAACTTTGGTAAGAAAGTCAATAGGTATTGATGTCTAGAAGTTCAGCTGATTTCTGAGTACATGTCAAAGCTAGTGGGAGCATAATTGATATGCTGGTAAGAACATAATTGTTATGCTAGTGGGAGCGTGATTATTATGTTGCAAGTTAGCAATACAATTTATAGGAAACAAAGTTCTAAATTTGCAACGTTGCAGAATTTGGAAATCGTTTTGCTATAGTAAGGATTAAGGGAGAAGGCCTTTATACTTCATTTAGAATCTAAAAGTTTAGTTTGAAATTAGTCATAGACATATGTGAATGTCATGTTGAAATGTTTCAACATAAAAAATTCTATATATGGTAATATTATAGAAAGAGATTGTCGGGTCTCTATGTAAGACATTATCGGATCCCATATGCTTCGTCTATATGATCAATTACATATGCTATAATATTCACTCGTTCTAATTTTCCAAATGTCAAGGGCATTAAGAGGGATAAAGGACCGGAACTTGGTATGACTAGAGTTGTTAAACAACTGTCAAGGACAATCTAAGGTTTACCGAAGATTGGTTGCTTGTGGACAGTTGGAAGTATAGTAATGGATGGACCATATTGATATAATATTGAATAGATAGGATTCTATTAAGAATGGATATGATAACGTTGTTCATCTTCAAAGGAATGACCAGCCCTCCCCCACTTGGGGTCCTAACACGTACCAATTGCTGCGCACAGTTGATCACAGCCCCATTAGGGCTCAACCAGTCCATGCCTATGATAACCTTGTTCCTTATCAAAGGAATGGGAACCAAATCCACGAGATACCGCTCATTATACAATCTCAAGACATAATCTCTGAAAACCTCAGATGCCCGGACGGATCGATCGTCAACAATCTCGACCTCTAAAGGACAATCCAACATGCCCGAAGACTCATAAAACCTCTTGCTAAGTGCAAGAGAGACAAATGATCGGGTAGCCCCCGAATCGAATAACACTTGCACTGGGATGCCATTCACATGGAATGATCCTAAATAAAACACATAAACAGAGAACATAAATATCATAACTGACCTGTAATAAGAGTTAGGGAGAAGAAAACATACTCGTCACCACATCTAGTGCAGCACATGCCTCTTCGACGGTCAACTGGAAGGCTCAGCTCTTTACCATTAGAGCATCTATCTTACCATGTCGGCCAGCCGTGATCCGCAGGGTCGCTGGAGTTGGCGTTGCTGGTACCAATCTCGAGCAGTTGGCCTTTTATGTAATAAGAGTTAGGGAGAAGAAAACATACTCGTCACCACATCTGGTTCGGCACACACCTCTTCGACGGTCAACTGGAAGGCTCGACTCTTTACCACTGGAGCATCTATCTTACCATGTCATCCATCCGTGATCCGCAGGGTTGCTGGAGCTGGCGCTGCTGGTACCAATCTCGAGCAGTTGGCTTTTTTATGACCCGTATGATTGCAATGAAAGCAAATCAGGTCTGATGTTTGAATGGTGGGAGTAGGCGCTATGCAATCCTTGCTAAAGTGCCCAAACTTGCCGCACTTGTAGCAGTACGATCCCCCAGCTCTGCAAACTCCCTCGTGTGGCCTTCCGCATTTGCCGCAGCAGCTATGGCCCTTCTGGCCCTTCGACCTAGAGTCGAATGCCTAGGGTTTCTTCCCCGAAACCCCAGTCGCCTGCCCAGTCTCAACCATCCTCTTCCTAAGGTGCTTTATGTCAATCTCCCTCTCCTTCACCCTGGCTATCATATCTTCCAAGGTCGGACATGCTGAGTAGCTAACATGTTTCTGAATGTCATCTCTCAACATATCATGGTACCAGGTCTTCCGCATCTCTTCATCACCCGCGTACTGAGGCACCAGTAAGGCCCTGCCCCTGAAATTGGCAGTAATCTCTACCACCGAATCAGTCGTCTGCCTCTTATCAAGAAACTCCCTAGCCAGGTGCTGAAGCTCCATATCTGACGCAAACTCAGCCCTAAACCTGGTCACAAAGTCCGACCAAGTCATAGCCTCAATGGTTCGGGCTCTCAACGAATCATTGATTGCCTCCCATAAGTCTCTAGCTCTATCTCTCAAACATCCCACAACATACCAAACCTTCGACCCCTCAGGGCAGAAGCTCGTCAAATATGCAAACTCGATGTTTGCAATCCATCTCCTGGCCATAATGGGGTCCTTCACCCCGTGGAAGTCCGGCGCACTACATCCCCTAAAATCCTTGAAGGAGAGTGTGCATATCCTTGCTTGGCCAGATGTCATGTCACTCCGGGACCTAAGGCAATCCTCCATTAGCTCAATGATCCCTTCCTTGATCGACCCGAAAATCACCGGGGTCGCCTCAAGGATGCCTCTCGTAATCTCAGACGCGATGAACTCGCATAAACTGTCATCAACCGGCTCGGAACCTGCACCAAAACCTGAACATTATCCGGATCCAGACCTTGAACCTCCCGCTCCGTGATGTGTCACCACCATTCTAAAACAAGACATATAATTTTCGGGGTTATACATAATCTCGACAGGTCTCACACACTCTACAAGTTCCCTGGTTCTATCTCATCCCTCCTTGACTGCAGTAAAAATTCTATGATTTCAGTAGTACGGGCCCATACTACCTTCCACATCTATCCGTACTTTCCTCAGGGATTGCCTTGACTTCACCAAGTCCCTTTCACTACTACTGCTCATTGTGCTAATCTCATCCTAGGCTTACCCTAGGGTAATCTCTAACCCACTCTCCGATATCAGCTGCATAAGAAGTCCCCGCTATCTTTCCCTTACTAGCTCGCGAATACCATTATATATTACTAAGACAAGATAATTCTTCGAACAAGAGGTCATGCCCTACAATGGTTGGACTCAGACAAGAGCTATGCAATAGGACTATTCCTAACCTTCTGAAATTATTTAGTCCTCATAATATGTAACTTAACATATTTGTTTATTAGCTAATTTAAGATAACTTGGACTCCAAAAAGCATAAAGCAAGCAATAGCTGGGCATTGAGTAACCAAACCAAACATATTCTATTCAAGCTAACATATCACGGACTAGTCAGTACTGTCATGCAATTCAGTAAGAACATAAAGCAGGCACACAAGGCATCTTCCTAGATCCTTATCCATAATCTAGCATGCAATAATAGTTATTAGACTTCTCCAAGTGGGAGACTATTGGATTAGGTGTCTAAGCCCATAATTAACTATAATTGGCATGTACTTGATTTGATTTATAGCATGGTCCTTTTTGGTTGCCTTCACTCATGCAACTTGATAGGATGAATAGTGGAGAGAGAGAGTGAGAGAGAGAGAGAGAGAGAGAGAAAGAGAGAGTAGGATTTATTATATGAATAATAAATTGGTACTCAAAATGATTTTATTAATATATTATAAGATTAATATATTATTTGGAAATCGTATTATTAATTAGCAATTAATCACAAATTAATTTGATATTAATTTTGGGATTAAAGGAACTGATTAATAATGGAGGGGTTGTTTTACAAATCAATGACAGTTGCAAAACTGGGCTGCTGGAATCCTTGGTATGAAGTGGAAGAAATCCTATAGGAAGGCCCTATAGATTTCTTCCAAGGGCTTCTAAAAGGAGTGTCCATGGGCTACTTTGTGTCTAAGAAATAGCAGCCACAACTATTTAAAGACACTTTTTCTTGGATTTTCGGCCAACCTTGTCTTTGGAAGAACCCTGGATGATTTCTAGAATCTCTCCTACTCATCCTTTGCATTGGGTGTTTGTGACTCAATTAGAGGTGCAACGCTTTGGGCACTAAGCTTTCAAGAGTCAAGGTGGTTCTTGTTATTACTACATAACAAATGAGGTAATGATAAAACCTTAATTATATATGAATTTTCGAATTGTATATGCTAGATCTAGGGTTATTGCTTTGGTGTTCATATTTGTATGTTTAATAGAGAAAAACATAGATCTAAAGCAATTAGGGTTGCATGATCACATAGGAATGTAGATGTGCTCATAACCCTACAGTCTACACAGTTGGAGGAGCTACTAGACAACAATTTTATTTCGTCTGAGTAGTTCTCCGTGAAGGGCACCAATTCTGTTTGTGAAGAAAAAGGACAGGTCATACAGGATGTGTATTGATTATCGGGAGTTGAGCAAGCTGATGGTGAATAACCGCTACCTGCTTCCGTGGATCAATAATTTATTTGATCAGCTGTATGGTGACTCTTGGTTTTCCAAGATCGATCTTCAGTCAGGGTATCATCAGATGAGGATTAGGGACGAGGATATTAAGAAGACAACCTTCAGAACCTGATATGGTCATTATGAGTTCATGGTGATGCCACTCAGTTTCACCAATGCTCCAGCAATGTTCATGGATCTCATGAACCGGGTGTGCAGACCGATGTTGAAGCGGTTCGTTATTGTTTTTTATTGATGACATCTGGTCTACTCTAAGACCAAGGATCAACATAAGCAGCACCTGATGGAGGTATTGGAAACCTTGAGGAGGGAGAAGCTTTTTTCCAAGTTCTCCAAGTGTGAGTTTTGGTTGCATGAGGTGTAGTTTTTGGGGCACATCAGCAATCAGGGAGGTATTTTGGTGGACCTGTCCATAACACTTTCTATGTATCTCAGTTGTGAAAATATGTAGCAGACGACTCAGTAGTGATCTCGCTGGATGATATCCAGGTGGAAGAGCATTTAAATTATGTGGAAAAGCCAATTGTGATTCTTGATCGAAAGACTAAGTCTCTACGTGTAACATCCCAAATTTCAAGACAAAAAATTTTATTTTTAATTTAAAGATTCATAAAACAGATTACTGAAAATGCTATCAATGTTATATCATATTATGAAAACCATAAGTCAACTATCTCAAAAACATATCATATGAAAATAATTTCAGAGTACAAATCCCAAGAATCTCATGTGTGGAAAATCGTGTGTGTAATGCGCTGTTATCGGGTCGGCTCCTTTCCCTTCGAAAAAGAAGGACCTGACACAAAACTTAAAACCATAAGCACAAAACTTAGTGATTTCACCCATTATACCACATACCATACAATAAACATTATGTCAGGCATATCTGGGTGCCCGCCCTACCATGTTAAGCATATCTGGGTGCTCAACCTACCCTTGTCAGTCATCCGGGGTGCCCGACCTTACCCTGTCAAGCATATCTGGGTGCTCGACCTACCCTACCAGGCATATCTGGGTACCCGACCTACCCTCCGGTTTATTTCAACCGGTTACGGGGACTATTTCACCCCCTACCGCTACCACATAATAACATAGCCTAACATACTATCAGGCATATCTGGGAGCCCGGCCGACCCTGTCGGTCCTTACAACCGATAACGAGGTCTATCCACCCCTACTACCACTATCACATAATAACATAACATACTAGCACATAACTCATAACAGATAGTGGCATATCGGACAATTATCACAAAGACAATAATCTCAACTATAATCAACTACTAGTGGGCCGACATTGGTGCCTTCGACCCACTTCTACTAGAAAGTAACTCGCCTCGATAACTAGGAAATAGCTGCAAAGGCTTCTGTTCTAAAATCGACCCCTCTCAAACTCCTATACATAAACATTCCCTTTAATTACCCTATATATACTCATAATCCCTTAAGGGTCAAGTTGGTCGAAGTCAAAGTCAAGGTCAAAGTCAGCATCTGGTCACAGTCAACATCTGGTTGACTCAACTCGCCGAGTTGGTCCATCAACTCGTCGAGTTCCATGATTAATAAAAACTTGAACCCACGATCAAACCCGTCGATTTCTTTCACAACTCGATGAGTTCCTCCTATCCATGGTATTGGGACTTTCTCTTTCTACTCGTCGATTCATCCTTAAACTCATCGAGTTTTCCCTTTTTACAGAGTCAGGACATTTTAACCCAACCCATCGAGTTCCTCCCTGGACTCGACGAGTTCTGCAGTCTGTTGAGTCATCTTAATTGACTAAGCTCCTATCCTTCAGATTTGGTCTCCACACTTCTTATATACACTGAAAAGGCCCTTTTAAGGGTACAGTTTCCAACTTTACCCGTCAATAGCTTCCTTTTATGGGTTTAGCTCAAACCCTAGTTCTTTAAAACATAGATCTTGGTCCAACAGCCATAATACTCCAACCGAAGCATGAAAGCTGAGACCTAGGCCCTAGACACCAAATGAACACATAAAGTCACAGACTTTCCATCCATGCATGGCCTTTTGGGTCTTAAAAGCTTGCATGGGGCTTCCATGGCCATAAAGTTTGCACCTTTATGCCATGGAACCCCTTCTAGACCCCAGATCTGAAAGGTTAATCACTTGGGACGTCCATTTCCAAGGACTAAGCTACTTGGACCAAAAACTCAACAAAAGTGGAGATGAAAAGATCTAACCACACAACGGACAAGTTAAGAGCTTTTTACCTCTATTGAACTAGAAATGGAGCTTCACTTCTGGATCTAGAAGTAATCTCCAACCCACTCTCCGACATCAGCTACATAAGAAGTCCTCGATATCTCTCCCTAGCTACCTCACGAATACCATTACATATTAATTAAGAACAGATAATTCTTCGAATGAGAGGTTCTGCCCTACAATGGTTGCACTCAGAAAAGAGTTATGCAATAGGACTAGACCTAACCTTCTGAAATTATTTATTCCTCATAATATGTAACTTAACGTATTCGTTCGTTAGCTAATTAAAGATAACTAGGACAACTAAAAGCACAAAGCAAGTAGCATTCGGGCATTGAATAACCAAACCAAACATATCCTATTCAGGCTATCATATCATGGACTAGTCAGTACTATCATGCAATTTAGTAAGCACATACAACAAGCACACAAGACATCTTTCTAGATCCTTAACCCTAATATAGCATGCAATAATAGTTATTAGACTTCTCCAAGTGGGATACTATTGGATTAGGTGTCTAAGCCCATAATTAACTATAATTGGCATGTACGTGATTTGATTTATAACATGGTCCTTTTTTATTGCCTTCACTCATGCAACTTGATAGGATGAATAGTGGAGAGAGAGAGAGAGAGAGAGAGTAGGATTTATTATATAATAATAAATTGGTACTCAAAATGATTTTATTAATATATTATAAGATTAATATATTATTTGGAAATCATATTATTAATTAGTAATTAATCAGAAATTAATTTGATATTAATCATGGGATTAAAGTAACTTATTAATAATGGAGGGAGTGTTTTGCAAATCATTGATAGTTACAAAATTGGGCTGTTGGACTCCTCGGTATGGAGTGGAGGAAATCCTATTGGAAGGCCCTATAGATTTCTTCCAAGGGCTTCTAAAAGGAGTGTCCATGGGCTACTTGGTGTCTAAGCAAAGTATTAGGGTTTTGCACCTGAAAACACTAGCACCTACAGCTATTTAAAGACCCTTTTGCTTGGATTTTCGGCCAACCTTGTCTTTGGAAAAACCCTGGCCGATTTATAGAATCTCTTCTACTCATCCTTTGCATTGGGTTTTTGTGACTCAATTAGAGGTGCAACACTTAGGGCACTAAGCTTTCAAGAGTCAAGGCGGTTCTTGTTATTACTACATAACAAGTGAGGTAATGAAAAACCCTTAATTTTAGATGAATTTCGAATTATATATGCTAGATCTAGGGTTATTGATTTGGTGTTCATATGTTTAATAGAGAAAAACTTAGATCCAAAGCAATTAGGGTTGCATGATCACATAGGAATGTAGATATGCTCATAACCCTACAGTCTATACAGCTAGAGGAGCTGCTAGACAGCGATTTTATTTCGTCTGAGCAGTTCTCCGTGGAGGGCGCCGATTTTGTTTATGAAGAAGAAGGACGGGTCATACATTATGTGTATTGATTATCGGGAGCTAAGCAAGCTGCCGGTGAAGAACCGTTACCCGCTTCCGTGGATCAACGATTTATTTGATCAGCTGCAGGGTGACTCTTGGTTTTCCAAGATCGATCTTCGGTTAGTGTATCATAAAATGAGGATTAGGGACGAGGATATTCAAAATACAACCTTCAGAACATGATATGGTCATTATGAGTTCATGGTTATGCCATTTGGTCTCACCAATGCTCCAACAACGTTCATGGATCTCATGAACCGGGTGTGCAGACTGATGTTGAATCGGTCTGTTATTGTTTTTTATATGACATCTGGTTTACTCTAAGACCAAGGATCAACATTAGCAGCACCTGAGGGAAGTATTGGAGACCTTGAGGAGGGAGAAGTTTTTTGCCAAGTTCTCCAAGTGTGAATTTTAGTTGCGTGAGGTGCAGTTTTTGGGCACATCATCAATCAGGGAGGTGTTTTGGTGGACCCGTTCAAAATTAAGGATGCAATGCGTTTGCGGGTACCAAAGAATTCATCAGTTATTTGGAGTTTCTTGGGTATTGCAGGCTATTATCAGAGGTATATCTAGGATTTATTAAAAATTATACTGCCTATGACTCGTTTGACCTAGAAGAATGTGCCTTTTTAGTAGGGTTCGGATCAGCAGTTGGGCTTTAAGACCTTGAGACAGAAATTATGCGAGGCCCCGATTCTTGCGTTGCCCAAGGGACTGGATGATTTCATGGTATATTGCGACGCTTCTATTTCAGGTTTGGGAGCTATCCTCGTGCAGAGGGGACATGTGATTGCATTATGCCTTGAGGCAGCTGAAGCCTCATGAGGCGAATTACCCCCCCCCCCCATAAGTTGGAATTAGTGGCGGTGGTGTTTGTCCTCAAGATCTGGAGACATTACTTGTATGGAGTCCGACGCATTATTTACACTTATTTTAAAAGTTTGAAGTATTTGATGGATAATCCGAACTTGAATATGAGGCAGAGAAGAAGGTTAGACATGGTGAAAGACTATGACTACGAGATTTTGTATCGTCCTGGGGAGGCCAATGTGGTGGCCGATGCTCTGAGCTCTAAGACGGCGGGTAATCCGATCCAAGATATTTGTTTGAGGATGACGGTTACCTGACTATTGATGGATATGATTAAGGAAGCTCGAGTAGAAGGATTGAAAAAGGAAAATTAGAAGACTGAGTGGATTACGGGTCAGATTATGTTGTTTGTCAGAGACAGCTGGGGATTATTGACTCAGTGTGGTAGGGTTTGGGTTCCGGCATTTGGTGGAGTGAGGCAAAAGATTATTTAGGAGGCACACAAGTCTAAGTTTTCAATTCATCTAGGGGCCACGTGTAACAGCCCGGATTCCTAGGTATTATTCATTTATATATTTTTGGTAAATTGTGAGGAGACTTGGCGAGTTGGAGCCTAGAGTCGCCGAGTATGATCGCGGATTTGGACGCGGGTTCGCGTCCGGACTCGGCGAGTCCACGCTGTTTAATGAAACCCTAATTTCCCGGCCTTGAGCCCTATTTAAAGGACCTTATACCCCTTCATTGTGGCTACCTTCGACCTTGAGAGCACCAGAGCAGCTGAGAGTCCTTGTGAGTGAGATAAGAGGCCATTATTCACCATTTTGTATGTATTTGCAAGAAAGGAAGAGGAAGGCCAAGCTAGGAGAGTTAGGGAGCTTGGATCTACTTCCATTTCGGCAGAGGAAGCTATTTGAGGTAACATTCAGAGCTTATTCTCGTGTTTTTCTTGATATGGTCAAATCTAGGGTTTCTTCATGCCTTGTTTGCCTTGTATTTGGAGTGTGAGAGGTCCCATGAGGAAATGGTACCTAGATCTGGACCTTAGTAGGTCCAGAGAGTCCCAAATGCTCTGCTTTATGCCTTTCCTTTTGAGTTGGGGGCTTAGGTTGCCATTTTAGATGTCATTTCACCAAAAGAAGCCTTGTAGGCGTTGCATGGTAGTCAAGATTGTGAGTTTACGTGATGAATGTGCTTGGGAGGGCTAGATCTATGAGTTGTTGGAGCGGATCTGACCTCAGGAGCGAGATTGAGCTGATGCATGGCATGGACTCGCCGAGTCCAAAGAACAGACTCAACGAGTAGCATGAAGATTGTCCTTAACCACTCAGCGAGTGGTCTTGCCGAGTTAAGGGGGTTGACTCAGTGAGTTAGGGAGAGTTGGAGAGGGTTGACAGATGGACTGAGTCGAGATGGAACTCGCCGAGTTGCTCTTGAGATTCGACGAGTTGAGTCGTGGTGGCCCCGCGATTCATGCCATGTGGAACTCGTCGAGTCAGGGAAGTACTCGACGTGTCAAAAGAGGATCCTAGGGAGTTAGTGAACACGTATAGACTCGCCGAGTCTGGTCAAAGTTGACCGTTGACCGTTGACCAGATTTGACCAGTGTTGACTTGATAGGGGTAGTCAACCTTAGTTGAGAAAGTGTTAATTAGAGATATATTGTGTTATAGGAGGATTATAGCTCGGAGGATCGAGCGCGAGTGATTTCCAGGATTTGCGAGTTATTGTGATACGCGAGGTGAGTCTTCTCACTATACTTTACCTTGAGTAGGTAATCAGAGTTATGTGATAGAGTATTTATATGCTATATGTATGTTATGTGTTGTACTGCATTATTTCTATGTGATTTATGTTGAGCATGTTTATAGAGTTGGAACCGGAAGGTTCCCAGAGTTAGAACCAGTGGGTTCACAGAGTAGGGTCTACGGACCCACAGAGTTATAGCCTCGAGTGGCTAATATGTGTTATGTGTGGTATTTTGGGGAACTCACTAAGCTTTGCGCTTACAGTGTTAGTGTTGTTTGTTTCAGGTACTAGTGATGACCGTGGGAAGGCGCCGGCTTGATCTGTACACACGCATGTGATTTTTATGATATGTGATGTTGGGATTTTTGTATGATATGGATTGGAGTTTTAAAACATTGATGTTTTTATGAAAATCAAATGAAAATGTTTTTATATTATGCGAAAAATTATTTTGAAATTTACGGTGTTACACCACGAAGATGTACCTATTGGGTTTTGAGCACCATAACACTTCCTAAGTGGACATGCAGCCCTAAATGCTTTGGATCTATGTTTTCTCTAGTTATACATTCATTTTCATTATTCCAAAGCATTGTCCTAACTAGCATACAAATTGTCAAATGAACAATACAACTAGTTAGACGACTTACCTCTTAGAAGGACTTGTAGTTCTTGACCTTTGAAAGCTTGAGCACCTCAAGTGTGATGCCTCTAATGGTTCACAAACACCAATATGAAAGAGGAGGCTTTAAGAGAATAATTTACTTGTCTCAAAAGAGTGTGTAGCTAGTTTTGGCTTATGGGGGTTCTATTTATAATGTGGCAAATATTAGGGTTACACTTTGTAAACTCTAATGCTCCATGACTTTTCACATTCTTATGCTCCATGGGTTTAACCTCCATGGACTATCCATGGATTATCTTATTGGTTTAGCCCAACTATATAATCATGGATCATTAGCCCACATTACAAGAATCATTGATTTACATAATCAATCCCCATATATTTAATTAGTCTCTTTTGACCACAAAATTAATTTTTGATCAATACCAATTAAATAATATTAATATATTATACTTGTAATATATTAATAAATCAAAAATAACCTTATTCTCAAAAATCCATCCTATTAAATTGCACTGGTGTAGGCAACCCAAAAGGACAATGCTACAATCGGGTCAAGTACATCCCAGTTACATTTATGGGCTTAGACACCAAATCCAACAGTCTCCCACTTGGATAAGTCGAATAACTATAATTGCCAATGTACCTCTAGGATCCGACTTAGCAATCATAAGCTTCCAAAAGTCGTTGTCGAACTCCGACCTAGTTAGTGACTCGTCCTTTAGATAAGGGATCATATAATACTCTATTCTGAAGATATCAGTTGGACAAATACATGGAACAATGTCATACTTATTGTCCAACAGTTTGTTTCTTGATTTCCGATTCGTCAGAGATAGAACATAACTGAAAACATCAATTTAGTTCTGATCGGGCCCAACACAAAAGGCATAACAAAATCATCGAGGGGCTCAAGATATCGCTTTTAATCCTCTTAGGATAAAAGGAACAGATAAACTTCGACATTATATGCTTGTACTAACTACTCATTAAATCATGCACAACGATACATTTTATAGAATCAAGTTACTGATGTCTTTTCGTATCATCAATGCATAACTAATTCATAGTCAACAACTCATATATCTAGGTTTCAAGACTTATATGATATTATCGTCTCATAATCACTCGTGATAAATTCCATGAAGTGACTCAAGTGACCGCGGGTCGATCCAATACTCAAATCTTATTTTAGAAGTACTCATGAATGGTGTAGCAAACCTGTTGCTATGCCCAACTCCTTAGAAAATCTACAAGACAAATCATGATAGTCTTCTTTCAAACTTACTTCCAAATTATGATCGACTATGGTTAGTTTGAATAATCTTATTATTCTGGAAGTCAAAACATGCAATGTGAAACATAAGAATAATATTAATCCTATATGGCCCCAAAACTTCTGAGCGTAAATAAAACATGTTTTATTTAATCACCGTATTGATTACTCATTATTCATTGTATAATGTTTCGAATAATCAACTTAATACTTGAATTAAAACAATAGTTATCCCATGCTCCAAGCATGAACACTATGTTTGTCTATGGTCCTTATTATGTGAAATAAATCAATTGTAACCATTTGCAATGACACTCATTTCACAATTCCAAATCCTTATCGTAAGTGTGAGAATACCAAGTCCTCGCCACTTACTGTAATTTGTTAGATTCTAACCTTATATGCAATGATCCTCTTGTAAGGACTACGCAAAAAAGTCACAGAGACTTGGCAACAGCCATTACAAAGTATTCCCATGGAGAGCAATTCCATGGAAACGAAGTCTCACATTCAAAGTACATTCCTTTGAACCTCCTTCTTGCATTAAGTTTTCTAATCTTACACAGATTTAAGGAATAACTTCCACTTATGGAAACATTTCCATATTCCTATTTTTGACTACCACTTCTAAACAAGAGTTTCCTCTTTTCAGAGTATGCCAACATGGCCCTTCCAAAATTTACACTATCCTTCCAACTATCCATAAGCAACCAATCTTTGCTAAACCTCAGATTGTTCTTGATACTTGCTTAACCATTTTAGTCATATCCAGTTCTGGTCCATTTTCCCTCTTAATGCCCTAGGCATTTGAAAATTCAGAATACATAAATATTATATAGAATTTCCCGTGTTAAAGCATTTCAACATGGTATTCATATAAATCCTTGACTAGATTTAATTAAAATCTCAATCTAAACTTTTAGAATTGAAATGAAGTATAAGTCCCTCTCCCTTAATTATAGCAAAACAACTTTTCAACCCTGCAACTTTGTGAATTGAAACTTTTGTTTTTCTATAATTAACATTTCTAACATGCAACACTTACAATAATAATTATGCTCCTACTAGCATAACAATTTTTTTGTTATTAGCATAACATTTATGCTCCCACTATATATGACATGTACTTAGAAATCAACTGGACTTCTATAAATCAATACTTATTGACTTTCTTAGAAAAGTTCAGATTTCTGATACGAGATGCTTCGAAAAGCCTTTATCTAAGCTCACACACTTTTTATTAGAAAGCTCATATGTGTGTCTAAACTATTTCAGAACTTATAGCAATAAGTTCCGAATGTTTAGACCTTTTTCCATTTCTTACAATTCGAACTATAAAGAGGGATGTCGTAATCATAATTGAATTTGAGAATGCAAATATCACAATTGCAATCTCCTTAAAATCTACTTAGTGAAAGCATTTCCTCACAATCATTTTCATGAATTGGAAAGAAACCTTATGACACTTAGATTTTTTGGTGTATGTGTTCCTATCCATGTGGATTTGTCATAACCATAATCATAAGATAAGGTTAGTGACAAAATCTACCTCTTATGGACTGAAGTTACTCAATATTAATTTCTTGCTACTTGGCAGCACAAGGGCCTACAATGTCTTCCAAGTTGGTTGAGCAGATCACCCTTAGTGATCAATGACTTTCACTGATCAAGGTGCTTTGCCTTATGCAAACAATTGAGAACTCATTGAACTCACATGCATAGTCAGCTTTAACTGAAATGGCACAAAAATAAGAATATGTCAACACAATAGGTTATAAACCTCAAGTTGTGTGCTAGTGATTAACAATAGGTTTACTCTTGATTAGTTCTTGAAACATATCAAGTTCTTTAAGACTCCCACTGACCTCTTGACATATAAGATTCTCTTGTTAAGATAAATTCTTGTCAAACAAATATTCAATAGTTAGTGTGGATTCTCATCAAGAGTAACACTTCAAACAATTGGTCTTAGTCGGTCTTTGTCCTAACGAAGACATCACAGCTTACCAATTTCAGATGTACAAGAAACATTTTACGCTACATTTGATGAGTGTTATAAACCTTCTTAATATCTGTCACTCAAGTTATAATCTTGGAGTGTGACTCTAAGACTTGATTTTGGAATGAGGTATGACTCACCTTAATTGATTTAACCATTACAACAATTTCCTGATTCCTCTTCTTAGCCATACAAATGTACTAAGGTGTCCTTAGAGGATCAATTGTGATACAGTTTTCTTAATCATTAAGGTGATCATAAAACACGATACTAAAGTACTCTCCCATCCTTTCAGATTGGCGAAACTTTTATCTTTCTGCCTAATTTGATTCTTCTTACTCGTCCTGCTGTACATTGAAACCTTTTCAACGATTCAGAAATATATTTAAACTTGTAAGCATAACCATATTTACTAAAATTTAGTAAATCATGACGAATAGTCTTATCGTTCTTTGTGGTGGACCTGGACCAGTGCACAACCAAGTGTACCTGATTCCCTTGTCCTTCACTTGACTCACATATACATGTGAATAAGGAATTAGTCTTAATTTCATACATCACACAATACAAGTTGCATAACTCCAAGTTTTTGTCCAATTGAAACTTGGGTGATGAGAATCTTATCTTATTTGGTAAATTTTGACAGTACCACAAACGGAAGAATCAAATCCATTTTCAACATTTCCAACAATAGAAACATACAAACATCAATTTTTTTTCACAAATATCATTGCAAGGAAATATAAAATAAGATAAAAAAAAATTTTATTTATTTATAAAAATGTAGAAAACTTTTCCTTACAATGCAATTACAAATGAAAACTATTGTATTACAAATTTCTAAGCAATCTTTCATAACTCTTAAGCAGCAGCTCCAAATATCCAATCATCGAACCATGCGATCGAAATCCGTCTCTTCACGATCAGACTCAGGTTGCTCTTCTTTTAAGCTTCCTCTGATCCTACAAAACATCAAAATGTAATGTTATCACATCATGTATTAAGAATCTACAAATAAGAACTTAACAGAGTTAGATAGTGAACTTTACCTAAAGCAGAGTCAACACTTTTGACTTTACCATCTCTTAGATCTCTCAGGTAGTCAGGGCAGCTTCATTTCCAATGTCCCTTCAAATGGCAGTAGAAGTAAATGGTTTCTTTTGCATTGACACATGAGACAATACAAGAACTGGCCTTTCTCTTATGATCAAATCTTTTAACCATGGCCAATCCCTTTCCTTTAGCAAAAGGAATCATTTTCGGGATGTACATGTCATTTCCCATGTCAGCTTGGGAGGTAGATCTTCCAATCAAATTTGCTTGACCATTGCGCCAAATCATTGCTGTTTCAGCAACTATTAGCAAATAGGTAAGATCAATAAGCGTCATGTCGTGATCTGTCACATAGTAGTCTTTAACGAAATCACTATAGGACTTAGGAAGCGACTGAAGAACCAAGTCAATAGCCAACTTCCTTGGGGAACATAACACCCAACATTCCCAGCCTGTCAATATGCAGCTTCATGTCCAAGACATGATCACATACAAACTTTCCATCTTCATGGTTTCTTGCCAATAGGGCTTGAGTGACCTTGAACTTTTCAATTCTTTGAACTTGTGGGTTAGGGAGAATAATTAGAGGAGGTGGAGGAAGTGAAGTATCATATTGTGGAATATCATCTTCATGTGGAAGGCTTTTTTCAATAGATACGGGAAGACCATAGTTGTCTGAACTAGACATCTACAAGGGAGAAATTCAAGTTAGTTGATTTAAGTCCTTAATATAACACCCAAAACGAAATATTATGGCTAGGACCCAACACAATATTCTACAATTGCGAAAATGGATGTCGTAATCCAATTGTAAAATATTTGAAGGTAGGTAAATGATAATTTACCAATTCCCACCACGAAAAACGAAATAGATTATTAAGTTTTAATTGGATTGAAATTCCTAGATCCTTTGATATTCATTGAACTTTTCAATGGCATGTTTAAATCTCGCTTGTGCCCTTCAAGTTTGTGATTGGGATGCTGATGATCACAAACAAGGTGTGAATAACCATGTAAATTAGCTTGGTACACCCAATGTTACAAATCACCTAATTAATGTTCCGGTTAACCACCCACGCTCCATTGATCTATGATTAACATCAAGTTACCCTTTTCCATACATTGTCAGTCTCAGATTAGTGTGCCAGTTAACCACACACGCTCCACTAACGACTTAAAAAGACTGCAAAGTGTAATTTCATGGATAGCACCATTTTTACATTTTTCCTAAAGTAACCAAGATTTAGGAATTTAATAAAGTAACTAAGTGTAATTTCATGGATTAGCACCATTTTCACCGTTTTCTAATTTTCACATTTTTCTGGGCTAGTCAATTTAGAGATAATAGGGGTCGAAAATGACTTTTCGCCAAAAGATTATTTAGAATAAATAATCTTAACCAAGTTGTAGTATATGTCACTAGGTTTCCGTACATATAAAGAACACCGAAATACGAGTTATAACGAAGATGTTATGACCCATCGAAGTTTCGCGACGAAACCGGCACGACACCGGGAAGCGTAAATAGTGAATTTACGATAAAGCAACTTTTAGCCTTAGCGATCTAAACGAAAGTCGTAGAATACGTTAAACCGAGAGCGTCCATAAAATGAACGCCCAAATCTGACTTAGTATGAGGAAGTTATGATTTTTCGAAGTTTCGGCTTAGCAGTGTACAGTCCGAAATCCGAATATTAGATCGAGCAGTTTTTAGCCGACACAACCTAAACAACAATCGAAGATCTCGTTAAGGGTAGCGTAACGATAAAAAGCTAGACGAAAACGGACGTCGGACGAAGAAGTTATGAATTTTTAACGGACCAAACCTGTCCCGGCCTGTTAATAATATAACTTTTAGAATAAAGTCAAAATTAGCCGACGAAGTCTAAATGAAAGTTGTATAGTACGTTCCCGCCTTTGCATGGATATAAAGAACGTCGAAAACGGAGCTCGTATGCAAAAGATACGAATTTTTAAAGTTTAGACTCGAATTTGCGAAGCCTGTTGCTCGATCGATGGCGTGGCACAATCTGGACCCTCCATTGTTGACTCAGTACCCACCTCAGATATGTGATGCGTCGCCCCTCGCTACACCCAGCGTCCGAGCTCGGAACGCGCGGCGTACTGTTGTCTTCTGCGAACCGAATTAAGCCACGTCTCCCCCACCAAAGCTTCGACATATGGTGGTCTTATCCGAGGAACGCGCAGCGTGCCACCTTCGGTACGCCCAGTGTAGACCGAAGGCTCGCCCTATAAAAGGCAGCGAAGGCTGCCGACTTTCTTGCACATTTCCACCTTCTTTCTCTCACTAGTTTCTCTCTTTAAGGCTCCAACCCCCCCCCCCCTAAACCCTAGATAAAACCCCTAGCACCCGAGGGAAGCCCCGAGGCTCCCGGAGTCTCGAGAAAAAGGGTCATTCATTTTCGGAAACGTTGCTCCAAGCAATGCCCGGTTTTCGATAAAACCCACTATACGTGAGCTACACCTACGCTATTTTTAATATAGCTTCTAATTAATTATTGTAACATTATTAGGACCTTAAAATAATTATTTGGGCTATTATTATGAGTTATATAGTGTTGTTTAACGCTTATATAATAATAATAATAATAACATCTAGACTATTAAATTAGTCTCGGTAAATACTAAACTAAACCCTAGGTTTTGTCGAGGAAAATTGTTTTAAGAGTTACGAAGTACTGTCCGAGGACCGCGTCACCACCGTATCAGGTGAGTGCATAGTTACTTTCATCTTACATATAGATTTGATGTATTTTATTTAAACTACGTGCTATGTGTGCATATTATCTGAATACTTGCTTTCTATGCTGGATGAACGTTTTTATACATGTTTTAAATGATTTAAACTGTATACGTATTTTATATATACAAATATGTTGGGTATGACATGGGTAGATGAACGATGAGAGATAAAAGATGATGTGAGTAAACATAGACAGCTATAGACTTAGTGCCTAATAAATAACATCGACAACTATGGACTTTGTGCCTATTGGACACACACTAGTAGCTATGGACTTAGTACCTGTTAGGAATTGGTAGCTATGGACTTAGTACCTACTAGATAAACACGGGTAGCTATGGACTTGGTACTTGTTAGGAATTTGTAGCTATGGACTTAGTACCTATTAGATAAACACTGGTAGCTATGGATTTAGTACCCGATGAATAAACTATAGCAGCTATGGAATTAGTGCTTTACGAACGAGCATTGGCAGTTATGGATTTAGTGCCAGTTCTATAACCCTGGAAGCAGGGGACTTCGGAATAAACGAATGCAGGATAAATGACTCTTAGAATAGATCCTTAAGAGTAAAGAAGATAATGGGGATGAGTAATTGGGTTGATTGCTTGATTGTTTAAACATAATAATTATATTATTGTGGGTTGAAAACCCTATGTACTCATCAGGTTTCCCAACCTGACCCACTCAGTTTATTTATATCACAGGTGTCGATATGAAGGCACATTACACTAAGAGATTGAGGAGATATAAATCACTAGTGATAATGAATGTAAGTTCTGTTTATGCTTATGTTTCTGTATTGACAATGACATCCCAAATGTTTTAAAATGAACAAAAATACTTTTCTTCGGAAATGCTTTGATAACGTATTTATCATGTTTTACTGGGAACAAATTCTGCAACCTTTTTATTAAAAGAGATACTCTAATTTTTATAAAGCATAAACAAAATCGGTCTTTTCTAGCCGTGAAAATAGGGATGTCACACGGATCATTAGCCCACATTACAAGAATCATTGATTTACATAATCAATTCTCATATATTTAATTAGTCTCTCTTGACCACAAAATTAATTCTTGATCAATACTAATTAAATAATATTAATATATTTTACTTGTAATATATTAATAAATCATAAATAACGTTATTCTCAAAAATCCCTCCTATCAAATTGCACTGGTGAAGGCAACCCAAAAGCACCATGCTACATTCGGGTCAAGTACATCCCAGTTATAGTTATGGGCTTAGACACGAAATCCAACAGTACTGAGACCTGAGGTTGAGATATTGGTGACCCTGCATGAAAACGGAAGTTGCTTGATTTGTTTAGCGGTGTTTAACCTATAAGAAGGTCAAATCCGAGCATTAGAGGCCTCACAACAAGGTCAAACTATTACCCATTCCTATATGGAAATGGAAGGAGATCACCATGGATTTTATCATGAAATTACTAGGACGGCACGAGTTGTTGATTCTAATTGGGTTATCAAGAAGCAGTCCAATCATACACAAGAGCACACAGTCACCCACAGTGGCGGTTGGTGGCGGCTGCATGGCGGCGTGAGGTGGCAGCCATCACCACACGGTGGTGGTGATGGGTTTTTCCAGCCAAAAATATGATTACACAACCTAATATCTCAAATAGACACACACCCAATATAACAGACACACACAACCACTACCACACGGAGTTTGGTGGTGGCAGAACAGAAATCAAGGCGGCAGCCACCATGGTCGGTAGCCATGGTGGTCTTCTCGGGGTTTTTCAGGCCAACGAGCCCACCCACTACGAACAACACACCGCAGACGACAATTGTAGCAGCAGAAAAAGGGACCTTCGCTCTTGGTCCTCACCGTCGTCGGCCATGAGAGTGACGGAGCACCGGTTAACAGCTCACATTGGCGGCAAAGCATCGGTGGCTAACAGCAGTCGACGGGCGTCCCGTAGTTGATCGGAAGAATAAGTGAGACGAATGGTGGCGGCTGGAGTCACGCATGGAGGCTGAAGGGTTGATTTATTAGGTTTAGGGTTAAGGTGTTCTAACGGGAGGGAATGGAGGCACCGAGTTTAATTCCCACTCCATTTAAACTTATACGCATTTTACATATTTGGCCCCTCCCCATGAAATCTTTTTCAAATGAAGGCTACAATTTACAAAACAACCCTCAACATCCAAATTTCATAAAAATTCAGGTCTGGTATTTACCAAACACATCCTAACTTCTAAAATCATTTTCAAATTAAGTCCATAATTTACCAAACAGCCCTCAAACTTCAAAATTCTTTACAAACTAATCCAAAAATTACATTTTAAGTTTTAACCCCCAAACTCTCTATTATGGCTTGGCTTTTAACCCCCGAAGACCAACACCCTGCTAAGATATTGTTGATTTAGGGCTACTATTCATTCATTAATTTGTTTATTTATTTTCTTAATAAACGAGGTGTTACACTTCCAATATTTATGTCTTCGCATCCAAACATTACACCTATTGAGATAGTCGATCCACTTCCTTGTCCATGCTCATCGCTTGATCCTAAATGACGGACTTCTCCCAAGCTAACATGGTATGGCGCCCATTAAATTTGTGTCTTTCCTCTTCAGAGAGCCAAAGCTTCTCTGCAAGTTTGTCACATTCAGTCTGGACCACTACCGACTCCGCCAAGTCATATCCAATATAATGAAGACGATCGGCTGCATCCACCAAGTTACGAGCAACTTGATCCGTAGTGTTCTGAAGATCGCTTTCCATATGGAAGTAAGAAAGGAGGTTCAGTGGTTCTTAGGTGGCCGAAGGAAATGCATGACGACACCACTCATGGGCACTGGCCTATAGGGGTACAAACGAGCCGAGCCGAGTCTGAGCCTGGCCAGGCTCGACTCAGGCTCGTTTAAGGTATACGAGGCTCGAGCTTGAGCTCGGCTCGATTCAAACTTTCTTATACTGAGCTCGGCTCAAGCTCGTAAAGAATTATATAAACGAAAACCCCTAATTTTAACCCCCAAACTCTCTATTATGGCTTTTAACCCCAGAAGACCAACACCCTGCTAAGATGTAGTTGATTTAGGGGTACTATTCGTTCATTAATTTGTTTATTTATTTTCTTCATAAACGAGGTGTTACACTTCCAATGTTTTCGTCTTCGCATCCAAACATTACACTTATTGAGATAGGCAATCCACTTCCTTGTCCATGCTCATCGCTTGATCCTAAATGACGGACTTCTCCCCAGCTAACACGGTATAGCGTCCGTTAAATTTGCGTCTTTCCTCTTCAAAGAGCCAAACCTTCTCTGCAAGTTTGTCACGTTCAGTCTTGACCATTACCGACTCCGCCAAGTCATATCCAATATAATGAAGATGATCAGCTGCATCCACCAAGTAACGAGCAACCTGATCCGTAGTGTACTGAAGATCGCTTTCCATGTGGAAGTAAGAAAGGAGGTTCAGTGGTTCTTAGGTGGCCGAAGGAAATGCATGACGACACCACTCATGGGCACTGGCCTATAGGGGTACAAACGAGCCGAGCCGAGTCTGAGCCTGGCCAGGCTCGACTCAGGCTCGTTTAAGGTATACGAGGCTCGAGCTTGAGCTCGGCTCGATTCAAACTTTCTTTTACTGAGCTCGGCTCAAGCTCGTAAAGAATTATATAAACGAAAACCCCTAATTTTAACCCCCAAACTCTCTATTATGGCTTTTAACCCCAGAAGACCAACACCCTGCTAAGATGTAGTTGATTTAGGGCTACTATTCGTTCATTAATTTGTTTATTTATTTTCTTCATAAACGAGGTGTTACACTTCCAATGTTTTCGTCTTCGCATCCAAACATTACACCTATTGAGATAGGCAATCCACTTCCTTGTCCATGCTCATCGCTTGATCCTAAATGACGGACTTCTCCCCAGCTAACACGGTATAGCGTCCGTTAAATTTGCGTCTTTCCTCTTCAAAGAGCCAAACCTTCTCTGCAAGTTTGTCACGTTCAGTCTTGACCACTACCGACTCCGCCAAGTCATATCCAATATAATGAAGACGATCAGCTGCATCCACCAAGTAACGAGCAACCTGATCCGTAGTGTACTGAAGATCGCTTTCCATATGGAAGTAAGAAAGGAGGTTCAGTGGTTCTTAGGTGGCCGAAGGAAATGCATGACGACACCACTCATGGGCACTGGCCTATAGGGGTACAAACGAGCCGAGGCCGAGCCTGGCCAGGCTCGGCTCAGGCTCGTTTAAGTTATACGAGGCTCGAGCTCGAGCTCGGCTTGATTCAAACTTTCTTTTACTGAGCTCGGCTCGAGCTCGTAAAGAATTATATAAGCTCGGATCGGGCTCGATCTCGACTCGTTTTTCGTTTGATGTGCCTAAATAATCTTAAGCTCGGCTCAAGCTCGTTAAGAAGCTCGTTTACTAATAACCAAAATCCATAATTTCCCAAATATGTTTTCATTTTAATTTATGAAAATAATAAGAAATTATATTATATAAAGGCTCGTTTAGACTCGCGAGCCTAATCGACCTTAGTGACATGGGCTAGAGATCGAGATCGTTTAATAAACGAGCTTAGTGTTAAGCTCGAGCTCGGCTCAGGCTCATTTAAAACCGGTTCAAGTCGAGCTTTTAACGAGCCGATCCCGAGTTGCTCGCGAGTAGCTTGACTCATTAGCACCCTTACTGGCCAATTCCATCAATAGGGACCCGTAGGTGAGGTTCCACTCAAATGCCAGAAAAAATGTCTCCCTTAATGGGTGACAAACTAGAACCTAAACTTACGTCTCTTGCTCCTCCTTCTGACTGATAGGGCGGTTCAGTTTCCCTATGCTTCTCTCCCTCCAATGGTTGAGGAATGTCGTAATCGGCAATATCAGTCACCAAGAGGGATTCCAAAAGAAAAGAATTGATATTGCATCTCTTGCACAGGCATTTACAAATAGTATTGGCACCCACACCTTCTGCAAGCGTAGAATCCAGTGACCATATCCACCTCTTGAGGGCAATCTGCCCACCACCGACGGACGACCTGTTGGTCGTAGGGCCCCCAGAAAAGCGATGTAGTAAACCAGAGTCCACAGGAGTGACAGAATCCTCCCCCGTTGTAGGGGATGGGATGATGGACACGGCTACATGAGTAGTGCTGGAAGGAGGCGGAAGAGTTTCCACCAAGGGGACTTCTAGATACTGAACACCCTTAACTTCCTACACAACACTCTCTCGAGGGACAAAACCCTATCAAAACCTACAAATGAAAAAACAATCATTAAATTACCAACCTCCTCCCCCAATCGAAGCTTCTAAAAGTGAAGGGGAGTAGGGAAATGGAACTTACTGTCTTTCTCTATGAAAAATTGAGGCATCATTCCTCAGGCTTGCCAAGTAGGACTCATTCCTACCACCGCCAGGATGCAGTCCTGCCAATCTTCCCTCTTGAAGCGAATCCTATTCAATGCTTGAGCCAAAGAAAAACTGGTTCCCAACAACTGAGGTGCCTGATCTGAAGTGATAGGCACGCAGGGATAGCCAAGGCCAATGAAGTCACTGTTGACCCACAACCAACGGTCCTGCCAGTTCTTTTGAGGTGCCTTATGACTAACAATAAACGTGAGTATTACGATACTGAGAGAAAGTATGAACGCCAGATTGGGCGGACGAATAGGCAAAAGACTGGAAGGCCCGAAGTTGAGGAAGCACACCCAAGGCTCGACAAGCCAACTTGAACCCAATGATCTTGTTAACAACATTAGGTGTAAGGTTGTGAAAAGAAAAACCTTACTCTCGTATGACTTCATCAAAGAATCTGATATCGAAAGACTAAATCCCGTCTCTAAGATGGACACAGGGACACCGACCTTCCCTGCCGATGACTGATAAATTATAGCCCCTCCTATGGAAACTGCTCTTCGTGTTTAGGTATAAACCCAAATCAGAACTAAAGGGATTCGAACTCTTACGGTTTTGGGTCACTTTTAGATCTGACGAAGGCCATTTCGAACTTAGAACAGAAAACGGTAGGGGAAGATAGGCGAAGTGGGAGAATCGAATAGTTTCACAGTAAAAATTGTCTGCACAAAATGGCCCTGTCACCTCAGCAGATGTCAGAAGCATCTCCACCAAACACATGTCCAAATCAAGGCTAGAACAATTTGGCTATGTCACCCCAACACAAAGATTTACTAGCCTAGGGGACTTGTTAACCTATCCGACTAGGAATAAGTCAAAGATAACAAGACCGTTACCTAAGAACGACCTAGTTAATGGTCGTTACTCGAAGAGTATTAGGCTTAGGCCTCGCCTTTGTGGCCTCGCTCTTATGTCTCGACACTCAAGCGCTAAAGCCAGCTCAAAAAAATGAAGCTTCAATCTACAGCAAGACAAAATATTATCAGACGCCAACCAGTCAACAAGTGTAGCGCTCAACATGCTTTCCTATGGTATCTTTGTTGGATTAATATCTAAGTCCATAACTATAATTGGTAAGACTTGACCCGACCCGGCATGGTCCATTTGGGTTGCATACCATCATGCACTTGGATATACTATAATGAGAGAAATAATACACTTATGGTTATTAATATATTATAAGTTCTAGTATATTAATAATAAGAATAATAAGATTATTCAATTAGTATTGATCAAGAATTAATCTAGGATTAATTAAGTTATCAAAAGAAGACTAATTAAATATATGGGTTGATTGTGTAAATCATCCATACTTGTATAGTGGGCTAATGCTCCATGGATAATCAAGTTGGGCTAAAACCCATAGGATGGTCCATGGATGCTCCATGGTGTATTTGTACCCATGGATCATGGAAATGAAAGGCCATGCCAATTAGGGTTTACATGGTGTAACCCTAACTATATAAGCATCTTATTCTTGACCAAATCGGCCACTAGTGTGAGTAATGAAGGGCTAGCCGATTTCATAAGTTGTAGAATTCTCTCAAGTTATTCTAAGTGTTTTGGTGATTGTGATTCCATTAGAGGTGTCACACTTGGGGCACTAGGCACTCAAGCTTCATGAAGACTTTCTACATCAAAGAGGTATGTATTCTATCTTGTTACACTCATTGTGTTTTGTATGCTAGATTAGGATAATACCTTGGAAGTTTTTATTTGCATGTATAATAGAGAAAACATAGATCCAAGGTATTTAGGGTTGCATGTACACTTAGGAGTGTTAGAATGCTCAAAAACCCAACAGTGGTATCAGAGCCTAGGCTTGCTTTCTCTTATACTTGATGCAAATTGCTGAAAAATGCTGAAAAACTTAATTTTCTGGCTTTCTAGGCACTGGACTCGCCGAGTCCACTGATGAACTCGCCGAGTCCATGAGTAAAATCATCCTACTCGCCGAGTAGGTTCATGCACTCGCCGAGTAGGAGCCCCAGACATCATATATTCGACGTTTTTGGCTAGAAATGGACTAGGAACATTACCCTAAGTTGTTTTTGAACTTATAAACTTGTTTTTTTTGATGTGGTAATGTTCATGCTAATCCATTTTCAAAGATAATTGTCAATAGATTCATTTTTTGTATTAGTTTAAGGTTTAGACTAATTACATGAAAAAGTTTTATTTGAATTATCTTGTACTTATAAGTTGCTTAGATTAATAGAAAAGTTAATTGAAATAGTTGTTTTCAATCCATTTTAATCTAAGGGTTGAGTATAAAATGTGTTTGTGTAACTTGTCCTCAAGTTACATGAAGAGTCACATTAAAGACTCATAAAATTCATAAAAGATGGCAATGGTTATAAAATGAAGAGTCTTGTGTCATTGAATAATTTTTATGACTCCATAACTTGTCCTCAAGTTATGGAAGTTCAAGAGTCACTTCATTAAAGAAAAATATGTAACCATAATTAAATCCATAAGTTATAAAATAAAGAAAAAGTTAGTTCTTTTATTAGTTTAAAGTCTTCCATAACTTGTCCTCAAGTTATGGAACTTGAAGAGTTTTTGGATTAAAACTACTTTAAACACATAAGTTATGGAATTAATTAGTTTTGAATAGTTTCAAAACTTGCCCTCAAGTTTTGGAATTTGAAAAGTGTTCCTTATGAATACTTTAATTCCAAGTTAGCCCTTAGAATTTTAAAAGTTAAAATTCAACCCTTATACTTTATAATATTATAAGTTAATAATATATATATGTATAAGAGTAAAGTCAGTCTTACCGCTAGTACGCCTCATTCACGAAGCCGGTCTATAAGGTGGGTATAAGGTTGTTGCCTATAAAATGGCAACTTAATGGGTGTCCACTCTCACCCACCGCTTGCTTGACTGGTGGAGGGTCGTTAGCCGAACGGGTTTGACAAGACTAGAATTCTCCCTTCATTAAAAGTATTAATGATAATACTAAGTAACTAAACTCTTAATAATACCCAATCTTAGTTACTTAGGAAAAATGTGAATAAGGTGCTAATCCATGAAATTACACTTTACACTTTGTCTAAGTCGTTAGTGGAGCGTGTGTGGTTAACCGGCACACTAACTTGGACTTAACAAGGGAGGTAAAGGGTGACTTAATATTTATCATAGTATCGATGGAGCGTGTGTGGTTAACCGGCACATCGATTGAGGGGTAATTTATTAAGGGTACCAAGTGGTTTGCATGGTTACTTCACACCTTGTTTTGTGATCCTCGGCATCCCAGTCACAAAACCTGAAGGGCATACTCGAGATTGAAACATGCCATTGAACAGTTCAATGAATCTCAAAGATCTAGGAGTTTCAAAACCAATTAAAACCTAATAATACATTTCGTTTATCTTGGTGGAAATTGGTGAATCGTCATTCACCTACCTTCAAATATTTTATAGCTTGGATTACGGCATACCTCTTCTAAGTTATAAAATAGTTTGTTGGGTCCTAGCCTTAATATTTCATATTGGGTGTCATATTAAGGACTTTAAATCAACTATCTTGAATATCTCCCAAAAGATGTCTAGTTTAGACACCTATGATCTTCCCAAATCTCTTGAAACAAGGTTTCCTAATGAAGATGATGTCCCATGGATATCATACCTTTTTCTCCTCCTCCATCAATTCTCCCTAACCCACAAGTTCTTGAAAAGTTTAAGGTCACTCAAGCCCTATTGGCAAGGTCTAGGTGTGATCACATCTTGGAGATGTAGTCACATATTGACAAGCCGGGAGAGTTGGGTGTCAAAGTCTTGAGAAAGTTGGTGGTTCAATCACTTTCTAAGTCACATAGTGAGTTCCTTTGGGACACCTATGAAACAGACTATGACAAGACCCTTAATGATCTTATCTATTTGCTAAGATCAACTTCCTAAAACTTTATGGACATTGACAATGATGACATTGGATATCTAGTAAAGCTCTCTCTTCCCGATGGAAAGGGATCGGCCATAGTTAACTCGGTTGACCAAATGGTAAAGAGAAAAGCTAAGTCTGTGATAGTCTCGTGTACCATTATCAAAGGGTCCATATGTTTGTATTGCCAAAGAAAGGGGCATTGGTTGCGAAGCTGCCAAAATTTACCTAAGGATGTTAAAGTCAATAAGTTTGACTCTACTTCAGGTAAAGTCCACTATCTAACTCTGTTAAGTTTCTATTCTGAGATTCTTGATACATGATGTGACTGGGTCACGTGGTGATGTTTTAAGAATCAAAGAAAAGTGAAGAAACTTAAAGAAAGAATATGCTAAATCTGATGGCATAGATGGATTTCTATTGCATAGTTTGAAGATCGGATTCTTGAGCTACTTCTTTGGAGTTATGAGATATTGCTTAGGAATAGGTAACAACAAGTTTTCATATGGATTGTAAGGATAAGTTTTCCGCAAAGTTTAAAATAAAAGAAAATTTTTTATTTTATTTATTTTAAATATCCTTACAATGGCATTTGAGGAAAAATTGTTGCTTATATGATTCCATTAATAGCAAGAGTGGAAATATGAAATTGATTCTTTCATTTGTGGTAATGTCAAAATTTACCAAATAAGGAAAGATTCTCATCACCCAAGTTTCAATTGGACCGGAACTTGGAATCATGCAAGTTGTATAGCATGATGAATGAGAACTTTCAAGTATTGGAAAATTAAGACTAATTACTTGTTCACATGGATGTGTGAGTCAAGTGAAGGTCTAAGGGATCGAGTACACATTCTTGTGCACTGGTCAAGTCCACCACAACAGATTGGTAAGACTGTTCGTCATAGTTTACTAAAGCTCAGTAAATATGATTATACTTACATGCTTAAGTGTAACTCTGAGACATTGAAAAAAAAGGTTCCAATGTAAGGCAGAGCGAATAAGAAGAATCAAATTAGGCAGAAGGATAAAAGTTTCTCAAATCTGAAAAGATGGGAGAGTACTTTAGTATCAGTTTTGTGATCATCTTAATGATTAAGAAACCATATCACAATTAGTTCTCTAAGGAAATCTTAGTGCATTCTTATGACTAAGAAGAGGGATCTTGAATTGTTGAAATGGTTAAATCAAGAAGATGAGTCATACTTCGTTCCAATACAAGTCTTAGAGTCATACTCCAAGATTGTAACTTGAGTGACATGTCTTAAAGAAGGTTTAAAACACTTGTCAAATGTAAGAGTAAAAGTTTTCTACTCTTGTACATTTGAAATTGGTAAGTTGTGATGTTTTGGATAAAACAAAGACCAACTTAGGCCAATTGTGTGAAGTGTTTGTCTTGATTAGAATACACACTATCTCTTGGGTATTTTACAAGGGAGTCTTATAGGTCAAGAGGACAGTGGGAGTCTTAAAGGTCTTGAAAGTCTCAAGAACTAATCAAGAATAAAACCTGAAGTTCTTCTCTAGCACACAACTTGAGGTTTATA
The DNA here is from genome assembly GCF_051521515.1 of Lactuca serriola. Lineage (NCBI taxonomy): Eukaryota > Viridiplantae > Streptophyta > Magnoliopsida > Asterales > Asteraceae > Lactuca > Lactuca serriola. The sequence goes on along the minus strand of NC_136410.1, from coordinate 82,416,560 downwards.
ACCTATCGTGTTGACATATCTGTGCCCATTCCAGTTAAAGTTGTCTTTGCATATGAGTCCTTAGAGTTCTCAATTTGTTGCACAACAACTTGGAAGCAATGGCAGGCCCTTGAGCTGCTAGGTGGCAAGAAATTAAGATTGAGTTCAGTCCATATGAGTTTGGATTTGTCATTATCTTTGTCTTGTGATTATGGTTTTGACAAATTCATATGGGTAGGAACTCATACACCATATAAATCTAAGTGTCATAAGGTTTCCCTCCGATTTATGAAAATTATGGTGAGGAAACACTTTCACTAAGTAGATTTTAGCCTAGATAGCAATTGTGATATTTGCATTCTCAAAGTCGTTAGTGGAGCGTGTGTGGTTAACCGGCACACTAACCTGGACTTGTGAGAAGTGGCAAAAAGGTCTAACCATTATGATTACGGCATCCCTCTTCATAATTGTTTAGACACACAAGTGTGCTATCTAAGGAAGGTGTATGATTTTGATAAAGTTTTATCAAAACAATCTAGTATCAGAAATCTGAACTTTGGTGAGAAAGTCAGCTGATTTCTGAGTACATGTCAAAGCTAGTGGGAGCATAAGTGTTATGCTAATAATCATCATGTTAGTGGGAGCATGATAATTATGATAAGTATTGCAAGTTAGCAATGTTAATTATAGAAAACTAAAGTTTCAATTGGGAAAAAGTTGTTTTGCTATAATTAAGGGAGAGGAAATTATACTTCATCTCAAATCTATAAGCTTAGATTGTGAGGTTTTAATCATTTAGTCAAGGATATATATGAATTTCATGTTGGAATGGCTCAACATAAGGAAATTCTGTATATGGGTCCATTATTTGCGTTCTAAAATTTGATTATGATTACGGCATCCCTTTTCATAATCTGAATTATGAGAACTTGGCAAATTGAAATGGAAATGTTATAGCAAAAGACTGGTTTAGTCTTTATGTGAGACATCATGAATCGATTCCCATATTCTTCGGATATAGGATCGATTACATGTGCTATATTCATCCTTTCTAAAATTTTCCAAATGCCTGGGGCATTAAGAAGGGAAAAGGTTTAGAACTGGATATGACTAAAAGGATTAAACAATTGTCGAGGACAATCTAAGGTTTACCAAAAATTGGTTGCTCAAGGACAGTTGGAAGTATAGTGATAATTCTGGAAGGACCATATTGACATAATCTGTAAGGAGGCAACTCTTGTTCAGAAGTGATAGTCAAAATGGAATCTGGAAATGTTTCAAAGTTAGAATTTTCAATCTGTTTAAGATTAGGAAACTTAATGCAAGAAGGATGTTTCCAACGAGCTGATCTCCTTCTGACTTTGTGCATAATCATTACAAGAGGTTCAATGCATATAAGTTTAGAATTTGACAGATTTCAGTAAATGGCATGAATTTGGAATTCTTGCATTTGCAGTAAGGATTTGGGAGTGTGAAAAGAGAATCATTGAAGTTATGTTCAATTGATCTAGTTCACAAAGTAAAGATCATAGACAAACATAGTATGCATACTTCGTGTGTGGCATGACTAGTGTTTAGGAAAAAAAACATAGTGTACATGCTTGGAGCATGGGACAACTATTGTTTTAAATTCAAGAATAAAGTTGATAGCTGAAACGGTATACAATGAATAATGTGTAATCATATATGTTCATAGGTTTTGATACCATATTGGATTCAATTATTATTGTGTTTCATTTTGCATGTTTTGACTTCCCGAATAAACTGGGTTATTCTTCCGGAATGACTAAGTTATTCAAACCATCCACAGTCGGTCATATGTTGGAAGTAGATATGAATTAAGACTGTCATGGGTTGGCTTGTAGAGGTTAAAGGTGTTAGACAAAGGGCTACAACACTCATGAGTGCTCATAAGTTCTGAGTATTGGATTCAACCCGCGCTCATTGAAATCACTTCATGGATTTTATCACGAGTGATCATGAGACGATAATATCTTATGTTCTTCAAACCTAGAGATATGAGTTGTTACTATGAGTTGATAGTACATTGATTGCACGAAATCGCATTTGGTAACTCGGTGCTATAAAACGTGCCTTTGTGTATGATTCAACAAGTAGTAGAACAAGCCATATGAGTCGAAGTTTATCCGTTCCTTTTACCTTCGGGATAAAAGCGATATCTGTGGGCCCCTCGATGATTTGATGATGACAAATGGAAGTGCTCGGCCGGGCCAGGACTGATTTGATTTGTTCAATTAGTCCGTCGTCATAAATCGCAAATCGGGAAACAACAAATGGACAGAGAGAATGATTATAATCCATGTCTCAATCCATATGATATCTAGAATGGAGGAATATATGATCCCTTATCTAATGGACAAGTCATTGACAAAGGTCAGAGTTCATCTACAAGGTCAGAGTTCGACAGAAGCTTTTGAGAGCTACGATTGTCGGTTGGTTCCTGAAGTCATACGCAATAATAGTTTTAGACTTATCCAAGTGGGAGACTATTGGATTAATGTCTAAGTCCATAACTATAATTGGTAAGACTTGACCCGACCCGACATGGTCCATTTGGGTTGCATACCATCATGCACTTGGATAGACTATAATGAGAGAAATAAGACACTTATGGTTATTAATATATTATAAGTTCTAGTATATTAATAATAAGAATAATAAGATTATTCAATTAGTATTGATCAAGAATTAATCTAGGATTAATTAAGTGATCAAAAGAAGACTAATTAAATATATGGGTTGATTGTGTAAATCATCCATACTTGTATAGTGGGCTAATGCTCCATGGATAATCAAGTTGGGCTAAAACCCATAGGATGGTCCATGGATGCTCCATGGTGTATTTGTACCCATGGATCATGGAAATGAAAGGCCATGTCAATTAGGGTTTACATGGTGTAACCCTAACTATATAAGCATCTTATTCTTGACCAAATCGGCCACTAGTGTGAGTAATGAAGGGCTAGCCGATTTCATAAGTTGTAGAATTCTCTCAAGTTATTCTAAGTGTTTTGGTGATTGTGATTCCATTTGAGGTGTCACACTTGGGGCACTAGGCACTCAAGCTTCATGAAGACTTTCTACATCAAAGAGGTATGTATTCTATCTTGTTACACTCATTGTGTTTTGTATGCTAGATTAGGATAATACCTTGGAAGTTCTTATTTGCATGTATAATAGAGAAAACATAGATCCAAGGTATTTAGGGTTGCATGTACACTTAGGAGTGTTAGAATGCTCAAAAACCCAACAATCTTTACACCAATACCAAGCAACCACTAATGGAACACGACCCGCCAATAGGACGCCTCCATGTCCTTTCGGATCAGTAAGGACAAAAGGTATTAGCAGGAGTCTGTACTTCTCCTCCAAGAGAAGGGATCACCTATTTCCCCATCATAAGTTAAACTCTCATTCCCTCGTCTAGATACTGACTAGACCGTCGAAGCTTTGTTCCAAGATCCCCTCCCAAACGACGACTGATGTCTATCATTTCTTTGTTGTGATTCTCAGGCTTAACCCAAACAAGACATCCAGTGATGACATTAACTCCCGGTGACATATCACAACAGGTATGTTGTATGTTAACCCTTATACTTTAATTTGTGGTTTAATTTCAAAATTTTGTTGCATTATGCGAAAATCGATTTATAGGGTTTACACCATTCTTGATTTGTGTTTGATTTTTCATGCAATTGATGTTAGAAAATGCCTTATAGGACTGATTTACACCCTTAAAACAAAACCTTTGGACCTGAACCTCGACTAGAAGAGCAACGATCTACCCTATAGGATGTACGCCTAATGTATGAGGGATCGCCCGACTCTTAAAGTTTTATGTTTAATCTGATTAATGTGGGTTTTGTAGTGGATGTTTGTGTTTAATTTTTGTAGAATCATGGCTAGAGGAAATCAAAGGAGAAACCACCCCCCCCCCCCGAGGAGATTACATATCATCAACTTTTGCAATTCCCAAGAACTTTGAACGAAGGAAATTGTGAAAGATATCAAGTAAAACTTAGTTTATTCTCACTACGGAGATAGATATTGTGTCATCATTCAATTGGGGATTGGCATCTCAAAATGGATGTAATGAACTAATCGGGGACTTTTTTACATACAACCACTTGGATGCAGGTCGTGTGCCTTTGTTTGTATGTCACGGTTGGGAAAGATTGTTCAGGATATAGGAACCTGTCTACAAAGAATTTTTTTTGGAGTTTATGCTACAGTTTCCTTTGATCATAGCAAGACCCCTGAAGATAGGACAATCGTTTTCTTTTGACTTGGTGGAGTGAGTAGGGAGTGCAGTGCTATAGAGGTTGTTGTGCGAGTGGAAATTTATACTTTTGATAAGATGAGGAATGTCTAGTTTCCAACATTTCTTGATGATTGTGTTACAGGACAACCTACTACTTCCAACGAGAATGTATTTTGGGCAGAGATTATCGGGGGAGTGTATAAACCATCAACTGCTTCAGGTGAAATGATCTAGTCTACCATTTATAGATTATTGCATTGCTTAATCTCTATATCTCTCACACATCACAAGAATAGTGAGAGGGTCCCTTCTACTATTTTTTCCCATGGACATTTGTTATACGAGGGAGGCACCTGAACCGCCCAATGGCTTTAGCTATATATATGGGCCGAAAGGTCAGGGAGCCTTCGTGAGATAGCCCAATTTGTGATGGGCACTTCATCATACGTTTGACTAGAACTTATTTATTACTGACAAGAGATATCATGATATTGATGGTGTTTTATGATGTAAGGTCGATAAGTTTGAAGTTGTTGGAATCAATGAGATTACTTGTGTGTCATGAGGATGGTATTTTGAGGATACGACCGGATGACGAGGTGTCAGAGGAGGGTGTAGTAGAGCCAGAGTCTGAGAGACGGGGAGCTGTAGACCTACTCTATAGGGAGCCCAATAAGGACCACAATAGGAGAGCGATATTGGCTACCTTGCTTAGCGCATGGATGTCCTTTCTCATCATGTGGATGACCGGTTTGATTACTTTGAGTCTAGGAAAAACTCGTTTGAAGGGGCATTGATTGGATTCTTTGCTTCACATGGTTATCATCATCTAATTCCCTTTCCTCCACCATATAGATAGTGGGGTGATGGAGTAGGCCCATCTAGGATGCAACAGCACGAACTAAGGGTTATCATCATCCAGTTCCCTTTCCCCCACAACTACATGGGTTTCATCGAAATTCATGGACTCCATTAGTGACCTAAGGGATTCCAAGTACTCCAATGAATCTTTTAGAAAGTCACAAACTATAGTATTAGTAAATTTGCAACTAAATTTCGGCTTTAGTTATTTATTTGCTTATGTGATTAGGGGAAGTTGAAATATTGAGAAAAGATAAAAAAATTGAAAAAGAAAATGAAAAAAATTAAAAAGGTGAAAAAAGATAAAAAGTTCACAAAAAGAAAATGTTGCAACAAATAAAAGTGTAGTTGTATTTTTAGGATAATTATATTATATATTGTTTTTCATTTATGTTGAGTCACTTGGCATTTGACAATAACATTTGAGACGAAATGGGAAAATAAAAAGGCATAGGAGGTAGGAATGCCAAAAATGAATATTGTTCAAATTGACTGGGAGGTGTTTATGAGAATCTTAAGTATTTGGGATTGGGGAAGTTCTTAGGAAAAATTTAGACAAAAATATATGCATTGCGGTCCTGATGTAATGAATTGGCTCAAAATGGATTGTTATGTGTGATGTTGGTGACTAGGGTTTTGATGAAATAATATGATAATAAAAATCAGTTTTGCGTGGGGGCAAGCAATAGACTAGTGTGGGTTATTTTGATAACGTCTATTTTATACATATATTTATAGCATTTTATTATTATTTTATACTATGTTTTTATGCTAATTAGAACTAAAAGGTACTTATAATGCTTAAATTTATATTTTAGAGGTATACTTTGTTGCTAGAACGGAAAGGAAACGAAAAGACTGGAATTGGAGTCGGATTGCAAAAAGCGAAAAAAAAGGATGAAGAATCCCATTACGCCAAGCGCAATGGGGGTATGCCCAGCGTACTAGACTGGGTGATTCCGGATTAAAACACTCATACTTTACACTCTACGCCCAACGTAATGCAATTACGCTTAGTATACGTAAGTCTGTCAAAAAGCTTTATAATTTGTTCTTTGGCTATCCAAAAGGGGGATTATGACTTTTATAGTTCCTCCGTCGACAAGAAACATTTCTTCCGCCGTTTTGAGGGTCTAGAAGGCAGTTAGAAGAGCATTAAGCTGAAAAAAGCAAAGATCTAAAGAATTAGAAAGAAGATTCATGCCAGAGATCATGTGGTTTGTTGTTTTGATCATGATTTGCATTCCTCTATGATTCCATTATGTGTTTACTTTCTTATTTGTGTATTAAAACCCTTTGCTTTTTTTTTATGACTAGTTGAATCTTTGAGATTAAGGTTAAATTGCTATTTGGATTGTGTATTCTTATTTAATTTATTTTTTCATATTTGATTACAAGATCCATATGTGTTAAAGATTGTTACTTTGTTCCCTATTGTTGAATTAATAGAGTTTACACGACAATTCTAACTGTGTTAATTTGAATCATAGTTGTCCATGATCATTGGTAATTATGACTAGAGTTGGATCAAAACCTAAGGTTCGGAAATAAAGTGATGAAATTTAATGTGTGTTAGATATGCACACAAAACCGGTTTCACTATTCAAAACCGAATTGGGTCAAAACCGATTTTTGACCAAACCGCGTCGGATAGGATTTAAAACTGGATTTTCAATTGGATCGTAATCCTATTTTCCAAACTGGATTTGATACCGGATTCGCTAAAAACCGGATCCAAATCCGCCCCAAAGTTCGATTAAAACCTACTAAAGTCGGTTTAAACCGGTTTCAAATCAAATTAGAATCGGATTCGGATTTTGGTTGGAAACGGAACGGATTTTTACCGGATCTGGATCGGATTTTGATCGGACTGGATTTTTGATGACGTAAGCGAAACCAGATCGGATCAGATTCGGGTTTTATGCATCTCTAATGTGTGTGTATGAGTAGATGTTAATTCTATTGGAATAGTGTCTAAGGCTGCAACTATATTAGGCAAATATTTGACCCGATTGTGCATGGTCCTTTTGGGTTGCCTTTACCATAGCAACTTGACATGATGATTTATTATGAGAGAATAAATATTATTAATATATTATGAGAATAATATAAGGAATAATAATATTGTTATTTGATTAATATAAGTCATAAATTAATTAGAATTAATTTGGTGACTTAAAGAGATTAATTAAATAAGAGGGTATAAACTGTCAATTGTTTGATAGTTACACTTTGCGCTGTAAATCCTTCTTGGATAGGGTTGGACGATTTCTAGGGCTTGGGATAAGCCATAAATCGTCCAAGGGCTTATCTTGGAAAGGATTTGGATTGCTTTGAGTAAAGATTATCCAACTAGGGTTTAAGGGTGAAACCCTAGGAGCCTGACAAGTATAAATAGACCCTTGGGGCAAGGGACATCGGCACCTCTGCAAAAGCAAAGAAACCCTGGCCGATTTCTTCCCTCTCCTCTCTCTCAAATCATCCTCTTGCTAGTTGGTGTTTGTAAGCCATTAGAGGAGTGACATTTGTGACTCTAAAGCTCCAACAACTAGAAGATCAAACAAGTGTTTCAAGGTATGCTTCTAATTCTGATTTTGTATTGTTCTTATACTCCATTAGTCATTAGAAGTCTTGGATCCAATGCATGTTTAATTAGAGAAACCTAGATCCAAGCATTAGGGTTTGCATGTGCACATAGGAATGTTCATATGGCCAAAACCCATCAGTGGTATCAGAGTCTAGATTGGTTTCTATTAAATTGATGCATGATTGTTTGTTTCTTGCTTGCAAAATTCGAATTTTGTGGTTTTGTGTCATGAACTCGACGAGTCCCACGGTGGACTCGACGAGTTGGCCTGACTCGACGAGTCCAGTTGGGAACTCGGCGAGTCCGAGTGTCAGGAATGGCCAAAATCAGGATATTTTGATATTTATCTTATGGAAACTTGCATTTATCATATTAGATCAACCCTAATCCGATTTTTTGATATATATATGACTATAATCTTGATCTAATTAAAGATATTTATCAATTAATAAAATATTTAATTTCCTTATGTGATAATTAATTAATTATTTTGATTAAATTGGTAAATTATTTTGCAAGAAATCATTAAATAAATCAAATATGGATAATTATGGAATTAATTGTTAATTAAGATTATTTGTTATTTGATCCTCCATGTTTTAAATGTTTAAAACTTTCCCTCAAGTTTTGAAATTTATGTTTTATGATTAAAAGTTTAATTTAGACAATTTAAATTTCAAACCTTAGAATTTTACAAGCTTAACATCCAACCCTATACTAATATAATATTACAAGATTAATATGTATATATATATATATATATATATATATATATATATATATATATATATATATATATATATATATATATGTATGTATAACTAAAATTCTAGTCATACCGTTAGTAGGCCTCATTCACGAAGCCGGTCTATAAGGTGGGTATAAGGTTGCTGCCTATAAAATGGCGCTTAATGGGTGTACACTCACACCCACCGCTTACTTGATCGGTGGAGGGTCGTTAGCCGAACGGGTAGGATAGGGCAACCTCATCTCTCATTAAAAGTATAATATGAAATACAAAGTAACTACATGTTTTTTCAAAATTTCCCAATCTTAGTTACTTTAGGAAAAGTGAATTGATGCAATCCCATGAAATTACACTTTGCACCCTTGCTAAGAAGTTAGTGGAGCGTGTGTGGTTTACCGGCACACTAATTGGTTCTAAGCAAAGGTGGCAAATGGTGATTCATTGTTTATCATAGTTCGATGGAGCGTGTGTGGTTTACTGGCACATCGAATAGGTGATCGTTACAATGAAGGCACCATGTAAATTTGCATGGTAATTCACACCCGCTTTGTGATCCTCGGTATCCCAGTCACAAACAAGAGGGGCATATCGAGATTTAAACATGTCATTGAAAAGTATCAATGAATCTCATCTTGACCTAGGAATTCTCAATACATTTAGAACTTAAAGTTATGTTTTCGTGATGGAGAATTAGTGAATCGTCATTCACTTACCTTCAAATTGTTTGCATGTTAGATTACGGTATCCCTTTTCTAATATGTAAATATTGTGGTTGGATCCTAGCCTTAATTTTCTTATTGGGTGATAATTAGGGATTCATATTCTAATCTATCTTCGTCCTTTCTATTTGTAGATGTCGAACGCAAACAACGCTGCTGCTAGTTCATTCACATTGATGAGCCTTTGTCAAAAGGTCACTTTCGGTGGGACGAACTTTAGCGAATGGATAGGATACATTCGCACTATTGCTCGCTATGAGGACAAGGAGTATGTCCTCGATGAGAAGCTCGAGAAAATCAACCCTGAAATCGCTACTCCGGCTGAAATGACTGCTTTTGAAACTCACGAGCGTGATGCAACGAAGGTACATTGCATCATGATAGCCACTATGAACTCCGAATTCCAAAAGTCCTATGAGGACATGTACCCGTACGAGATGCACCAAGACTTGGTGGAGAGATACCACCAAAACGCGAGACAAGAGCGTTATGAGATTTTCACTAACATGATTTTCGCTAAAATGGGTCATGGAGAGTCTCTTACCGTGCACCTGCAAAAGATGCAAAGGTATGTCGACCGTCTTCGCAAGTTGAATGTTGTCTTTGGGGAAGACTTGGCGATCGACATGGTGCTTCACTCTTTGCCTCCAAGTTACAATCAATTTAGGATGACCTACCACATGAACAAAGAAGAAGTCACCCTATGCAAGCTCCAAGGTCTCTTGAGGGTCGCTGAGAGCAACTTCAAGGACAAGTCTGTTGCACCAACTCCCAATCCACCCGCTGCTCCTGTTTTGGCTATTGGACAAGGAAGGGGAAAGAAGAGGAAGGCTTCATCTAAGAACCATCGCAAGGTTAAGTCCCGAGATGGTGCCTCTTCTAGTGGGACCAAAGTTGATCCTGCTAAACCCTGCCCTAACCCAAAGGAGGCAGAGTGCCACCACTGCCACAAGATAGGACATTGGAAGAGAAGCTGGCGAGAGTACCTGCAAGCCATCAAGGAAGGAAAGATCAAGTCGTATTTCGCAGGTATATACACGATTAAATCTAACGATTCATCTCATGCTATTTCTTCGGTTCTTGATACCGGTTGTGGTTACCACATTTGTTCTAATGTGCAGGGACTATGAAGAAATAGGGATGTGGAGCCTGGAAGGATAAATCTAATCATGGGGAACAGAAGATCGTCGCCTGTGACCATGATTGGAGTGTATTCTTTAGTGCTTAGGAATGGTTTATCTTTAGATTTGAACAATTGTTGCTATTCGCCAGAAATGGCTAGAAACATCATTTCATTTCATGGTTTGTTTAGACAAGGTTTTAGATTTTCTTTTAATAATGAGAATGGTTCTATTTTGGCTTATCTAAATGGTGTCTTTTATTTTGAAGCTATACCATGTCATGGAATTTATGAAACCGTTATGATTGTAGATAACTTAGGAAATGATGTTTTATACATGGAATCTTCCAATAGTATGGATAGAGCATCCTTGTGGCATTGTCGTCTTGGACATGTCAACAAGAAGCGCATAGCCCAACTCCAAAAGGATGGAGTGTTGGAGTCATTCGACCTTAGTGAAGATGACACATGCAAGTCTTGTTTACTTGGAAAAATGACTAAGTCACCCTTCACAAGTACGTGTAAAAGGGGTGATAGTCTATTGGACCTAATACATACCGATGTATGTGGACCGTTTAGATCAACCACGAAGGATGGGAACCACTTCTATGTGACTTTCACCGATGACTATAGTAGATATGGGTATATCTACTTAATCAAGCAAAAGTCATAAACTTTTGAAAAGTTCAAAGAGTTCAAGAATGAAGTGGAGAATCAATTGGGCAGGAAAATGAAGATGTTTCGATCCGATCGAGGAGGAGAGTACCTAAGTCTTGAATTCCACGATTATCTCAAGGAGTGTGGAATAGTTTCACAATTGATGCCACCTAGGACACCACATTTGAATGGTGTGGCAGAAAGGCGTAATCGAACCTTGTTGGACATGGTTCGCTCTATGATGAGTCGTGCTTCACTATCAATCTCTTTTTGGGGGTATGCCTTAGAGACTGACGCCCATATCCTTAACCGAGTCCCTACTAAGAAGGTTGCCAAAACACCTCACGAGATGTGGACAGGGAAAGCTCCCTCGTTGGCACATATCAAGGTTTGGGGTTGCGAGGCTTTCGTAAGACGAGATACTCACGACAAGCTCGAACCTCGTAGTGAGCGATCTATTTTCATCGGCTACCCGCAGAAATCCTTTGAATATCTCTTCTATAGACCGAAGGACAATGTTGTCTTTGTTGCGAGGAGAGGAGTTTTCCGAGAGTGAGAACTCATAAGCCAAGGAGACAGTGGGAGGCAAATCGAGCTTGAAGAGATTCAAGAATCGATAGATGAAGGAACCTCTACCGCTGGCACTCAACCCGAGGAGGAAACTCCGGTTGAACCGATTGACGAATCCTTACCTCTTAGACATTCCGAAAGAGTTAGAGTTCAACCCCAGTTTTATGGTTTTCATATTACTACCGAAGGGGACACGTATATTAGTGATGGCACACTAATAAACATTGATGAACCTAGTAGCTATAAGGAAACCATGGCAGGCCCAGAGTCTGCGAAATGGAAAGAGGCGATGGATAGCGAGATCCAATCCATGTATGATAACCAAGTTTGGAATTCGGTTGATAATGTGCCCGGACGTAAGACCGTTGGGTGCAAATGGATCTTCAAGAAGAAGACCGACATGGATGGAAAAGTACACACGTATAAGGTGCGATTGGTTGCGAAGGGCTTTACTCAAACTCCAGGAGTTGACTGTGATGAGACCTTCTCACTAGTTGCGAAGATAAAGTCTATTAGAATGATGCTAGCTATTGCCGCATTTCATGATTATGAGATTTGGCAAATGGATGTCAAGACCGCTTTCCTTAACAGAAAGTTGGCTGAGCATGTTTACATGGCTCAGCCAGAGGGGTTTGTGGATCTAAAGCATCCGAATAGAGTGTGTAAGCTTGAGAAGTCCATTTATGGACTTAAGCCAGCATCTCGCAGATGGAATCTTTGCTTCGATGAGAAATTCAAAGAGTTTGGATTTGTACGAAGCGAAGATGAATCGTGTGTATATGTCAAAGCCAGCGGGAGTATAGTAAGCTTCCTCGTTCTATATGTCGATGACATATTACTCATAGGAAATGACGTCCCGACTCTTCAGGAGGTTAAGTCCTAGCTCGGGAAGTGCTTCGCTATGAAGGACCTCGGAGAGGCTTCTTATATTTTGGGAATAAGGATAGTGAGAGAAAGAAGTAAGAGACTAATAGGACTTAGTCAGAACACTTATTTAGAGAAGGTACTAAAACGTTTTAGTATGGAAAACTCGAAGAAGGGAGAATTACCGATACAAAGTAATGCCAAGTTGAGTAAGACTCAAAGTCCGAGTACCGAAGCTGAAATAGCATAAATGAGCCGAGTACCATACGCTTCCGCAGTTGGCTCAATCATGTATGCTATGGCTTGTACTCGCCTTGATGTAGCCTTTGCTTTGAGCATGGTTAGCAGATATCAAGGGAATCCTGGCAGAGCCCATTGGATTGTGGTTAAGAATTTCCTTAAGTACCTTCGGAGGACGAAGGAATGGCTCTTAGTCCTCAGAGGGAGTGATGACTTGAAGGTACGAGGGTATAGTGACGCCAGCTTTCAGACCGACAGGGACAACTACCGTTCGCATTCGGGCTGGGTCTTTACCCTAAATGGAGGAGCAGTGACTTGGAAAAGTTCCAAGCAGGAAACCGTAGCTGATTCAACGTGCGAATCAGAGTACATTGCAGCGAGCGAAGCGTCGAAGGAGACAATATGGTTGAAGAACTTCATCGGTGATCTTGGAGTTGTACCTGCCATAAAGGAGCCCATGGAAATTTTCTGTGATAATGAAGGAGCGGCTGCCTTGACCAAGGAACCAAGGGATCATGGTAGATCTCGACATATCGACAGAAAATATCACTTTATTAGACATCGTGTAGAAGAAGGACAACTCGTAGTGAAGAGGATATCATCAAAAGATAACCCAGCAGATCCGCTTACGAAGGGACTGATTAGGGTTAAACACTTGCAGCATGCTAGGAGTATTGGGCTAAAGGATGATATTAGCATAGATTAGATAGTAGTAGAAACGTGTAATAGATAAATGTAATTAACATTTGATGATTAAATAAAGGAGTATTATTTATGAGTAATGTTACTGTCTTGTGTTAATTGTTTAACTATTGTTTCATTTTTGCATGTTTTGACTTCCAGAATAATTGAGTTTATTAAGAATAATCGAATTATTCAAAATTGTCCACAATCGTTCATATGTTGGAAGTAGATATGAATGAAGATTGTCATGAATCGATGTGTAGATTGTCTAAATGGTTTTAGACATAGCAAAAGGTTGATGCAACGTTCGTGAGTGCTTATGAACTGTTTTTGAGCATTGGAACAAACCCGCACTTGCAGGAATCACCTTATGGAATATGATATAAAAAGGTGATCGCAAGACGATAATATCATATAGTCTTAAAACCTAGATATATGGTTTGTTATTTGTCAATTGGTCGTACATTGATAATGCGAAAACGCATCAGTAACTCGGTGTTATAAAACGCATTGTTGTGTATAGTTGATTAATGAATAAGTAAATGCATATAAGTCGAAGTTTATCTGTTACTTTTATCCCAAGAGGGTAAAAGCGATATCTCGACCGCTCGATGATTTGATTTGACTTATGTGCTAGGCCCGGTCAGAACTGAATTGATGTGTTCGATTAAGTTCTATGTCAAATGAATCGGAGATCAAGAAACCAAAATGCTAGACAAATTATTCCATAGAATTGTCAGCATGATATCTAACAGAGGACTGTACAATCCCTTATCTAAAGGACAAGATTGATTAGATCAGAGTTTGACAGCGTCTTTGAGAGCTACGATTGCAAATCGAATTGTACTTGTGCATGTAGTTACTAGACTTATCCAAGTGGGAGACTGTTGGAATAGTGTCTAAGGCTGCAACTATATTAGGCAAATATTTGACCCGATTGTGCATGGTCCTTTTGGGTTGCCTTCACCATAGCAACTTGACAGGATGATTTATTATGAGAGAATAAATATTATTAATATATTATGAGAATAATATAAGGAATAATAATATTGTTATTTGATTAATATAAATCATAAATTAATTAGAATTAATTTGGTGACTTAAAGAGATTAATTAAATAAGAGGGTATAAACTGTCAATTGTTTGATAGTTACACTTTGCGCTGTAAATCCTTCTTGGATAAGGTTGGACGATTTCTAGGGCTTGGGATAAGCCATAAATCGTCCAAGGGCTTATCTTGGAAAGGATTTGGATTGCTTTGAGTAAAGATTATCCAACTAGGGTTTAAGGGTGAAACCCTAGGAGCCTGACAAGTATAAATAGACCCTTGGGGCAAGGGAAATCGGCACCTCTACAAAAGCAAAGAAACCCTGGCCGATTTCTTCCCTCTCCTCTCTCTCAAATCATCCTCTTGCTAGTTGGTGTTTGTAAGCCATTAGAGGAGTGACATTTGTGACTCTAAAGCTCCAACAACTAGAAGATCAAACAAGTGTTTCAAGGTATGCTTCTAATTCTGATTTTGTATTGTTCTTATACTCCATTAGTCATTAGAAGTCGTGGATCCAATGCATGTTTAATTAGAAAAACCTATATCCAAGCATTAGGGTTTGCATGTGCACATAGGAATGTTCATATGGCCAAAACCCATCACATTCTGTGCATGATTTAGCTCCTATGATCTTTAGGGTTAATAAAGATCAAATATTGCTTAATACGAGTTAAATATTGATTTACATGATTGTTTGTTCACTTCATCAATGAATTAATAGTTGTGTTAAAATCGAAGGATTAGTAGTATGATGACGATGCTAGTAATATTAGGAATCAGTGAATAACGAATATCCATTGCATTTAGTAGTTAGCCAGTATTTTGAGATGAAATCAAGTCTAAACCAAAGTACCTAAAGAGATTTATCTTCGGTCAATTTATCGATATTAGATGTTTAATTGTTTAATTGAGATTTAATTCTAAAACATTTCTTTACAAATTTTGTGTGATTTGTGTAACCTATAATCAACAATTCTAAATAAATTCACCATCATTCCCCTTGTGTTCGACACCTGGTCTTACCGCAACCATACTATTGCACGATTAGGTACACCGATTAATGTGTTTATTAGTCCAGTTGTAATAAAATTAGTTTTATAAATTTAAAACTTGAGCAATTAAAATATATACATAAAAACACACATTAGATTGAACACAGATCAATCTTGGAGAACCAAGATACACCTTGTAACAAGTCGAACAAATCATCAATCCTCGAAAGTGGATAATGGTTCTTCACCGTTAGCTTGTTTAACTCCTGGTAGTTATGCACATCCTGTGGGAACCGTCTTTATTCTTCACAAATAGTATCAGAACTTAACAGGGTGAACTACTCGGCTTGATAAACCGCTTGTCTAACAGCTCATGTAGCTAAGTAGATAACTTTTGCATCTCTAGTGGTGCTAACCGATAAAGTGCCATGGCTATTGGAGCCGCACCTAGAACTCGATCAATACGGAACTCAGCCTGCCTCTCTGTAGGTACCCCATGTAAGTTCTTCAAGAATACATATGGGTAATCTCGAACAACAGGCACATCATCAACTATCTTCTTCCACTCCTCTCTATAATCCAACACATAGGCCACAAACCCAGAGCAACCATTTTGTAGGTATCTCTTACCTTTCGCAGCTGAACAGAGAGTTGGCCCACGCTGAGCACCCTCGCTATAAATGACTAGTTCTACCCCACTTAGGGTTTAAACCAGAACTAACTGCTGCCCATAGTCAACCATCGCCACATTATTACTCAACCAATCCATTCACATGATTACCTTGCTCTCACGTAAAGTTATAAGAACCAAATCAATCGGGTATCACTCACGGAATAACTCCATCACACAACCCCGATGAATCCTCTATACACATATTGTATGATCATTGACGATCGACCTCTAACAAATAATGAAGCTCCCCTAGAGCATCACCAAATCTATTTCTGAGTGCCAGAGATACAAATGATAGGGTGGCTCCTGAATAAAAAAGAACTAATTCTGAAACACCATTCACTAGGAACGCCTCTAAATAGCAGCATACGTAATAAGCATAAACAAGTATACAATAAATGAGATAAGTAGAAAATACATACTCATAACCACATATGGTGTTGCACGAGCATCATCAGTTGTCACCTGGAAAGCTTAACTACACATGACTGACACATTCATGTTGCCCTGACGACCGTCTGTGATCCTTAAAGTAGCCAAAGCGGGTGCTACAACAGCTCCTCCTGCCAAAATCGGATAATTGGCCTTCTTGTGCCCCCTATGATTGCAATGGAAGCAAAGAAAACTAGATACTTGGATGGTGGGGCAATCCCTACTAAAGTAACTGGTCTTGTCATACTAGTAGCAGCCAGAACTGCCCATCTTCCAAACTTCATCATGCATCTTGCCGCACATGCCATAGCGGCCCTGGCCTTATTGTCCCTTTGATAAAGAATCAAAAACCTTTGGCTTCTCTGCTGAGACCTCTGACACCTGAGCCTGAACTGACTTCCTATTCCTCATAGTCTCCAAATCAATCTCCTTTTCCTGGGCCCTCGCTATCATGTCCTCTAAGTTCCTGCAGCTGAACATGCTCACAAAATACTAAATCTCATCATTAAGCATGTAATGATACCTAACATTCTTCATCTCCTTGTCCACCACATACTGTGGAACCAATAAAGCCCTCTCATGGAACACGCCAATGATCTCTGCCACAATCACAGTAGTTTGGCGAAGGTTCTGTAACTCCCTCACCAGCTGCTAAACCTCGATCACTTGCGCAAAATCAACCCTGAATCTCGTTACAAAATCGTCCAGTGACATCGTCTCAACAACCTTTCCTCTTATGGAATGGTCTACCTCCTCCCACCAATTAGGAGTTTTTTTCTTTAAAAAAAAAAAGAGGATACAAATCTGATATGCGATCCCTCGGGGCAGAAGCTAGTCCGGAAAGTGTTTGTGCATATGCCAAGCATTGCCTGTTAACAATGGTTCCTTTTTCCCAGACAACTTAGAAGCCCCACATGCATGAAACCCTCGAAAAGTTAGAGTGCGTGAACCCACCATAGCTATAATCTCAGTACGAAATGTGCTCATATAGTCATCCAACATCTCCATAATGCCTTCATTGATCATACCAAAGATCACATGATTATGTTCCAAAATACCGTGAGTGATCTCCGACGAAATGAACTCTTGCATCTATTTATCCAAGGATCTAGCTCTAAAACCCAAACCCGATTCCTTGTCAGGACCTGCACCACTTTGAGCGACCACCACACTAAAAAATAAACAATGCAACTATCAGAAAAATAATCAAGAATTTTCCACACTTAGCAAGTTCCTTAGTATCCTCGTGACTCACTTTATATCGAGTATGAATCATGTGCTTTCAGTAGTATATGCCTGATACTAACTTCCACACCTATATGTACTTTCCTCAAAGATCGTATCGATTCCCCTAAGTTGCTTTCGTACTACCAATCACTCAATCATCCTGCTAACAACGCATCTAACATGATAACATACTTCCTAGGTCTTCATACGATCTTCTTCACACCTCTCTCCATCATCAATTGTAGAAGACATTCCCATTAATACCTACTAACCATCTTACGAATACAATTACATGCAACAGGAAATAGATAATTCTTCAACTGCAAGGTCTCACACTACAACGGTTGGACTCAAACAAGACCTGCGTAATAGATTTAAACCTAACCTTCTAAAATTATCTGATTTCTGTAACATGTAACCCAACATATTCACTTAATGGTTAATTGATACTAGTGGAGGTTCATATAAGCATAAAGCAATCAACATTCAAGCATCGAGTTCTAATCAATGCATTACCTATTCAGGCTAGTCTATCATATCATCAGTAATCCATTCTAACAAGTAGTTCTAGAGGCTCATCGAGTAGGAATAGAAAGGCATATTTCCTAACATTCCATTATATAATTCTGAGCATATCCTTATCCATATTGTAGCAGGCTATACACATATACACATACGTAAACATGTATAGGTATTTTGAGAAATACTTACATAAGCTTGGTTGATTGCACGCATCAGACCTCTTCTTTTATAAAAACTTTTTGGAAAATCTTTTTTACCAATTCCTCAGTTTAAGTTCATACATACCCGAGAGTGTGCCTGAATTCCTTAAACCAAGGCTCTGATACCAACTTGTAACGTCCCAAAAATACTAAATAAAATTTTTTATTTTTAAGTCAACCAACACTATCAATCATTCATTTCAAAACCTTCAAAGTATGACAATGTGGAAAATAGTTATCAAAGTTCAATCCAAAATCAGAAATCGTAAAACATTTTAAACATAAACTTTAAGCATAAAGTTTAGTGAGCTCCCCAAAATACCTCATACCATACAAACATATCAGCCTAAAGTTGTAATGGGTCTATTTCACCCCTAATTCCCGTTCGACTCTCAGAGTCCCTTCTGACTCAATCGATGTTTTTCAACCGAACGGGTCTTTTCACCCCTGATTCCCTTTCGACTCTTTGAGTCCCTTCTAACTCAATCGGTGATTTTCAACCAAATGAGTCTATTTTACCCCCACATACATATATCATACAAGCATACACGCATACATGCATACAACAAGAGTCACAAAGACAACAAGCACATACAACACCTAGTGTCCTATAGTATAGTGAGAAGACTCACCTCAATCAATAACAGATAACTCTCACACCCGAGCTGCTGGTCCAAGAATCTTTTCACATTATATATATATATATATATATATATATATATATATATATATATATATATATATATATATATGAATATAAACCAATTCTAATTAAGAATTAGGGTAATAATCATAATCAAGGGTCCATTACATTCTCTCTCATTCACTAAGGGTAAAAGACGATTTTACCCTTCCAAGGCTAAACCCACCCAACTTGGCCCAAGGCCCAAAATGACTTATTCCTACTTTTGGGAGTACGTCATGCATACTCCCTTACTACGCCCTGCGTACTGAGTTTCCATAGAAAAGAAAACGGGGCATACCCCATTATGCGATGCGTACTTCAGGGTTACACCCTGCGTAACCCCCTTTTGTCAAAATCTACTATTAAGCTCTTAATATTTGAAGACTAAACATACAATTAACAGATGTTAATCTTGTGAAGTCTTAACTGATAAAGTCATCAACTTTAAGCTTTTACATGGCTTAATAGAGCCCAAAACCAAACCCTACTTCTATAACACTCTTTAATAACCTCAAAATCTTTGATGACTAAAAAATGGCAACAAAGACTTCATTTTATGACACATGATCCTCTGAAACAACATAAAATGGCAAACTTAAGCACCAGAGTAACTTTTACTCACAAGAACCAAAACCATGGGACCAAAAGCTTGCAAATCAAGTCTCTAACCTAGATCTAATCATAAAACCATAAAGGCGAGGGCTTTATACCTCCAAAAGCTTGCAAAGGTGATGTGGATCTTCAAGCTCCAAGCCCACCAACCCTCAATGATGAACTTCACCTTCTTCCACAAGGCACCAAGAACACTCTAAATGTCCAAAACAAGCTCTCAAGAATTAGGATTTCGAAATGGTCATTTGGGGAGAGTGGAGGCTAATTATGAAGAGGCCTCAAGGGACTTATGGTGTTTAAATAGGGGCTCGACCCTAAAATATTAAGGTATTGAGTCAACTTGAGTATGCCCTGTTTACACACCATGTATGCCCAGCGTACTGCATGAGGTCCACCTTATTCTTAAATGACCTACGTCATACCCCATCAAGTGCGTCGTGCATAGGGACCAATTTTGCAAGAAAATTAATAATTAAGCTTTAAATGTAAAATACCTGAGAACCGGGTGTTACAGAATCAAGAAAGTTGAAGAAGAAAAAGAATATGGAGGGAAGTGGTGACATTTGTAGAGGCATCCGGCAGTGGGGGCAAGCGTTGCCAATGATCGTGTAAGAAGAAGAATAGAGGGGATGATTATATCTTTGATACCATATTAGTAAGATAAAATGGGTTACCATCCACCCACTACACATCCCACTCTTTGAGGATACGAGAAGAGGGTTCACCCTTTGGGTGATACGCTTAGACACTGTACTACATCGCATACCCTCTCATTAACAACTCATAATTCAAAATTTGAAGCCCCGTGACTTCAACCCTAAACCTTTTATGTGGAGAGGCATATGTTTTACCCGATAGACCATCACATAGTTAGTTCATGTAAATAGCAATTCTCAATAAACACCAATATATCGAGTTACAACACAATATAATGGGCCTACCAATGTGCTAATTAAGAGTAATACAACATTGGCCTAAGAGTAATACAACATATGTATTACTAATAAATTGTGACTTAATAACTAATGATAAATTAGTGTAGCCGGCGATATTGACTTTTCAATAGCCACCATTCTCGAGTGCATGACATTGACATCGACCTTCAATCGCGTGGAGTTACCCTCGTCAAAGGGCATGCTTACTTGCTTACGCCAACTCTACACAGTAGTGTAGACCGACAAAGTGAAATTATGCCGTAATGCCGTCCGTTATCACTCCTACTCTTCTAGCATACTATAAAAAATATTATATTTTGGTATTTATGAATTGTGATCTATTAAATTTGTTCTTATACTATTCACATAATTTCAAGACATCACATTTGATTTTACACATAATTTCGTTAATTAATTATAACTATTTGCTACTCGTATTCATCTGATTAAACAATGTACAAGTCAAAAAATAATTGGTCAAGTCCAGGTGTGACTTGTGCAATTTCTTTGAACTTCATAATTCAATTTTGACTTCAAACTACAAACTAAACGTATAAAAATGATTATTTTCGGTTGATATCTATTTTAAAATATATTGTAAAAATCAGTAGTTTATAATAAAATCATAAACTTCTTCATTTAAAACAGAAATTGAATATTACTAATCGGGTCTTATATGAATTTATCTTATTATAAGTGTATGACATATGCTAAAAACGTTAATTTTAAAAGTATACCCTCTAAAACAGAAAATGATTAAGAATACCATCTTTATTAAATACAATTGACCTTTAAATCAGATATAGATTATCAAACAAGTTTTATTTATTTAAACAAGTCTTACGAATATATATATTTTTTTATTCCTTAAAAGCCTTAAAGTTACATAAAGATTTGATCAATAAATAATTTCCAAGCGATCACTAATAAGGATGAATGGTCAATGATGTCAAATCGAGTTTTTGGTAGTAAACTAAATTATACGAATGGTTCTTACGAAAATGCTTTAAATAAAGGAAATTTAGGGTGCTACTAATTAACCCTATTAATTACAAGATGAATATGAGTGGGGCTCAACCAATTACCCATACCCACACCCACATACATATGTCTTGAGGATGCATTTAGTCGTTGATCGTAAAATTAATACATCGGTTAATTTGTAGTTAGTCGTTGATCGTAGGCATCCTGTCTTAGTCGTTGATCGTAGGCATCCAGTCTAGATTAATTTACTTGAAAAAAGCAATTAATATTTCATAATTTCAAAAAATCACAACTTATTTACAATGAAAAGTGAAATACAAATAACATGATCCATCCACTTATAATTTAATTAATGAAGCTAGCTTACATTCAAATAAAGTATACTCGATCGTTCCCTTCTATACTGACCAAAGAAATCTTAATCAGCGCAACATAATTATTGATCATCGTTGTGAATCACATTAATCTTGTATGAACAAACTTTTGTCTAATGCAAACATGTCTCACTCTATATAGACTCGAATCCTATGGATTAACTATCATATCTTATTTTTTTGTTAAACAGCATGAATCAACTATCGTATTCGTATACAATTCTTATCGAAAAAGAAAAAATCAACACCTTTTAATTTGCTTATATATATATCCCGTTTGGCTTTAACCAATCATCACAATAATCTCAACAAAATATTCAAACCAAAAAAGAAAAGGAATTGTTCAATCTTGAGGCGTAGAACCGATCACCGAGTTGTGTCGCTTTGAAGGAGCAGAAGGTGGCACAGGTTGTCCTTTAGGCAGCATACTGAAGACTATTCTGAGCCGATAGTTGGAGCCCACGGCATCGTTTTTTCTTCTAATTTGGTCCGGTGACATTGTGATAGTTTCCCGGCGACTGGTGGAGAAGGTGGGAACAACCAGGAGGGTTGCGAGAAAGAGGATCGAGAAGAGGTGGTTCTTCCATGGGGTTTTCCTTGAAAAGGAGGCCATGAGATGGCGGCTGTTGTGTAGGGTTTTTGAGTATATATGCATGACTGGGTGGTGTAAAGAAGGAGAGAAGTGAGTTGCACGCCAATGACTACGACTATTTTGTGCAGTGTGTTCTTCAATGTCAACTCATGACTTACTTCCTCCGGGTGTATTGCATTATCTTTTTGTATACGTGTTTTCTCATTCCCTTTTTAATTATATTAAAGGGTTTTATCAATCATGTATTTGTCTAGTTTTATAACTTTGTTATTTTTTTAATTCAATCAGTTTATTTGATGTAAATCATCAATAAATTATTTGCAATGTTCATTTGAAATGTGATAATTGCGCTGTTGAAATCTTTGTTGAAACGTGTTTGATAAATGTTTTTGTTTTTGTTTTAAAGTTCAATTGGTAACTTTTCCCATTCAACAATCTTGCCCAACAACATTAAATCATTTAGAGATTTGAATCATTCGTGTATAATATATGTTGAACCCAAGATTGTTTCTCCAAAAGAGTCTTTATGGAGATGGTAGACTCCAACATATAGAATGACATAATAGACTCTTAGATGATCCCACATAAATGTGATGTCGTGTTCTTAGAAGGCTTGCCATGTGATCCTATATCGTTGTTGTACATAGTCATTGATTCGGTGTGGAGGAGATTGAATACCTAGCTCATGTCTTCATAGATAAATGAGAGAGACAAACGAGATCAAAAGAGAACTTAAAATGGATGCAACTTTTGATCCATCAGGGGTTTGGAGACCCACTTTATATCGACATTAATATCTTTTTGAGCCAAAGCTCGTAAGAAATCCAAAATGCATTTAAGCAATATGTCTCCGTGAAAAACGTTTGTTTAGACCTTCAATTTCAATTTTCTGTCATTTTCATCCCATTTAATTATCTTATTTTAAAATGGCTTTATGTAGGGGTGAACATTAGTCGGTTTTGCGTTAAATATGAAGTTTATGTCGTTCCACCTATACTTCTTTCAAGCCACTCTGTTTCCACTCCTTTTCCTTAATTTGATGTTTTTGTTGACCCTGTTGAAGATTCCTCTGTCGCTGAAACATAAGTTCCCATTGTTTATAGCCCATATATGGTTGTTCACTCTAATCTTCATGATGTTCGAGATCATACTATTTCTCAAGTCATTGGAGATTTTACAGACTGTTTATAACCCATCTATGCTTGTTCATTCTAATCTTCATGATGTTCGAGATCATCCTATTTCCCAAGTCATTGGAGATTTCACAGCCGGGGTTCGCACTCGTCGTCAAGCATCCTCAAACTTTTGCATGTTTCTTAATTTTGTCTCTCGTAATATTGTGTATGTGTGGTATTCATTAAGCTTTGTGCTTGCCAATTTTCCTTTAAAAATAATGTTTTAGGTATATACTACCTTCCAGTATTGGTTCGGGTACATGTCATGTGCTTTCAGTAGTGTGGGCCCACTACTACCTTCCACACCTACCTGTACCTTCCCCAAGGCTCTACCTGGTAATCCTAATTCGTCCCAGAACAAAAACATATCTCACAGGCTACCGCATAGCTCAAATCCGAGGCTATCCTAAAATTTGCTCCGTCCATAACAAACCAGAACTCAATCATAACAGGGTGCCTTTATGCATGCAAATTATACACAGAAAAGGATCAAATAGACTTTCGAATAATAGATTCTACCCTAGGACTACAACCAAACAAGGAACAGGAAATAAGGTCAAATCAATCATTCTAAGGCTATAAGCTCCTAATCATATTCAATTTTAGAAGAAAACACATTGCAAAATGCATCCGACTATCATAATCCAAATATCAATATCACATGTGTCACACCCCAAAACCGTAACGGCGGAAACGTTCGGGGGCGGAGGACGTCATGTACAATATCACAACAAAGCATAATAGTAAACAAGCAACAACATCATCCATTGCATTAATAATATAATTTAATACAAGTGTGTTCTGTGAAGTTTATAAGACACCAAAAATGTAAATCAAAATAAGAGATTAGTCTTGAACGAGCTCCATCTTCTCAAAACCTTGCATCGGTACCTGTCTACTGACGACCTGAGAATACAAGTTATTTTGAAAGAGTTGATCAGCTTTAAAGTTGGTGAGTTTATGAGCATTTTAGTGTCATTTTTTGTATGAAAATGCTTGTAATTGTTTGATGTATAACTTTGTAGGTGTTTGTAGTAAATGTTTGTATCTCCTAGAAAATCCTATATTTGATGCCTTCTACCAAGGCATCAAATGTTCTGCATGTTTGTTTCTTGTAAGAGTGTGTATTTTCCCAAGTGTGACTATCATTAACCAAAATTATAGTTTTACATTACCGTTTATGTGAGAGGATCATAGTGTGAATGCAATGGGGAAATAATAAAGTATTGTAGTGTTGTATTATAGTAACTACTGTTGTACCAACTACTTTAAACCAATTGTTATATAAGGTATAATGTGATATCATTGCACCATACTATCGACTAATAACACGACGATGAAAGACGTTGGAAGAAATGACATTTGGCACCCGTAGACTTGCAAGTCCCACTGTAGCGAACATCAAGGTGTAGGATAGTCAATCCAGTATAGATCTATACACAGATTCACGCTCTCCCTCCAGGAGACTCTGGATACAAAACGAGTCATGGCAGGTGATTCCATGCCCCGAAACCGTGGCTCACATTTATGTTATAGTATTCTTGTATATGTATTGTATGTACTAGTGTAATGTATGTTCTCTCTGTCTAGTATGTAGTGTGTTATCTTTGTTTCTCATCATAGTATGTTCTCTTGTATAGTGTATAGTATGTATTGTTTCTCATTATAGTATGTTCTCTTAGTTTCTCATAATAGTATGTTCTCTTAGTTTCTCATAACAGTATGTTCTCTTAGTTTCTCATAATATTATGTATTGACTCATGTATAAACTGACTTTTTGTATGTTTCATTGTACTAGAAGTAATGAGTAGTGTCTTCCTAAACTATACCTATTATAGTTTACTAGTAGAGTTTTTTGTATAACTGAGTGTATTGAAGTAAGATAAAAGCTTTTATGTCTATACATATATACATAATATATAACTAAGGATCAAACGACACTCGGACAAACAACAGGGTACTCTAAGTCCACAACCAAACAAGGAACAGGAAATAAAGTGTGTTATCAGTCCTAAGTCCTTCGAACCTTACTTATATAACTATACATGCATTAGACGTGGTGTTGACAATATATAAGTTTAAAAGAGTTAAGGAAAAAGGTTTGTCATGTAAGAACTGATGGGTTTTAGCCATAAGAATTTTCCTATGTGCGCATGCAAAACCCTAATGCTTGGATCTAGGATTTCTAATAAACATGCTTTGAATCCAAGACTTCTAATGACTAATTAGGTGAAATAACAACATTGAAACAGATCTAGAATCATACCTTTGAGTTCCTTGTTGATCTTGAGGTCTTGGAGCTTCTAGAGTCACAAATGTCACTCCTCTAATGACTTACAAACACCAATAGCAAGGAAGATGATTTAGGAGAGAGAAGAGGGGAGGAAATCGGCCAGGGTTCTCTTGTTTTAGGAGCGGTGCCGATTTCCCTTAGCTATGGGGTCTATTTATACTTGTAGACTCCTTAAGGGTTACAACCTAAACCCTAATCGGATAATCTTCTCTTAAGGCTATCCAAATCCTTTCCATAGATAAGCCTTGGACGATTTTGAAGCTATCCTAGCTTCTAGAATATGTCCCTAGCATATCCATAAGGATTTACAGTCTAAAGCTTAACTATCAAACAGTTGACACTTTATACCCCTTTATTTAATTAATCTCTTTAAGTCACCAAATTAATTCTAATTAATTCTATGACTTATATTAATCAAATAACAATATATTATTCATTATAATATTTACTCTCTCGTAATAAATCATCCTATCAAGTTGCTATGGTGAAGGCAACCCAAAAGGACCATGCACAACCGGGTCAAATACTTGCCTAATATAGTTGCAGCCTTAGACACTATTCCAACAGTCTCCTACTTGGATAAGTCTAGTAACTATATACACAAGTACAATTCGGTTTGCAATCGTAGCTCTCAAAGACGCTGTCAAACTCTGATCTAATCAATCTTGTCCTTTAGATAAGGGAACGTACAGTCCTCTGTTTGATATCATGCTGACAATCCTATGGAATGGTGAGTCAAGCATTTAGGTTTCTCGATCTCTGATTTATTTGACATAGAACTTAATCGAACACATCAATTCAGTTCTGACCGGGCCCGGCACATAAGTCAAATCAAATCATCGAGCGGCTGAGATATCGCTTTTACCTTCTTAGATAAAAGTTACAGATAAACTTCGACTTATATGCATTTACTTATTCATTAACCAACTATACACAACAATACGTTTTATAACACCGAGTTACTGATGCGTTTTCGTATTATCAATGTACAATCAATTAACAAATAACAAATCATATATCTAGGTTTTAAGACCATATGATATTATCGTCTTGCGATCACCCTTTATATCATATTCCATAAGGTGATTCCAGCAAGCGCGGGTTTGTTCCAATGCTCAAAACTAGTTCATAAGCACTCATGAACGTTGCAGCAACCCTTTGCTATGTCTAACACCATTTAGACATTATACACACCAATTCATGACAATCTTCATTCATATCTACTTCCAACATATGAACGATTGTGGACCATTTGAACAATTTCTATTATTCTTAATAATCTTAATTATTCTGGAAGTCAAAACATGCAAAATGAAACAATAGCTAAACAATTAACATAAGATAGTAACATTACTCATAAATAAAACTCCTTTATTTAATCATCAAATGTCAATACATTTATCTATTACACGTTTCTAATACTATC
Source organism: Lactuca serriola (assembly GCF_051521515.1). Taxonomy (NCBI): domain Eukaryota; kingdom Viridiplantae; phylum Streptophyta; class Magnoliopsida; order Asterales; family Asteraceae; genus Lactuca; species Lactuca serriola. Next base: position 82,389,079 of record NC_136410.1, on the reverse strand, counting down.
TAATCTATGCTAACATCATCCTTCAGCCCAATACTCCTAGCATGTTGCAAGTGCTTAACCCTACTCAGTCACTTCGTAAGCGGATCTGCTGGGTTATCTTTTGATGATATCCTCTTCACTACGAGTTGTCCTTCTTCTACACGATGTCTAATGAAATGATACTTTCTGTTGATATGTCTTGATCTACCATGATCCCTCGGTTCCTTGGTCAAGGCAACCGCGCCTTCGTTATCACAGAAAATCTCCATTGGCTCCTTTATGGCAGGTACAACTCCAAGATCACCGATGAAGTTCTTTAGCCATATTGCCTCCTTCGACGCTTCGCTCGCTGCAATGTACTCTGATTCGCACGTTGAATCAGCTACAGTCTCTTGTTTGGAACTCTTCCATGTCACTGCTCCTCCATTTAGGGTAAAGACCCAGCCCGACTACGAATGGTAGTTGTCCCTGTCGGTCTGAAAGCTGGCGTCACTATACCCTCGCACCTTCAAGTCATCACTCCCTCCGAGGACTAAGAACCATTCCTTCGTCCTCTGAAGGTACTTAAGGATGTTTTTCACCACAATCCAATGTGCTTTGCCAGGATTCCCTTGATATCTGCTAACCATGCTCAAAGCGAAGGCTACATCAGGGCGAGTACAAGTCATAGCGTACATGATTGAGCCAACTGCGGAAGCGTATGGTACTCGGCTCATTTCTGCTATCTCAGCTTCGGTACTCGGACTTTGAGTCTTACTCAATTTGGCAATACTTTGTATCGGTAATTCTCCCTTCTTCTAGTTTTCCATACTAAAACGTTTTAGTACCTTCTCTAAGTAAGTATTCTGACTAAGTCCAATTAGTCTCTTACTTCTTTCTCTTACTATCCTTATTCCCAAAATGTAAGAAGCCTCTCCGAGGTCCTTCATAGCGAAGCACTTCCCGAGCCAGGACTTAACCTCCTGCAGAGTCGGGATGTCGTTTCCTATGAGCAATATGTCATCGACATATAGAACGAGGAAACTTACTATACTCCCACTGGCTTTGACATAAACACAAGACTCGTCTTCGCTTCGTACAAATCCAAACTCTTTGACTTTCTCATCGAAGCAAAGATTCCATCTGCGAGACGCTTGCTTAAGTCCATAAATGGACTTCTCAAGCTTACACACTCTATTTGGATGCTTTGGATCCACAAACCCCTCTGGCTGAGCCATGTAAACATCCTCAGCCAACTTTCCATTAAGGAAAGCGGTCTTGACATCCATTTGCCAAATCTCATAGTCATGAAATGCGGCAATAGCTAGCATCACTCTAATAGATTTAATCTTTGCAACTGGTGAGAAGGTCTCATCATAGACAACTCCGGGAGTTTGAGTAAAGCCCTTCGCAACCAATCGCGCTTTAAATGTGTGTACGTTTCCATCCACGTCGGTCTTCTTCTTAAAGATCCATTTGCACCCAACGGTCTTACGTCCGGGCACATAGTCAACCAAATTCCAAACTTGGTTATCATGCATGGATTGGATCTCGCTATCCATTGCCTCTTTCCACTTTGCAGACTCTGGGCCTGCCATGGCTTCCTTATAGCTATTTGGTTCATCAAGATTTACTAATGTACCATCACTAATATACGTGTCCCCTTCGGTAGTAATATGAAAGCCATAAAACTGGGGATGAACTCTAACTCTATCGGAACGTCTAAGAGGTAAGGATTCGTCAATTGGTTCAACCGGAGTTTCCTCCTCAGGTTGAGTGCCAGCGGTAGAGGTTCCTTCATCTATCGACTCTTGAATCTCTTCAAGTTCGATTTGCCTCCCACTGTCTCCTTGGCTTATGAGTTCTCGCTCTCGGAAAACTCCTCTCCTCGCAACAAAGACAACATTGTCCTTCGGCCTATAGAAGAGATATCCAAAGGATGTCTGCGGGTAGCCGATGAAAATACATCGCTCACTTCGAGGTTCGAGCTTGTCGTGAGTATCTCGTCTTACGAAAGCCTCGCAACCCCAAACCTTGATATGTGCCAACGAGGGAGCTTTCCCTGTCCACATCTCGTGAGGTGTTTTGGCAACCTTCTTAGTAGGGACTCGGTTAAGGATATAGGCGGCAGTCTCTAAGGCGTACCCCCAAAAAGAGATAGGTAGTGAAGCACGACTCATCATAGAGCGAACCATATTCAATAAGGTTCGATTACGCCTTTTGGCCACACCATTCAACTGTGGTGTCCTAGGAGGCGTCAATTGTGAAACTATTCCACACTCCTTGAGATAATCGTGGAATTCAAGACTTAGGTACTCTCCTCCTCGATCGGATCGAAGCATCTTGATTTTCCTGCCCAATTGATTCTCCACTTCATTCTTGAACTCTTTGAACTTTTCAAAGGTTTCTGACTTTTGCTTGATTAAGTAGATATACCCATATCTACTATAGTCATCGGTAAAGGTCACGTAGAAGCGGTTCCCATCCTTCATGGTTGATCTAAACGGTCCACATACATCGGTATGTATTAGGTCCAATAGACCCTCGCCCCTTTCACATGTACTCGTGAAGGGTGACTTAGTCATCTTTCCAAGCAAACAAGATTCGCATGTGTCATCTTCCCTAAGGTCGAATGACTCCAACACTCCATCCTTTTGGAGTTGGGCTATGCGCTTCTTGTTGACATGTCCAAGACGACAATGCCACAAGGATGCTCTATCCATACTATTGGAAGATTCCATGTATAAAACATCATTTCCTAAGTTATCAACAATCATAACGGTTTCATATATTCCATTACATGGTATAGCTTCAAAGTAAAAGACACCATTTAGATAAGCCAAAATAGAACCATTCTCATTATTAAAAGAAAATCTAAATCCTTGTCTATATAAACCATGAAATGAAATGATGTTTCTAGCCATTTCTGGCGAATAGCAACAATTGTTCAAATCTAAAACCAAACTATTCCTAAGCACTAAAGAATACACTCCAATCTTGGTCACAGGCGACGATCTTCTGTTCCCCATGATTAGATTGATCCTTCCTTGCTCCACATCCCTACTTCTTCTTAGTCCCTGCACATTAGAACAAATGTGGTAACCACAACCGGTATCAAGAACCCAAGAAATAGCATGATTAGAATCGTTAGATTTAATTGTATATATACCTGCGAAAGATGGCTTGATCTTTCCTTCTTTGATCGCTTGCAGGTACTCTGGGCAGCTTCTCTTCCAATGTCCTATCTTGTGGCAGTGGTGGCACTCTGCCTCCTTCGGGTTAGGACAGGGCTTAGCGGGATTAACTTTGGTCCCACTAGAAGAGGCACCATCTCGGGCTTTAACCTTGCGATGGTTCTTTGATGAAGCCTTCCTCTTCTTTCCCTTTCCTTGACCAATAGCCAAGACAGGAGCAGCGGGCGGATTGGGAGTAGGTGCAACAGACTTGTCTTTGAAGTTGCTTTCAGCGACCCTCAATAGACCTTGGAGTTTGCTTAGGGTGACCTCTTCTTTGTTCATGTGGTAGGTGATCCTAAATTGGTTGTACATCGGAGGCAAAGAGTGAAGCACCATGTCGATTGCCAAGTCTTCACCGAAGTCAACATTTAACTTGCGAAGGCGGTCGACATACCTTTGCATCTTTTACAAGTGCACGGTAAGAGATTCTCCATGACCCATCTTAGCGGAAATCATGTTAGTGAAAATCTCATAACGCTCTTGTCTCGCGTTCTGGTGGTATCTCTCCAATAAGTCTTGATGCATCTCGTACGGGTACATGTCCTCGTAGGACTTTTGGAATTCGGAGTTCATGGTAGCGATCATTATGCAATGTACCTTCGTTGCATCTCGTTCATGAGTCTCAAAAGCGGTGATTTCGGCTGGAGTAGCGATTTCGGGGTTGATTTTCTCGAGCTTTTCATCGAGGGCATACTCCTTATCCTCATAGCAAGCAATGGTGCAAATGTATCTTATCCATTCGCTAAAGTTCGTTCCACCGAAGGTGACCTTTTGGCAAAGGCTCATCAATGTGAAAGAACTAGCAGCAGTGTTGTTAGCGTTCGACATCTATAAAAGAAAAGGACAAAGATAGATTAGAATAAGAATCCCTAATTATCACCCAATAAGAAAAATTAGGGCTAGGATCCAACAATAACATTTACATACTAGAAAAGGGATGCCGTAATCTAACATGCAAATAAATTGAAGGCAAGTGAATGACGATTCACTAATTCTCCATCACAAAACTTAAACTATTAGTCCTAAGTGTTTTTGAGAATTCCTAGGTTCGGATGAGATTCATTGAACTATTCAATGGCATGTTTAAATCTCGATATGCCCCTCTTGTTTGTGACTGGGATGCCGAGGATCACAAAGCGGGTGTGAATTACCATGCAAATTCACATGGTGCCTTCATTGTAACGATCACCTATTCGATGTGCCGGTAAACCACACACGCTCCATCGAACTATGATAAACAATGAATCACCCTTTTTCACCTTCGCTTAGAACCAATTAGTGTGTCGGTAAACCACACACGCTCCACTAACTTCTTAGCAAGGTGCAAAGTGCAATTTCATGGGATTGCATCAATTCACTTTTCCTAAAGTAACTAAGATTGGGAAATTTTTAAAATATGTGTAGTTACTTTGTATTACTTATTATACTTTTAATGAGAGGATAAGGTTGCCCTATCCTACCCGTTCGGCTAACGACCCTCCACCAATCAAGCAAGCGGTGAGTGTGAGTGTACACCCATTAAGCGCCATTTTATAGGCCGCAACCTTATACCCACCTTATAGATCGGCTTCGTGAATGAGGCCTACTAACGGTAAGACTAGCATTTAGTTATACATATATATATTATTCTAGTAATATCATATTAGTATAAGGTTGTATTTTAAAACTTTTAAAATCTAGGGTTTGAAATTTAAATTGTCTAAATTAAAACTTTTAATCACAAATATAAATTTCAAAACTTGTGGGTAAGTTTTAAACATTTAAAACATGGAGGATCAAATAACAAATAATTCCAATTAACAATTAATATTCTAATTATCTATATTTGATTTTATTCAAGATTTCTTTGAAAGATAATTACCACAATAATTAAAATAATTAATTAATTATCATATAAGGAAATTAAATATTTTATTAGTTGATAAATACATTTAACTAGATCAAGATAATAGTCATATATATCAAAAAATCGGATTTAGATTGATCTATTATGATTAAGGTAAGTTTCCATAAGATAATTATGAAAAAATCCCGAATCTGGCCATTCCTGACGCCTGGACTCGCCGAGTGCACAAAGGGACTCGTCGAGTCAGGCCTACTCGCCGAGTCCACTTTGGAACTCGCCGACTCCATGACTCAGAAACCTAAAAATCGAATTTTGCAGGTTTGTTTCAGTTAATCAAGCAACAATTTAAAGAAAACCAAGCTAGTCTCTGATACCACTGATGGGTTTTAGCCATAAGAACTTTCCTATGCGCGCATGCAAAACCCTAATGCTTGGATCTAGGCTTTCTAATAAACATGCTTTGAATCCAAGACTTCTAATGACTAATTAGGTTAAATAACAACATTGAAACAGATCTAGAATCATACCTTTGAGTTCCTTGTTGATCTTGAGGTCTTGGAGCTTCTAGAGTCACAAATGTCACTCCTCTAATGGCTTACAAACACCAATAGCAAGGAAGATGATTTAGGAGAGAGGAGAGGGGAGGAAATTGGCCAGGGTTCTCTTGTTTTAGGAGAGGTGCCGATTTCCCTTAGCTATGGGGTCTATTTATACTTGTAGACTCCTTAAGGGTTACAACCTAAACCCTAATCGGATAATCTTCTCTTAAGGCTATCCAAATCCTTTCCATAGATAAGCCTTGGACGATTTTGAAGCTATCTTAGCTTCTAGAATCCGTCCCTAGCATATCCATAAGGATTTACAGTCTAAAGCTTAACTATCAAATAGTTGACAGTTTATACCCCTTTATTTAATTAATCTCTTTAAGTCACCAAATTAATTCTAATTAATTCTATGACTTATATTAATCAAATAACAATATATTATTCATTATAATATTTACTCTCTCGTAATAAATCATCCTATCAAGTTGCTATGGTGAAGGCAACCCAAAAGGACCATGCACAACCGGGTCAAATACTTGCCTAATATAGTTGCATCCTTAGACACTATTCCAACAAGAACAATTTTGATAAAGAGTTTAACATGTAAAAGAGTTTGATAAACATTTTGAAGTAGTTTGTTTGATAAAACAGCTAAAAGTACAGCAAATCCATTTGTTTGATAGTTATTAATCACATGTGATTGATATAATAACTATAATGTGTCAACTTGTATCCCCCCCCCCCCATAAAAGCATTTAAAATCCTTTAAAAGATAGATTAAGGGGTATGAAGTCACCTGTAGTGAGTGGTACGGAAGCATGTTTGGAAAAAAGGATGTAGAGTGTCAGGTGAAACCTTAAGCACACAAAAATCTTAATAAACATATAATGACATGTATGTGTATTTTATTAGTGTATAAACAACTATTTATAAGGGATAAAACCCTAATAGTCTAGGAAACTCTTAGATTCATGGGATACAATTACATATGATTGCATAATGAGGGTATATGGCCACCCTATAGAGTTTACGGCCAAAGAGTCATGACCAAAGGGAGTTCATGTTCCTTGGAGTTTATGTTTCTTGGGTTCACGGTCTAATGACCTTACGGTCATGGAGTTCACGGTCTATGGAGATTTAAACGCAAACTCACCAAATCTTTCACAAATGATGGTTTTCAAGGGCTTCAATCAAAGGCATCAGATTCTAGGGACCATGCTTAGCCTTAGAAAGGTTAAAGGCTTTAAGAACACCCTTTATAAGGGTTTACGGTCTATGAAGATTCATAGAACTGTAAACTCTTTTGTTCATGTAAAGAGTGATGATCTTAAGTCCAAAATCAAGGATCCTAACTAGATAGATGTAAAGGAGGATGGTACTTACGATTTTGAAGGCAAGGAAGGTGTTTTCGGTCAAAAACACAACCGTGTTCTTGAGAAACTTTGATGATCTATATAAAAGATGAAATCCTTGGATGAATCAAGAGTGAAACATGGATTTAGGAAGGATCTAACACACAAAGAAGGAATCACTTACTTGTTCTTGAAGATTTGGAAGCAAAAGTTTATGCTTTTTGAGAGAGAATTGGTTTCAAGACTTGGAAAAGGGAAAACAATGGTTGAAATGATCATCCCCTAAATATATAGGGATGGGTTTACAGTCACCTTGACCGTAAACTCACAGTTCTCGACCGTAAACTCCCTTTTGAGGAGGTTTACGGTTTCTAAGCAAGTTAGAATTTGGGTTGCTATTTCCAATCACTTACACTTTTGATATACTAGGGTTAGAACACTCTAAAATAAGTTCTAACCAGTGATAACTGGCAGCATAATCAGTCTAACACCGGTAGATTTGGACGTTTATACAAGCTAAAAATTTCGAGTTGTCACATCATCCCCCCGTTAGAGAGAATTTCGTCCCAAAATTAGAGTTTAAGCAATTAAGTTAATACAAATAACTAAACTAAAAGACGAGGATATTTCAGTTTCATTTGATCCTTGTGCTCCCAAGTGAATTAAGGTCCTCGCTTGGCATTCCAGCGAACCTTCACTATCGGGATACGACTTTGCTTCGTTCGCTTGACCTCTCGGTCCATGATTTCTACAAGTTCTTCCACAAAGTTAAGGCTCTCGTTGATCTCGATCTCATCGAGTGGGATTACAAGAGTCTCGTCGGATAGGCTCTTTTTCTAGTTCGAGACGTGGAAAGTAGAATGTACGTTACTTAGTTCGTGAGGTAGGTTGAGTTTGTAAGCTATAGGGCCGATTCTAGCGAGAATCTCGAAAGGCCCTACGTATCTTGGGTTGAGCTTCCCATGCTTTCCGAAGCGTATCAAGCCCTTCCATGGTGAGACTTTCAAAAGAACGCGGTTTTCCACCTGGAATTCCAAAGGTTTCCTTCGTTTGTCTGTGTAGCTTTTCTACGGTCTCTAGAGGCTTTCAATCGTTCACGAATCTGAACGATCTTCTCTGTTGTTTCCCGAATCATCTCCGGACCTGTGAGAGTGCTATCAGGAACTCGTCCTTCAGCTAACTGGGTGTCACCCACCTCAACCCAGCACAGAGGGGATCTACACTTTCGGCCATAGAGGGCTTCAAATGGAGCAAACTTTATGCTCGTGTGATAACTATTGTTGTAGGAAAACTCGACAAGGGGCAAATGAGTATCCCATGCCTTCCCAAAGTCGATCACATAGGCTCGCAACATATTTTCCAAGGTTTAGATAGTTCTCTCACTTTGTCCGTCGGTCTGCGGATGGTAGGATGTACTCATGTCCAGCCTCGTTCCAAGGGAACTTTGTAGCGACTGCCAAAACCTCGAAGTGAATCTACTATCTCTGTCAGAGATAATTGATATAGGAACACCATGCAGTCGTATGATCTCCCTAATGTATGTTCTTGTGAGCTTTTCCATCTTGTCAGTTTCCTTGATTGGTAGGAAGTGTGCGGACTTGGTTAGCCTGTCAACGATAACCCATATGGTATCGAGACCACCCGTTGTCTTGGGAAACTTGGTTATGAAGTCCATCGTGATTCGCTCCCACTTCCATTCAGGTGTCTCCGGTTGTTGAAGTAAACCTGATGGTTTTTGGTATTCGACCTTAACCTTGGCGCAAGTAAGGCATTTACTTACAAAGGTAGCAATCTATGCTTTCATGTTAGGCCACCAGTATAACTTTTTAAGATCCAGATACATCTTATTCAAACCTAGGTGGACGGAATATTGAGTGTTGTGCGCTTCGGTCATGACCAAGTCTCTGAAGCCACCGTGTTTTGGTGTCCAGATCTGATCCATGAAATATAAGGCTCCGCCACCCTTGACTTCCAAGTTCTTATCCATCCCTCTCAGGGATTCACTCGCCACATTTTCAGGTTTCAAAGCGTCGAGCTGAGTCTCCTTAATTTGTGTGGACAAGTGTGAATGGATAGTCATAGTCAATGATTTGACTCTACAACCAGAGTATTCTTTCCGACTTAGGGCGTCAGCTAATACGTTGGCCTTGCCAGGATGATAACGAATTTCGCATTCGTAATCACTAAGTAGCTCGACCCACCGTCATTGTCTCATGTTGAGCTCCTTCTGGTCGAATATATGTTGTAGGCTTTTGTGGTCTATAAAGATAGTCCTCTTCGTACCATATAGGTAGTGTTTCAAGATCTTCAGAGCAAACACAACTACTCCTAACTCAAGATCATGCATGGTGTAGTTGACCTCGTGTGTCTTCAGCTGTCTTGAGGCGTAGGCAATGACCTTACCTCATTGCATTAGAACACAAACGAGCCCTTGATTGGATGCATCGTAGTAGACCACGAAGTCTTCTATTCCTTCTGGGAGGGATAGTATCGGTGCGGTGCATAAGGCTCGTTTCAACGTTTGGAATGTTTTCTCTTGCTTCTCTTCCCAATCAAAGGCCACTCCTTTTTGGGTCAAAGTCGTAAGAGGTTTCGCAATTCTAGAGAAGTTCTAAATGAACCTACGATAGTAGCCAGCGAGGCCTAGAAATTGACGAATTTCTATAAGCGTCTTCGATGCTGAACAGTTCTCAATAGCTTTAATTTTGGAAGGGTCCACATGAATTCCTTCTTCACTAACAAAGTGACCCAGAATTTCAACTCTTCGGATCCAAAACTCGCATTTAGAGAACTTTGTGTAGAGCTTCTCTGATCGTAATGTTTCCAAGATCTGACGTAGATGCCTACTATGCTCTTCCTTACTACGAGAGTAGATAAGTATTTCATCTATGAAGACGATGACAAACTGATCCAGATAAGGACGGCATACCCGATTCATTAAGTCCATGAGTACTGCGGGCACATTGGTCACTCCGAAGGGCATCACTACAAACTTGTAGTGTCCATAACGATTTCGGAAGGCTGCCTTCAGAACATCCTCCTCTAGCACTCATAACTGGTGATACCCGGATCTGAGATCTATCTTTGAAAAGTAATTCGCCCCTTGCAATTGGTCGAACAAATCATCTATGCGAGACATAGGGTAACGATTCTTAATGGTAAGCTTGTTGAGTTCCTTGTAGTCGATGCACATACAAAACGATCCATCTTTCTTCTTGACGAACAAGACCGGTGCTCCCCAGGGTGAGAAGCTTGCTCTTATAAAGCCCTTGTTGAGCCGTTCGTTAAGTTGACCGGACAGTTCTTGCATCTCTGCAGGTGCTAGACGATAGGGCAATTTGGCTACTAGGGTAGCCCCTAGAACTAAGTCGATTATGAACTCGACTTGACGTTGTGGAGGCAATCCTGGGAGTTTTTTTAAAAAGATGTCAGGAAAATCACGTACTACTTGGATGCTCTTAATGTCCTTCATCTCTTGGCTCACATCAACAACATGAGCAAGGAATGTGCGACATTCCTTTCTCAAGTACTTTTGGGCTTGAATACTCGAGATGATACGAAGGTTCGTGTCGGGTTTGTCGCCATAGACTACTAGAGTTTCGCCAGACGGCTATTTAAGGCGAACAGCCTTTTCATAACACATGATGTCGGCACGATGTAGATTTAACCAATTCATGCCGATAATGACATCGAAAATTTTAATTGAGACTGGCATGAGTTCGATTGAAAATGAATGGCTATCTAGAGTTAGAGTACATCCTATGTATATACTGCTAGTGCTTTCAATCTTTTCGTTAGCCATTTCTTCAGTGAACGGTTCTTTAAGTGCTCGTGATTTTTCTTTAAGTAAGTGAGCAAACTTTTGGTTCACGAAACTCTTCTCCGCTCCACTATCAAATAGAATGCATGCATAAGAGTTATTGAGGAGAAGCATACCGGTGACCACTATAGGGTCAACAACTGCTTCCTCGTGGCCTATAGTCAAAACTCTACCTACTCCACCGGCATTCCCTGCCTTCGGGCAGTTCCTTTTGTAGTGGCCCACTTCGCCACAACCGTAGCAAGCCTTGCCCACACCAGCGCCGGGGACTTGTTTATTGGCCTTGTCGGAGATTTGCAGAAACAGGCAGTGTGCCCCTTCCGATTGCAGTTAGAACACTGCATTTCACAGCAGGCTCCAGTGTGGTGGAAGTTGCATTTGTTGCACTTTGGCAAACTCCCCGCATACTGCTTTACCGGAGCAGCAGCGGCATGTGCTATCGCAGCATGAACCACCACGACCTGCTACTTTTTGCCATCTTTTTGCTTCTTCTTATCATCCCAGAATTTCTGCTTGTTATCAGCGGTTTTTGAGGGTTCTGAGATGGCTAGGGTTGTTGTTGTTGACGGGGTACGGACCCCATGGTCAATGAGCCGTTGTGCCAACCGCTTGGCACTATCGAATTTAGTGGGGTTTGAAGCCAACACATTCCCTTGGAATAGAGGCACCAGTCCCCAGATGTACTTCTCTATTTTCTTTCCTTCTGTGTGAACAATGTTTGGACATAGGGCCACCAGCTCGCAGAATCTGGCGGTATAGGAAACTATGTCAGAGTCCGTCATGGTTAGTCTCCATATTTCTTGTTCTAGTTTCTGGATTTCGCCTCTCAGGGCTTCCCAGCCCATAGAATTTGCACTATTAGAGTTAGTGACTTGACATGGCTATTCCACCATGTCAGCGCTTTTTCCTCGAGGGTGCAAGCAGCAAATTTGACTTTGCTCACTTCTGGGCATGAGCAGATCTCGAAGATCGACTCTGTCTTCTCGAACGAGTGCGAGAGGGCAATGACTCCGCCAGTCCCTTTAAAGGACCTTGGCTTGCAACTGGTGAAGTCCTTGTAAGAGCACTTTCTTGAGTGCACGAGGACCTCACCTTGAGTAGAATGAATAGGTGTCCCACCTCCGCTGGTACTGGTAGAGTGATATTGAGCCATGGTTGTTGCTACAGCTACAGCTACTGCAGCATTTAGAGTTGTCGTATCGATTTGTGAAGGAGGTGGTGGTGGTATTGGAGTTACCCGAGGATTGCGTCTCGTTGATCGGCGTGGAAGCATCTTTTAACAAAAAGTTTACAAAGATGAAGATACTCGTAAGAATCTAATAGAGAGAAACAATGAGAGTGACTCATGGACTAACTCTCCATAGCCCAACAACACAACTGAATAGTATGATTGAAAGTAGATCTAGTACTAAAAGATGATAGCATCTGGATATTACTTTCCATGAGATTAGATATCTGTCAATAATACTGGTATTAAAGATGTAACAAGTTTAGGAAAAATGACCTAGAAGTAGGTCTTACATCAAACCAAGATGGGAAATTTTTGAAAGAACTACGACCTAATCAAGACTTAGCAGATCCAAAGTCTTCACATAGATAGGAAATTAAACTAGAGTTTTTACATAAACTAAGTTATATCGAAAAGAGAAAGTTGAGTAGGCTCTATCTACGACGAGAACCACTAGAATGAGTCCTTGATTCTGACAGACGGCGCTCCATGTCTCTCATGTGCCTTTCAGTCATTCCCTGCCAAGCTCGAAGTTCCCTGACTTCAGTTTGGGTTGCAGTAAGATCTCTCTTCAGGGCCTCATTGGCTCTCTTAGTCCCATTAGGAGCCTCTTCTAGATGGCAAATGCAGACCGTGTTAATGCCCGAATTGGCATCAATTTCCATGACTCGGTCGATGGTTGCTCGACGTTGCTCATCATTCCGAGTAATCCTAAGGACCATAATGGGCAGGACTCAGTCAGCTGAGCCACCCTCGCTCAAATTATAGAAGCTTCAATCCCCATTGTAAGGTAAAGGTTGACCCTGTTCATGGCTCCATCTGTTCAAGTTTGTTGCCCACAGAGGTGTGGGACCTTGAAATGTTGGACATGGGTTAGCATTAGGGATTTGAGCCACTGGGGGTAGGTTATTAACTTCTGGTTCGGAGTCAGAATCCTTCGAGAAGCCTTCTGTGAGGTGATCATCCTAAGGGATTGGATGATCATTTTCTGGCTCTGCTTCAAGCCATCCAGGATTGCCTTGGTTTGGGAAGTATGGGTCGCCATGGGGATGGAATCCATCCATGATATCTATGCGAGAAAAGGGGTATAAGAAATAATTAATAGACGTACTAATTAGCTAATTATAAAATGATCTTTATTAGTTACTTCAATGCTTGCATAGTGCATACCAGTTACATGAAATCAAAACAAGATAGACCTTGGAATAAGTGACCCTAAATCCAAATTCACAACCAAACAAGGAACATGAAGTAAAGCAAAGATCACAGATTCTAAGTCTATGATATCCTAGTCACATATAACCTTAGTGTATCCACTTAGCAACTATTGACCTACCAATAAAGACCTTTTTAGTTCTCAAATAAGTAATTATAGTAACACAAAATACTCCTATAGTATTTTAGGTTTATGTTCTGTTCTAATGTTTTCATTGTAGTAGTGTTGGTAAGTTTTTAGACTTGTTGCAACCTCACAACCACTCTTAAGCACATGCTAGTCACTCCTCGGAAAATATAGTTGATCAAGTTATATCCTTCCCAGGTTTGACTATATGTCGCTAAGTCTAATTGTGTTGTCCAACAATCGTAATATTTTTGTTCTGTCCTACTGACACTGATTTCAGCATGAATACACGTATGTATACTTGGTTAAATATTTTATTATTTAAAAGTATAAACTCTTGGTCAGAGTATTTTAATCCTGTTGTGTTGATAGTTTGTATATATTTTATGGGTTGATAAACTCGATTCACTATAAACAATGCTCTGATACCAATCTGTCACACCCCAAAACCGTAACGGCGGAAACGTTCAGGGGCGGAGGACGTCATGTACAGTATCACAACAAAGCATAATAGTAAATAAGCAACAAAATCATCCATTGCATTAATAATATAATTTAATATAAGTGTGTTCTGTGAAGTTTATAAGACACCAAAAATGTAAATCAAAATAAGAGATGAGTCTTGAACGAGCTCCATCTTCTCAGAACCTGGCATCGGTACCTGTCTACTGACGACCTCAGAATACAAGTTATTTTGAAAGAGTTGATCAGCTTTAAAGCTGGTGAGTTCATAAGCATTTTAGTGTCATTGTTTGTATGAAAATGTATGCAATTGTTTGATGTATAAGTTTGTAGGTGTTTGTAGTACATGTTTGTATCTCCTTGAAAATCCTACATTTTCTACTAAACGTAGCCTTCTACCAAGGCATCAAATGTTCTGCATGTTTGTCTCTTGTAAGAGTGTGTATTTTCCCAAGTGTGACAATCTCATTAACCAAAAATATAGTTTTACATTACCGTTTATGTGAGAAGATCACAGTGTGAATGCAATGGGGAAATAATAAAGTATTGTAGTGTTGTATTATAGTAACTACTGCTGTACCAACTACCTTAAACCAATTGTTATTTAAGGTATAATGTGATATGATTGCACCATACTATCGACTAATAACACGACGATGAAAGACGTCGGAAGAAATGACATTTGGCACCCGTAGACTTGCAAGTCCCACTGTAGCGAATAGCAAGGTGTAGGATAGTCAATCTATTATAGATCTATACACAGATTCACGCTCTCCCTCCAGGAGACTCTGGATACAAAACGAGCCATGGCAGGTGATGACATGCCCCCAAACCGTGGCTCACATTTATGTTATAGTATTCTTTTATATGTATTGTATGTACTAGTGTAATGTATGTTCTCTCTGTCTAGTATGTAGTGTGTTATCTTTGTTTCTCATCATAGTATGTTCTCTTGTATAGTGTATAGTATGGATTGTTTCTCATTATAGTATGGTCTCTTAGTTTCTCATAATAGTATGTTCTCTTAGTTTCTCATAACAATATGTTCTCTTAGTTTCTCATAATATTATGTATTGACTCATGTATAAACTGACTTTTTTTATGTTTCATTGTACTAGAAGTAATGAGTAGTGTCTTCCTAAAGTATACCTATTATAGTTTACTAGTAGAGTTGTTTGTATAACTGAGTGTATTGAAGTAAGATAAAAGCTTTTATGTCTATACATATATACATAATATATAACTAAGGATCAAACGACACTCGGACAAACAACAGGGTACTCTAAGTCCACAACCAAACAAGGAACAGGAAATAAAGTGTGTTATCAGTCCTAAGTCCTTCCAACCTTACTTAT
This sequence comes from Lactuca serriola, assembly GCF_051521515.1. Lineage (NCBI taxonomy): Eukaryota > Viridiplantae > Streptophyta > Magnoliopsida > Asterales > Asteraceae > Lactuca > Lactuca serriola. The sequence goes on along the minus strand of NC_136410.1, from coordinate 82,373,935 downwards.
ATAACTATACATGCATTAGACGTGGTTATGATAATATATAAGCTTAAAAGAGTTAAAGGAAAAGGTTTTTCATGTAAGAACAAGTTTGATAAAGAGTTTAACATGTAAAAGAGTTTGATAAACATTTTGAAGTAGTTTTTTTTATAAAACAGCTAAAAGTATAGCAAATCCTTTTGTTTTATAGTTATTAATCACAAGTGATTGATATAATAACTATAATGTTTCAACTTGTATTTCCCCCCCCCCCCCCATAAAAGCATTTAAAATCATTTAAAAGATAGATTAAGGGGTATGAAGTCACCTGTAGTGAGTGGTACGGAAGTATGTTTGGAAAAAAGGATGTAGAGTGTCAAGTGAAACCTTGAGCACACAAAGATCCTAATAAACATATAATGACATGTATGTGTATTTCATTTGTGTATAAACAACTAATTATAAGGGATAAAACCCTAATAGGCTAGGAAACTCTTAGATTCATGGGATACAACCACATATGATTGCATAACGAGGGTATATGGCCACCCTATACAGTTTACGGTCAAAGAGGCATGACCAAAGGGAGTTCACGGTCCTTGGAGTTTACGGTTCTTGGGTTCACGGTCATGGAGTTCACGGTCTAAGGAGATTCAACTGAAAACTCACCAAATCTTTCACAAATGATGGTTTTCAAGGGCTTCAATCAAAGACATCGGATTCTAGGGACCATGCTTAGCCTTAGGAAGGGTAAAGGCTATAAGAACACCATTTATAAGGTTTTACGATCTATGAAGATTCATAGAACCGTAAATTCTTTTGTTCATGTAAAGAGTGACGATCTTAAGTCCAAAATGAAGGATCCTAACTAGATAGATGTAAAGGAGGATGGTACTTACGATTTTGAAGGCAAGGAAGGTGTTTTCGTTCCACAACACAACCATGTTCTTAAGAAACTTTGATGATCTAAATAAAATATGAAATCCTTGGATCAATCAAGAGTGAAACATGGATTTAGGAAGGATCTAACACACAAAGAAGGAATCACTTACTTGTTCTTGAAGATTTGGAAGCAAAAGTTTATGCTTTTTGAGAGAGAATCGGTTTCAAGACTTGGAAGAGGGAAAAGAATGACTGAAATGATCATCCCTTATATCTATAGGGATGGGTTTACGGTCACCTTGACCGTAAACTCATAGGTCTCAACCGTAAACTCCCTTTTGAGGAGGTTTACAGTTTCTAAGCAAGTTAGAATTTGGGTTGCTATTTCCAATCACTTACACTTTTGATATACTAGGGTTAGAACACTCTAAAATAATTTCCAACCAGTGATTATTGGTAGCATAATGAATCTAACACTGATAGATTTGGATGTTTATACAACCTAGAAATTACGGGTTGTCACAACATGGGTAACATATTGGGGAATCACTTATTTGAGCTCGGCCAATCACTCGCATTGCACTCTCCTCTTTTTCCATTTTAAGAAGTTTTAACTTTAGTTCTTGAAAACAATTTTACCATTTCCTTAGTTTGAATCCTGACAGACCCAGGAGTGTGCCCGAATCCCTCAAACCAAGGCTCTAATACCAACTTGTAATGAACCAAATTTTCAAACAAAATTTTTCATTTTTAATTAACCAAATCATTCCCATAAAATATGAAATATCAATAACAATTGTTTTCAAAATCCATAACATCAATATTTTATTTCAAATATCAGAGTGTCCCATCAAAACAAATTCTGAAGAGTGCATGTTGCGCCATCAAGCCTTGCCCTTGCCCTTAGGCTCAGATGTACCTAAAACAAATCAACCAACTATAAGCTAATGCTTAGTGAGTTCCCCAGAGCATACCCCACACAGTCCACATAATCACATATACCATATTAGCTATAAAAGCTACATAAACCACATAAGCCATGCATACAACATATAGGGATGACGTGGGCTCCCCCCAGGGTCTTACTCCATGATGCCATGGGATCCCCACATGGTCTTACACCTAAATGTCATGGGCTCCCCCCATGGTCTTTGGTGGGAAATCCATGGGCTCTCCACATGGTCTTACATCTAAGTTACATGGGCTCCCCCTATGGTCTTTAGTTGGAAAGTCGTGGGCTCTCCACATGGTCTTACATCCAAGTGCCATGGGCTCTCCCATGGTCTTCCATATAAGTATAACACATATACAACTATCATACCTCCTAGCACATAACCAGCTAACATGCCACATAACACTACATCAACTAATGTACCACATGTCATAAAATGAATCGGCCTTGGTGCCTTCAACCCATTGGTATGGTGAGCAGACTCACCTCTGAAAAATACTGAACTGATAAGATATGATCAGATAAGTCCCAACGCGCAGCTCCAACTCAACTGCCTACAATCATCATGTGACTGGTCTTGTCAAAATCCTGAAATACCACAAATACGCTCAAAGTCAAACTTGGTCAACCATGGTCAAAGTCAAGGTCAACAGTCCATGTTGACCCAAATCGTCGAGTGCATCTAGCAACTTGTCGAGTTCCTTCAGTGCTCATAAAATCAAGGAAAACCCTAACCAGCTCACCGAGTTGTCTCATCAACTTGCCGAGTAACTTGTTAGATCGAAAACAGGGAAAATCCGATGCAAATCGTCGAGTTACCTTATCAACTCGCCGAGTTTACTCTGTAGACCGAAAACGGGAAAACCCGATCCAACTCGCCGATTCGTCTGGGCAGCTCGTCAAGTTTTCCTTACCTTAACATAAGCAGTCCTTCCAGTCGAATCCAAACGTCCAAACTACAGATCCAGTCCCTTAAGACCTAAATACTAGTAAAGTTGCAAACTTTACATGCATGCATAAACTCAAATGGCTAAAACACTAAAACTAGGGTTCATACAATGTTTAAGACATGGAAAATGGCCTAGACTAGGTAAAGGAGCAACTTTATGTCCATGAAGACCTAGAGGTGTCCAGATCTGGAACCATATCTTCATGACAAGTCCAAATTTGAGTATGACACCCCTTTTGCACCAAAAGTGACCATATTCTTTCATAAGATGAGATCTAAGAAAATAGAGATCAGGGTAGCAACTTTTTACCTCCAAATGGATGCTAACACCAGGTAGATGCCGGATCTAAAGCCCTCTCCTTACATCAATCTCTTCAACCTTCAAGTTTCCTTCCAAAAAGCACAAGATTTACTCTCCAAAACTCACACACACTCAAGAAAATAGTAAAGTGTGGCTTATCAGAAGATGAAGATGGTGATGATTATATTGCTTCATAGTCTTTACAAATATATCCAAAATTAATGGTTTAAAAGAAATGATATTAATCTGGAAAGTTCCTTATGTTCAGTGTCATCAACAATGTAAGTAGAATTTCTTTTTTTGAACATATGAATTACCTGAATCACCCTTTAATAAAGATGAAACATGACAACCTTTGAAAATCAGTGTATGTTTCATGAGAAAAAGCAATGTACTTGTGTTTATTTTTGTATTATAACATCCTTCTAGAGTAAAAATTTTCAAAATAAAATGTTGTAATAGAAAAGTGCAAGTAAGATGCTCTAATAAACAAATTGTTTCGTTTAACTGTAATATTTTACTCTAAAAAAATTCTTATAATTATCAACACATTGTACTTTAAGAAAAAACTATCAATATTATATGAGTTGTTTACATCGTTTATTCTTTTTATTATATATATATATATATATATATATATATATATATATATATATATATATATATATATATATATATAAGTGAAAGTGATAAATGACCATGGACCAAAATTTATAGACATTGAAGCCAACGAAGCTGATTTTAGTCCAATTTGTTTCTACATTACATGATATGTGATGTTTTAGTTTTTCACATCTTAATTACTTTTTTCCTAAATAATGACTTTGACAGACGTGCTATTGCATTTGCACCTGCATCTACTTTTTTATTAAGGTAATGTGCTACCTAGTTGTACTTTCAATTTGTTATTATAAATTTCAGCCAGTTTAGCCAAAAACAAATTTTCACATTTTCAATATGATATAGGGACCAGAAAGGTTACAAAAACCTCAAATAATGACCAAATTTACAAGAAAAAACTTATTTTGGAAAAAAAAAATGAAAAAAATCAGTTATAGTCGTGGGCCAAAAATATAATTTACCCCAAGTGAAAATAACTTGCTTTCTTTTCAAAAACTGTAAACCAAAACTTTCAAATTGTCAATAAATAATCATAACAGCTATTAGAAAGATTAATTATATTTAACGGAGAATTTCAAGTATTTGATTATTATTTATTATATGTTTGAATATGAATGTTGAACTTTTTTAATTATTCAGGATTATAATGTCACGGTTATATTTTATTGGGCCCCATTTTTGGTCCAATCAAACTCTAATGATCTAGAGATACACAACATACCAGCAAACTTGAAAGTCGTGTAAGCATCATTTCACACATTTTTTTTAGATTTTATAATTTCCCTATTTTAATTATTTTTTATTTGCAAGTAAATCATCATAAATTTGATGAAACGGGAGAGGATCATTTGATGAAGGGACAACAACATATGATAAAATCGAGAGTCCTGTTGCATATGGAGATATGATGGTGCAAATGATATCAGTGTAGCAATACATGACAAGAAAGGAATCAACATTCCAAGTCTAATGAAACATGTCAAGTAACACAAAAGAGTAAAATGATTTGGTGGTGCAAATGCATATCAACTTAAAGTTATCCATAGGATACTTAAACTATCTGTAGTTATCGACCTATTGTACCAGTTTTTTTATTTTTTTATTTTCCGCATCAGATTTTCTAGTAACTTTATTATATTTAGCACTAAAATCTCAGGGAAACACAACCACCTTGGTAATCAGCAATTCCATCCCTGTTTTCATTGATTTTATGGAGAGGCAATTACATTGACAACTAATGGAGATAAGAAAGCCTGAAGGCATGGCAGCTACATCCGGATTCTATGTTGTAGGCATGGCTAATTAACAATCCGTTTTAAATATTTAATCAATAACATCTTTTACAGTGGAATACCTCTAACCCCCGTGAAGAACCAAAACGAAATGGTTTCGCTTACTTAAAACTAAGAGGGGATGTCGTATTTCTTTTTGGTATTGTTGTCATATGTATCAGAACCAGCAACAATTATGACATGTGTATAGTATGTGAAAATAGAGGATAGTTTTGTATTCAAATGGTATTGCCATTTTTGGGTGGGTATATTTGTCTTTTTACCATTTTAATAATATTCATGATTGAATTCTCTGCTTTTAAATATTTTAACCGAGTAGAATGGGTTTGTTTAGTGTTTGGATCTTTTATCAACCTTGAAATTCTACAAATTTCCATTTTTGTCCCTTTATAAACCAAATTAAAGTCTCTGTAGAAACTTAAATTCATAGGCATTTTTCTATAATCTCCATGGCAATTCCCTATTGTAATCATTTTTACCCTTCGAAAATTAGTATAAACTTTTTACATCTATCAGGTATATATGCTATAGCTAATGCATATATTTTCATTTCATGTAATTATTACCAGTGGAACCACAACAGTTCACTACCCTGATGAGTCTCAAGAAGACAACAAAGCTTGTAATGATTCGTGTTATCGGTAACCCATGCAATGCAGGAATCTTCTCTTTTTATAACTAATGATGTTTGGAAATTAAATTGATCTTAGGGTTTGGTATTTCATTTGTTTTGAATAAAAGATATAAAATAGACAATTTATGCTAGTTTAAAAAGTTCAAATTTATTAGAAATTTTGGGATGTTACAAGTTGGTATCAAAGCATGGCTTGAGAGAATCAAACTCACTATGGTGACTTCTAAACTCAAGTTCACAACTCAAGAGTTGTTTTAAAAGAAATTTTATGAAAACAAACAAAATGGTTTGAACAAGGTAATCACAAATGCGGTGTGTACAGTCAGCCAGTGCCAGAGGAAAAGGGAAAGTGTTCAAATCTTATTTATCATCTTTAGATATAAGATTGTTATATGTATGCTAGATAGCCTGATTTTTTACATGTTATGTTGGATGTCGGTTATGTGTTATTTGTAGTTTGTGTTAGTACTGATAGTTTGTTAAGTGAATGCTTAGGGTTGTATACAATAGGAACTAAACAGACTTAGAATGCATGATTTAGCCTGGTGCGTAGCTCTTGTTTGAGTCCAACCGTTTTTGTGCGGAATCTTTTATTTGAAAGACTATCTGGTTTCATGTTGCATATGATTGTGCATAAACGAGACGACACGTCAAGACTGGTGGAAATTCCATGAGATGTAGGGTTGCACGGCGAGCTTGATTCTTACGGATCTAGGAAAATGTAGCAAATGCTGATATAGAGTGGGCATGATAAAATTGCTTGTTAGACTAACTGCTCGAATGTTGCTTGCTTTGTGCTAAGAGGGGTCTATATTGATTTTAGCTAACTATTAAGTGAATGCGTTAGGTTACATGCCATAAAAAATAAATAGTTTTAGAATGTTTGATTTGGCTCTATTGTGCAGCTCTTGTTTGAGTCTAACCATTGTAGTGATGGATCTTTCAACCAACAGAATTTTTAACTGTTGTTGCATGTAATTGTATTCTTAAGATAGTTAGTTGACATCGGTAGAAGTTTCTTTTGCAGTTAATAGCAAGGTGGGTAGGAGTCCTAGTAAGCTAGGAAAAGTGTTGACATGTGCTGGTGTAAGGCACATCATTAGATTTGTCGGCGAATAGTGACTTGACTACTTTAGGACAAACCTTGGAGCAGGCATGGATTGATGTGGACAGTAGTAATAGGCCCCCTTCAATCGAAAGCACATGATCCATGCCCGAGTCAAGAGAAGTCATAGTGGAATCTAAGGAACTTAGTGTAGTAATGTTCATATGGTTATATATTTATTATTAAATTGTAGTATTCTTAAGGTTTCCCCATTCAATTGTAGAATGGTGTCTAAGAGAAATGGTGCTACGGGATCTACTAGTGGACTGAGTGTCGATAAGATACTAAAGATGATCATAACAGTGATGTCGGATGCTATTGGGAAAGGTGAATGGGGATACTAGTGAGCGAGTAGATAACAAATGGTGGCATAGTGACACTTAAATGTGTGGCGATGAGTTATATTTAGATTATACAGAATGTCGATTATGCAACCCGGAGCAGAGAGTTATGACATTGGCTTGGACAACGTGGTTATGCGTGACTGGATTGATGTTGAGGCCTTGTAAGACCTTACTAGTGGAGTTGTCTGATATCATTAGACAAATCACTAGTAGGTTAGTCGTCTGGTTCGAGGAGTGGGTTGAAGCCCTTCTGACTGTTGATAGGATAGTGGAGGCATCTCAGGATATATATATATATATATATATATATATATATATATATATATATATATATATATGTGTGTGTGTGTGTAGAGAGAGAGAGAGAGAAAGAGGGCTTAGTTTGGAGACATAGCTGGGGAAGATTAAGCGGGTGTATGGTTGACTCTGTCGAAAACTATCAAGAAGGTATGACGTTGTTGTGCCAAGAACTTGAGGTCAGAAGAACCATGAAATTTGTCGTAAGGGTGGAAGGACCCACATGTTCGTGTGCTGCAAGTCTCAATGCGGTAGGTATTTACGGAAAGGACATGCTCGTCAATATTGCATATTGGGTATGAAGATATGTCACCCTTTCCATTATTGTGATCACATTAGGGCCTTAGGATGTTGCAGTATGTTTCTTCATGTTAGTGTTGTTATTATACCCTATTTACATATGTTCGAGAATGTATAGCAAGCCCTTTATCATTTATAGTGTGCCCAGGTTGGAAAGTTGTATGGGTAGGTTGCATAGCCTTATAATTAGTTATTTGACTCTCTATTTGAACTTGTATCGTAAACGGGTGCTTAAACTAATTCCAAATAGGAAATAAGTTTATCCAAAGACCGTTTACACTTAGCAGGAAGACGATGTTGTTTGGAAGTTTAGGAGAACCTTCAAAAGTTAGAGGTAATCGGTCGATTGAGATAAGATAGCGATGCATGGATTGTATATGACAACAGAGATGGATCTCAAGGGCACGGTGGATGTGTAGTTTATTGTTGTTGCAAGCGAATATTAGTTCAAACCAAAGCAGGGGAGAACTATTCTTACAAGGTGAGACCTTAGACATGGCACAACATGTCTAGGTGCAATGATTCAAAGGTACTAGTAGCTTAATGGTGTTGGATATTTAGCACTCGTTATGAATATGGAAAAAATAAGACATTTAAGGATGTGTCGGTCCTATGTGGTTTTTTAGGAGTTCTCCTTGAGAAGAACTTATATCTTTTCGTGAAAAGAGAGTTCTACTTAGCTCTGTATTATGCATAGTCACATACAATTTGAACTATATGGTCTGTTAATTAGAGGTTCGATCAGTTAAGGGTAGCAGCAAAGGTTCGTTGGATTCCAAGTAGGGAAGAGTTATTCATCCATGGTAACAGTATAAGGAGTACATAGACCTCAGTATAATAGGGAAGATTTAAGAAATGTTGTTGAAGGTTTTTGAAACTTTTAGTCTTTTCCGGCGACACGTGTAGGGAAGAGAAAGAAAAGACAACTTTCAGATATGGGTGATTCAACTCAAGAATGGTGTATTATTCTCTCCTATATGTATTCAAGAATGTTGTGTGTTCATTTGTCTTTAGCGAGTTCAACTTGTTTGAGTAAGTGTTCATTGTAAGGGTCTCCCTGCCTGTTCTTGTTAGATGAAGGCTTGGAGATTCGAGGCATCGTCCGAAAACCGGATAGATCTAGGTTCCTAGGGTTCAGTATTCCATTTTGTTCTTGGCTATTATTATTAGGGGATGTGGGATGATAGTTGGATTCCTTCAGGTTAGTGGAATGATAAATCTATACCTTTAGTGACATTGAGTTGTTGGTTGTGAGCCAGATAGTTCGTTTAGGATAATATCAAAGACGACGAGTGTTGTGAACGGAGGGAATGGTAATCAAAAATCTACAAGTCTTTCGAAGGTAACCACATTTCTATAGATCCACAATGATGGGTTATGAGATTATAATTAGTAGGTATTGTATGAGTGTTTAGACTAGTTAGTCTAATTGTTTGGTAACTGCTTGATGAGGGTATCCCTTTAAAAAAATTGCTTGATGAGGGTACGATAATGCACGGTTCGGTGCAAGGTACGAGACCTTAGGTGCAAAGAGGAACAATGTAAGATTAGATTTGGGCTATGTTTCTACACATGGTTAAGGATTTAGATGACGAGATACTCTACTATTCCAATAAAGTAAGTGTAGTTACTAATGCTCTTAGTTAGAAGTCGACTATTGAGCCACTTCGGGAGTTATGTCGGCGAATGACAACGTTTACTCCTCTGTTATAGTTGTTGTAGAAGGTACATGAAGTGGCATTTTTGGAAGAGAACGCCAAACGAGAAAGAGTTTCAGGCCAGATTCTGACTGTTAATCAGGAAAATCAGGGTTATTTGATAAGTTATAGTCAGGTCGATGTTTGTATAATGGAGTTAGCTAGCATGTATCTAAGTTAGGGAGGTCTTAACCAAGCTCGAGGTGATAGTTTTTATTGTCTCTCATTGTTTCTCGGTTTTAGGAAAGGTTTCAGGAGGAAATGGGTACTCAGTTGTGATTTAGCATGACTTCCAATCGCATATTGGCATGTCATCATTTTTTCTGTTGTGTGAAAAATAAGTACATGACATCTATGTGTTAGGCGAGATTGGACATCATATATTGGGGAGCATTGTTATTGTGCTGACGATGACTGAGATGATACAGATGGTACGGGAGCAATTAGTAACTACTTAGAGTCGGTAGAAGAACTACGCCAATAAGAGGCAAACATAATTTAGAGTTTCACGTAGGAGACCACGGGTTATTGATGGTTTCATCATGGAAAGAGGTGATTTAGTTCCGCAAGAGCGAGAATTTGGGACCATGATATACAGGTATTTACAAGAATATTAGTCGAGTATGGAAAGTGATGTATCGATTAGAGATGTTTGATGAGTTGAGGTTGATCCACAACACCTTCCATCTGTCTCAACTCCATAAGTGTTTGGTGGTTGAGACGACACTAGTTCCACTAGAAGACATATATATTGTGAAGCGAATTAATTATGTTGAGAAGTCGATTGTTATCCGCAAGAGAAAGATAAATACCTAGTGCAACAAGGAGATAGGGTTAGTAAAAGTCCAGTAACAATACCAAAAGAGTTCTGAGAGGACTTGAAAGCCAGGTGCAGGGTTGAGAGTGTTGTATCTAGAGTTGTTCATTAACGAAGACTACGAGGGCGAAGTCTGATTAAAGTGGGGGAAATTAGTAACACTTTGTTTACCAATATTCTCCTTTATAGTAATAATAATAATAATAATAATAATAATAATAATAATAATAATAATAATATTAATAATATTAATATTAATAATAATAATGATGGTAAAAAAAGAGAAAGAGAATAAAATTGGTTAAAATCCTAAAATGAGATACATTTTATCTTAGGGGTGAAAATGAGGTAATTTATAAACCTAGGATGTAAAGTCTTTTTATCATAAGGGTATATTATGTCATTATGGAGTAGTTTGTGGGTTAAACTTGTTATTTTCAGAATCCTAAGAATATGACCGATGGGAGGAGACTAGATCGTGTTTTTTCTCTTATTTACCTCCAAAACTCATGTGTATAATATATTAATTAAACCCTAAATTTGTTTTAGGTGTTGCAGCTCAAAGAAAGACCGCATAAGAGAAAGAGATGGAGAACTGGGATGAGTGGAGGGAGGTTGTCAACAGGAAGAGGGGTGGTGGTGGCCAAAGTTGGTACTGGAATTTCGTGATGCCTGACAAGAGAGTAAGGGATGAGGGGTTCTTTCTTTTTATGGTGGAAGTGTGAAGCCAAGCAGGTGTGAGTGGGTCTCGGGTTGCTTCGAAGGTTCCTTTTCTTTTGGAGGTGAGTTCCTCACTACACCATGTTGTGTTATATTTTCTCTAGAATGGCTCGTGTGTGCTATGTATGTATCGTTTATGCGGGTATTGCTAGGTTGGGTAGAGGCTAGTGGTTTGCCTCACGTATTGATGACTATGCATGATAGGACTCGGCTCATATGAATGGGGGATCAGGCGTAGCCAATGTGTCCCACGGGTTCGACGAACTAGGCAAGGGGGATCGGGAATGGCCAATGTGTCCAATGGGTTCGAGTATGGGGGGTCAAGCGTAGTCAATGTGTCCCAAAGGCTCGATGAACTGAGCAAGGGGGATCAGGCATGGCCAATGTCTCCCACTGTATTCGGATATGGAGGATCGGGTTTAGCCAATGTTTCCTAAGGGATCGATGTACTAAGAAATGGGGATTGGTCTTAGCCAATGTCTCCCAGTAGGAGTGTGTATGTTACTAATATGTTCTTTGACGTGCATGCGTGAGTATGTGTTGATACCATTTGTATATGAGTCTAAGGGTAAGGATGATATGATATGATATGATGTATATGAGGAATTCACTAAGCTTTTTCTTACACATTTTCCCTTAAAAATATTGTTTCAGGTACACAGTATGGTCGGCTGTGATTGTACACATTGGCTTGAGGCGGGATGTTGGTGTTTGGAATTAATATTGAATTGGTTATGTTTTCATAAAATTTAGAATTATAACTAATAATGTTTTGAAATTGAATTGATCTTGGGGTTTTGGATTTCATTTGTTTTGAATAGAAGATATTAAATGGACGATTTATGTTATTTCAAAAAGTTGAAATTTATTGGAAATTTTGGGATGTTACATACTCGTATGTTTACTCGAATAGTATGAAAATACTAAAATTTTCAATTACTCTATTTAATAACTCGTATATCTTTAGATAACTATCATTATCAATTATCATAAATACTCAAGTCATACAATATTAACAAATATCAATCCAAATATTATACCCAACTCTGAGTATGCATAATGCATAATAATTATCACATATCTAGATAATAATAATCTAGAGAAATATAAGGTTATTCACTTTGTTTGTTTGCAAAAACTAACTACTTCCCTCGGCTCCCAATCTCTAATTGATGTACTTGATTAGTATTCTTTGCTAAAAACCTATTCACATATCTTGTAAATTTCCTTAGAACTCATCTCAAATGATTAAGAGTTTGATAACATTCCAATTCACCAAAATCACAAATTTGTCCCAAAATACTAACTTGACAATTTCTTGTCAAGAAACTGATTAAGCTCCATGAATTGAGCTTACATATGAATTAATTCATTACGTTATATAGTCAATTTCAGTATTTTATCACTTTCACTAATTAGTGTTTGAAACCCTAACAATCAATAAATGAAATCAACCATGGAATTTCAACATAAGGTTTGTAATTATCTTGTAAACAGTGATAATATCATTATGATCAAGTTATTTATAAGTTATTTTGAGTATCTAAACTGAATTGAACATTTTCCATTTAACCCCAAAGGCTTAATCAAAGAGGAAACCAATACCTTTATGTGTTCCTATATATTACAACTTGATTTCCTTGACTCTGGCCTTCTCTAGACAACTTCACAGGCTCAAAATCACCCTAGCATAACCCTCCTTCGAACCCGATGAAATATGTTTGAGAAAAGATGTTTAACAGATAAAATATGTTTTCTCTATGCGTTACCACGCCGTGGTAAGTATATGGCCATGCCATGGTCTCTGGGAATCAGCAAAGTACATTGCTGATTCCAATCTAACTTTGAGGACATATTTGTCCCAACTTCAAACGTAGATATCTTCTTTGTTTCTTATCTTTTTTCGATGATCTTTATATCCTCAAAAACTTGGTAACATACTCTACATGTTTGTTGAGTCATAAATCATTGAATTAATACGGGACTTAATCTATTAAGTCATGAAGTTTGCCCAAAAGGCAAAAAAAATTCCCATTTTACCTTTTTGGCCAAAATGCATCTTCTCATGCATTCTTTCTCTATAACTTACGCATCTAACCTCTTATAGTGTCTTAAACTTTTCTTGGCCATCTTCATGAAGTTACAACTTCATATTCTCCTCTTTTTCTCATAAATTACCAAATTGCCCTTTTGGTCAATATTTGAATAAAAGCTAAATTTTGGGTTGTTACACTCACTGCGTTGTGGTGATGGGAAAAATCCCAAAACCAAAACATTACAAAGCATAATTCCATTTAGATTTTGTCCTCAAAATCCGTTGCTATAAATAGCTCAGGATAATGCTCTCTCATCTCCTCCTCGGGTTCTTCAGTCCATTCATAACCCTTTCGATGCTTCCACTCCACCTTAACTGACTCCACCATTTTGTTGTGCAAAGTCTTCGTCTTTCGGTCTAGAATTGCAATCGGTCACTCCACACAATTCAGGCGCTCGTCAATTTGATTATCTTCCAAAGGTACCAATGCGAAATTATTAGTTAGACACTTCTGCAACATAGAAAGATCAAAGGTATTGTGGATCTGACTAAGTTGTAATGCTCGTGATTTTGGGCTAGACGTTTTAAGGGATATAAATTATAAATAATTTTTTATTGAACAATTAAATCCTCAAATAGGATAATCATAAATAAATAAGAATCCTTTGTATGCATTATGATTTATATAAATATATTTATATATTATGTACATGTTTTGTGGACAAATATTATGGGTTTATAGTATTTGTATAAAACACTATTATAAATTCAATGAATTACATTAAATAAACATTTAAAAATAAAAGATTATTTAGGATAAATAATCTTAGTGAACGTTGTAATAGTCGCAACGACGACTTCATGGGTATAAAGAATATTCAAATCTGACTTTGTATGAATAAGTTATGATTTATTTAAGTTTCGCGTAACCAGATACGAAAAAAGAAAACTTGTCATAAAAAGTAAACCGGATATATGTTTCTTTTTATCCAAAGTAATGTAAAGGAGAATCGAAGACCTCATGAATACGAGATCGTGTAAAAAAAGATCGTCTAAATCCGACTTTGTATGAGGAAGTTATAATTTTTTTGTAATGACATGGTACAGTAGTATGTGTTACAGAGTACGAATAAAGATCGGTCGCTCGTTAGACAAAACTATTTAAACGAAAGTTGAAGTCAACAAAAATAAAAAATTTATGATATAAAGAACATCGAGAATGGAGCTCGTATAGAAAAGATATGGATGAAACTTAGTCCATACTCTTTAGACGCAGCAAATTCGATACAGATTGGTAAATTTGAGATAAAATGAGAATTAGTCGATGGAGTCTAAATGAAAGTTGTAGTACTCGTCGATACAAATTCAGAGATATAAAAACTTCAAAAATAGAGCCTGTATGCGGAAAATATGGACGAAATGTGGGGCCTACTCCTGAGGATGTGACACATCCTCTAAAAGGTGTGGCACGCCCCTTGATCGGACCCCTATAAATTCTAGACGATTTTTCATTAATTCTTACTCAAAATTATTCAAACTCTCTCTAGAGTTTTCTTCCTTTCTTGTCCAATTCTTCCTAATTTATGGGTACGTTAGTGAAGCTCTGTGTCGTCAGAGATCTGACGAAAAGAAGTTTTCGGAGTAGAAGTTCTACCCGTGAACTTTCTAAACTTTTGTTAGAAAACCCGATAGGTTAAGTTACAATTACTACGCTTTAAGTACTACTTATATATATGTTCCTAGTCGTTATTATGAACTTATAAATTAGATTTATCAGTAATACCAGTCTTTATATTGATCGAACTACTTACGGGAATGATGTCTAGGCAAGATCTGTGATGTGTTTAAAGTAGATTTTCCAAACAGTATATCTTTATATGCCAAATGGATCCTACCTCCAATATGATCTTATCTGGTTGTTTCTTATCAGCTATAAGTCAATATTTCTTTTGGGATTATTAATAAATCTGAGAAAAAGATTATAACGATTAAAATTTATAAATACGAACGAATACTAAGACTTTGTAATATTCGTGTTTAGGTCATTTTAAAAGGAAATTTGAAGTGTCAATCAAAGAGCTGATTTTCGTATGAGTCTTCCACTTATATTAAGTGTACTCATAGTTACTTTCATGAATATGATTTTAATACAATTATTTATAAAAAGGATTAAATATATGTTGTAAGTTTACATGTGAATTAGCTTCTTATTTTTGGAATATGTGTTAAATTTATATTTGATAATATACATTGTTTAAACCTGATGAGGTTATATATGTGTTAAGTGTACACATGATATTATTACAAGATAATCTTAAGAAAACTATTATTACTTAAAAGATTAATGTGTATCAAATACTCGATATTTTGTGTTAAATATATACACTAGTTTTTGATAGTGTTGTGGATTGTTATTGAAGGTTGATTTCTAGGATTATAGACAAGTTTAAGTTTTAAGCTAAGACGTATAAAGGATTTTTAGATCCCATTAAGTTGAATGGGTGTAGTTATACCATGTATTGTAAGGATATTACATAGGTAGGAAATTTTTGTTAGAGGTTGATCACAGATATTGTATTCTAGTCTAGTTATACACTAAGACTTAAACGATCGACGGGACGAGTAACTAAGGGTATATTGTCTTATGAGATATCTAGGTTATATGATACTTTTTGGTAATAGTTGTTTTTGCAGGTTTAATAATTATAAATAATTATGATAATAATATCATGGGATTGAAAATCCTATGTGTCTCACCGGGTTTCCCAACCCGACCCACTCAAATTGTATGCATCGCAAGTAAGAAGGCTAAAGTTGTTGTAACTTGATTAGGATATCGAGCGATTAAGAGACAACCTGCAATAGTGTTTAGGATCGTTAGGTCTTTACGCTGCAAAAAAATGTTGTGTATTGATTATGACACACTTAGGGTTTTGTATTTTGAAAGAACATCTTTACTCAAGATATTTTAATAAAACAAAACAGTTTCCATAAAATGTTTTATTGTACTGAGATTTTTTGCAAACAAAGATGTTATGGTATTTGAAAGCATAAAAAAAATCGGTTCTGGAAAATTGGGGATGTTACAAAGTTCCACAGGTAGATCCAACCGATAGGTAACATTGCCCACCCCGGGAATCACTCTGAATAGACCGATTTATCTAGGACCCAACTTTCCCCGCCTCTGGAACCAAATAACACCCTTTACAAGTGACAACTTCAGAAGCACATAATCTCCAACCTAAAATTCAAGATCAGAACGACGTCGATCAATATAACTTTTTTGTAACATTCATAAAATTCTTGAAAATTTTAAACTTTTTAAAACAACCCAAAACCAACATTGTTTTCAAATTGTTTACGAAATAAATTTCACATTAGAAAATTCCAAAATCGTAAAACAAAAACATGAGGAGATGCACGATCACGCCTTCGCCTTGTCGTGATCCTCTGAACTACCTGAAACACAACCCAAAACTGTAAGCTCAAAGCCTAGTGAGTTCCCCCAAAATACCGATACATAACAAATAGCACAAATTGTTGGGTTTTGAGCATTCTAACACTTCCTAAGTGTACATGCAACCCTAATAACCTTGGATCTATGTTTGTCTAATTATCATGCAAAGTTGATTTCCAAGGCTATGATCCTATCTAGCATACATGGGGAACAATTCTAACTTGAATAATAGATAGAATTACATACCTTGTTGTTGTAAGTGTTCCTTGAAACCTTGTGAGCCTAGAACCTCAAGTGTGATGCCTCAAATGCTTCACACAACACCATATGCAAAGTATAAACTTGAGAGAATACTCTAACACACTCAAAATCGGCCAAGCCCTCTTGTTTCTCTTGTGTAGCCGATTTTGGGGAGAGGCATGGTCCTTATTTAGTGTATTGCATTAGGTAAAACCCTAATGTAACATGACTCTTCATTTCTCAATCCATGGGTTAACTCCATGGAGCATCTTATGGGTGGGACCCAACTTGATAATCCATGGAGCCTTTTAGCCCACTATATAAGATATGGAAGATTTACATAATCTACCCATATATTTAATTAGTTATTCTTTTGATCACTTAATTTATTCTAAATTAATTCTTGATCAAAACTAATTAAATAATATTATTAATATATTAGAACTTATAATATATTAATAAACATATGTGTTATTTCTCTCATTTAGTTTATCCAATTGCATATTGCCATGCAACCCAAATGGACCATGCCGGGTCGGGTCAAGTATTTACCAGAAATAGTTATGGACTTAGACACCTTATCCAACAGTCTCCCACTTGGATAAGTCTAATAACTATAACTGCAATACTTCAGGAACCGATCGGCAATCATAGCTCTTTCAAGGTTTCTCGGAACTGAGAAGATGTTGATACGCCATTTAAGATAAGTGATCATATAATCCTCTGTTCTAGATATCAGCTGGACAAATACATGGAACAATGTCTTATTGTCCAGCAGTTTGTTTCCCGATTTCCGATTTGTTTGACAGAGAACTTAATTGAACACATCAACTTAGTTTTGACCGGGCCCGGTACATGGGTCAAAACAAAATCATCGAGGGGCCCAGATATCAGCTTCTAATCCAAGAAGGAACGGATAAACTTCGACTCATATGTTTGTTCTACCACTCATTGAATTACACACAAAAGCACGTTTTATAACATCGAGTTACCAATGTGTTTTCGTACAATCAATGCATAACCAAGTCATAAGTAACAAATTATATCTCTAGGTTTGAAGACTTATATGATATTACCGTCTCACGATCACTCGAGATAAAATTCCATGAAGTGATTCCAGTGATCGTGGGTTGATTCCAATGCTCAGAACTTATGAGCACTCATTATTTTTGTAGCCATGTCCAACACCTTAGACCTCTACAACCAATCATGACAGTCTTGATTCATACCTACTTCCGACATATGACCGACTGTGGAGGTTTGAATAATATGATATACCAAACATTATTATTTTGGAAGTCAAAACATGCAAAAGAAATATAGTAAACAATTGACAAAAGATAGTAACACTTTACTCATAAATAAACACAACTTTTATTCATCATCAATTGTCAATTACACTTTACAAATTTCATAATTTATCTAACTACTAA
This sequence comes from Lactuca serriola, assembly GCF_051521515.1. Lineage (NCBI taxonomy): Eukaryota > Viridiplantae > Streptophyta > Magnoliopsida > Asterales > Asteraceae > Lactuca > Lactuca serriola. The sequence continues at coordinate 82,355,886 of NC_136410.1, read as the reverse complement.
AACTTATATCATCCTTCAGCCCTATGCTCCGAGCATGCTGGAGATGCTTAACCCTACTCAGTCCCTTCGTGAGGGGATCTGCTGGGTTCTCATCCGATGATACCCTCTTTGCCACGAGGATTCCTTCTTCTATTCGATGTCTGATAAAATGATATTTTCTGTCGATGTGTCTGGATCTCCCGTGATCCCTTGGTTCCTTGGCTAAGGCAACAACACTTTCGCTGTCACAGAAAATTTCCATGGGCTCCTTTATAGCTGGTACAACTCCAAGGTCTCCAATGAAGTTCTTTATCCCTATTGCCTCCTTTGCTGCCTCACTCGCTGCTATATACTCTAATTCAGAAGTGGAATCAGCCATTGTCTCCTGCTTGGAACTCTTCCAAGTGATTGCTCCTCCGTTTACGGTAAAGACCCAGCCCGACTGAGAGCGGAAATTATCCCTATCAGTCTGGAAGCTAGCATCACTATTCCCTACAACTCTTAAGTCATCACTCCTATCGAGGGTAAGGACCCAGTCCTTAGTCCTCTATAGGTACTTGAGGATATTCTTTACCGCAGTCCAATGCGCCTTGCCAGGGTTCCCCTGATACCTGCTAACCATGCTCAAGGCAAAGGCTACATTAGGTCGAGTACACGTCATAGCATACATGATCGAGCCTACTGCTGAAGCATAAGGTACTTGACTCATTTCTGCTATCTCAGTCTTGGTACTTGGGCTTTCTGTCTTACTCAATCTGGCATTACTCTGGATGGGTAACTCTCCTTTCTTGGAGTTCTGCATGTTGAATCTCTTCAGCACATTGTCCAAGTAGGTACTTTGACTAAGTCCAATTAGTCTTTTACTCCGGTTTCTCAAAATCCTTATCCCTAGAATATAGGCAGCTTCTCCTAGGTCCTTCATAGAGAAACACTTCCCAAGGCAGGACTTAACTTCCTGCAGCGTTGGGATGTCATTTCCTATGAGTAGTATGTCATCCACATACAATACCAAAAAGCTAACTATACTCCCACTAGCCTTGACATAAACACAAGATTCATCTTCACTCCTAGAAAAGCCAAATTCCTTGACCTTTTCATCAAAGCAAAGATTCCATCTGCGAGGTGCTTGCTTTAACCCATAAATGGATTTCTCAAGCTTACACGCTCTATTAGGGTACTCGTTGCCGACAAAACCTTCTAGCTGACTCATGTAAACATCTTCAGTCAGCTTTCCATTAAGGAAAGCGGTTTTGACATCCATTTGCCAAATTTCATAGTCATGAAATGCAGCTATGGCTAACATAACCCTAATAGACTTAATATTGGCTATTGGAGAAAAAGTCTCATCATAATCCACTCCAGGAATTTGAGAGAAACCCTTTGCAACCAGTCGAGCCTTATAAGTGTGTACATTACCATCCATGTCGGTCTTCTTCTTGAAGATCCATTTGCACCCTACAGTCTTACGACCTGGTACATTCTCAACCAAGTTCCAAACTTGATTGTCATACATGGATTGTATCTCGCTATCCATAGCCTCTTTCCATTTAGCAGACTCAGGGCCTGCCATGGCTTCCGTGTAACTGTTAGGTTCATCCAGACCTACTAGTGTTTCATCACTAATAAGTGTCTCACCTTCCCAGTAATATGGAAACCATAGTAATGCTTAGGTGGATTCCTAACTCTCGTGGAACGCCTCAGAGGTACAGACTCGTCAATTGGCTCAACAGAAGTTTCCTCCTCAAGTTGAGGGCTAGGGTTTGAAGTTCCTTCACCACTTGACTCTTGAAGTTCTTCAAGGTCAATTTGCCTCCCACTGTCTCCTTGGCTTATAAATTCTCTCTTTCGAAAGACTCCTCTTCTTGCTACAAAGACCACATTATCACTAGGTTTGTAGAAGAGGTAACCAAAGGATCTTTGTGGGTAGCCGATGAAAATAAACCTCTTGCTTCGGGGTTCTAGCTTATCATGAGACTCGCGCCTCACAAAAGCCTCGCAACCCCAAATCTTGATGTGGTCTAGTTTAGGTACTTTACCAGTCCACATCTCGTGAGGAGTTTTAGCAACTTTCTTTGTAGGGACTAGATTAAGAATATGGGCGGCAGTCTCTAAGGCATACCCCCAGAATGAGATTGGTAGCGAAGCTCGACACATCATGGAATGAATCATATCCAACAAGTTTCGATTACGCCTCTCAGCCACACCATTCAACTGCGGTGTCCTGGGAGGTGTCAATTGTGAGACAATCCCATATTCCCTAAGATAGTCGAGGAACTCTGAACTAAGATACTCACCACCTCGATCGGATCGAAGCATCTTAATGTTCCGGCCCAATTGATTCTCGACTTCCTGTTTAAATTCCTTAAACCTTTCGAAAGTCTCTGACTTATGCTTGATTAAGTACACATGTCCATATCTACTATAATCATCAATAAAAGTCAAATAATAACGATTAGCATCCCTTGTGGCATGTTTGAATGGTCCACACACATCCGTGTGTACAAGGTCCAACAAACCTTCACCCCTCTCACAAGAACCTGTGAAGGGTGACTTTGTCATTTTTCCAAGTAAGCATGATTCAAAACTATCATCAGACTTTAGGTCAAATGACTCCAAGACTCCATCCTTTTCGAGTTGGCCTATGCGTTTCTTGCTTATATGTCCAAGACGACAATGCCATAGTGATGCTTTATCCAAGTTATTATTATTAATAGAATCAACACACAATACATTATTTCCTAAGTTATCAACCACATATACAATTTCATACACACCATCACAAGGTAATGCTTTAAAATAAAGAACATTATTAAAGAAAGCATTAATCGAACCAACTTCATTATCAAATGAAAAGGTGAAACCTTGTTTATACAATGCATGAAAGGAAATAATATTTCTTGCCATTTCTGGCGAATAACAACATTTATTCAAATCTAAACTAAACCCACTACTTAGCGATAAAGTATAAACTCCAATCTTGGTGACAGGTGAATCTTTCCTGTTTTCCATGATCAAGTTTATCCTTCCTTGCTCCACATTCTCACTTCTTCTTAGTCCCTTCAAATCAGAACAGATATGAATACCACAACCGGTATCAAGGACCCATGAGTTAGAATGGGGTGAGTTATTAGATAAGATAGTGTAAATACCTTCATGGTTGGGTTTAACTTTCCTATCCTTCACATCTTGTTGGTACTTTGGGCAGTTCCGCTTCCAATGTGCCTTTTCATGGCAATAGAAGCATTCAGCCTCTTTTGGTTCAGAAGAAGGAGTGATGAAACCTTTCTTGGTTCCACTTGAAGAAGACCCATCAAGGGTCCTAAGCTTGGTACCCTTCGAAGAACTCTTTCTCTTCTTTCTTCGTCCTTTCCCGATTGCCAAGACAGGGGCGGAGTTGGTAGGAGTAGGAGTAGTAACAATCGCCTTACCCTTAAGACCACTTTTTGCGGTCTTTAAGAGTCCTTGAAGTTTGCTGAGAGTGACCTCTTCCTTGTTCATGTGGTATGTCATGCGGAATTGATCATAACATGAAGGTAAGGAGTGCAAAATAATATCTATTGCTAGCTCCTCGGGGAAGTTCACATTAAGCTTCAGCAAGCGGTCCACAAATCTTTGCATTTTCTGCATGTGGCCCGTGATGGGTTCTCCATCCTTTATTCGGGTTGTTATCATGGAGGAGATGATTTCGTACCTCTCTTGTCGTGCACTTTGATGGTATCTTTCCATCAAATCTTTGTGTATTTCAAAAGGATAGTAGTCCTCGTAGGACTTTTGGAGATCGACTGTCATAGTGGCCATCATGATGCATGCCACCTTGGTGGCATCCCTTTCATGTGCCCTAAAGTCAACCATCTCTTAAGGAGTAGCAACTGTCTCATCAATCTCCTTAATCTCCTTATCGAGGACATATTATTTGTCCTCATAGCGGGTAATCATTCGGATGTTTCTGATCCATTCATTAAAGTTGGATCCATCAAAAGTGACTTTCCCACACAAGTTCATAAGAGAAAAGGAGCCATTAGGATTAGAGCCAGAAGCAGCAGTGGTTGCAGACATCTGAAAAGAAGAAAAGATTAGTTTAGAAATAGAGATAGTCCTTAATAAAACACCCAAATGTAGTATTAAGGCTAGGACCCAATCACAATATATTATACTTAGAAGAGGTATGTCGTAATCTAAGTAATAACATATTTGAAAGGTAGGTGAATGATGATTCACCAATTTCCACCAAAGTCGAAATATTAAAATATTTAATTTGGTTCTTAGAAACTCCTAGATTCTTTTGAGATTCAATGAACTTTTCAAAGGCATGTTTCAATCTCGAGTGTGCCCTCCAAGTTTTGTGACTGGGATGCCGAGGATCACAAAACAAGGTGTGAAGTAACCATGCAAATTACTTGGTACCCTTAATAAATTACCCCTCAATCGATGTGCCGGTTAACCACACACGCTCCATCAATACTATGATAAATATTAAGTCGCCCTTTACCAACCTTGTTAAGTCCAAGTTAGTGTGCCGGTTAACCATACACGCTCCACTAACGACTTAGACAAAGTGTAAAGTGTAATTTCATGGATTAGCACCTTATTCACATTTTTCCTAAAGTAACTAAGATTGGGAATTTAATAAAACATTTAGTTACTTTATAATATTCATCATACTTTTAATGAGAGTTTATAAGTCCTTGTCTTAACCGTTCGGCTAACGACCCTCCACCAGTCAAGCAAGCGGTGGGTGAGAGTGGACACCCATTAAGTTGCCATTTTATAGGCAACAACCTTATACCCATCTTATAGACCGGCTTCGTGAATGAGACGTACTAGCGGTAAGACGACTTTAATCTTATACATATATATATATATATTATTATTAACTTATAATATTATAAGTATAAGGGTTGAATTTTAACTTTTAAAATCTAAGGGTTAGAACTAAAGTTTTAATCAAGACTTTACTTGTTCCAAAACTTGAGGGCAAGTTTTGTAAACTTTCAAAACTTTTCATTTCTTGTAACTTATGAGTTTATTAGGGTATTAAAAATGAAGACTCTTCATTTTATAACCCCTGTGTTCTTTTAATGGTTTTTAAACAAAGTGACTTTTGGTTTTCCATAACTTGAGGACAAGTTATGGACTCCATTAAAACACATAATGATCATGAATTAATCTACCACATAGGTTACAAATAATTCCTATGATCATCTAAACATCATAAGATCAAGAACATGAATATGAACACTTTCATGAATCAAAAATTACATTTAAAACTTTGTAATTTTGATAACTTGTTGTTGTAAATGGATTAGCAAAGACATTACACCATCTAAAACAGGTTTTCAAGTACCAAAACAGTTTAGGGTAATGTTTCTAGTCCATTTCCAGCAACTAAAGTCGAAAATCTGCATTCTGAGGCTCCTACTCGCCGAGTGCATGAACCTACTCGGCGAGTCCCCCCATGGACTCGGCGAGTTCATCAGTCAGATTGCAAAAATATCGACTTTTTTCAACTATTTAGCACAAATAACAAACAAACAAGCCTAGGCTCTGATACCACTGCTGAGTTTTAAGCATTCTAACACTTCCTAAGTGTACATGCAACCCTAATAACTTTGGATCTATGTTTGTCTAATTATCATGCAAAGTTGATTTCCAAGGCTATGATCCTATCTAGCATACATGGGGAACAATTCTAACTTGAATAATAGATAGAATTACATACCTTTTTGTTGTAAGTGTTCCTTGAAACCTTGTGAGCCTAGAACCTCAAGTGTGATGCCTCAAATGCTTCACACAACACCATATGCAAAGTATAAACTTGAGAGAATACTCTAACACACTCAAAATCGGCCAAGCCCTTTTGTTTCTCTAGTGTAGCCGATTTTGGGGAGAGGCATGGTCCTTATATAGTGTGTTGCATTAGGTAAAACCCTAATGTAACATGAATCTTCATATCTCAATCCATGGGTTAACTCCATGGAGCATCTTATGGGTGGAACCCAACTTGATAATCCATAGAGCCTTTTAGCCCACTATATAAGATATGGAAGATTTACATAATCTACCCATATATTTAATTAGTTATTCTTTTGATCACTTAATTAATTCTAAATTAATTCTTGATCAAAACTAATTAAATAATATTATTAATATATTAGAACTTATAATATATTAATAAACCATATGTGTTATTTCTCACATTTAGTTTATCCAATTGCATGGTGCCATGCAACCCAAATGGACCATGCCGGGTCGGGTCAAGTATTTACCAGAAATAGTTATGGACTTAGACACCTTATCCAACACAAATATAATAAAAACATGTAATGGGTCCACAACATAACAGACTGGATTACGCCTGAGCCCACAACATATGTTTGGCTTGCCCTCGGCCCACAGCTTATGTCTGGCTTGCTCCCCGATCAGTCCTTGGACTGAATACCGTTAAGCCCTCAGTACGAGTCTGGCATGCCCTTCCCATCCCTCAGCTCGTATCTGGAATGCTTTTGAGTCCTCAGTATGAGTATGGCATGCCCTCCCTGGCCTCAACTCATATCTGACATACTTTAGGGTTTATTGTCTACATCAAGGAGCAGCACAACCTCAACCCAACCCATACAATATGTCGACATATAACAGATAATATCATATACAGATAAACAGACAGTATCACAGGTAGTCCTACAAATCTTCCAGAATAGCATATCAAAACTAGCATGCATATCTATACCATACTCAACATATCAACAATTCCAGGTTATCAAACCAATGGGTCGGCCTTAGTGCCTTCGACCCGAAAACACGGTGAGGAAAACTCATCTCACAAGTAGTGCTAAACTAATAAGATCTAGCTCCAAATCTTAGCTCTCGGCTCGAATGCCTATAACCACCATGTAACCAATTCCATCAAAATTCTGAAATACCCAAATTACCCTCAGAAGTCAAACTTGGTCAACCATGGTCAAAGTCATAGTCAACGGTCAAGGTCAATAGTCCATGTTGACCCAACTTTGCGAGTGCACCAATGAACTCGTCGAGTCTCTGTAGTACTCAAAAGGTCAGGAAAACCCTAGGCAACTCGCCAAGTTGGCTGGAAAACTCGTCGAGTTTTCCCTAGCTTAACACATTCAGTCCTTTTATCGAACCTAAGGCTTCAAAATGTAGATCTGATGTCTTGGAACTGGAAAACCACGTAAAGTTTCCAACTTTATGTTCATGCATGCTAACAAGAAGCTCTAGAACTCATGAAAGGCTTAATAAAGGACTTAATGCATGGATGAGGCCTAAAACCTAATAAAGCTTGCAACTTTAAGCCAAATGAGGCCACAAAATGGCCAGATCTAAAGTGGAAACCCATAAAATACTCAAATCCTTGAACAGCCCGACAATGAGCCAATAATCACAATAAAACTTTAAGGAAAAGATCTAAAGAAGAAGGAAGCAACCTGTCGAATTTATACCTAAAAAAGACTGCAACAAGTTGGGAGGTTCTAGATCTATACCCTTCCTTTCAAACTAGTCACCTCAAAATTCAAGGCTCCTTCAAAAGAATACCAAAAATCAACTCTCCAAGATCTCCACAAGCTCAAACACTCAACTTTGGAAGATAATACATGAAATTAGGGTTTCTGGACAAAGGAGGTTGGTAAGGAGGCCAGCCAAGGGACTCAGCACTTTTAAAAAGGGTGCAACACCCTAAAAATTAGGGTGTCTTACTCAACTGCCAACTCGTGCGAGTTGAAGCACCTTGACTCGCCAAGTTGTTTCATTAATATATGTGGCCAAACATTACCTCAACACACCGATTTGATGCTTCCAACTCGCCGAGTTCCAAAGAAAACGTGTTTAAATAATTACATTTCAAACATGAGGAATGGGATGTTAAATTTTCTGACGGCTCTGCATAGTGTCCAACCTCCCATGAACTTGATATATCAACTCTATCATCTTGATCATGACCTTAGTGCTCCCCATAACTTGCTGACCAGCCTCTCCCCAACAAATTGGGGTCCGAAGCTTCCTCTGGTAAAGCATATCTAGGGAGGTCTGTTAATACTGATGTGATAGATGTTGTAGGAGAACTCAGTTAAAGAGATATAGGTATCCTAACTCCTACCAAAATCCAAAACACATACCCTAAGCATATGCTCCAAGGTATGAATGGTCCGCTCACTTTGATTGTCGGTCTGAGGATGATAGGCAGTTCTAAAATTCAATCGAGTCCTAACTCCTCATGGAACTTCCTCCAAAATCTAGAAGTAAAACGGACATCTTGATCAAAAACTATTAAGACTAGCACGACATGTCGTGAGACTACTTCCTTGATGTAAATATTGGTTAACATCTTATCGAGAGAACTCTCCTAAATCAGAATGAAATAAGCACTCTTGGTCAATCTATCAACAATAACCTAAATCGAATCAACCCCACGTGTCATACTCAGTAGCTTGGTGATGAAATCCGTGGTAATGTGTTCCTATTTCAACATTGGAATATCAAACGACTGTATCTTCCCATAAGGCCTTTGAGGCTCGGCCTTGACTTTTCGACAAGTCAAGCACCCCTCAACATACCAAGCTACGTTCCACTTCATTAAGGGTCACCAATAGTCAAGTCTCAAGTCCATGTACATCTTTTCCGTACCCTAATGAATTGAAAACTTTGATTTACAAGCCTCCTCCATCAAGTTCTGTCAGTACCCACCTGAATAAGGAACCCAAACCCTATCAAGAAGAGTTAATAGTCCACAACTATCATAATCAAAAGAAGAAACTTGACCAACGATCCTCACACTCTTATGATGCTCCTCCTTCGTTGCCTTTATTTGTGCCTCTCAAATCAGCTCGAACAGTGGAGCAACAACAGACATCCTTAAACATAAGTCTCTGATAAAAGCACTAGTCACCTTGAGATTCAAATCATCGACCACCAAATTGTCCTTACTCTGATGATACATAATCTCATAGTCATAATCCTTCACCACATCTAGCCACCTGCGCTGCCTCATATTCAGTTTTGGTTGATCCATCAAATTAATGGGTTTAACATGTAACAATGCGGAAAATTTTATTAAACTATTAAGGGTACATGCAACCTATTGATCTATGTCATAACACTATTGAAGCAACATACTATTTCACAACAAAACTTTTCTACCCTAGTGGAAATTGAATTTCATAAAGTGTCACATACCTCTGATTTTTTATTGTAAACAAACCCTTTGATTCCAACAAGATCAATCTAAAAGTCTATTTGAAAACAAGCTCCTATTCTGAGCGAGCCTCTAATATTCACACCCACAAAAAAGAACCCTAGAAAGGTTAGGAGAGAGGGGAGAGAATAACATATTTTTGGATCCAGTATATTCAAAAGAGTGGCCGAAAATTCCAAGGCATAACGCCCTATTTTTAGCTGATATTGAAACATTTAGAAACCGTAATTTGATGCTACTTACTTTCAAATGCTTTAAAAATTGATTTTTTGTTGTCTGGAAAGTGGACTCGCCGAGTCCACTGGGGGACTCGCCGAGTCACCTCACAAATGTAACCAACCCGTCGAGTCAGTTCATGCACTCGACGAGTTGGTGCTCCAGAGTGCAGATTTTCAAGTTCTAAGGCTGGAATTGGACTAGGATCATTACCCTAAACTATTTTTGAACTTATAAACTTGTTTTTGATGTGTTAATGATCATGCTTATCCAATTTAAAAAATAATTCTCAAAGTTTCATGTTTTGTATTAGTTTATATGGTTAGGATAATTACATGAAATTTGTTTGAAATGAAGTGTCTTATTCTTATAGTTTTAATTTAGATCATAGCAAAATTGTTTGATTTTGTAAGTTTAAAAGTTGATCTAAATGTTTTTAAATGAAATCCATAACTTGTTCTCAAGTTATGAAAAAAAAAATGAAAAGTATTTATTTTTAAAAGTCATTAAATCTCATAGGTTTTGGGAAAGTGAAGAGTCTTTTACATAAATGTTTTTATGAACTCCATAACTTGTCCTCAAGTTATGGATTTTCAAGATTCTTTTCATTAAAACCTATATTACACTCATAAGTTATGGATTCCAAAAGTTTTGGAATAGTTCAAAACTTGCCCTCAAGTTTTGGAATTTGTAAATGTAAAAGTCTAACTTTTGAAACATTTAATTCCAAACCCTGGAATTTTAAAGTTTAAAATTCTACCCTCATACTATTATAATATTATAGGTTTAATATATATATATATATATATATATATATATATATATATATATATATATATATATATAAACAAAGTCAGTCTTACAGTTAGTAGGCCTCATTCATAAAGTCGGTCTATAAGGGGGTATAAGGTTACAACCTATAACATGGCAGTTTAATGGGTGTCCACTCTCACCCACCGCTTCCTTGACTGGTGGAGGGTCGTTAGCCGAACAGGTTTGACATGACATTTTAATTTTCATTATAAGTATAATGATAATTATAAACTTACTAAACATTTATTAAATTCCCAATCTTGGTTACTTTAGGAAAAATGTGATTTTGGTGCTAACCCATGAAATTGCACGTTGCACCTTGTTAAGTCGTTAGTGGAGCGTGTGTTGTTAACCAACACACTAACCTGGACTGACAGTGCATGGCAAAGGGTAGCTTGATCTTAATCATAGATCAATGAAGTGTGTGTTGTTAACTGGCACATTGATTAGGTGGTTGTAACATTGAGTGTACCAAGCTAATTTGCATGGTTATTCACACCTTGTTTGTGATCCTCGTCATCCCAGTCACAAACTTGAAGGCACAATCTAGATTTAAACATGTCATTGAAAAGTTCAATGAATCTCAAAGGATTTAGGAATTTCAATTGTAACGCCCGTAGATTCGGGCTACTCAATTTAGAGACAATGAGCATCAAAAAATGAGTTTTTGATGGAAGATTATTTATAAGGAATAATCTTAACCAAGTTATAGTATATGTTACAAGGTTTCCGTACATATAAAGAACGCTGAAATCCAAGTTATAACGAAGAAGTTATGACCCGTCGAAGTTTCACGACGGAACCGGCACGGCATCGGGAAGCGTAAATAGTGAATTTACGATAAAGTGATATTCAGACTTAGAGACCTAAACGAAAGTCGTAGAATACGTTAAACCAAGAGCGTCCATAAAAAGAACGCCCAAATCTGACTTCGTATGAGGAAGTTACGATTTTTCGAAGTTTCAACTTAGCAGTGTGCAGCCCAAAATTCGAATATTAGATCGAGCGGTTTTTATCCGACACAACCTAAATGAGAATCGAATCTCTCGTTAATAGTAGTGTAACGATAAAAAGACAGACGGAAACGGACGTCGAATGAAGAAGTTATGAATTTTTAACGGACCAATCGTGTCCCGGCCTGTTAATAATATAACTTTTAATATAAAGTCAAAATTAGGCGATAGAGTCTAATCGAAAATTGTAGAGCACATGACCGCCTACGCATGGATATCAAGAACGTCGAAAATGGAGCTCGTACATGAAAGTTATGATTTTTTAAAGTTCGTAGTCGAATTTGCGAAGCCAGGTGAGGAGCTGATGACGTGGGATCATCTGGGCCACCCATCGCTGATGAAGAAACGCGCTTCAGATCATGCCACATAGACCTCACTATTATGCCCCGCGTACGAGGTTGGTATGCCCAGTGTACCTTCTCTTCTTATCCATGACTAATTAATAGTCTAGTTTTCTTTAAAACTCGCTGTAAGTCAGCTATGCCTATGCAATTTTTAATATAGCTTCTAATTAATTTTATTAGGACCTTAAAATAATTATTTGGGCCATTATTATGAGTTATAGAGAGTGTTGTTTAACACTTATATAATAATAATAATATCTAGACTATTAATTAGTCACGGTTAACGTTAGACTAAACTCTAGTGGTATTGATACTAGGTTTTATCGAGGGATAATTGTTTTGAGATAACGAAGCGCTGTTCGAGGGCAGAATCACCACCTTTTCAAGTGAGTTCATAGTCCCTTTCATCTTACACATAGATATTAAGTATTTAATATAATTACGTTCTATTTGTGCATATCGTCTGTTACTTGCTGTCTATGATGGGTGAAATATTTTTATATATTTTTTAAATGATTTAAACTGTATATATATTTTATATCTACAAATATGTTGGGTAAAACATGGGTAGATAAAATATGAGTCGAATGATGAGGTGAGAGGTAAAATAGACGATGAGGTGAGGGTGACAAGTGGACGATGTGAGAAGCCTTGTACCCAAATGTTGGCCCCGTCATCTAGCAGAGTATAGATGACAACCACAGACTATTCTAGACAGTCCAGTGGAACACTAGTAGGCTCGCAACCTATAGGTGTTGTGAACGATGTTTTCACCGATGTACTCTAAAAACCCATTGACATGTATTGCGAGTGGATTCTCGGAAACAATGGTGTCGATAAATGAAATAGCCCTGGCAGCTATGGATTTAGTGTTCGTTGAGCAAACCCTGACAGCTATGGATTTAGTGCACGTTGAGCGAACCCTGGCAAATATGGATTTCGTGCCCGTTGAGTAAACCCTAGCAATGATGGATTTCGTGCGAATTCCTTAGGATGATCCTTAGGAATGAATGAAAGAGGTCGCGTACCTTCGATCTTATCCGTCCGATGTGCGAGACAGCTGGTGCGAAGCTGGCACCCTTATCCGAAGACTACGCCCAGCGTAGTCTGAGGCCTCGCAGGCTATAAAAGGGTGTGAACTCTTCGGTTCGCACCCTCCCTAAAGTCTAGGTGAACCCCTAGCACCCGAGGGAAGCCCCGAGGCTCCCGGAGTCCCGAGAAAAAGGGTCTTTCGGTTCGGAAACGCTACTCCAAGCGAAGTCTGGTTTTCTATAAAACCCGCTGTAAGTGAGTTGCGCCTACGCTATTTTTAATATAGCTTCTATTTAATTATAATAATGTTATTAGGACCTTAAAATAATTATTTGGGCTATTATTATGAGTTATATAGTGTTGTTTAACGCTTATATTATAATAATAATAATAATAATAATAATAGCCAGACTATTAATTAGTCTCGGTGAATATTAAACTAAACCTTAGTGGTAATGATACTAGGTTTTGTCAAAGGAAATTGTTTTGAGATAACGAAGTGTTGTCCGAGTGCCGAGTCACCACCTTATCAGGTTAGTGCATAGTTACTTTAATCTTACACATAGATATGAAGTATTTAATGTAAATTACGAGCTATGTGTGCATATTGTGTGTATACTTGTTGTCTATGTTGGGTGAAAGATTTTATACACGTTTTAAATTATTTAAAATGTATATATATTTTATATCTACAAAATATGTTAGGTAAAACATGGGTAGATGAAATATGAGTCGGGTGATAAGCTGAGAGGTGAAATAGATTGTGAGGTGAGGGTGAGATGTGGACGATGTGAGAAGCCTTTTTCCAAAACGATGGCCCTGTCATTCAGCAGAGTATGGATGACAACCACAGACTATTCTAGACAATCCAGTGGAACACTAGCAGGCTCGCAACCTTTAGGTGTTGTGAACGATTTGTTCACCCGGTGTACTCTAAACCTTGGTGACCATGCAGACTTGGTGCCTAAACCTTGGTTATCATGCAGACTTGATACCTAAACCTTGGTGATCATGAAAACTTGATGCCTAAACCCTGGAGACTATGTAAACTTAGTGCCCGTTGTGTAAACCGTGGCAATGATGGAATTCGTGCCGATTCCTTAAGATGATCCTTAGGAAGGCAAGAATGAGGAGATATAAATCACTAGTGATAATGAATGTAAGTTTTTTTTATGCTTATGTTTTTGTATTGACAATGACATCCCAATTGTTTTAAAATGAATAAAAATACTTTTCTTTGGAAATGCTTTGATAACGTATTTATCATGTTTTACTGTGAACAAATTCCGCAACATTTTTATTAAAAGAGATACTCTGATTTATATAAAGCATAAACAAAATGGGTCTTTTCTGACCGTGAAAATGGGGGTGTCACATCAATCTATTTAAAACTTAATTATCAATTTCGTTTTTCATGGTGGAAATTGGTAAATCATCACTTACCTACCTTCAAATATTTTTCAATAGGATTACGGCATCCCTCTTCCGAATTGTAAAATATTGTGTTGGGTCTTAGCCTTAATATTTCATTTGGGTGTTATATTAAGGACTTAAATCAACTAACTTGAATTTCTCCCATTGTAGATGTCTAGTTCAGACAACTATGGTCTTCCCAAATCTTTTGGAACATGCTTTCCTCTTGAAGATGATGTTCCATGGTTGGATCGTGGAAGTCATACTTCACTTCCTCCACCTCCTCCCATAATTCTCCCTAACCGATAAGTTCAAAGACTTGAAAAATTCAAGGTTACTCAAGCCCTACTTGTAAAGAAACATCAAGATGGAAGGCCTGTGTGTACTTACGTCTTGGAGATGAAGTCGCATATTGACAGGCTGAGAGCATTGAGTGTCGTTGTCTCGAGGAAGTTGGTTGTTGACCGGGTTCTTCAATCACTTACTGAGTCATATAGTGAGTTCATTAAGGACTACTATGTGACAAACCATGACATGACCCTTATTGATCTAACCTATTTGCTTATTGCTGTTGAATCAGCGATGATTTGGCTCACTGGAAAAGCAAATTTGATTGCAAGATCTACTTTTCAAACTTCCATGGGCATTTTCAATGGAGACATTAGAAGTCCAGAAAAGATTTCTCTTCCCAATGGAAAGGGATCGACCATGGTCAACCCGGTTGACCAAAAGGTAAAGAGAAAGGCTAAGTCTGAGATAATCCCGTGTACCATTCCTAAAGAGTCTGTATGTTTCTATTGCCAAGAGAATGGACATTGGTTGCGAAGCTGCCCTGACTACCTGAAAGATCTGAGAGAAGTTGCCCTGACTCTGCTTCAGGTAAGTCCAATATCTAACCTAGTTAAGTTCCTAATTGTTGATTCTTAATACATGATGTGACAAGGTTGCATTTTGATGTTTTGAAGGATCATGCAGAAGGAAGGAAGCTTAAAAATAAGAGTATGTTGAATCTGATTGCGAAGATGGATTTAAGGATTTCAATCGCATGGTTCGAAGATCGGATTTTTGAGCTGATGCTTAGGAGTTATGATAGATTGCTAGGAAATATGTATTAACATAGTTTTCATTTGTAATTGCATTGTAAGGAAAGTTTTTCCGCATTTTATGAATAAATAAAATTTTGTTTTGTTTTTATATCTCCTTACAATGTCATTTGTGAAAAATTGATGTTTGTATGTTTCTATGTTAGCAATACGAATTTGATTCTTTCGTTTGTGGTAGTGTCAAGAATTTACCAAATAAAGAAAGATTCTCATCACCCAAGTTTCGGTTGGATAGAAACTTGGAATCATGCAACTTAGAGTGTGTGATGAATGAGAACCTTTATCTTTAGGAAATTAGGACTAATTCCTTGTTCACATGAATATGTGAGTCAAGTGAAGGACTAGGAGATTGGGTGCACTTGGTTGTGTACTGGTCAAGGTCCACCACAAAGATCAATAAGACTATTCGTCATAATTTACTAAAGTTTAGTAAATATGGTTATGTTACAAGTTTAAGTATACTTCTGAACATTGGAAAAGTTTCAATGTATGGAAGAACGACTGAGAAGAATCAAATTAGGCAGAAAGATAAAAGTTTCTCCAATCTGAAAAGATGGGAGAGTACTTTAGTATCGTGTTTTATGATCATCTTAATGATTGTGGAAAACCATATCATAATTGATCCTCTAAGGACATCTTAGTGCATTCATATGGCTAGGAAGAGGAATCATGAATTGTTGAAATTGTTAAATCAAGAAGATGAGTCATACTTCATTCCAAGAACAAGTCTTAGAGTCATACTCCAAAATTGTAACTTAAGTGACATAATATTAATAAAGGTTTATAATACTCATCAAATGTAGAGTAAAATTTTTCTTACTCTTGTACATTTGAAATTGGTAAGTTGTGTTGTTTTGGATAAAAAAAAACACCAACTAAGACCAATTGTGTGAAGTATTTTTCTTGATAAGAATCCGCACTAACTCTTGAATATTTGTTTGTCAAGTGATGTCTCTTCATAAAGTGAATCTTATATGTCAAGAGGTCATTGGGAGTCTTAAAGATCTTGACAAGTTTCAAGAACTAATCAAGAATAAACCTATTGTTGAACACTAGCACACGACTTGAGGTTTGTAACCTATCGTGTTGACATATTCTTGTTTTTGTGCCCATTCCAGTTAAGTTGACTATGCATGTGAGCTCTATGAGTTCTCAGTTGTTTGCATAACAACCAGGATGCAATGGTAGTCCTTTGTGCTGCCAGCTGGCAAGAAATTAAGATTGAACTAGTTCAGTCCATATGAGTTTGGATTTGTCACTAACCTTGTCTTATGATTATGGTTATGACAAATTCACATGGATACGAACACATACACCATAAAATCTAAGTGTCATAAGGTTTCTCTCCGATTCATGAAAATGATGGTGAGTAAATGCTTTCACTAAGAAGATTTTGAGGAGATAGCAATTGTGATATTTTTATTCACTACTAGAAAAACAACCTTTTACGACGCTCATTGCGCGTCGTAAAAGGCTCAGACGACGCGCAAATGCGCGTCAAGGAAGGCCCTGTCATAAAGAGAGACGACGCGCTTTTGCGCGTCGTCTATAGACGACGCGCATTTACGACGCTCATTTACGACGCGCAATTACGACGCGGGTTTACAACATGCAATGCGTGTCAAGGAAGGCCCTGTCATAAAGGAAGACGACACGCATTCGCGTGTCGTAACCTTACGACGCGCGTGTTAATGACACGCAATGCTTATCAAGAAAGCCCATGTAAAGAAAGGCCATGTCATAAATGAAGATGACACACATTTTTGCGTATCGTAAATTTAAATGTTTAAAAAAATTATATATTTATTAATTTTTAAATTAAATTTGCATTTAATTTCTCATAATAGAAATAAAATACTTTTTTGATAGATTTACTAATTTTCAAATTAAATAACACATTAAAAGTCTCATAATACAAAATAAAATACCATAAACAATAAAGATAATTCATTGCACTAAGGACCATGTTAACAAAAGAATATAACATTATATACCATAAGTACCCTCAAGTAATCAATCTCTTACAATGTTACTAAAAATACCCTCAAGTAATCAATGTCTTACAAAGTTAAGAGACTTAGATACTCAGTTGGTATGTAATATGGCACTAAGAAGCCCAAAAGTTGTTTGTGTTTTTCCTGTTCCTGGTGGATCGTACATGGACAAAAGGTAAGAATTAACATTTTCAAAGTACAATGCCTCAATAAGGAAATCAACGGTAAAAGGCAAATCCGAATAAGAACAAACTTTATACATATATACATGGAAGTATTATAATACACAATAACAGCAACAAATACCAAATTACCCTTTGCTTACCTTTTCTTATGGCCACCTCCAAAAGTGAGAATTTGATAAAAGATTTAGGTCACACATTCTCTCATCAAGCTTTGTATCCAAAAGTGAGAATTTGATAAAAGATTTTAAAAGTGGGAAAATATCAAGAATATAGAGGATAATACATTAAGAAAAAAAATTACCTTCACAAAGAGCAAGTTTCAACCTTCTTCCCAACCATGTTTGAAAGCAAAAAGCCCATATATATATATATATATATATATATATATATATATATATATATATATATATATATCGATCTCTACTAAAAGGATATCTATTGTTTGATGATCTTTCTGCAAATTGAAGTACACATTAGATCATATGCCTAATATATTTTGACTTCAATTTGCAGAAAGATCATCAAGCAATAGATATCCTTTTAGCAGAGATCGATATATAAAAGGGTTGTTATGCTTGTTTACCTCTTCATCATCCTCATCACCAAAGTCCTCTTCATCAGCATCCTTTAAAAAAAGAATTTTCAAAAACAAAATCAGTAACACAATAATGAAGGAAGGTGGATTTCAAAAAAAGAAAAAGAAAAGGTTTTAAGAAAGGTTTTATTCAAGCAAACAATAAAAAGATGCTTATTTTTTTTTATGATTAATTAAAAGAATATATAATCTGAACATACTCCATCTTGAATTTAATCCATGTCATCTTCACATTGGGTCCCACTGAACCAGTAACACAATAATGAAGGAAAGTGGATTTCAAAAAAAGAAAAAGAAAAGGTTTTATTCAAGAAAACAATAAAAAGATGCTTATTTTTTTATGATTAATTAAAAGAATATATAATCTGAACATACTCCATCTTGAATTTAATCCATGTCATCTTCACATTGGGTCCCACTGAACCAGCTAAAGAAGTTGTTGCATCAAACCAATCAAGAAACAAAATATAGACCTTTTAGTTTATGTTTCTTGTTTACTTAACAAAAACAAGACTTAATCAAGAAAAAAATATAGACCTATCCCTAACCTTCTGTGCTGTGGAAAAAGCTAATCCAACCAAACCTCTTATCCGACTAACCTTCTGTGCTGTACAACCCTACTCAACCCCTCAACAGCATCTTCAATCTATCATTTATCAAACCAGTAAAAAAAGTCAAAGTCAATGCTATAATACATCAATTATTGAGTTTGTAAAAATACCAGGTACGAATTTGGTTTCTGGTGTTTTTACGATATTGCCCTCGACCACCTTTGTTGTTGAATTAAATTTTCGGGGTCGTGGAAGAGGTGGCATCATTCCATTGGTCATTGGAATCGGAATAGGTGATTCCATCTTTGTACTACTTTTGGAATTCACTTCATTTTGCTTCAAGATTCCTGATGTTTGAAACAAATCATAACCACACAATGCAAAAATATAAAAGTCAAAAGTCAAAAAAAAAGACGAACTTCACATAAAAAAATACGCATAGACTATCATTGCAAAAAGACGAGCTTCACATAAAAAAATACCCATAGACTACCTTGATTTAAGAGGAAACAGAAATAAGTGGTTAATAATGTGTGGCCCAACAAAAGCTTCACGGTTTTTATCAGCAAAAAAGTACAGAAAACATGAGAATTTAATCATTTATATATTGAAATTTGTTAAATATGAGGAATGATATAACTTACAGGCAAACAATCCCAAACAAGGTGACCATCATTTGGTTTGAGGTGATAATAAGAGCATCCAAAAGCAACAGCAGCCACACCAATGTAAAAGCATGTCCAACCACAAAGCTCACCTTGTAGACTTAGGCATTTTATACCAGGCAGAATCAGGGGCAGTATAAACCTGAGAAGTGGATGCTACTTTGTTTAATTGTAGTTATCACTATTATAATGTAGAAAGAAAAAGGAAGTAAAGTAAAATACTTTGATGATTTCCCAAATGCCCCTGATTCTCTTTACTTAATGATTTCCCAAGTATGATTAAACAGGGGTATTAGGGGCATTTTAGGCATTTTATATCAGGCATTTTAGGCAGAATCAATCCACATCTCAGGTTTACTTGTAGTTATCACTTATCACAATATTCTGAAGTATGATTAAACAGGGTTACTTAAACTGTTAGTGAACAAGTTATACACTTAACCACATTACATATAAAGGGGTGAAAAGTAGAGTACAATCACATAGCTATTAATAAGCTCAAGAGAAGATTGCAAGTTAGATTAATTACCAGTTTCATATTCATTTATTCCATTGCCATGATTATAATCATAATCATCACGATAATCATCTTAAGCATCATACTCTTCATCAAAATCAACTCCATATGATACTTTGTGAGGCATTCCCTGGTTAAATAAAAAATCAAATATGATACAGAATACGCTTTCAATATGGAAATTAGACTTGAGAAGATACAAATATAGGTCCTTTATATGCAGATTAAATTATGAAACTGAAATCATAAGAAATATTTTTAAAAGATAATACCTTGACTTTATTGTGGACTGAATCAAAATAACATAATCATCCAAACCCTTCCCAGATCTGAAACTAGCAAAAATAAACATGTTATTTGTATCCAAAACGATAAAGGGTTCTCTAAAACCGAAGCAAAGACAAAATTAAACTAGCCAAAATAAACACACAAACCTGTCAAATGAAGTCATGCCACTGTCAGTTTGATAGGAGTCGGAATTGCAGGCATCATGACGTCATTGATTGGCGGTGCTCATGGATGCTCTGGTGGTCGGACGGAGAGAATAAAGATGGAGGGTAGGAAGCAAGATCTAGGGTTCGAGTGTGAGAGAGAACCGTTATTGCATCGTCGATGATTTCATTAGACGCACTCCAAACTCAACCGGAATTCGGATCCTTCGGAGGCACCAGTGGGAGGTACATGTTTGCTCTAGATCTTGAACTCCCACCGGATTTCTTCCCGAAATTCATGCTCTTCCATGGGTCGACTTTCTTCCCTTTTCCAATCTGATTACGCAGACGTACCTGCGAGAGTCGGTCCTCGAAAATTTCAATATCGAGTGATTCGGAGGTGGGACCATCGGTAGAGGAAGAATCATCGAGCATTTCTTTCGTTTTGAAGGAGAAGGTTAGGGGCAGCGGTGCGTGGGATCTAAGTGGGGATAGAGGGATTGGCGTTCCGATCTTGAATCGGTATCCTGAGATGGCGGAATTGTGTGCTTAGGTTTGAAGATGCACTCCAAACTCTTAAAGCTTATCGGGTTCGATGTTGGTGGTGGCAGCTTAGGGCTTAGAGAGAGAGAGAGAGAGAGAGAGAAAGAGAGAGAGAGAGAGAGAGAGAGAGAGTACAGAGGTAAAGGAAGACGAGTCGATTCAAAAGGATGTGCTAATTCAAAAGGATTATTAGGGTTCTATTGTAGGATTCTAGTGTGGATTGAGTTTTTAAGGCTCAATGGCGGTGGCAGTGGCAGTGGCGATGGCTTAGGGTTTACAGAGAGAAGGAAGGAGTGAATGAAAAGGGAGATACTGAGGAGAGAGGGTAGAAGCGGGGTTCTTCAAAATTTTAGAATTTCAGACAATTTCGTTTTCCCCCTTTAAAAACGCGCGTTTAGGCAAAAAAATATAAAGCGACACATTTAGAGGACGCACACTTTATGAAAGGCGCCCTCCGCATTTCTTTTTTTTATTTTCTTACACTAATTTTAGGGCACGCACAAATGCGTGTCCACTATCCTTCAAATTTTGCAAAATTGACATTATTTTTTAGGGCACACACCAATGCGCGTCCTCTATCAGCGAGTGTCATTGTTTGCGCGTCATTAAAGGTTGTTTTTCTAGTAGTGATTCTTAAATTCGATTATGATTACGGCATCCTTGTCATAATTCGAATTGTGAGAAATGGCAACAAGTCTAAACATTTGAGACTTATTGTTGTAAGTTCTCAAATTGTTAAGACACACATGTCAGCTATCTAAGCAAAGGTGTATGATTTTGAGAAGCCTAGATAAAGTCTTATCAAAGCATCTCATATCAAAAATCTAAACTTTGGTAATGAAAGTCCATAAGTATTGATTTCTAGAAGTCTAGCTGATTTATGAGTATATGTCACTGCTAGTGGGAGCATAAGTGTTATGCTAGTAAGATAATAATTATTATGCTGGTGGGAGCATAATAATTATGGTGAGTATTGCAAGTTGGCAATGTTAATCAAAGAAAACAAATGTTTCAATTCGCAAAGATGCAGGGTTTGAAAAGTTGTTTTGCTATAATTAAGGGAGAGGAATTTATACTTCATTTCAATTCTAAAAGCTTAGATTGATGTTTTAATCAAATTTAGTCAAGGACGTATATGAATTTTATGTTGAAAAGATTCGACATAAGGAAATTTTATATGGAAATGTTAATTGCGTTCTCAAAATTTGATTATGATTACGGCATCCCTTTTCATAATTCGAATTGTGAGAACATGGCAAATAGAAATATTATTGCAAAAGACTGTTCAAGTATCATGTCTTTATTATGAATCGTATCCCATATGCTTCGGGTATAGGATCGATTGCATATGCTATAATATTCTTGTGTTCTAATTTTCCAAATGCCTAGGGCATTAAGAGGGAAAAAGGAATAGAACCGAATATGACTAAAACTGGTTAAACAACTATTAAGGACAATCTAAGGTTTGCCAATGATTGGTCGCTTAAGGACAATTGGAAGTATAGTAATGGATGGACCATATTGACATTATTATGAATAGACAAGAGTCTATTTATAATGAGTTGTCGTATGGAAAATATGGAATATTTCCATATTGGGAGTTGGATATTAAGGATAGATGAGAAAGTTAGAAACTTTTATGCAAGAAGGATGTTTAAAGGAATGTACTTTGAATTTGAGACTTCATTTCCTTGGAATTGTCTTGTGACAATTTTCAGTGGAAAATTTTTTGTAATATCGTTGGTCAATTCTCTGTGACTTTTGGTACCATGACATTAGAAAGGCTACATTGCATGATGGTTTAGAATCTAACATTCTAGCAGTGACAAGAATTTGGAATTCTCACACTTGCAATAAGGATTTGGAATTGTGAAATGAGCATCATTGAAATGTTTTCAATTGATCTATTTCATAAACGAATGACCATAGAAAACGTAGTGTGCATGCTTGGAGCATGGCATAACTATTGTTTTAATTCAAGTATTAAGTTGATTATTCGAAACATTATACCATGAATAATGAGTAATCAATATGGGACTCAAAAGTTTTTGGAACATATAGGATTAGTATTATTCTTGTGTTTCACTTTGCATGTTTTGACTTCCAGAATAACTAGGTTATTCAAACCATCCACAGTAGATCATACTTTGGAAGTAGGTATTGAGGCAAGAGTTTCATGAATGGGTCTGTAGAGGTGTTTTAGTCATAGCACAGGTTTGCTACAGTGTTCATGAGTACTCCTAGAACAAGATTCGAGTATTGGATTCAACCCACACTCATTTGAATCTTTTCATGGATTTTATCATAAGTGATTGTGAGACAATAATATCTTATACTCTTGAAACGGATACATGTGAGTTGTAGTTACAAGTCGGTTGCACATTAACATATGTAAAAGCACCAGTAACTTGGAAGTTATAAAATGTAACGCCCGTGTTTCTGGGCTAAAGCATTACTAATGGTATAATAGTCTAGGTCAACCTTTGTAACTCATTTTGAAGTAAAAAAGAGGAATTATGTGAATATTATGTGCTTATTTGCTTAATTATTATGATTTAATTAATTAATAATAAAAATAAGCATTGAAAATAAATATTAGATAAAGTTGATATCTTTTAAGAAAGTTGTATTGGCCGAAACAAGGATTCCGGAGATATAAAGAACACCGAAATCCGAGTTATAACGAAGAAGTTATGACCTGTCGAAGTTTCGCGATTGAACCAACACGGCACCGGGAAACGTAAAAAGTGAATTTACGATAAATTGCTTTTTAACCTTAGCAATCTAAACAAAAGTCGTAGTGTTCGTTAAACCGAGAGCGTACATAAAAAGAACGCCCAAATCTGACTCCGTATGAGGAAGTTATGATTTTTCTTAGTTTTAGCTTAGCAGTAGACAGCTAAAAACTCGAACTTTAGATCGAGTGATTTTTAGCCGACACAACCTAAACGAGAATCAAAGGTCTCATCAATAGTAGTATAACAGTAAAAAGACTAACGAAAACGGACGTCGGATGAAAAAGTTATGAATTTTTAACGGATTTTCCTATCCTGGTCTGTTAAAAATAATAATATTAAAAATAAATTCAAAATTAGCCGATGGAGTCTAAACGAAAGTTC
This sequence comes from Lactuca serriola, assembly GCF_051521515.1. Lineage (NCBI taxonomy): Eukaryota > Viridiplantae > Streptophyta > Magnoliopsida > Asterales > Asteraceae > Lactuca > Lactuca serriola. Next base: position 82,332,165 of record NC_136410.1, on the reverse strand, counting down.
TTGAGCATAATTTCACTTACGCGTGCATATAAATAACATCGAAAACGGAGTCCGTATGTGAAAGTTATGGATTTTAGAAGTTCGGGGCACAAAAATCAAGAAAAGTCCGAAATCCGAGGAATTTCGCATGGCTGGGGTTCTGCCACGTCACCCTCGCATGCGAGCCTACGTGGTGCCCCTCTGCTGATTCGTCCGAAGTGCGGTCCAATAGCTGTCTGACGCGTGTCGCATGTGTGGCCTGTCCGAAGCGTGCCACGTCTCGCCTACAAGCCTCGGACGCGCATCCGAGCCACCTTCGAGCCTTGCAGCTGTCGCGTGGCCTTCGCTATCACGTGTTCGCTTCTCAGCCCTCGGATCCAAAGCCTCCCCCTATACATAGAAGGCTGCGAGCCTTCCCAGGTATTTTTGGGATTTTGCTACTTTTTCACCATAAATCAATATTTTAGCTATTTTGACTTCCCCCGAAGCCCCGGAATCATTTCCAACACCCGAAACACATCCCGAAGTGCCCAAAGACCTGGAAAATTTTATCTTTTTGGTTTTGAAGCTCCAACCTCGCATAACCCGGTTTTTCATTAAAGCCCCCGGTTTTATCAGAAACGATCATTTTAAGAAACAAAGTGCTGCCCGATTATCATTAAATCAAGTGAGTGTATAGTCACGTTCATCTTACACATGGATATGAAGTATTTTATATCAATACGTGCTATGTGTATATATATATATATATATATATATATATTGATTGTTTATTTGAGATGGTTGTTGAATGAGTGTTTTATACAAGTTTTAAAATGATTTAAACTGTATATATATTTTCTCTACAAATATGTTGGGTATAACATGGGTAGATGAAATAGTTGGTGTGTGATAAAAGGATGAGAGGCCTCGATGTTGTTGTTGTTCCAGTCATCTAGCGGAGTATGGATGACGACCACGGACTCTTCTAGAAAGTCTAATGGAATGCTAGCAAGCTCGCTACCTGTAGGTGTTTGTGGGTTTGATGTTCACCGATGTACTCCATCCCCCTCATGGTTGCCTTACGGACATATATGGCTGAGGAATCCCCTTAGCAGTAAAGTCCATCCCAATGACAAAATCCTTAGACTAGGTCCCTTGTATAGGTGTTTAGGGATGTAAAGTGAGGATAACGGCAATGGGTAATCAGGGTTATCGTTGGTTGATGAAATTGATAAATTTATTGTTGGTCGATGAAATTAATAAATTTATTATTATTTGTGGGTTGAAAACCCTATATGCTTACCAGGCTCCCAAGCCTGACCCACTCAGCTTTCTGTTTTATAGGTAGTGGACCCAGAGCATAATTTGGATGATGATGAGGGATTTTTGGATTATAGGCCAGTAGTTCTAAATAACTGTTGTAAGGCTTAAAATGTATTATTTATGCTTTTGATCTGTATCGAACATGACATCCTGAGTCTTTTTAATGAAATACATTTCTACGGAAATGCTTTGATAAATTTTTATCATATTTTTATTTTGGGAACAAATTCCGCAACACTTTTAATCAAAGGATTACTCTGATTTTATTATAAAACATAAACTAAATCGGTCTTTTATAGCCATGAAATTGGGGATCTCACATAAAACATATTGTTGTGTGTGAATTGATGAGTAAGTACAAGCAAGCATTTAATTTGAAGTTCATCAATTCCTTTTACCCTTGGAGGGATAAAAGCGATATCTATGGGCCCCTCGATGATTTAGTGATGACACCCCCAAGTGCTTGGCAAAGCTACTGATTTGATTTGTTCAATTAGTCGGTCGTCATAAATCAGAAATCGGGAAACAACATATGAACAAAGAGAATGATTATAATCTATGACTTAGTCCATATGATATCTAGAATGGAGGAATATATGATCCCTTATCTAATGGACACGTCATTGACTAGGTTAGATTTTTGACAATGAATTTTAAGAGCTACAATTGCTAGTCGGGTTGTGGAGTCGTACTATAATTGGTATGTACTTGACCTAAGAGTAGCATGGTCTATTTAGGTTGCATATCACCTGGACAATTTGATAGGATGGACTTTTGAGAAAAGGTTATTTATGATTTATTAATATATTATAAGTTCTAATATATTAATATGAAATCATATGATTTAATTAGTATTGATCAAGAATTAATTTGGAATTAATTTTGTGATCAAAAGAGACTAATTAAATCAATGGGGGACTAATTCTGTAAATTAGTTATATATATATATATATATATGTGTGTGTGTGTGTGTGTGTGTGTGTGTGAGTGTTTGGGCTTATAATCCATGGTGAACTAAGTTTATGTACATAAAGAGTTGGGCTACATGAACCATGGATCATAAACCAATGTTCTTGGAGTTCATATGAAGCGTTTTTAAAGCAAGGAATTCTCTCTCAAAAGTCACCTTTTGTCTAAGGTGTGTTGTGATTCCATTTGATTCATTCACACTATTGGTGCTAAGTTCTTAAAAGCCAAATATAACAAGGTTTCCAACTACAACAAAAGGTATGTCATCCAACTAGAACTTTGTAGTAAAGATACTCTATTGTATGCTAGTTAGGATGATGCTTTGGAAAATTTAAAGTTAGCATGTATATTAGAGAAAACATAGACCCAAAGCATCTATGGTTGCATGTACACCATAGGAGTGTTAGAATGCTCAAAATCCTACATAACTCCCTCCAAAGTCCAACATGTACGTTCGCAGCAAATCTTCAAGGGTCTGTATAGTCCGCTCACTCTAACCAAAACTCGCATAACCAAAACTCACACTTGGAGAAATTTATGAAAAGTCTCTCCCTCCTCATTGTCTCCAGCACTTCCTTAAGTGCTCCTCATGCTGATCCTGAGTCTTGGAATAAACCAAGATATCATTGATCAATACAATCACAGACCGATACAACATTGGCATGTACACACGGTTCATGAGATCCATGAACACGGCTGGAGCATTGGTGTAACACCCATAAAATTCAAGTGAATTTAAAACCTTTTTAAAACATTTAAAACCATTAAGTTGTTACAATTTGTTTTCAAAATAGTATAATGTCAGAGTATCCCAGAACCAAATCATAAAATCATGAAATTTGAAGAGCTATATGATCACGCCTTCACCTTCCCACAATCATCAGAAGTACCTGAAATAATAATCGATATATGTAAGCTCGAAGGCTAAGTGAGTTACCCCCAAAATACCAACGCCATACATATATAACCATATCATATAAGCATATAAACAAACAGCATGCATAATGAGCCTTCAGCCTAACTGGACCGCCTCTCTAGCCTTCAGCCTATCTGGACCGCTCTCCGATCCTTCGGCACGTCTGGACCGCATCACAGGGCCTACATCCTATCCGGACTGCTTGTCGGGCCTTAAGCCTGACTGAACCCCCTTGCAGGACCTTTAGTCTATCTGGACCACCCTAAGTATGTTGGCCTTCAGCACAAAGCAGGACCGCCTTAACCCAACCCCCAATCAAACAAACACGTGCACATAAATATCATATGCTAGCATATATATAACGGTCAAACCGATCTAACAGATCACCAATCATAGCAACATCCTTTAACCAGGATACAGATCTAACCGGTCACTAACATAACATCATCTTATATACTAGGATACCGACCTAACCAGCTCACTAAGCATGTCACCATCCTAACTACCAGGATGTAAATCAATAAGGATATCATGCAATAAACCCGGATACACACCCAATAAGGGTCGGCTTTGGTGCCTTAGACCCAGTTGATATAGTGAGGAGAACTCACCTCACAAGTAGCTCGAAGTGATAAGGTCAAACTCCACCAAATTCAGTTCCAAGTCCAACACCTACACCCACTAATTATCCTCTTCCATAAATTCCCAAATTACCAAAATATCCCCCATAAGTCAAACTTGATCAAGCCTTGGGCAGAAAGTAAAAGTCAACAGTCCATGTTGACCCAACTCGTCGAGTGTAGCTAGCAACTCGTCGAGTTCCTTAAGAACTCAGAAAGTCATAAAACCCTAACCGACTCGCCGATTTTCCAACCAACTCGTCGATTCCATACATGTCTAAGAGTCGGGGAAAACCCTAACTTACTCGTCGAGTCCTCTTACCCACTCACCGAGTTCATGCAGATTCAAATACGGGCAACCTTCATCCGACTTGCCGAGTCGGCTAAGTGACTCGTCGAGTTCATGCAGTCCATTACTTTTACAAATGTTTTTAAGCCACCCCAAAGCACCATATTGTAGATCTAACCTCCTAGGGAATGTTTTCCACGTAAAGTTGCAAAATTTACATACATACATGGCCCTAAATGTCAAAACCAAGTGAAAGGGATGGTTTAACCCAAAAGGAAGGGCCTTAGCTTGCCAAATCTCATAACTTTATAGCTATAAGGACAAATGGGAGTTCAGATCTGAAGTTACAACTTTAGATCTTGCCTCAATACTCGAAATGACTCCCAAATGTGCTAAAGATAGCCCTAAACCCAAACATGAAGAGATTTAGCTAAAGATAAGCCAAGGTATCGACTTGATACCTTCAATATGATGCCAAGCTGAAGTAGAGTCAGATCCACAAGCTCCTCTCTGCCCCAAGCTTCTTATACTTCACACCTCCTGGGAGTCGGGTGTTACAATTGGTGAGCCCAAAAGGCATCACCACGAACTCGTAATGACCATAGCGAGTCCAGAAAGTTGTCTTCTGCACATCCTTATCCCTAACCTGCGTCTGATGATACCCCGATCGCAAGTCGATCTTGGAGAACCAATATGCACCTTGAAGTTGATCAAAAAGATCATCAATCCTCAGGAGTGGATAACGGTTCTTCACCATTACCTTATTCAGCCCCCGATAGTCGATGCACATATGATGAGACCCATCCTTCTTCTTCACAAAAAGGATCGGTGCTCCTTAAGGTGAACTGCTCGATCAAATAAACCCCTTGTCTAACAGCTCCTACAGTTGTGTAGTTAACACCTAAATCTCGGGAGGAACCAACCAATACGGTGTTGTAGCTATCGGAGCCACACCAGGAGCCATATCAATCCTGAACTCAACCTGCCTCTACGGAGGCACCCCAGGAAAATCCTCCTTAACACATCCGAGTAGTCCCGCATAATCGGCACATCATCCACAATCTCATTACCCTTATCTCGGGTATCCATGACATAGACAACATAACCGGAACAACCCTACTGAAAATAACGCATGGCCCTCGTTGTTGAACACAAAATTGGCCCACGCTGAATTTCTCCCCATGAACAATTAACGCTGCCCCACTCGGGGTCCGAACCCGCATCAACTGCTGCTCACAATCGATCACTTCCCCATTAGTTCTCAAACAATCCATGCCCACGATAACCTTGTTCCCACGCAACGGAATGGGAACCAAATCCACCAAATACTGCTCACTGAACGACTACAGAGTACAACCCTGATGAACTCTCGCAACCCGAATAGACCTATCATCAGCAATCTCAACATCAGGAGGACAATCCAGCTCCCCCGGAGCTCCAACAAATCTTTTTCTAAGCACAAGCGATACAAAAGGATCGGGTAGCCCCTGAATCAAATAATACCAATGCAGAAATATTGTTCATAAGGAACAATCCTAAAATATAACACATAAACATAAGCAAACAATTCAATAAAAATAAAGAGATAAGGAGAACACGTTGGGAGCTGCGTGCACCTCCTCGACCGTCAGCTAGAAAGCCCTGCTCTTCACCACAGGCGCGTCTTCCCGGCCCTGGCGGCCGTCAGTGATCCTGAGAGTTGTAGGAGCGGGTGCTGACACCAGTCCTGCTGCAGCCAAACTCGGACAATGGGCCTTCTTGTGGCCTCTCTGATTGCAATGAGATCAATTCGGATTAGATACTTGAGTGGTAGTAGTAGTACAATCCCTGCTATAATGACCCGTTCGGCCACACTTGAAGCAACCGAAACCACCAGCCCTACACAGTCCCATGTGCACCTTGCCTCACTTTCCACAACGACTCCGACCCTGATGGGCTCTCGATCTAGACTCAGATACCTTGTGCCTCTTGCCCGAACCCTCATCACTCAGCACAAAATCTAGCTTCCTCTTCTTCTCCGTATCCAGATCTATCTCCCTCTCCCTAGCTCCCGTTATCATATCCCACAACGTCTTGCAGCTGGATCGGCTCACAAACTACTGAATGTCACTCCTCAGCATCTTATGATATCGGGCCTTCTTCATCTCCTCATACGCCACATACTGCAGAACCAGAAGCACCCTCTCCCTAAATATCGTGGTGATCTCAACCACCGTCTTCGTAGTTTGACAGAGATCTTGAAACTCTCACGACAACTGCTGCAACTCAATCACTGGTGTAAACTCAGCACATAACCTAGTCGAGAAATCATCCCATGTCATCACATCAACAACATCATCACCCACTGTACGTCCTACATCCTCCCACCAGTCTTGTGCCCTGTTCTTCAAAACCCCTTGCCTCCTCAGGGAAACGACTGGTGCAGAAGGCGTTAACAATGTCTGCTAATCATTGCCTGCTCGCTATGGGGTCCTTCTCCCTGTGGTAGTCCGGAGCTCCACATGCCCGAAACTCCCTGAAAGTCAATGAACATGCCCCAACCAAGGCTACCATCTCAGAGCGAAAGGCGCTCAATCACTCATCCAGAATCTCTAGACTACCCTCTTTGACCGTGCCAAAGATCACATGAGTCTACTCAAGAATAATGTGTGTAATCTTAGATGAGATGAACTCCCTTATCTCGTCATTTAGCTACTCGACTCCAGAACCTGAGCCCGAGCCCTCTCCAGCACCAGAACTGCCAACAGGTCTGCCTCGCAATGTCACCATACTGAAAATATACCATATAAACCATTTGAACACGCATTAATATATATATATATATATATATATATATATATATATATATATATATAACTAGGTTCAAATGTGGATTGACATCTATTGTGTGGTCGTGTGGACAATGTTATTCTGTGAGAATGACAAAGAAAATAAGTTGTTTGATAATATGAATACATTTAATTTTACATAACTATTGTCATTAACACACATTCTCACTAATTAAATTGTCTATAAAGTTATTATAAACTTTTTATTATTATTTTCATTCTGTCGGAATGTTGTCAGAATGTTTATTGAGTCGTATTTTGTCAGAATGAAAATGAGTGAAAAACGATGTTTAAGAACAAAAATAAATAAGAATTAGTGAGAATGCACGAAAATAACGAGTACGGATCCTCTGCTTACAGTAGTACAAGCCCAAACTACCTTCCACATCTATCCGTACATTCCTCAAGAATTGTCTTGACTCAACCAAGTCACTTATATCCATACCACCTTCCCTCACAGATAAGGCTCCCAACACTAAATCTCATCCTAGGTTTTCCTAGGGCAAACTCCATACCACTCTCCGCCATCAACTACAGAAGGAACTCCCTCTAACTAGTTCACAAATAAAATTACATACCAGTAAAACCAGATAATTTTTCGAATGAAAGGTCTCACACTACAACGGTTGGACTTAAAAAGATATGCACAATAGAGTTAAAACCTAACATTCTAAAATTTTTTAATTCCCATAATATGTAACTTAGCATATTCACTTACTAGTTAGTTGAAGTTAGTTAGAGCTCCTAGAAAGCACAAAGCAAGCATCATTTGGGCATCAAGTAACCAAAACCAAGCATAACCTAATCAGGCTATCATATCACTAACTAATCAGTACTAGAATGCAAGTCTACAAGCTCATACAATAGGCATACAAAAGCATCTCTCTTAGCATTCTATCATGCAAAAGTGAGTAGATCCTTAGCCCTAACTAGCATGCGGTTCATAGATTCACATATCAAATCATATCAGATAAAATGTATGGGTAATTTGGGAAAACTTAGTTGAGCTATGTCGATTGCATGCACCACACCCTTTTTCTTTTATTAGAAACCCTTTTATAAAACATTTTCTTTTTGAAAATTCTACCAAACCCTCAACTTGCGTTCAGACACACCCGAGAGTGTGCCCGAATCCCTCAAACTAAGGCTCTGATACCAACTTGAAACGTCCCAAAGATATGACCCAAAAATTTCATTTTTAATTTAATAAAAACAGTATTCCAAAAACATCATCAATACAATCCAAATAAACTAAATCTATCAAACATCATCTCAATCAGAGTAAATCACAAAGGTAGAACTATGTGGTGTGTGCGATGCAATCATCTCGAGCTCTTCCTCTTGGAACCATAAGTACCTGAAACATAAAATGAAAACATAAGCACAAAGCTTAGTGAGTTCCCCAAACTACCCCATACCATAAATAATAATCATACACTAGGCCCCCGCCCGACATCGAGCCCTGCTGGGTATACCAATATGTTATTATTAGGCCCCGCCACTATACACATACAATATATATCACATAATCATGCTAACACATACAATGATCATAAAACGATAGCATACGATCCAGTCATCGGGCCTCGCCCCACATCGAGCCCCGCCCGGTATACATAGCAGCACATAACACATACAAAGGTCATGCGGACTCCTAGCATCCTAACATAAGCAATAAGAGCCGACATTGGTGCCTTAGACCCGCTAAACCCATTAAGGAAACTCACCTCAATCGACAGATAAAAGGTCCTACACTCGCTGTTGCTGCGAACCGACGAATCCCCGAGCTGTCAATACCAAATAACATCCAATTAATAATTGGATTCCAATCCATAGCTATCAGTCCATAATTAGGGTAAAAAGACCATTTTACCCCTGACCTAATTTGGACCATGACTTAGGCCCAAACCTATAATGCAAAAGGCCCAAAATCTAACTAACCGTTTAAGGCCCATACTTGGCCCAATTTTCCATATTTGGCCCAAACCCATACATGGGCCTTACCCTAAATTCCACCCATTCTCCTAGTCCAAAACACTTGCACTCAAATGGCCCAACAAGAACCCAAGCACCTAAGCCCAAAGGAAAGGCCTAAACTCGAAGCCCAAAATTCAAAGCCCAACAAATTGAGTACACGGGGTGTACTCAGCTGTACGCTAAGTGTATACGCTAAGTGTACACGCTAAAAGGCTTGTACACGACACATATAGACTTGTATGACTAGCGTACTCACCCATTAATCCAAAACCCACTTTAAGCACTTAATGCTTAAGATCAGAAGTCCAAACCACATATCTAATCCCTAATAAGTGTCTAGAACCATAAATTCACTGACTTTGTGACTTTGCATACCCCACAAGGATCCAAATTCAAGATATAACACTTTACATTCACTCAATGGACATAATCTCATGCATGGGTGATTCTAAACCCTAAAGGTGCCAGTTTTATGGACTTTGAACCTCATAAACACCAAGAGTGGCAACTCATAGCTCCTAGAGTGATGTCAAACGACTAGATCTCATTCATAGGGCCAAATGGGTCCAAAACTCATATAAGCTAGATCTAAGCTTCTAATGAACATGATCATAGCTTTTTACCACCAACAAGCTAGAAATGGAGTAGAGAATCATGACCCACAAGCTCTTCCTTAATCAACAACCTTGCACCAAAATCTTTCTTCATAATGAACCAAAACACACCAAGAAGCACACAATGAGCCAAAAAACACAATGGAAAGGTCTAGGGTTTCGAAATAAGGTTATATGGCCGGTGGAGGCTGAGAAATGAGGGCAACATGAGCCATAAGTGTGATTATATAGTGTCCAACCCCATAAATTAGGGTTTCACTAAATGACACGTACGCCCCGTGTATGTGTCTGGAGACCTGACCATGCCACTCATCAGTACGCTAAGCATACAATGTAGTATGCCCCGTGTACTACCCAAGGACTAAATGTGCAACATTTCAACAATGAAGGGCATTAATAAAACATACCAAGATCCAAGTGTTACAATTTGGCCACAAAACATTTGGTTGAAATACATTTGGGCCGAGAGGCACTTTAGGGATAAATGTTTCGTTGTGCATTCAAGCTTGGCTTGAGATTTTTTTGAATGGATGGTTAGTGGTTATAAGTTAGTATCACCAATTTAGTAGAAATTTTCAACACCCGAATTATAACACGTGACCTCCAATCTAAGAGGCAAAGCTTCTACCAAGTGGGGTAGTGAGATTGGTTAGTTTAGTTTCATAAGACATGCAATTTGTTTAGCTTCAACCATTTTGAGACATAATGCAAGTTTATTTCAAGTGATGGCCATGCTGAAGCTCGATGTAACATTTGTGCTATTTGAAATTTAGACATACGCTTATTTGACTTTGGAGGTTACGCTTGGTATTACTTTAAAATTTTGGATTCTTTTGGGTTTTAGGTGTGTTGGTACTTTTTTTTGTAGTTTTTGTGATACAAAAATGTGAAAACCAAAAGATATTTTAATTATTTGTTTTGGGGGTTATGTGTGCATTTATATCAAGACAGAGTGTTATTTTTTTTTGGTGATACGCAACACTCTGTAGACACAACCATTTGAGAATTTAGAAAAACATCATAATGATTTATGCAAAACTAAAAATGACCACTCGTTCACCATTATAAGTAGTTGTTCATGTGAAACATCCCCTTTTGGCCACCTGCTTACAACTTGAATTGATTTTTTTTACTAAAAATGGTCACCTAGTGTAACATCCCCCTCTGGCACGTATCATAATATTGTCCGCTTTGGGCCACTCGGCACGAGGACTTCCAAGGGGTCACCCATCCTGGTACTACTCCCGCCCGAGCACGCTTAACTGCAGAGTTCTTATGAGATCTGCTGCCCTCACGGCTTTAAAACGCGTTGTGACAAGGAAGGTATCCACACCCCTTATAAGGAGATGTTTAGTTCTCCTTCCCAGCCGATGTGGGATCAGATCTAACCCACTTTCACCCCCCATTATAGGGTTCGACGTCCCCGTCGAACACATCGACCCGTGCCCTGGCTTTGATACCATTTGTAACATCCCCCTCTGGCACGTATCACAATATTGTCCGCTTTGGGCCACTCGGCACGAGGACTTCCCAGGGGGTCACCCATCCTGGTACTACTCCCGCCCGAGCACGCTTAACTGTAGAGTTTTTATGGGATCTGCTGCCCTCACGGCTTTAAAACGCGTTGTGACAAGGAATGTATCCACACCCCTTTATAAGGAAATGTTTCGTTCTCCTTCCAAGCCGATGTGGGATCAGATCTAACCCACTTAACAAATTGCAGTGCACACACCATAGTCAGTTAGCCTGGGAACGTTTGACTCTGATAATGATGTTATGTTTTGATTTAATACTCTAGAAATTATGTTATGACTTATGATGCGATTTTTATAAATATGATTTTAGTAATGTTTTAAAAAGAAATTTTTAGTCGTGATTTTTGGGTCGTTACAAGTTGGTATCAGAGCCTTGGTTTGAGGGATTCGGGCGCACTCCCGAGTGTGCCTGAACTCAAACTAAGGAAGTGGTACAGAGTTTTCAAAAGAAAAATCATAGTTACAAAAGGATTTTGAGAACAAAAAACAATTTTAGAAAAGTGTAAAGAAAAGAGTTTTAGAAAAAGCAAAAAGAGTTTTGAAAAGAGAAAAGGGTGTGGTGCATGCAATCAGTCGAGCTCAAGTAAGTACTCCCAATTTACCCATACAAGTTATGTTATGATTATCAGTATCAGTTTCAGTATCAGTTTCAGTTTCAGTTTCAGTTCCAGCTTCAGTAGAACAACATGCTAGAATAGGACTAAGGATCTAGGATGATGCCTTATGTGCCTGCTTTATGTGTTCAGCTTGATAAGGATTTCATGCTAGTAATGAGTAGACAGTAGCAGGATAGCCTGTGTAGGTTATGCCTGATAGTATGAGCTTAGCATTGTATGCTAGTGCATTTTCTTGTTATGAGAATAGTTTTGCCTGAGTATGTTTCCTTTATCCGAATGCTGCTTGCTTTGTGCTTTGTGGGACTCTGAGGATGGGAGATATTCATTAGGTGAATACGTCACATCACATGTGATCAGGATTGAATAATCTCAGAGTGTTGGATTTGGCCCTACGGCGCAGCTCTTGTCTGAGTCCAACCGTTGTAGGGACGAGACTTTTACTCGAAGGATTATCCGAGCCTCATTACATGTGATGGTATTCAGGTGGTGGCTAATTGGCATCCCAAGGAGACCTTCAGCAGCTGAGGACTGGTTTTAGGTGGAGTCAGAAGTTACCTAGGGCAAGCCTAGGATGAGAGTAGCAGAGATCAGTATTAATAGAAGTGATTTGGTGGAGTTGAGGTAACTCTTGAGGAAAGTACGGATAGATGTGGAAGGTAGTAGGGGCCCATACTACTGAAAGCAGAGGATCCGTACTCGATTCAAGAGGGGCCAAGACGAAACTAGGGAATGGTGGAGTGAGTGAGAAATCCCTCAGCAGTAGTGTGTAAATTGATCGGGAATTGTTATATTTTCAGCATGGTGACATTGCGCGAGCTACCAGTTAGCAGTTTAGGCGTCGAGGAGGGATCTGGTTCGGTCTTTAGAGCCGGGCAGCTTGATGATCAGATGAGGGATTTCATTTCCGCAGAGATCATGCGCAACATCATTGATCAGACTCCAGTGATTTTCGGTTCGGTTAGAGAGGCCATTGTGGAGCTCATGGACCGTCATCTTGAGGCCTTTAAGGCTGGAATAGTTTCAAGACAGATTGGGACTCGTCTAGGTCCCGAATCTTATGGAGTTCAGGGATCCATCAGGGAGGGAGATCCCATTTCTAGTTTCTGCCACCAGGGGACAGGAGTGAGTGGGGCACTCTGTCTCCAAGAGAGACCTATGTATGATTGGATAGTTGAGGAAGTTTCGCGAGCCATTCGCGAGGATCCGCCCGACATGGTCGTGAGGATCACTGATAGATTGATCGAGAGGCTCCAGGATCAGACAGCTGTTGTTCAGACGGCGGGCAGGGAGTCAGAAAGGAAGAGGAAAGCGGATGAGACTCAGGTAGCCTCAGATTCAGGTAAGAGGCCCAAGGGTTCGGATTTGAGGACGAGGAACTATCAGAACCGCAGTCGATGCGGGAAGTGCGGAAGGACGCACATGGGTGTGTGCAGGCGTAGAAATGGTGATGATTTGGGCTGTTTCAGATGCGGTCGAATGGGTCATATCAGCAGGGATTGTACTACTACCATTGCCCAGGGACTTGACCCGATATGTTTCCATTGCGGTCAGAGAGGCCACAAGAAGGCCCACTGTCCGAGTTTGTATACAGCAGGGCAGGTGCCAGCTCCTGCCCCTGGGACTTCGAAAGCCACCAGTGGACATCAGGGCCGGGCAAGGGCGCCTACGGCTCAGAGCCGAGTTTTCCGGTAGATTTCAGCAGGGATTCGAGCAGCACTGAGTGATGGAGGTATGTATCTTTTGCTTTTCTGTCATCTATTATTGTGATATTATTGTTATGTTGCTGCATTGTTATCAGTAAGCTTGAGTGTGGAGGTATCATATTACCTGCTTGTGGTCGAGTTTTATGCCATCTGCATACCTTGGAATTTGAATGGTGAAATGGAGGTCGTTCCCTCTAGATCAGGTTACTTCGGATACAGTAACTGTACCATGTATGTGTAAGATGCAGTAGTGCTTTACTACTTGCGGAGGGCGTTAGTCGAGTAATGATCAGTTATATTCTCAGTTGTGATAGTTCAGAGTTTTTTTTTGTGGAGTAGCTAGCGGTCAGTAAGAAAGTAAGTTGGGGAGGTGCACCCCAAACGCAGATTCTCAGGATGTAGTCCCTAAAGCAATTACAGTTAAGGATCGAAGGGTGCTCAGTCAGATAGCAGGAAGGGTGCGGATCTGGTAATAGTTAGTTGGAGCGCTGGCAAGGATAAACGTCGGCGGACAGCATATCGCCCTTTTAATAAAAGGAAGGTTGGAAATCCTTTCGACCAGTGAGCAGTAAGGATCTAGTCGAATCCAAGTAGGGGAGAACCCTTCCAAGTATACAAGAATAAGAGCCACGTAGACTCAGAATGATTGCGCGGCCTCTGAAATGATTGTAGCACAGTGATCGATGGATTGAGGAGTTTAGATTTGGGAGTTCGAGGACCTTTCCAGCAGTTAGTTCATGTAATCGAGATGGTTAGAAGCTGGTTGAGAATCCAGGATTTGACGACCACCTGTAGAGGCTCAATTGAGTCGGAATGAGGATTCTGAGAACGGTTAGCAAGAGATGTCTTCGTATTAGTAGCCAGTGGCAGAGTCAGCATACAGGATTGCGTAGATTCAGGAGTTGGGAGTTTGGAAACTTCCCAACAATAGCTTCTTGTATCCAGATTAGTAGACGGTTGGTTTGGGAACCAAGCCGAAGAGTTCCTCAACGAAGCGCTAAGTATATCAAGGATATAAGATGTCGAGGATGATGCAGCATTCAAAGACCGAGGGTTGTTTTTAAGAAATCAGGATGAGGAATCACTTGCGGGACTAGGGATAGTCAGGATGTCCTCGGGATAGTAGTAGTAGTAGTAGTAGTAGTGGTGTTGTAAGTCTGCGGGGGTAGCCGTAGCATTCACTAGCAGTCAGATAGTAGTAGTGTTGTAAGTCTGCGGGGGTAGCCGTAGCATTCACTAGCAGTCAGATAGTAGTAGTGTTGTAAGTCTGCGGGGGTAGCCGTAGCATTCACTAGCAGTCAGATAGTAGTAGTAGTGTTGTAAGTCTGCGAGGGTAGCCGTAGCATTCACTAGCAGTCAGATAGTAGTAGTAGTGGTGTTGTAAGTCTGCGGGGGTAGCCGTAGCATTCGCTAGCAGCCGGATAGTATTAGAAGGTTGTAAGTCCGCGAGCGTAGTCGCAGCCTTTATCAGATTGGTAGGTAGCATGAGCGCGTTGTTGGACACGGGAAAGCAGTAGTACCCACCAGTTCGGGTGCAGTAGTGAGGATATGGGAATCCACGAGTTAGATTTTGGATTTCCCAAATGGTTCGGTTATGGTTAAGTCGGCGATTTGTCAGGTAGATCGTCGCCTCAGTTATGAGATCAGAGTAGTAGTGGACCGTTGGGGTTCGGGTATATTAAGGGCTACCGTCAGTCTGGGAGCCATCATGTTGTTAGTCGTGGAATCGATGATGTCAGGATGTGACGAATGGACCCGATCGGTTGGATCGGAAGGTTGCTTGAGCCATAGTGACAGGATAACTAGTGGAAACTAGTTCCAGAGAAAGATTTCGAACAGAAGTCGTGGGAGTGACTAAGTAAGGAGTCCTTTGACTCCACGGTTGAGTGGAACTCAGTGTTTCAGTCAGATCAGTGTTTCAGGCAACTCAGTGTTTCAGCCAGTTCAGTGTTTCAGGCAGCTCAGTGTTTCAGCCAGTTCAGTGTTTCAGGCAACTCAGTGTTTCATCCAGTTCAGTGTTTCAGGCAACTCAGTGTTTCAGTCAGTTTAGTGTTTCAGGCAGCTCAGTGTTTCAATCAGTTCAGTGTTTCAGGCAGCTCAGTGTTTCAGTCAGTTCAGTGTTTCAGGCCGTTCAGCGTTTCAGTCGGTTCAGCGTTTCAGGCATGTTCAGTATTGCAGGCAGTTCAGTGTTTGGAAAGTTTCAGAGTTTTGGACAGTATTAGTATTTGTGTTGGAAGGCAAGTGCTGGCGGTATAGTTGGTTGATTTGGAAATGGCAAGTCCCTCTCAGCAGGATCAGTCGAGCCTTCTGCCAAGTATAAGTGATCTGTAAGGATAGCTAGGCAAGTAGCTTTTCTTTCAGGATGGAAGGCTCGAGTTACTAGGAGTTGAGTAATCAGTTGGGATATAAGCAAGCTGGTTCCAGCAGCTTCGTTTCAGTAGTGACCGGCACTGTGAGTGGCTGGAGTGATGGACAAAAGGGTGTTAGTTTCCCAGACAGAGAGTTGGAGGCAGATCGCAGGACAGTTGGCCATAGCAAACTTCGAGGACGAAGTTTAGTTTAAGTGGGGGAGAGTTGTAACACCCGAGATCAGAAAGGTCAAGAAAAGAAAGGAAAAACCCTAAGTTGAAGAGGGTTGACTCGTCGAGTCCAGGGAGGAACTCGGCGAGTCGGAGCGGGATCCGGGTGTAAAGCAATTGACCGACTCGGCGAGTCGGCAAGTGGACTCGGCGATTCAGGTCTGGGTTTGGAAACCCTAATTTCGGGACTTGGTACCCTATTTAAGCATCTTATTCTCTTTCCTAGGGCTCAGTTGCGGCCCTATAGTCCAGAACACCAAACCCTAGCCACCATATCCGTTTTTGAGCTAGATCTTGCCTTGAAGAGTGCACTAAAGCTTGGAGAAGGAAGAAAGGCCTTGGAGGTGCAAGAAGGGACTGTAGATTCGGGATTGAGAAGACATTTCAGAACAATTGGAGGTAATAAGCTGTTGTTTGGACTCCCTTTGCGCCTAGATCTATTCTTATGTGTGAGCTTTGGACATTTTTGGCATGATAAGTAACCATTTCGAGTTAGAGGTCCAGATCTGAGGTTGCTACCTCAGATCCATGCTTGATTTGGTCTACAATCCCCTAAAGTATCAGCCCTTGGTATGTTGAAGAAGTATGTTGCCATAAACCCTAGTTTGAATGTGTTTTGAGCCTAGATCTACACGTAAAGTTTGCCACTTTACGTGGGGGATAGGCCTTAGAAGTATGGATCTATGAGTTGGAAGCCCTGTTTGGCTCGAATAACCACTACATGGGTTAAGGACTGGATAGACTCGGCGAGTCCTTCGAGTGGACTCGGCGAGTAGCTTGAAGATGAGGAGGAACTCGACGAGTGGGATGAACAGCTCGTCGAGTCGGATGAAGTTAGGCATGAACTCGGCGAGTTGGATGAACAACTCGACGAGTTGGTTGAAGATTGCCTTGGACTCGGTGAGTCTATTAGTGGACTCGGCGAGTCAGGTCGCGAAACCCCAAACCCTTCGAGTTGAGACTCGAATCGGTGAGTCGGGTGGTGACTCAGCGAGTTGGTCAGAACAGGACTTGGAACTGGTTGGACTCGGCGAGTCATAGACTGACTCGGCGAGTCGAGTCACGAATAGAAAGACCCTGAGCATATGAACTCGACGAGTCATTATGAGGACTCGGCGAGTAGGGTTGACCTGGAAGGTTGACTTTGACCAGGATTTTGACCTTGACCAGAGTTGACCTAGTTGACCTTTGGAGGTCAGTTGGACTAAGTGTTATATGGATATTGACAGCTCGGAGAGCTAGCGGAACAGTGGTTCAGGAGATTGTCGAGTAGCAGCCAGAGGTTTATCAGCAGAGCTCAGGAGTTCAGGTGAGTTTCCTTCCAGTAGGAACGGGTCTAAGGCCACAATGCCGGCCCGTTCAGTTAGCAGTAGTTTCTAGACTTCGGTCCGATGCAGTAGTTAGCATGTTTGATGCCTTCGTGGCTCAGACAGGATTTATGTGTTATGTGAGCCGGGCTACGGCCCGATGTAGTATATGTGTGTTCATGCTAGTGGATATGTTATGCTATATCTAGTCAGCTTCGGACATCGGTCCGATGTAGGGGACAAGGTCCCAGTCAGCTTCGGACTTCGGTCCGATGTAGGGGACAAGGTCCCAGTCAGCTTCGGACTTCGGTCTGATTTAGGGGGCAAGGTCCCAGTCAGCTTCGGACTTCGGTCCGATGTAGGGGGCAAGGCCCCAGTTAGTCCGAACTTCGGTCCGATGTAGTGGGCAAGGCCCAGTATGTGCTTTATATGTTATTGTGTGGTATGTGGTAGATTGGGGGAGCTCACTAAGCTTCGTGCTTACGGTTTTCAGTTTTGGTTTCAGGTACCCGGTTTTCAAAAGAGGAGCTCGGGAAGATTGCAGTGCACACACCATAGTCAGTTAGCCTGGGAACGTTTGACTCTGATAATGATGTTATGTTTTGATTTAATACTCTAGAAATTATGTTATGACTTATGATGCGATTTTTATAAATATGATTTTAGTAATGTTTTAAAAAGAAATTTTTAGTCGTGATTTTTGGGTCGTTACAACTCTAGTCAAGGTCAAAATCCTGGTCAAAGTCAACCTTTCAGGTCAACCCTACTCGCCGAGTCCACCTAATAACTCGCCGAGTTCATATGCTCAGGGTCCTTCTATTCGCGACTCGACTCGCCGAGTCAGTCCATGACTCGCCGAGTCAACTATTCCCGAGTCCTAACCTATCCAACTCGCTGAGTCTCCACCCGACTCACTGATTCGAGTTTCAACTCGAAGGGTTTGGGGTTTCGCGACCTGACTCGCCGAGTCCAAGAATAGACTCGCTGAGCCCAAGGAAATCTTCAACCAACTCGTCGAGTTGTTCTTCCAACTCGCCGAGTTCATGCCTAACTTCATCCGACTCGAAGAGCTGTTCATCCCACTCGTTGAGTTCCTCCTCATCTTCAAGCTACTCGCCGAGTCCACTCGAAGGACTCGCCGAGTCTATTCAGTCCTTAATCCATGCAGTGGCTTTTCGAGCCAAATAGGGCTTCCAACTCATAGATCCATACTTTTAAGGCCTATCCCCCACGTAAAATGGCAAACTTTATGTGTAGATCAAGAGATCTAGGCTTAAAACAATCCAAACTAGGGTTTAAGACAAAGAGGCTTCACTATCAACCCAAGAACAGATGCTTTATGACTTTCTAGGCCAAGATACACTCAGATCTGAAGTAGCAACTTCAGATCTAGGCTTCTAACTCGAAATAGTTCTTAAGCATGGCATAAAATCCCCAAATCACATAGCCAAGGTTGATCTATTAAACAAAAGAGGGAAGGTAACGATTTATTACCTTTAAATGCTCAGAAATGATCCACCAACTCCGGATCCAAGGCCCCCTTCTTGCTCCACAAAGACTAACTTCTCTCTCAAGCTCCAAAAGCTTCACTAAGGGTAAATCTTGCTCCAAAACGATTATGGCGGCTAGGGTTTAGTGTTATGTGCTAGAGAGGCAGTAAAGGAACCCTAGGGGAGAGAATGAGACGTTTAAATAAGCTCGAAGTCCAGGATTTAGGGTTTTCCTTGCTCAGACCAGACTCGCCGAGTCACCTTGGCCGACTCGCCGAGTCGGTCGCTTACACCTCAACCTGGATCCCGCTCGGACTCTCCGAGCCCCTCCTTGGACTCGCCGAGTCTCCGCTTAAAATTGGGGTTTTCTTTCTTTTCTTGGCTTTCCAAACTTTGGGTGTTACAAATAGTCCAAATAAGTTATGGATCATATGCCTAAGTGTTAGAATTAGAGTTACATATAACTCTTGGAATTCTACATTATATATGTAACCCACTAAAGCCAAAAATTGGACCAAGGGTGGTTTATTCTAAGAGATGGACGATTTTGTGTGCTCCATAACCTCTCTCATCATTCTCCATTTGTTCATGGTGTTTGTGACTTGTTTGAGCCATCACACTTGAGGTGCTAAGCTGTTGAAAGGCCAACAACTACAAGCTACAAATAAGAGGTATTATTCTAACTAGTTTTATGATTCATGTACCAAATTTGTATGCCAGATAGGTTTTATGCTTTAGATAATTTTGTTGCATGTATAACTAGAGAAAACTTAGATCCAAAGATATTAGGGTTGTATGTGCACCATAGGAGTGTTATAGTAAACAAAACCCAATAGTTTCTTTATTTGGTCACTTGCAAGTGATTTGTAACCCCTATTTGTTTTGATTAATATATACAAGTCATCTATTTCTCCTAATGGATGTACATCATTTCTCCGATCGTGGAACAACGTTACATGCTCATATATTGTATGTTATTATGTTTGTCTTTATATTTGCTATATCTTGGTATGTGTTGGTGTTGCTATAATTATTAGTTACTCTATCAATTATCTTGTGTCTACATCCTAGTTTTTTTTATATGCTTCGTTGTTAAGTTTTACACAGGTGTTTGATACTTTCTTCAAGTATATTTTTCATTGGTTGATATATATTTGGATTTTGGTTGATAGTCATTTGGATATGCCATAGGATCCCCAACAATAAACAAAAAGGTATCTATCATATTATGGGTCTAAAATGACTTAATTCGTATTACACTTGATGGCGCAAGACATATATTCGTTGTCACTTTATTCTCCATTGTGACTCTATAAGGCGAGGTGCACACCATGAGTAGGGTCGATTCAAGCTGATTTGAGGTCCCAGACAAAATAAAAAAATGAGGCCCTTAAAGTAAATTTTTAAGTTAAAAAATGATAAATTGCTTAGATTCCTGAAGAATTAGTTGAAATTTATTCATTTTCTATATCATTCTTTGCTCCAATTTTTTTTCATTGCATGGGATGAACTAATATCAAACACTTTTTTTAATAATAATATTAGTACATATATAAAAGATGGGCCCTAAAAATTTAGAGGCCCCCATCACCCATGATGCCCCACCCTCTCATACAACCCTGACATGGGATAGTAACGTGTGTTTTTTTAGATTTTTTTTTTTGGATTTTCAAAATTTTAGTTTTTATAATCTGATTTTTAAAAGTTGTTTTGTTTTCTTAATTGTTTTAAGAAGATGTTAACAATTTTTCAGTAAGTTTTTGAATTTTTTTATTGGAAAAAAAACTTTTTAAAGGATTTTTAAAAAAGAAAAGACAATATTGCAAGAATGGGCTCTGTGGTATGTCAAAACTAGCAAGTTTGGTCCAAAAGCGTTTGGGCTTGCAAAGATGGTCCAGTAGTTTGGTTTTGTTGTAAGTTTGGTCCATTTTGATTTGAACTTTTTTGTATTGACGAATTTATCCTTTATTATTTTATTTTTCATTCTTGGTTTACTACAACAATTAAAAACTATTAAAAATAAAACAAAAATAAATTACCTCTCTCTCTCTCTCTCTCTCTCTCCTCTGCCGCCTCTTCCTTCTTCTCTTCCATTGGATCACCAGTAGCCGTCGGAGCACCACTGCTAGAGGAGGCAGCAACAACAAACTTACCCGAATCTGCAACAAGTGTATTGATCTACATTACCTTTGTTAATCTTGGTGGGAATGTTGAGAATCTGGAAGAAAGAGGTATGAGATGGATCGAGACCAGTGTTGTCTGGTGGAACAACCACATCCACCAGAGCCACAAGTCCATCACGCGCAGGAGCTCCGAACTTGTACTTGACAACTTCTTCACTGGATTCCTTCAAGTCTCCCTTTGTGAAGATCAAGTTGGCATTCCCAACAATATACAATTTTCAAGACATGATGTACAAGTCATTTAAGCATCATTCAGGAAAACATAAGAGCCACCATGCTCTTACAACTAGAAATCTCCGCCTCACGAACATCATCATCTTCTTCTTATTCACATTCTGGACAACACCACCACCACCTCAATGTTTTCCCTTTCCTCTTTCTATCCCACCAAATGTAGATCCCCACGAAACAAAGACATTACTACAAACATCAACAAGTGCTCCAGCCAATCCATATACCAAAGAAGAAAAAGTATTTTTATGGGATTCGGGTAAGAAGTTAATCCCAAAATTACAAGGTACAACACCAGTATGGGGTAAAAAGAAAAGGAAGCGAGGTCATTCGAGAGGGAAAGCGAGTTGAGCTTCATTTGAAAATCGGAGAGAAAAGATGAAGATGTTGCAAGATTTGGGAGGTTAAAGTTGTAGGATCTGATACCGCTAGTAGTGGCGGCGACGGATAGATGTTTAAAGATGGGGTTTTTAGGGCAGATGTCTTTGGATGAAAATGGAGATATAGACAGGTCAACGTCGGATTTGAAAAGCATGGATGCTGTTAGATGAACAATTTGTTCTGCCACATATTCTGATTTGATTTTAGATTTTTGAGATCTATCAATGAAGGTGACGAAGATGAGAGAGAGAGAGAGAGAGAGAGAGAGAGTGTGTGTGTGTGTGTGTGTGTAACACCCTGTTCTGAAAGTATTCATTTATGGATTTCAGAGGCTAAGGCTAGGGGCGTTTTGGTCTTTCAAGGGTTCAGAGTTTTATTCGAGAAGTTTTGGGCCGGGGTATGTCGCTAGAAGCGTAGGGCTTCTCGCCACCTTTTCGTGGATATAAAGTTCATCGGAAATGGACTTAGGATGAAGGAGTTATAGCATTTTGAAGTTGTTAACATTTTTGGTCCCTTAATGGAAAAGTTAGCAAGGCAGTCCCTTGCACGCATTGTGACAACCGTCAATTTTCAGTCAAGTCAAAGTCAACTAAAGTCAACAAGTCAAACCGGTCAACTCAATTTGCCATGAGCACTAGAGTTTACGTTAAGTAATTTCTAAACAACTCTCTATTCTAATGAGAGATCATAAATCGAAAAGTGCATACATCTAGATCTCCTTAACCTAAAACGGTGGTATGTGGAGAGCCAAACCGATAAAACAATGTTACATACTCATCGGGAGTGTGCAAGATCCTTAAACAAAGCTTAACGGGGTTTACGGACCTCGCAGTGCGAAGCCGGACACTCAAAAAGGTCACCAATGAAACCTCTCTCAATCGTGTTCACTCCATCTCTTCTTATCAGAAATCTCTCTAAGTATGTCAAATCTCTCCCAAATCTCTCTAAGTATGTGAAATCTCTCCCAAATCTCTCTCTGTATGTGAAATCTCTCCAAGTATGTCAAATCTCTCCCAAATCTCTCTAAGTATGTGAAATCTCTCCCAAATCTCTCTCTGTATGTGAAATCTCTCCAAGTATGTCAAATCTCTCCCAAATCTCTCTAAGTATGTGGAATCTCTCTCAAATCTCTCTCGAAATCTCTCCCAACTTTCTATAATCACTCGGGGCATCCCGACCCTCGAATTTGGCGAAAACAGCCCAAAAACGGAAGTCTACGCGAAAAACGGACCTTAGGAACCGAAACCCCTCTTAGGAACCGAACCCTCCTGATGAAGAAGGCTGTTGAACCGAACCGAAGGTACTGTTCACTACAGCTCGTTCGGTTCTGACATTCTCGCCTTTTAGCTCCGAACCGAACCTCACCTTCGTTTCTGACCCTTCGGACCGAGCCTTCGGACCGGACCCTCGCCCTTCGCCTCTCGCTTCTGGCTCGCGCCTTTTGTTTCCGACTCAGCATCAGCATGGAACGAGCCTCGGCCTAGGGACCGAACCTCGGCCTAGGACCGAGAGGTCTCGCTGGGAACTCATCTTCTCCCGGTTTTCGCAGAGTTTTACGTTTAAGGCCCGTTTTTAATTATTTTAACGCGGGGTTTTCACCCAAAATCATATTTTAACATAATAAACCCTAAATATTCACAATTTAATCATATTTTCATCAAAATCTTTATTTAAATAATAAAAGCAAGTGGGTAAAGTACAAAGAGGTGGAGTGTTGACTTTGCTTTACTTTATGACACAAGCAACCACTCCCACACCCACTCTATGACCAGCCACTCCTCCCCACCATACCTTGTACTTTTTACCCCTCTCACAAGCCATCCCCACGTTCTAGGGCTGGTCACTCAACCTCTCTCCTCATTTTCTTTCAATCACTCTCATTCCACCAAAGATTCAACTCCAACTTTTTCTCTCCAACTTTTCTCTCTAATTCAAGATCTCAAGGCTGATCATCAAGTGTCTTCCACTCTTGGTAAGTGTAATTCATCCTCCTTGTGATCTTTACACTTCATTCTACTCAAATCATTGATAACTTATACAAACTCCATAACTATGATGCTAGATTCTCAAAAATCTTCAAGGCATCTCCAAGTGTTCTTGAGTTAAACACCTCCATTCTTCAACAATCATCTGCTAAAAACACTTAAGGTGAGTTCATACCCCTACATTTTCATTTTTCTCAAGTTTTTAGGGGGGGGGGGGGAATACAAGTTAAAACACTAAGAATATAACTACACTTTTCTAACAGCCTTCATCAGAAAAGTTCAACTCCATTCACGGACTGTTTTGGACAACTTAAACGTTTTAGTTTTCAAAACTGTTTTAGGTGCATGTAGTTCCACTTCTTAGCTTTAAAATGACTACTTGCACATCTCCATACGATTTTTCTACAATTTATGGTGATTTTTACAAAACTGCCTATCATTTCAAACATCAATCCGGACCAGTCTGTGATTATGGACTTTTTCACATAAGTAAGAAGTCATTAAAAATTATAATAAAAATTATGAACAAACTAGACTCATTTTCCAAACTCTCAGAAGTTACAGAACTTGATTTGGACATTTTATGATTTTTCTACAATTTTTCCAATAACAGTTACAGAAAATGTTATTAACAGAAAAACACTATAAATTTCATTTCACCTTGTAACATGTTGAGCAAGGTATACATCGTTATGTGATTATGTGTAGTTGCAATATATGACAATTTTGTATTCTTATATAGACATACATCAGAAAACAAATGGATTTACACCTCCACAAGTATGGTAAATATATAAACGATATTACAAGGCTATATCCATTAAAATATAAACATTGGTAAATTATGACAAGTAAGGCCTATGCTCACTACCCACACAAATAATTGATAAACTATAATAGGTATAGTTTAGGGTTATTTATATAACAAACACATTATTAAAGGTTTTACACATACAAAAGAGTTATTGCCACTATGGACAATTATGATAAACTATAATAAGTATAGTTAAGTCATTATACCCCCACAAACGAACACACTAGTTATAATCGGTATAGTTATGGTAAATATATATTACAAACAAAGTGATAAACTATAATAGGTATAGTTTATGTTTCATCTACCCTATGAACTTAATTACAAAAAAGGAATTCACCATCACTTTTGATAAGCTATAATATGCATAGTTCAGGTTCACTAATCACTATTACTCTCCGGTGAACTATGATATGTATAGGTTATATTCACCATCACCACCACTTTTGATAGGCTATAATATGCATAGTTCATGTTCACTAATCACTATTACTATCTGATGAACTATGATATGTATAGGTTAGATTCACCATCACCACCACTTTTGATAGGCTATAATATGCATAGTTCATGTTCACTAATCACTATTACTCTCCGGTGAACTATGATATGTATAGGTTATATTCACCATCACCACCACTTTTGATAGGCTATAATATGCATAGTTCATGTTCACTAATCACTATTACTATCTGATGAACTATGATATGTATAGGTTAGATTCACCATCACCACCACTTTTGATAGGCTATAATATGCATAGTTCATGTTCACTAATCACTATTACTATCTGATGAACTATGATATGTATAGGTTAGATTCACCATCACCACCACTTTTGATAGGCTATAATATGCATAGTTCATGTTCACTAATCACTATTACTATCCGATGAACTATGATATGTATAGGTATAAGTCCACATTAAATTTTTCGCATTGTTAGACTTCAACTATAATCGTTGAGCGTATATGCTTGGGTCATACAAGAATTTAGTCTGGATTGGCTTAGAATTGGTGGTGCCCGCCTCATCTCCTGTTCCTTGTTTGGTTGTGGACCTAGGGCAGACCCATTATATTCGACGTTTTATCTAACCTAAATCTTATATAACTTATATACGCTGGATGATTATAGGGGAAATCTACGGGTCAATCTAGGATTCATCAACACATCATATAGGAATATTCTGTTTGCACTTAACTAAGAAAATATTGGATTTTCTGGAGATAAAACTCTATCGATTTTAAAAGGAAAACGGTTTCTACTCCAAACAAAACTCTTATGAACTCACCAACTTAATTGTTGACACTCTTTCAAAACTACTTGTATTCTCAGGAAATCAGTGAAACAGGAAAACTTCAGCGCTTTGAGGATGGGACGTTAAACCGTCAACAATTTATTTTTGTCATCATAATGTAATTGATTTTGAAACATGTAAACATATACTTTGGTGTAACTTTTTCAATTATATTTATGATGGTTGTATTTACTTTGAGCACTATTATACACGTTGTTGTGATACTGTACATGAAGTCCTCCACCCCTGGACGTTTCCGCCATCCTTGGTTTGGGGGTGTGACACGCATGAAGTGCACGCATGTGTTTAGCTGGGTACGCCCAACATAAGGCTGGGTACGCCTAACGTAATAGGGCAAAGTGACCGCGAGTGTTGAAGACGTACGCCCAGCGTACGCCTAGAGTCCTTAAACCCTAATTTTAGGGTGAGCCACTATATAAAGAACATAATGGCTCAAACCCTAGCCTCCTTATCAACCTCCCCAACCTCAGAGAAACCCTAGAACGCCTCAACCCTTCATTATTGGGAGATCTTGACCTTGGGAAGCTCATCTTGGTGGTTTTAAGCTTGGAAGAGGAAAGAAGAAGTTGCCAAAGAAGGACTTTGGAAGTTGGAGCTTATAGATATGGAATACCCTCATCATTTGGAACTCTTTGGAGGTATAAAGTTCATAACTTTTCTTAAGAATGCTTAGATCTTGTGTAGTGTGGTTTTGGGGTTATTTTGGTCCCAATAATGAACCTTTTTGGTGTAACTTCGTTTTTAAGCTTGGGGTTGCCACCCTTAGAGCTAAAAGTGTCCCATAAGTAGTAACGTTTCAATCTTGATCGTCCTAATGAGTTCATGCATGATATTTATCCCTTGTTATGGAAGTGTGTTGTCACCTTTTGAGTTTGGGCTTGTCTGGTGAGTTGCAAGTCACCAAGTTAGTGAGTTTATGGATTAAGACATGGAAAAAGACCTGGACCTGAGTTGGTAGCCTCTGGAGTGGATTATTAAGCACTTAATGGGAAAGTGTCTTAACAGGGGCAGTACGCCCATCGTACATTCAAGTACGCCTAGCGTACGCACCATTTGCCTAGTACGCTTAGCGTACGTGAGTGTACGCCCCACGTACTCTGGTAGTTTGGGCTTCGAGTTAATGAGCCTCGGTTTGGGCCATGCTTTGGACCTTGGGCCTTAGTGGGCTAGCAAAAGTAAGATGATATGGGTCAGTGAATATATTTTGGGCTTAGGATAAGGACCATTTAGGGATGGGGCCCAATGTAGCAAATTGGGCCATTAGTGGGCTTGAGAAGCTTACTTAGTATTGGGCCTTAGTTTTGGGCATTAGATATGGACCAAGTTGGACTAGGGGTAAAATGGTCATTTTACCCTAAGATGGATTAATGTATTGGACTAAGTGATATTTGGTGTTGGTAGCTCGGGGAGCCGAAGGAGCAGCAGTTCGGGAAATGACAGATAGCAGCTAAAGGGATATCAGCAAGGTTTCAGCAGTGCAAGGTGAGTCTCCTGATTGTGTGAATGGGTCTATGGCCACAATGCCGGCCCATGTAGTTTATGAGTAAGAAGACCCGGGGGTTAGCCCTAGGCACTGTATGCTAGAATGTGATTCCGGATCAAGGTCCGATGCCGGGCGGGCGCCCGAGGAATGTTTACATGATAGTTTATACTTGTTGTCTGTGTGATACTTGTATGTGCCTGGTAGGGAGGTGAGTGTGGGCGAGGTCCCGTATCTCACCATTAGTAGAGTATGGACGGGGTTCCGTATCTCCTTAGTAGTAGAGCAGGGGCGAGACCCAAGATAGGAGAGAGGTGAGTGTGGGCGGGGGGCCATATCTCACTATCAGCAGGAGCGTGGACGGGGTTCCATGACTCATTAGTAGCAGGCCAGGGGCGAGGCCCTAGTTAGACGAGGCCTTAGATCAGGAGTATAGTATAGTGTGATAGCTACTTGTTGTGTGTTATGTTTTATGTTTGTATGTGTTTAGCGGGCGAGACCCATAGACAGACGGGGCCTAAGAGAAACATATATGTATACCGAATGGGGCTTGATGCCAGGCGGGGACCGATGCCGGAGTTAGTCCGATGCCGGGCAAGTCCCGATGCAGCGGGCGGGCGCCCAATATGTGGTTATATGTGGTAGGTTGGGGAACTCACTAAGCTTCGTGCTTACGGTTTTTAGTTTTGGTTCCAGATACTTCCAATAGCGGAAGAAAGAGCTCGGGATGATCGCATGACACACACACCAAAGGAGTTTTAGCCTGGGGTGTTTACTCTAATAAAATAAAATAATGTTTTAGACATTTGAATGAATGGTTGACACTTGTGGTTTTATTATTAAATTAAAAACGAAATTTTTGGTCATGATTTTTGGGTCGTTACAGAGAGAGAGAGATTTTATTTTTGTTTTATTTTTAATAGTTTTTTAATTGTTGTAATAATACAAAAATTAAAAATAAAATAATAAAGGGTAAAATCGTCAATACAAAAAAGTTCAAATCAAAATGGATCAAACTTACAACAAAATCAAACTCTTGAACCATCTTTCGCCCAAATGTTTTTAGACTCTAAGGACCATTCTTGCAATTTTTTCAAAAGAAAACAGGTCTTAATCTAGGCCATTGCTCTCCAAGCCTCACATATTTTAGAACTTGTTATTTTTGTGAGGATTCCAAAAATACCTTTGTTTTCACGAGCGTTTGTAGTTATGGCCCACCATTCTAAATGCTAATTTGAAATAGGGTTTCGAATTCGATTGAGAACACACAAAGGATCCCCAAAAAGAGTTCATTATCAAAGAGTGAACTCGTACAAACCCTAACCATCATATCTCTCTCACAGAAACATATACCCACTTCAATCAAGTCAGCAAGAATTTACAGTCTCTCTCTCGACTTCGCTAGAGTGTGGAGTATCATAAGACTATGGCGACAGAAACTTCTAGATCTTCAAGTTCATCGGCAGATTCGTACATTGGAAGCTTAATTAGCTTGACTTCCAAGAGTGAAATTAGATACGAGGGCATTTTGTATAATATCAACACCGAGGAATCCTCCATCGGATTGACCAACGGTAACCAATTTTTACGATCTTGTTTCTTCAGATGTTTGTGGTTGTACCAATTCGTATTTTTAGGGTTTCTATTTGAGTACGGTTCAGAAAGGGTAAGTTCAATAACATAATCGTAGAAATGAAAGGCTTGCCATCTAATTTTAATAGGGCATTTATGTTGGCTTTATTCTTCTTATGTGAAATACTTTCGAGCTAATTGTTGCATTAAGTGTATGCTGTTTTAAAAAGAACAAAAGGATATTCTGCGATCTGAACGTAGTAGGAGGAATTAGCATCTTGACACAAGTTTTTACATTAGTTTTGGGTTTTCTGTTTATAAACCAAGTAAATTGTAAAATCAAGTGAAACAAATGAGTGTCTACTGAAGTCGAATTGTCTCTTTGTTTTACATTTTCTTAAAAGTATATTTAAGGTATTCTTATCAAGTTTGGGTAAATCTCCAAATGGTGTCATTATCGGTATTGCTATGGAATCTCTTGAATGGATACTTTAAAGGCATCTTATAAAGTTTGATTAAATTATGAAAGATCTCCATATCTCCATGTCCATGTCTACTTAGTCTTAAATATTTCCCCTTCACAATTTTTTCCACTTATACCCATCGAATCCTATACAGATTTCTTGAGTTTTTATCTTTTCGGTTGTGGATGTATTTGTAAAAGATGTACACAATGATGTTGAGTTATCATGCTGCAAGTTTCTTGTGTATGTTATAGTGTTGATAGATGATACGAGGCTATGTGTTCATGCAAAGTTCTAGGTTGAAATATCTTTTAGGGAAGACAAGGGTTTTATATCAGGCATAATAAAACAAAGAATAGACATGTGGAACTTTAATAATGTCAAGTTCCAAGATTTGACGTGTACATTCATTCTTTCCAAACTTACTAATTTTAACTCATTATTGAAACTTTGCAGTAAGATCGTTTGGAACTGAAGGGCGAAAAAAAGATGGCCCACAACTCATGCCCAGTGACAAGGTTTATGAGTACATATTATTTCGTGGAAGTGATATCAAGGTACCTAAAATGAAATAAGTTTTGACTTTTGACTTTTATCTCTTTATTTGCTTGTTTGTTTATGGGTTATGATCATTGCATGCGATTGTTGTTTTATTGTTAAAAAAAGCTCTATTTTCTAAAAGGAATAATTTTAATATAATGCAAAGCCTAGTGCATGATAGGTTAAGTTGGAATTAAGCAGTTTAGTTTTAATGTATTAACTATAATTGGTACACAAATGGACTTGTAAACTAAATATAGGATGAAGTTGATCTGATCTTTTTGTTGTAATTACGTATTAACTAATTACCA
This sequence comes from Lactuca serriola, assembly GCF_051521515.1. Classification (NCBI taxonomy): domain Eukaryota; kingdom Viridiplantae; phylum Streptophyta; class Magnoliopsida; order Asterales; family Asteraceae; genus Lactuca; species Lactuca serriola. Next base: position 82,302,158 of record NC_136410.1, on the reverse strand, counting down.
AAATGTATCAAATGCGATAAGTCACTGTTGTAATTGTTTATTCCATAATTAATAATAAATAGTTAACACGAATAATTAAGAACAACGCAAATTACTACCAAAATTGAACTAACATGTAATAAAGGAACAAGTTGGTTTTGCATTTTCTAAATAGTTAAATAATAAAACATAAATACTTGTGAACATTCACTTCCTATTATAAATTCAACGATGAAACTCACTTCTTAAGATCTTTTTATTACTTATCAAATAGAAAGTTAGAAGCAAAAAACATACTTTTAAATGTTATTTTTGCTTTTGCTTTTACATACCAAATATTATTAGATAAGTTATTTGAATATTGATTTTTTGAGACACATATGATATGAAAGGAAACTACATTTATTTGTTGAAAAACACAGATATGGAAATAGAGATTTTGTAACGTAAATTTCATGTGTTTGGTGGTTTAGGACAAATATACCCCTGAAAATAATCAAAGATGTTAAAATATACTTTCATATTATGCAGGATCTTCAGGTGAAATCATCTCAACCTGTTCAACCCACACAATCCATAAACAGTGATCCTGCCATAATTCAGGTATTTCAAGACAAAATACACAATATATTTACTTATTTAAATTATTTAATAATTATTTTTTTTTTACAGTCACATTATCCTCGGCCACCTACAACATCTTCAACCGCGGGTGGTCCCACCACCAACAATCTTGGTCAACCCAGGTCAACATATCCTTTATATCAACCCGGTGGAAATATCGGGTCGTGGGCCCCATCACCATCACCACTACCTCCAAACCCAAACACTTCCGGGCCCACAATGCCAATGTACTGGCCAGGATACTACGCCCCACCACCACAGTTACACCAACAATCACTCCCTCGACCACCACAAGGGTTACCAATGCCGCCTTCACTACAATACCCCACTTTCAATCCACCACCCGCGTCATCTGAACCCCTAAATTTCCCAGAATACCCTTCTCCTTTATTGCCAACATCATCACCACTCCCTTCCAGTTTCACCGGATCTCTCCCTTCTTTGATGCATAACAAAACTCCTAACCCTTCCGCTCCACCACTGCCAGGTGGCGCCACCATGCAACCACCACCTGCTGTCACCAGTGATGTGCTTTCTGGTGCAAAGTTTCCTTTTCAGGGGATGTCTCAGGCAATGGGTGGGCCAACTGAACCACCTACACCATTGCTGGTGACGCCAGGTCAGCTTCTGCAGTCTGTCCCTACTACTGTTTCCCCGCCACCTGTACATGATGATGTGGAAGTTGTTCCGGTGTCGTCGATGACATCATCATCATCATCACCACCACCACCACCACTGTCTGTTCCTGTTTCAGTGCCAGAAGCACAGCCTCCAATTCTGCCATTACCAACTCAATCTCAAATTGCTCAAAAGGTATAAATATAATAATAATAATTATTATTATTATTATTATTATTATCAGTTATTTAAATTTTAAATTTTGTTTGATTTGAATATTTATATATGTTTAATTTTTATTGTTGTTTGTGACTTTGTTCTTTAGCCTAATGGATCAAGTTACCAGAATCGCCATAATTACAATTACAGAGGGCGTGAAAGAGGCAGAGGATCAGCCGGGGTAATTTAGTAAATTTATTTTTTAGAGAGAATGTATCAAGAAGTTTATAATATTGTGTATTAAGTTTTTATTTATTGAAAAAACTCAGGGGTCACGACCTGTGATGAAATTTACTGAGGAGTTTGATTTTAATGCAATGAATGAGAAATTCAACAAGGATGAAGTGTGGGGTACTTTGGGAAAAACCAACAGATCTGGTTCAAAGGAGAAAGATGGAAATGTTACTGATGAGGAAGAATCAGAAGAGGAAACCGATCCCAACTTACCTAAAGTTGAAGTCAAGGTGAGATTTTTATCTGAGGGTATTTTAGACATTTAACAGATAATTAAAACAAATGCAATCTTGAATCTACAGCCTGTTTATAGCAAGGACGACTTTTTCGATTCGTTATCTAGCAACTCACTCGATCGTCAATCAAATTACGGAAGGACTAGATTCTCTGAACAAATGAAACTAGATACAGAGGTAAGGTCATTTTCGTCATTTCATATATATATGCTTTTTAAATTTTTTTTTTTTTATTTTTTTTATTTTGACTTATGATCATGTTTTATATGTGCAGACATTTGGAGAATTTTCTAGATACAGAGGGGGTGGAAGGGGTGGGCGTGGGCCCTACCGTGGAGGGCGTGGGCGAGGTGGCGGCGGTGGTTATTATGGAAGAGGGTATGGGTATGTTGGGCGGGGGCGCGGTGGCAGAAATCAAAATCCAAATCCAAATCCAAATCAGAATCAGAATCAGAATCAGAATCAGAATGATATGCGTGATTATTGAAGTGTTGTTGGTTGTTTTTAGAAAGTACATACCAAATGGTCCCGACTGATAAGGGTATGTGGATTTTTCTTTTTTAGGAGAAATAAAAAGTTAGGTGATGAATATTTGTTTCAAGTTGCTTGTGGATTGTTTTTTGGTTATTTTTTTTTTTCATTATAACTTTGGGTACTCATGGGAGTGTGGGTATGAAGATCAGCAAGATGTTGGAGTCTAAATTTGTGATTTTTTTTTGTTATTGTTATAGTGCTGTTTTAGTAACTATTTGTGGATCAGTTCTGTTCTTTCTTTTTTACCAGTGGCATATAATCTGATTCTTATTGATTTTTAAGTTAAATGAAAACCTGTTGTTACATATATATATATATATATATATATATATATATATATATATATATATGTGTGTGTGTGTGTGTGTACAACGCATGTGTTTTGCACACAATGTATCCTCATATTATTGAAGCAGGAAGCGTCAATGGATTAGATTAGATGGAATTATAAAGTTGAGAATATGCTTTCCATATGATGACCCAATCACCAAATATCTATAGCAAAAAGATTACCCCAGAGTCGGGTGTTGTGGTAAGTAGCTTTATTGGGCTAAATAGAAATAAACATATATAAATCAAATACAACATAGGTTACAAAGTATTGGATAATAATTGCAAATGTGAAGACAACGTTGTTGGACCAATATGTGTTTGATGTGGAGGATCAATCAAATACAAAATGAGGCTTTGTTTTTTGATGCTTCCTTTTATCTAATTTCCTAGCTAGACAGTATCTTGTATACAAATGAGGCTTAACCTCGAATATTTGATTTATTCACGATAAACTAGGAAAGAAAGGTACTACATCTCATGACCTTAGAAGGTCAAAACAGAATAGACGAACTGATTATTGACTATGTTTTGACATAGTAAAACAATGTCATACTTGATGAATGGATGAGACACTCATAATGCCTCTTTATTTCCATATATCCATTATTCTCACATGTTGATTACTATAATCGAAACTACTTGCATGTAGCAACCAAGACTCTTCTTGGAGCAAGAGATGGCCTTCTTCCATGAAGCGTAGCATAATTGTCAAGAAACAACACATCTCCCTTCTCCCACTTGAATTGAATGCTTTCATCCTCAATTATCTCTTCACATCTCTTCACTATGTTCTCTGGTATCTCAGTCCCATCAGCCATCATCGCTGAGCTAAGCTCCTTCCCATGCATCCCCACCATTGTATTGAACCACATTCGCCTCCCTTTCCTTCCCTCAAAAACTTTGGTCAATGCTCTTGGACCTAAAATCGTTTTCACACCACCGTTTTCCAGCCATTCAACATCCATCCCTAGAGCCCTTGCCCTATATCAAGTCAAGATCTTTAGAATCAATTTGTTTGATTCAAAATAATATGAAAACTGAATTGTATTTGTATATATACCTTCTTTCAGCTTCTTCTTGGTCTTGTGTTGCAAAAGCATCCTGCCAACCTCGACCTCTCATGGAGGTGGTATTGTCATTGCTGAGAGCTGTGAATGTGTATTTCAATCCTTTGGCTTCAACTTCCTCCACAAATTCAGGGAACTCCTCCATCATGCGTTCAGTGACTTTGAAGCTTGGAACAAATGGCGTCTCTCCACCCTCTGGTGGTGGGACCTCACAGAAAAGTATCACCGCTTTCGGGAATTCTTTTATCTGTTTATATCATTAATTAGTAAGCTCAATAACATATTCTATAAACACAATCATATCATAAAGAAATTTAAGCGTAAATACAAATGGTTTGACTTACCAAAACCATTTCATGATGGTAGTAGATGAATTCAGAGAGAGGGCCTTCATTAGCAGTCCAAATTCTCTTGTGGATATGTGTTCGTGGGGCGGGCCCCACATAACGGATATCTTCCCAATCACATGTTTCCACAATGTCATTGAAATCAACTGCATTCTTCACATCGAATCCCCGAAAAAGAACAGCACTATTCTTCACAAGCATCTCTTCGAACCATTCTTTGTTGTTCTTTAGAGCTACCAATAACGACTCTATCCCGTTTTTACTTGGTTCTGGAGGTGTGAGCACTAAAGGCAAGGTTTCTCCATCCACTAACTTTTCACCTTCACATTTCCCTACCTTGAATTCCTTGCAATTGTATTCCATTTTTGCTACTCAAGGATGATTATGGGCTACGTGTTTTGAGATGACGAAAGGATGAGGGTATGAAAGAGTATATATAACCACAAGGACGGATCATCTTATATATTGGTCCCACCCATTAACGGCTCATGATGATCATATCAAAGATACTGAATTGTCTTTTTCAGATCAAGAAGACATTTTGTATCGGTTTATATCATGTTATTCTATGGTTTTAGCATCCGACGGTTATTAGTTAAAAGACACTTTTGTGTTGCTTTTTATAGTCCAAATTCATTGATTTTAGCCTCAGTTTTTGTCGTTAGTGTGGATTTGCAAATAAAGACGTATTTTTTTTTTTATATGACTTGCATGTTGCTATAAAGTATTACGAGGTTATTTCCAAGGAAAATTTACCGAAAAAGATGAATATATGAACTTTGCTTGGATAACATTGTAAATCTTTTGTTGTATGTTGGTATTGCTTACATCGACTCTTTGCTGGCACCCCATATCGCCTATTGTGTTTTCGAGGTTAAGTAGTTAAGCTTAGGTGTTTACTTTAATTCCAAGCCGTTTTTTAATTTGAGAAATGCGTATCATTTCATTTTATTTTCTTATTTCAACTATATATAGGTGAAAGGTTTCTTCTTGATGAGGCAAATTTGACAAGGTTAATTAACAAGTAAGAACCAGCCTATTTGCATCGTGATGGCGCCATATATATGAACGTTGTGTCAGCAACTTAATAGATAACACTTTCTCACTCCTCATCCACACAAAAAAAATGTTCTCAAATAGTATCGCAGTATATCAGCTTCCACTCTACATCTTTAACAAAAATACTAACTCTACATCATTTTTATCATTTTATTTTTTATTATTTAAATACAACATTTATATAAAATAGCAATTACATTCCCAAAATATAATAATAATTAAACATATAATAAAGTTACATTAATTTAGAAAATTTATAATGACATAATTAACATTTAAAATGACATAATAAAAATAAAAATTAAACATTATAAAAAAACTACCAATTGTTGTTGTTGTTGTCAATCTTACCGTCATCTTCCTCACCATCATGGTTGTGTTACATTTGACATGTACTCCATCAAATCTTGACGAAGATTGTTGTGCATTTCATTGTTTTATATTTTCAAAAGTCTCACGAAAGTATTGTGGGGTACCAAATAAAATTTGTAAATGTGGATGAAGTGCCTTGTTCTGATTATACATATAAATATTTAGTTCAACTTTTGTCTTCTGTTATGATATTATGTAAAATAATACACACATAAATTACCTTCCTTTATTATTTTTTCCGGATTCCATGCTCGTGTCATGTGTTTTGTTATGTGTCATTTGTGACATCCTCTAATTTTTAGAACCAATTAAAAACTTTTGTTACGATTTTAAAATTATTTTATCATTGTTGCGGAAAAATTCCAGTATATTTGAAACACTTTGAGTACAAAAGATTGTTTCGATTTAATAAAACCCTAAGAATGTCATGATCGATACAATAACATAAGTTACAACGTAAAAGTCTAATGGTTCTGAACTTTATTGCATGTTGTCTCTTAATTACTCAACATCATAATCAAGTTCCAACAACTTAAGTGTTGATACCTGTGATGCATATAAACTATATAAACTGAGTGGGTCAGGTCGGAAGATATACAAGATTTCAATCCCATAATACATATCTTAAAACCTGCAAGAATAAACTTTTATCATTAACACATGTATATCTCATATAAGCAATCTCTCCCATCCCATCGATCCTCACATATTGATCTTATACAATGACCTCATGATATTTAATTGGAGGGGATTGTGTAAAATATAATTTGAGTATACTGCTTCGGGGATTCCTTAGCAGTAGACAAGGATCAATAGAGGCAACAGGGAAAAAGAAGGGAATACTCGAATTATTATGCTTAATCCATACTCTCGAATCAGTGATGAAAGATTGTAACTAATCCATACTCTCGGATTAGTGAAGAATGACTATACCTAATCCATACTTTCGGATAAGTGATGAATGACTGTACCTAATCTATACTTTCGGATCAGTGACGAATGACTATACTTAATCTATACTCTCGAATCGATTATCAATGACTGTACCTAATCTATACACTCGAATCAATGATAATTGACTATACCTAATCCATACTCTCATATCAGTGATGAATGAATGTACCTAAAGATTATGAGAACACTTTCGTTTAGCTTTGAATAACTAAAAAGGGTTTTTTATCAGATTTTGCAAGTATAAATTAGCTTTAAACAATTCAAATAGTAAACAACTTAAACTAAGAAATATTGTAACACCCAAGATCAGAAAGGCCAAGAAAGGAAAGAAAACCCTAAGTCAAAGGGGTCAACTTGTAGAGTCCAAGGAGGAACTCGACGAGTCAGAGCGCTGACTCGACAAGTCTTGTATGGATTAAGAAAGCCCTAATTCCGGGACTTGGACCCTATTTAAGCATCTCATTCTCCTTCTATCAGCCTCATTTGTAGCCCCCATTATCCAGAAGCTATTCCACGAAACCGTAGTGCTCTCTTTGAGTGTGTGAGCCATTGTTGAAGAGTTGGAGTGTTCTTGAAGCCTAGAAGGAGAAGAAGGAGTTGAGGGTTCAAGAGGAAGGTTGTGGATCCAGAAGATTCATCTCTTTAACTACTCATTTTGGTAACCAAGTTCCTTCCTTGCCTTGTTATTTGTTGGATCTTTTCATGTCCCTTTTTATGAGATTTTGGACCAAGTATGATACATTTCGGGTTTGGACGTCCCCCAAGCTGAATCCCTTCAGCTCCAGGTGTGTCTTGGCCTAGAGGGTCATAAAGTATCAGTCTTGAGAGTTTAGGTGATGCATGGTTGTCCTAAACCCTAGTTTGTGGTGTGTTTAGCCTAGATCTCCTTAGCTACACGTAAAGGTTGCAACGTTACGTGGGGAATGGGCTTTGGGAGAGTGGATCTACAGTTTGGAGTCCCTGCATGACTCAAAAAGCCTCTGAATGTATGAAGGACTGAATAGACTCGGCGAGTCCTTCGAGTGGACTCGGCGAGTAGTATGAAGATTAGGAGGAACTCGCCGAGTTGGATGAACAACTCGGCAAGTCGGTTGAAGTTTGCCTTGGACTCGGCAAGTCTGTTCTTGGACTCGGCGAGTCAAGTCGCGAAACCCCAAACCCTTCGAGTTAAGACTCGAATCAGTGAGTCGAGTGGAGACTCAGTGAGTTGGTCAGGACAGGAAACGGAAATCGGTGGACTCGGCGAGTCATGGGCTGACTCGGCGAGTCGAGTCGCGAATGGAAGGATTCTGAGCGTATGAACTCGGCGAGTCAGTAGGCAGACTCGGCGAGTAGGGTTGACCAGGAAGGTTGACTTTGACCATGACTTTGACTTTGACCAGAGTTGACTTAGTTGACTTTCGGAGGGCAGTTAGACTAAGTGTTATATTAATGTTGGTAGCTCGGGGGGCTAGCGGAGCAGCGGTTCAGAGAATTGTCGGTTAATATCCAGAGGGTTATTAGCAAGTTCAGTAGTTCGAGGTGAGTTTCCCTTTTGTGTGGATGGGTCTACGGCCACAATGCTGGCCCATATAGTTATGAGTAGGAAGACCCGGGGGTTAGCCCTAGGCACAGTATGATATTCAGGACGAGGTCCAATGTTAGCGGGCGGGTGCCCAAGGAATGGTTTGCATGATAGTTATACTTGTTGTCTGTGTGATACATGTATGTGCATGGTAGGAAGGTGAGTGTGGGCGAGGTCCCGTATCTCACCAACAGCAGAGTATGGACGATGTTCCATATCTCATTAGCAACAGAGTAGGGGCGAGGTCCAGGTTAGGGAAGGAGTGAGTGTGGGTCGGGCCCATATCTCACTATCCGTAGGAGTGTGGACGGGGTTCCATGACTCATCAGTTGCAGGACATGGGCGAGGCCCAAGATATGTGAGGCCTTTAGAACAGGATTCGGTAGTATATGTTTAGTGTATGTGTTGCGATATGTTTATGTGTTAGCATATGTGACATCCCCAAAATCACGGCCAGAAAAGACCGATTTTGTTTATGCTTTGTAAAAATCAGAGTACTTCTTTTCATAAAAATGTTGCGGAATTTGTTCCCAGAAAAATACGATAAATACGTTATTAAAACATTTTCGAAGAAACGTATTTTATTCATCTTAAAACGTTTGGGATGTCATCGTTAATACAGAAACATAAGCATAAACAAAACTTACAATTATTTACACTAGTGATCTACATCTCTTTAAATCTCTCAGTGTAATGTCACTTCATATCGTCACCTGTGATGTAAATAAACTGAGTGGGTCAGGTTGGGAAACCTGGTGAGTACATAGGGTTTTCAACCCACAGTAATATAGTTATTATGTTTAAACAATCAAACAATCAACCCAATTACCCATCCCCATTATCTTCTTTTAGTCTTCCCTAAAGATATTATCTCAAGGGTCATCTCCTATATCATATTTACTTCTCATCTCCTTACTTCGTATTTCCTTATATGATTGTTCCTACGAACTTTACCTAAGGATCATCACCTACATTGCATAGACAATACTAATCCGGGGATTACTCCCTCAATATGTGTCTAGCAAGAGTTAGGGTATCATCGCATGATTACGCAGCCACAACATCGCCTGGACTTGTAAATCATGATAAGGGTTAGTCTATCATCGCATGAATACGTAGCCACAACATCGCCTGGACTCATAATTCATAATAAGAGTTAGACTATCATCGCATGAATACGTAGTTACAACATCGTCTGAACTCGTAATTCATCACCTATAGGTTACTAGTCTGCTGGTGTTTCCACGGGGTTGTCTATAATAGTCCGTGGTTGCCATCTATAGTCTGGTAGATGACTACATCTCCAAATTGTCGGACAAGGTTGTAGTATCCTACATCACCGATTCATAATCACCTATCTATCATCACCTTCCTATCATCACCTATCTCTCATTATTTTATTTCATCACTCGCCAACTATTTCATCTACCCATGTTTTATCCCAACATATTTGTAGATATAAAATAAATATACAGTTTAAATCATTTAAAACATGTATAAATCATTCATCCAGCATAGACAACAAGTATTCAAACAATATGCACACATAGCACGTAATTTATATTAAAATACTTCATATCTATGTGTAAGATGAAAGGGACTATGCACTCACGTGAGTAGGTGGTGACTCAGCACTCAGACAGCGATTCGATACTCTCAAAACGATATTCCTTCGATAAAACCTAGTATCGATACCACTAGGGTTTAGTTTAACGATAACCGCGACAAATTAATTAGTCCGACTATTATTAGGCGTTAATAACGCTCAATATAACTCATAATAATAGCCTAAATAATTATTTTAAGGACCTAATAACATTCCTATAATTATTTGAAAGCTATATTAAAAATTGCGTAAGCGTAGCACACTTACAGCCAATTTTATCGAAAACCGGAACTTAATTGGAGCAGCGTTTCGAAACCGAAAAACTCCTTTTTTTCGGGACTCCAGGAGCCTCGGGGCTTCCCTAGGGTGCTAAGGGGCTTAACTAGGGTTTAGGGGTGTTTTGGGGTTGTAGAGAGAGAAAGAAGTTAGAGAGAGAAGTGATTTTGGTGTGAAAAATGAAGAACCATTGGCCCCCTTTTATAGCCCTGCGAGGCCTCGGTACGCTGGGCGTACCTCGGACCTACGCGGGGCGTAGTCATCGGATAAGAGCGCCAGCGAGGGTCCAGCTGTCTAACACTCGGAGTAGATCAGGGCGAGGGTACGCGAGGCGTACATACTTCGGACGTAGGGCGTATGCGAAGGGCGACGTGTCAAGATCCGAAGCGCGTTCCTTCATCAGCGATGGGCGGCTCAGATGTAGCCACGTCATCAACCTCGCAACAGACTTCGTATTTTCATACTTCAACTTTAAAAATTCGTAACTTTCGCGTACGACCTCCGTTTTCGACGCTCTTTATATCCACACGAAGGTGGGAACGTACTCTACAACTTTTATTTAGACTTCGTCGGCTAATTTTGGCTCGATTTTAAATTTTATATTATTAACGGGCCGGGACACGATTGGTCCATTAAATCCTCATAACTTCTTCATCCGACATCCGTTTTCGCCCATCTTTTTCTCGTTACGCTAATCTCAGCGAGATCTTCGATTCTCGTTTAGGTCACGTAAGCCAAAAACCGCTCGAACTAAAATTCGAGTTTCGGGTCGTGCACTGCTAAGCCGAATCTTAGAAAAATCATAACTTCCTCATACGAAGTCAGATTTGGGCGTTCTTTTTATCGACGCTCTTAGATTAACATATTCTAAAACTTTTGTTTAGATTGCTAAAACTAAATCTCGCTCTATCGTAAATTCACTATTTACGCTTCCCGGTGCCGTGCCGGTTTTGCCGTAAAACTTCGACGGGCCATAACTTCTTCGTTATAACTCGGATTTCGGCGTTCTTTATATGTACGGAAACCTTGTGACATACTCTACAACTTGGTTAAGATTATTTATTCTAAATAATCTTTTGTCGAAAAGTCGTTTTTGACCCCTATTGCCTCTAATTTGACTATCCCGGATCTACGGGCGTTACATTATATGTTGGCAGGCGAGGCCCAATGACAGGCGAGGCCTAAGTGAAACAGATCTGTATCCTAGCAGGGCTCGAAGCCAGGCGAGGCCTGGAGCGGCGGGGCCGTTGTAGTGGGCGAGGCCCGAGGTAGGGGGCGAGGCCGAGAATAGCGGGCGTGGCCCAATATGTGCAGTATGTGTTTATGCATGGTATGTGGTAGGTTGGGGGAACTCACTAAGCATCGTGATTACGGTTTTCAGTTTTGGTTTCAGGTACTTCCGGTAGCGGAGGGAAGAGCTCGGGGTGATCGCATGGCATACACCATAGATTAGACAGCCTGGGATGTTTTGCTCTGATAATGAAAATATGTTTTGAAATTAATGCTCTGATTATGTTATGGATTGATAATTGTGTTTTAAGTAATGTTTTATAAAAGAAATTTTTAGTCTTGAAATTTGGGACGTTACAAGTTGGTATCAGAGCCTTGGTTTGAGGGATTCAGACATACTCTCGGGTGTGTCTGAACTCCAAATAAGGAATTGGTATGGAAGTTTTCAAAATGAAAAGACAGTTTTGTAAAAAGAGTTTTGAGAAAGAAAACAGTTTTAGAAAAGCAAAAAGAATTCAGAAAGAAAAGAATTTCGATAAGAGAAAAGGGATGTGGTGCATGCAATCAGCCGAGCTCAAGTAAGTACCCCAAAATACCCATACAAGTTTATGTTATGATTATCATTTAGTAGAACAGCATGCTAGATTAGGACTAAGGATCTAGGGAGGATGCCTTATGTGCCTGTTATATGTGCTTTTGAGCTGCATGATAGTACTGGTTAGACAGTAGTAGGATAGCCTGTTTAGGTTATGCATGAGTTTATGAGCTTATGTTGCATGCTAGTACAGATTCTTGATATCAGATTATGATTGCTTGAGTATGTTATGGTTAGATTTTGCCTTGTCTGAATGCTGCTTGCTTTGTGCATTGTGGGATTCTGAGTGATGGGAGTTAGCCATTAGGTGGATACGTCACGTCACATGTGATCAGGGTTGAATAATCTCAGAGTGTTGGATTTGGCCCTATTGCGCAGCTCTTGTCTGAGTCCAACCGTTGTAGGGACGAGTCTTTTACTCTAAGGATTATCTGAGCCTCGTCAGATGTGATGGTATCCAGGTGATGGCTAATTGGCATCATAAGGAGGCCTTCAGCAGCTGAGGACTGGTTTGGTATGAGTCAGAGGTTTCCCTAGGGCAAGCCTAGGATGAGATAGTGTTGGGAGCAGTAGTAGTAGAAAGGGGACCTGGTGGAGTCGAAGCAATTCTTGAGGAAAGTACGGATAGATGTGGAAGGTAGTATGGGCCCGTACTACTGAAAGCAAAGGATCCGTACTCGATTCGAGAAAGGCCGAGACAAGACCGGGAAACTGGTAGTGCGTGTGTTTGGTCTCGCAGCAGTGATAAGTATTCTGATAAGTGGTTGTATTATATTTTCAGCATGGTGACGTTGCGAGAGAGACCAGTGGGCGGATCAGGCGCCGGAGAGAGATCAGTCTCGGGTTCAGGAGCCGAGGAGCGGATGAGGGAGTTGATATCAGCTGAGGTTACGCACAACATACTAGACCAGACTCCTGTGATCTTTGGCACAGTCAAGGAGGGTATAATGGAGATCTTGGATGAAAGGCTGGGAGCCTTCCGTACCGAGATGGTGGCTTTGATGGGAGCGCGTACTTTGACATTCCGAGAGTTCAGGGCTTGCGGGGCACCAGATTATCATGGGGCTAGGGACCCCATTGCTAGCAACAGATGGTTGGCTGATGTTGCCAACGCATTCCGTACGAGTCGGTGCCCCGAGGGGGACAAAGTCAGACTCATCTCCTGTCTTCTAAAGGACAGAGCGAGGGATTAGTGGGAGGAGATTGGTCATGCCATTGGTGACGATGCCGCGTTGTACGCAATGACATGGAGCGATTTCTCGGTCAGGTTTAGAGCTGAGTTTTCACCGATTATTGAGGTGCAGCAGTTGGCACGGGAGTTTCAGGATTTGATGCAGACTACTGAGACTGTGGCGGAGATCACCGCCAAGTTTAGGGAGAGGGCCCTTCTTGTTCCGCAGTATGACGCGGATGAGGAAATGAAGAAGGCCCGATATCATGAGATGTTGAGGGATGATATCAGGCAGTTTGTGAGCAGGTCCAGCTGCAAAACGTTGGAGGATATGATCGCTCGGGCTAGAGAGAGGGAATTTGATTTGGATCAGATCCGGAAGAGGAAGTCGGATAAGGTTCAGGTATCCACAGGTTCGGGCAAAAGGCTCAAGGGATCGGATTCGAGGTCGAGGGATTATCAGGACCGCAGCCGGTGTTGCAAGTGTGGCAGGACGCACGGGGGCACGTGCAGGAGTGGTAGCGGTGGTGAGTCTGGATGCTTCAAGTGCGGCCGGACTGTCCATTTTAGCAGGGATTGTACTGCTACCACTGTTGGATAAGGTGTCTAAGTCCATAACTATTTCTGGTTAGTACTTGACCCGACCCGACATGGTCCATTTGGGTTGCATGGCACCATGTAATTGGATAGACTAAATGAGAGGAATAACACTTGGAGATTATTAATATATTATAAGTTCTAATATATTAATAATATTATTTGATTAGTTTGATCAAAGAATTAATTAAGTGATCAAAAGATAACTAATTAAATATATGGGTTGATTATGTAAATCATTCATATCTTGTATAGTGGGCTAAGAGGCTCCATGGATTATCAAGTTGGGTTCCACCCATAGGATGCTCCATGGGAGTTACAAACCCATGGGTCATGGAAATGAAGAGTCATGACACATTAGGGTTTACATGGTGTAACCCTAGATGTGTCAACACTATATAAGAATCCCATTCTCCACCAAAATCGGCTACACATAAGAAACAAGAGGGCTAGGCCGATTTCAAGAAGTGTGTATTCTCTCAAAAGTCTTTCCAAGAGCATGTGGTGTTGTGTGAAGCATTTGAGGCATCACACTTGGGGTGCTAGGCTCACAAGGTTTCAAGGAACATAAGCAACAACAAGGTAAGTTATTCTATCTTTAATTCAAGTTAGAAATTGTTCCCCATGTATGCTAGATAGGAATATAACCTTGGAATTCAACTTTGCATGATAATTAGACAAACATAGATCCAAGGTTATTAGGGTTGCATGTACACTTAGAAAGTGTTAGAATGCTCAAAACCCATCAGTGGTATCAGAGCCTAGGCTTGTTTATTTGTTATTTGTGCTTAAAAGTTGAAAAAAGTCGAAAAACTTGCTGTCTGCCTGATGAACTCGCCAAGTCCATGGGGAGACTCGCCGAGTTCACTTGTATCTTCAACCTACTCGCCGAGTAGGTTCATGCACTCGACGAGTAGGAGCCACAGAGTGCAGATTTTCGACTTTAGTTGCTGGAAATGGACTAGAAACATTACCCTAAACTGTTTTGGTACTTGAAAACTTGTTTTAGATGGCGTAATGTCTTTGTTAATCCATTTACAACAACTAGTTATCAAAATTACAAAGTTTTAAGTGTAATTTTGATTCATGAAAGTGTTCATATTCATGTTCTTGATCTTATGATGTTTAGATGATCATAGGAATTATTTGTAACCTATGTGGTAGTTTAATTCTTGATCATAATGTGTTTTAATGGAGTCCATAACTTGTCCTCAAGTTATGGAAAACCAAAATTCACTTGAGTTAAAACCATTAAAAGAACGGGTAAGACAAGGACTTATAAATTCTCATTAAAAGTATGATGAATATTATAAAGTAACTAAATGTTTTATTAAATTCCCAATCTTAGTTACTTTAGGAAAAATGTGAATAAGGTGCTAATCCATGAAATTACACTTTACACTTTGTTTAAGTCGTTGGTGGAGCGTGTGTGGTTAACCGACACACTAACTTGGACTTAACAAGGTAGGTAAAGGATAACTTAAGTTTTATTATAGTATCAGTGGAGCGTGTGTGGTTTACCGGCACATCGATTGAGTGATAAACTTTAAGGGTACCAAGTGATTTGCATGGTTACTTCACACCTCGTTTTGTGATCCTCGGTATGCCAGTCACAAAACTTGGAGGGCACACTCGAGATTGAAACATGCCTTTGAAAAGTTCATTGAATCTCAAAGAATCTAGGAATTTCTAAGAACCAATCAAAAACCTAATATTTAATATTCCGGTTTTCGTGGTGGAAATTGGTGAATCGTCATTCACCTACCTTTCAAATATGTTATAGCTTGGATTACGGCATACCTCTTCTAAGTTATAATATATTGTGATTGGATCCTAGCCTTAATATTACATTTGGGTGTTTTATTAAGGACTCTCTTAATATCTAAACTAATCTTGTCCTTTTCTTTCAGATGTCTTCAAACAATGCTGCTTCTGGCTCTAATCCTAATGGCTCCTTTACCCTTATGAACTTGTGTGGGAAAGTCACTTTTGATGGATCCAACTTCAATGAGTGGATCAGAAACATCAGGATGATTACCCGCTACGAGGACAAAGAATATGTCCTTGACAAGGAGCTTAAGGAGACTGATGAGACCACTGCAACTCCTCAGGAGATCGCTGACTTTCAGGCACATGAAAGGGATGCTACGAAAGTGGCATGCATCATGATGGCCACGATGACAGCGGAACTCCAAAAGTCTTATGAGGATTTCTACCCTTATGAAATGCACCAAGATCTGATGGAAAGATACCATCAAAGTGCACGACAAGAGAGGTATGAAATCATCTGCTCCATGATAACAACCATGATGAAGGACGGGGAATCCGTCACGAGCCACATGCAGAAAATGCAAAGGTATGTGGATCGATTGCTGAAGCTTAATGTGAACTTCCCTGAGGATCTTGCAATAGATATCATTTTGCACTCCTTACCATCGTGATATGATCAATTCCGCATGACATATCACATGAATAAGGAAGAGGTCACACTCAGCAAACTTCAGGGACTTCTCAAGACCGCAGAATCATGTCTTAAGGGGAAGTCGGTTGTTAACACTTCTACTCCAAACTCCACTCCGGTTTTGGCAATCAGGAAAAGTCGAGGGAAGAAGAGAAAGATCTCTTCTAAGGGTACCAAGGCTCGGACCCTTGATCGCTCTTCTTCAAGTGGAACCAAGAAAGGTTTCGTCACTCCTTCTTCTGACCCAAAAGAGGCTGAATGCTTCTATTGCCATGAAAAATCACATTGGAAGCGGAACTGCCCAAAATACCAGCAAGATGTGAAGGATGGGAAAGTTAAACCCAACCATGCAGGTATTTACACTATCATTTCTAATAACTCACCCCATTCTAAATCTTGGGTCCTTGATACCGATTGTGGTATTCATATTTGTTGTGACTTGTAGGGACTAAGAAGAAGTGAGAATGTGGAGCAAGGAAGAATAAACTTAATCATGGGGAATAGGAAAGCTTTACCTGTCACCAAGATTGGAGTTTATACTTTATCGCTAAGTAGTGGGTTTAGTTTAGATTTGAATAAGTGTTGTTATTCGCTAGAAATGGCAAGAAATATTATTTCCTTTCATGCATTGTATAAACAAGGTTTCACCTTTTCATTTGATAATGAAGTTGGTTCGATTAATGCTTTCTTTAATAATGTTCTTTATTTTAAAGCATTACCTTGTGATGGCGTGTATGAAACAGTATCTGTGGTTGATAACTTAGGAAATAATGTATTGTGTATTGATTATGTTAATAATAACTTGGATAAAGCATCATTATGACATTGTCGTCTTGGACATATAAGCAAGAAACACATAGGCCAACTCCAAAAGGATGGAGTCTTGGAGTCATTTGACCTAAAGTCAGATGATAGTTGCGAATCATGCTTACTTGGAAAAATGACAAAGTCACCCTTCACAGGTTCTTGTGAGAGGGGTGAAGGTTTGTTGGACCTTGTACACACGGATGTGTGTGGACCATTCAAACATGCCACAAGGGATGCTAATCGTTATTATTTGACTTTTACTGATGATTACAGTAGATATGGATATGTCTACTTGATCAAGCATAAGTCAGAGACTTTCGAAAGGTTTAAGGAATTTAAACAGGAAGTCGAGAATCAATTGGGCAGGAACATTAAGATGCTTCGATCCAATCGTGGTGGTGAGTATCTTAGTTCAGAGTTCCTTGACTATCTAAGGGAATGTGGGATAGTCTCACAATTGACACCTCCCAGGACACCACAGTTGAATGGTGTGGCTGAGAGGCGTAATCGAACCTTGTTGGATATGGTTCGTTCCATGATGAGTCGAGCTTCGCTACCAATCTCATTCTGGGGGTATGCCTTAGAGACTGCCGCCCATATGCTTAATCTAGTCCCTACAAAGAAAGTTGCCAAAAATCCTCACGAGATGTGGACTGGTAAAGTACCCAAACTAGACCACATCAAGATTTGGGGTTGCGAGGCTTTCGTGAGACGCAAGACTCATGATAAGCTCGAACCCCGAAGCGAGAGGTGTATTTTCATCGGCTACCCACAGCAATCCTTTGGTTACCTCTTCTACAGACCTAGTGAAAATGTGGTCTTTGTAGCTAGGAGGGCTTTCTTTAGAGAGAGAGAGAGAGTTCATAAGCCAAGGAAATAGTGGGAGGCAAGTTGATCTTGAAGAAATTCAAGATTCAAGCGGTGAAGGAACTTCAAACCCTAGCACTCAACTTGAGGAGGAAACTCCTGTTGAGCCAATTGACAAGTCTGTACCTCTGAGGCGTTCCACAAGGGTTAGGGATGCTCCTGAGTATTACTATGGATTCCATATTACTGCAGAAGGAGATACACTTATCAGTGATGAGACACTGATAGGTCTGGATGAACCTAACAGTTACACGGAAGCCATGGCAGGCCCTGAGTCAGCCAAGTGGAAAGAGGCAATGGACAGCGAAATACAATCCATGTATGACAATCAAGTTTGGAACTTGGTTGAGAATGTACCAGGTCGTAAGACAGTAGGGTGCAAATGGGTCTTCAAGAAGAAGACCGACATGGATGGTAAAGTACACACTTATAAGGCTAGACTGGTTGCAAAGGGCTTCTCTCAAATTCCTGGAGTGGACTATGATGAGACCTTTTCTCCAGTAGCCAAGATTAAGTCTAGTCGGGTTCTGTTCGCCATAGCTGCATTTCATGACTATGAAATATGGCAAATGGATGTCAAAACCGCTTTCCTTAATGGAAAGTTGGTTGAAGATGTTTACATGAGTCAGCCAGAGGGTTTTGTCAGCAACGAGTACCCTAATAGAGTGTATAAGCTTGAGAAATCCATTTATGGATTGAAGCAAGCACCTTGCAGATGGAATCTTTACTTTGATGAAAAGGTCAAGGAATTTGGCTTTTCTAGGAGTGGAGATGAGTCTTGCGTGTATGTCAAGGCTAGTGGGAGTATAGTTAGCTTTTTGGTGTTGTATGTGGATGACATACTACTCATAGGAAATGACATCCCAACTCTGCAGGAAGTCAAGTCCTGGCTTGGGAAGTGTTTCTCTATGAAGGACCTAGGAGAAGCTGCCTATATTCTAGGGATAAGGATCTTGAGAGATCGGAGTAAAAGACTAATTGGACTTAGTCAGAGTACCTACTTGGATAAGGTGCTGAAGAGATTCAGCATGCAGGACTCCAAGAAAGGAGAGTTACCCATCCAGAGTAACGCCAGATTGAGTAAGACACAAAGCCCTAGCACTGAGGCAGAGATAACAAAAATGAGTTGAATACCTTATGCTTCGGCTGTAGGATCGATCATGTATGCTATGACGTGTACTCGACCTGATGTAGCCTTTGCCCTGAGCATGGTTAGTAGGTATCAGGGGAACCCTGGCAAGGCACACTGGACTGCGGTAAAGAATATCCTCAAGTACCTACGGAGGACTAAGGACTGGGTCCTTACCCTCGGTGGGAGTGATGACTTGAGAGTTGTAGGGTATAGTGATGCTAGCTTCCAGACTGATAGGGATAATTTCCGCTCTCAGTCGAGCTGGGTCTTTACCCTAAATGGAGGAGCAATTTCTTGGAAGAGTTCCAAGCAAGAGACAGTGGTTGATTCAACTTGTGAATCAGAGTATATTGCAGCTAGCAAGGCGGCAAAAGAGGCGATATGGCTGAAGAACTTCATTGGAGACCTTGGAGTTGTACCAGCTATTAAAGAGCCAATGGAAATTTTCTGTGATAGTGAAAGTGTTGTTGCCTTAGCCAAGGAACCAAGGGGTCACGGGAGATCCAGACACATCGACAGAAAATACCATTTTATCAGACATCGAATAGAAGAAGGACTCCTCGTGGCAAAGAGGGTATCATCGGATGAGAAACCAGCAGATCCCCTCACGAAGGGACTGACTCGGGTTAAGCATCTCCAGCATGCTCGGAGCATAGGGCTGAAGGATGATATTAGATTTAGTAGTTAGATAACCTCGAAATTTGTAAAGTGTAATTGACATTAGATGATGAATAAAAGGTGTTTTATTTATGAGTAAAGTGTTGCTATCTCTTGTCGATCGTTTACTATATTTCTTTTGCATGTTTTGACTTCCAGAATAATTTTGTTTGGTATAACATATTATTCAAACCTCCACAGTCGGTCATATGTCGGAAGTAGGTATGAATCAAGACTGTCATGATTGGTTGCAGAGGTCTAAGGTGTTGGACAAGGCTACAACAATCATGAGTGCTCATAAGTTCTGAGCATTGGACTCAACCCACGCTCACTGGAATCACTTCATGGAATTCTATCTCGAGTGATCGTGAGACGGTAATATCATATAAGTCTTCAAACCTAGAGATATGATTTGTTACTTACAAGTTGGTTATGCATTGATTGTATGAAAATGCATTGGTAACTCGATGTTATAAAACGTGCTTTTGTGTATAATTCAATGAGTGGTAGAACAAACATATGATTCGAAGTTTATCTGTTCCTTCTTGGATTAGAAGCTGATATCTGGGCCCCTCGATGATTTTGTTTTGACCTATGTACCGGGCCCGGTCAGAACTAAGTTGAAGTGTTCAATTAAGTTCTTTGTCAAACAAATCGGAAATCGGGAAACAAACTGCTGGACAATAAGTAAGACATTGTTCCATGTATTTGTCCGGCTGATATCTAGAACAGAGGATTATATGATCACTTATCTTAAATGGCGTATCAACATCTTCTCAGTTCCGAGAGACCTTGAAAGAGCTACAATTTTCGGTCGGTTTCTGAAGTACTGGAGTTATAGTTATTAGACTTATCCAAGTGGGAGACTGTTGGATAAGGTGTCTAAGTCCATAACTATTTCTGGTTAGTACTTGACCCGACCCGGCATGGTCCATTTGGGTTGCATGGCACCATGTAATTGGATAGACTAAATGAGAGGAATAACACTTGGAGATTATTAATATATTATAAGTTCTAATATATTAATAATATTATTTGATTAGTTTGATCAAAGAATTAATTAAGTGATCAAAAGATAACTAATTAAATATATGGGTTGATTATGTAAATCATTCATATCTTGTATAGTGGGCTAAGAGGCTCCATGGATTATCAAGTTGGGTTCCACCCATAGGATGCTCCATGGGAGTTACAAACCCATGGGTCATGGAAATGAAGAGTCATGACACATTAGGGTTTACATGGTGTAACCCTAGATGTGTCAACACTATATAAGAATCCCATTCTCCACCAAAATCGGCTACACATAAGAAACAAGAGGGCTAGGCTGATTTCAAGAAGTGTGTATTCTCTCAAAAGTCTTTCCAAGAGCATGTGGTGTTGTGTGAAGCATTTGAGGCATCACACTTGGGGTGCTAGGCTCACAAGGTTTCAAGGAACATAAGCAACAACAAGGTAAGTTATTCTATCTTTAATTCAAGTTAGAAATTGTTCCCCATGTATGCTAGATAGGAATATAACCTTGGAATTCAACTTTGCATGATAATTAGACAAACATAGATCCAAGGTTATTAGGGTTGCATGTACACTTAGGAAGTGTTAGAATGCTCAAAACCCATCAACCACCACACAAGGATCAGACTTGATATGCTTTCACTGTAACCAGCGGGGCCACAAGAAGGCCCAGTGTCCCAGTTTGCTTTCGGCAGGACGGGTGATGGCACCTGCCCCTGCAACCTTGAGGATCACAAACGGCCGCCAGGGTCGGGCAGAGGTGCATACGGTAGGAAGCAGAGCTTTTCAGATGACTACCATGAAGACGCGGGCAGTGTCGGACGTTGCAGGTATGCGACTTACGTTTCTGTTTTCTTTATGCATGATTATATTGTTATGGTTCTGCATCATTATTGGTATGAGTATTTTTATTTTGTGCGGCTTACTTGTGATTTAGTTAAATGTCATCTGCATACCTTGGATATTTAAATGGTAGTTAGGGAATGTGCCCTATCGGAGAAGGTCACTTGGGATGCAGTAACTGTAGCATGCCTGTGTGGGACTTGGAATGTCTCACTAGTTCGGAAATGTATCATTTAGAGATGGACTGGTTAGATATCTAGATATGGTAATCTTGGGTTCCTCAGCAGATTGATTATGGGATGGTAGCAAGGATCGGGAATTCTTTTCAAGCATTGAGCAGTGAGGTGGAAGCAGGATCGAAGTGGGGGAGAACCCTCTGAGTGTATAAGGGTAAGAGCACGCAGATCCAGAATGAGTACACAGTCTTTGAGGAGGAAAGGGAGTGGCACAACGTTAGATGGATTGAGGAGTTCAGCGTTGGGAGTTTGAGAAACTCCCCATCAGTTAGTGCATATAATGGTGATGGTTAGTACGTGGTAGAGAATTCAGGTTGAAGGATCGTCTGTAGGACTCGAGTGAGTCAGAATGAAGATCTTGAGGACAGATAGCATGGAATGCTTTCGCGTTAATAGTCAGTGGCAGAGACAGCATGTAGAGCATGGTGGAGCGGCGGGGGAGCCGCAACATTCTCCAACAGTAGTCAGAGATGGAAGGTGTTGTAAGACTACGGGGTAGCCGTAGCATTCACTAGCGGTCAATTGGAACGGAAGATGTTGTAAGACTACGGGTAAGCCGTAGCATTCCCTAGTAGCTTCGTTAGCGGAGTTGGGGCGAGGCCCTTATCTCCTAGTTATCAAGGTAGGGATCAAGAATGGGTAGTAGTCGAGGATAGTAGGGAGCTTGCCTGTACAGCCCTAGAGAGGTGAGACCTTGGGAGAGGCTGCTCCAGGATGTAGTTGGGTGAGACTCATGGGCGAGGCCCATATGAGTAGCAGTATAGGTGAGACCTGAGAGCAGGGTTGCTCAATAGTGTGTTTAGGTGAGACCCGTGGGCGAGGCCCGCGCGAGAGTGGCTAGAAAAGTGAGACTAGAAGGATAGATCGCTTGAGGTTATAGGCGGGTGAGACCGTGGGCGAGGCCCGTAAGATTATAGTAGAGCAGGTGGGACCTGGTAGGGACCGTAGTGTCAAGATAGGGGATCGAGGATCCCAGGATTGTAGTGCCAGAATGGCAAAATAGATTGAGCAGTTATAGGTAGTCGAAGTTTCTTCGAAAGTCACTGGGAGCGACTAGGAGTTGTGTTGGGGCTAGCGATCGGTGGGAGCCGGTAATCCAGATAGTGATAGATTGGTAGCGACCAGGGTGGTCTCGGTTCATCCGGAAGGCGGACAAGGGACAACAAAAATTTTCAGTCAGTGGCAGTGGTGTTAAGAAGTATCCAGTGGGTACTGGCAGTGATGATCGCATTGAGAGTAACATGGGTAATGGATTCGGTGAAGGATAAGTCCTTCACAGAAATAAAGGAGGTAGCTGCTTATGGAATGTTGCCTTGGGGAGGTCAGAAGACGCACAATGAAAGAGTGGAGTGAACCCCTAGGGGTTCAGTTTCAGTACTCGGGGAGTACCAGAAGGATTGTCAGTTGAGTATGTTGTGTTTCCAGGAGGGTCAGGGTTAGGGTAAACCTGAGGATATTACCCGCAAGAAGTAATGATAGTCAGAAGGACCGGGCGGAAGGCCGGAAGAGGTAGCCAGCGGGTGTTAGGTTTCCCAGACAAAGTGTTGGGGGTAGATCTTAGGTAGGTCGTCCATAGTGAACTTCGAGGACGAAGTTTAGTTTAAGTAGGGGAGAGTTATAGCACCCAATATCAGAAAGGCGAAGAAAGGAAAGAAAACCCTAAGTCAAAGGGGTCAACTCGTGGAGTCCAGGGAGGAACTCGACGAGTTAGAGCGTGATCCGTGTCGCGACTTAAGTGACCGACTCGACGAGTCCGGGAGACTGACTCGACGAGTCTTGTCTGGATTAAGAAAGCCCTAATTTCGGGACTTGGACCCTATTTAAGAATCTCATTCTCCTTCTATCAACCTCATTTGTAGCCCCCATTGTCCAGAAGCTATTCCACGAAACCCTAGTGCTCTCTTTGAGTGTGTGAGCCATTGTTGAAGAGTTGGAGTGTTCTTGAAACATAGAAGGAGAAGAAGGAGTTGAGGGTTCAAGAGGAAGATTATGGATCCAGATGATTCATCTCTTTAGCTGCTCATTTTGGTAACCAAGTTCCTTCCTTGCCTTGTTATCTGTTGGATCTTTTCATGTCCCTCTTTATGAGATTTTGGACCAAGTATGATACATTTCAGGTTTGGATGTCCCCCAAGCTGAATCCCTTCAGCTCCAGGTGTGCCTTGGCCTAGAGGGTCATAAAGTATCAGTCTTGAGAGTTTAGGTGATGCATGGTTGTCCTAAACCCTAGTTGGTGGTGTGTTTAGCCTAGATCTCCTAAGCTACATGTAAAGGTTGCAACGTTACGTGGGGAATGGGCTTTGGGAGAGTGGATCTACAGTTTAGAGTCCCTGCATGACTCAAAAAGCCTCTGAACATATGAAGGACTGAATAGACTCGGTGAGTCCTTCGAGTGGACTCGACGAGTAGTATGAAGATTAGGAGGAACTCGACGAGTTGGATGAACAACTCGGCGACTCGGTTGAAGTTTGCCTTGGACTCGGCGAGTATGTTCTTGGACTCGGCGAGTCAAGTCGTGAAACCCCAAACCCTTCGAGTTAAGACTCGAATCAGTGAGTCGAGTGGAGACTCAGTGAGTTGGTCAGGAAAGGACACGGAAATTGGTGGGCTCGACGAGTCGAGTTGCGAATGGAAGGACTCTGAGCGTATGAACTCGATGAGTCAGTAGGCAGACTCGGCGAGTAGGGTTGACCAGGAAGGTTGACTTTGACCAGGACTTTGACTTTGACCAGGTTTGACTTAGTTGACTTTCGGAGGGCAGTTAGACTAAGTGTTATATTAATGTTGGTAGCTCGGGGGGCTAGCGGAGCAGCGGTTCAGAGAATTGTCGGTCAACATCCAGAGGGTTATCAGCAAGTTCAACAGTTCGAGGTGAGTTTCCCTTTTGTGTGGATGAATCTACGGCCATAATGTCGACCTATATAGTTATGAGTAGGAAGACCCCGGGGTTAGCCCTAGGCACAATATGCTAGTATGATATTCAGGACGAGGTCCAATGTTAGCGGGCGGGTGCCCAAGGAATGGTTTGCATGATAGTTATACTTGTTGTCTGTGTGATACATGTATGTGACTGGTAGGAAGGTGAGTGTGGGCGAGGTCCCGTATCTCACCAACAGCAGAGTATGGACAGTGTTCCATATCTCATTAGCAACAGAGTAGGGGCGAGGCCCAGGGTAGGGAAGGAGTGAGTGTGGGTCGGGCCCGTATCTCACTATCCGTAGGAGTGTGGACGGGGTTCCATGACTCATCAGTTGCAGGACATGGGCGAGGCCCAAGATAGGCGAGGCCTTTAGAACAGGATTCGGTAGTATATGTTTAGTGTATGTGTTGCGATATGTTCATGTGTTAGTATATGTTGGCGAGCGAGGCCCAATGACAGGCGAGGCCTAAGTGAAACAGATCTGTATCCGAGCGGGGCTCGAAGCCAGGCGAGGCCTGGAGCGGCGCGGCCGTTGTAGTGGGCGAGGCCCGAGGTAGGGGGCGAGGCCGAGAATAGCGGGCGTGGCCCAATATGTGCAGTATGTGTTTATGCATGGTATGTGGTAGGTTGGGGGAACTCACTAAGCATCGTGCTTACGGTTTTCAGTTTTGGTTTCAGGTACTTCCGGTAGCGGAGGGAAGAGCTCGGGGTGATCGCATGGCACACACCATAGATTAGACAACCTGGGATGTTTTACTCTGATACTGAAAATATGTTTTCAAATTAATGCTCTAATTATGTTATGGATTGATAATTGTGTTTTAAGTAATGTTTTATAAAAGAAATTTTTAGTCTTGAAATTTGGGACGTTACAAAGATTGTGATCAAGATTACGAGAACACTTCCGTTTAACTTTGAATCCCCCTATTTCCTATGGTTAGTTCTTAAACATAGATTTATTCAGTTGGTTACCAATATTAATGTAATTAGCGGTCTTGATTCGATCTTCTAATATTTTTACCAATTCATGAATTACTATGTAATGATCATACACAAGCAAACATATAATTGATTATTAAAGGTAATTGGGCTATGTAATATATATCTAAGATTATTAAGACCAATAACCAAACACAATTATGATCAAAATTTGAATGCAATATAATCAAAAGTAGAAAGAAAAACCTCTTACAATACATTGTGAAAGTAATTAATCAATAAATACATAACGTATGATAAAGGTCAACTCAACAAATTCATGATAATATAAAGGTTTTAGGAATGTCAACTTTTGCAAATTGAAAAGAGTTAAGACCATACAAACATTGAATTTAGCAAGAGCTTTAAACATGCCAACAAAAGCTCTAACCCCATCTAAAATGGCTACAACGCAGTACATAAAGATTTAAAAAAATAACCATTAATATAAGAATTTAAAAAAATATGGATAAAGCCATAAACTTACCAAGAAAATGATGACACAATCAGAAGTTCAGTTTATGAGAAGAGAACAATTTCAAAAATCAATACAAAGCTCAATTTATGCCATAAAATAATACTTTAAGTATAAAAGAAGATTGTACTCTCTTCCAATCAACATATTAGAATAAAGAATGAAGAGTCCTTCATTTTTGAAGATTTTCTACCAACAATTGATACTACATGTTTCTCTGGTGGAAGGATCTATAGCTTCATTTTTGGAAGTTCATTTTATGTGAAGAAGAAAATGTGGGTGTTTAGTAGATGTTCTCAAATTTAAATTGATGTTTATCAACCAATTTTACCACACCCATAACTAACAAAAAAAATCAAGAAAACTTACCTTTGAAAACCATGTTTATGTATCTATTTCACACCATTGAATGAGAAATTTATCTGGCCTATTTCACTGTAACATCCCGACTCCCAGGTATAAATTTAAAGCTTTTATATTCATATTTTTGGACTTACTCGACGAGTTGGCTGCCCCAACTCGTCGTGAAGAAACTGATCAGGCCGCGTGGATTATGAAGCCTACTCGACGAGTTGGAGGACCCAACTCGACGAGTTGAGGCTACGCATGAAAACCCTAATTTTTAGGGTTTGCACCCTATTTAAAGGACCTTAAGTCCTCCCTCTAGCCTCCCTTACCACCTTCACGTCCAAAAACAAACCCTAATCGAGCTAACCTCCTATTTTGAGTGTGTGAGGCTAAAGAGTGTGTGTTGCTGTATTTCTTGAAGAGACTTGAAGATTGAGAAGCTTGGAACGAGAAGGAGCTTGTAGATCCAACATTTACTTCGTTTTGGTATTCATTTAAAGGTAAAAGTTCATTACCTTGATCATTTTCTTGTTAGATCTCTCCATTCAAGAGTTTAGCGTCATTTCTAGCTTATTCTTGAGCACGTTTTGGCTCTCATGGACATAAAGTTCTCGGCTTTATCTAGTCTTGGCCTTTCTCCATGCCCTAAACCCTTTCATAAGCTTAGTTTTGGGTGTTTTAGCCTCTTGAGGCCATGCATGGACGTAATGTTAGCAACTTTACATGGTAACTACACCCTAGGGGACTAGATCTACAGTTTGGAGCTTTGGGTTCGCTTAAAAGCATCTAAATGAGAAAAGGGATGAAAGAACTCGATGAGTTGGATAAGGGTTTTTCCACTTTCTGGATTCTGAGTGGACTCGCCGAGTTGATGAGATAACTCGACGAGTTAGTTAGGGTTTTTCTCAATTTTCCGAGTTCTGAAGGAACTCGACGAGTTACTAGCTACACTCGAGGAGTCGAGTCAACATGGACAGTTGACCTTGACTATTGACTTTGACTTTGATGATGGTTGACCAAGTTTGACTTCTGAGGGTATTTAGGTAACTTGGGTCTTGATGGTTGTGGGCCGAGAGTATTCCATCCCGAGGATGATTGGACTCATTGTATGTGGCATTCAAACCCGATGGTTGTGAGCCGAGAGTATTCCATCCCGATGATGATTAGACTCATTATATGTAGGCATTCCAACCCGATGGTTGTGAGCCGAGAGTATTCCATCCTGATGATGATTGGACTCATTGTATGTGGGCATTCCAACCCGATGGTTGTGGGCTAAGAGTATTCTATCCCGAGGATGACTGGACTCATTGTAGGTGGGCATTCCAACCCGATGGTTGTGGGCTGAGAGTATTCCATCTCGAGGAAGATTGGACTCATTTTAGGTGGGCATTCCAACCCGATGGTTTTTAGCTGAGGGTATACTATCCGGGGATGATTTGACCTGTAATAAGTTGGCATTCCAACCCGATGGTTTATTGGGCCATAGTATATTGTTATTATATGTGTATGATTGTTGTATGAGTATTTTGGGGGAACTCACTAAACTTCGGGCTTACAGTTTTGGATTTTGTTACAGGTACTTCGGATGATCGCGGGAAGGCGAAGGCTTGATCGTGCACCTCCTCACATTTCATGATTTTTATTTCTGGGATACTCTGATATGAAACTATTTTGAAAACATTTTGTAATAAGTAATGATTTTTGGATGTTTGAAAAAGTTTAAAGTTTATGTGAAATTTATGGATGTTACAAGTTGGTAT
Source organism: Lactuca serriola (assembly GCF_051521515.1). Lineage (NCBI taxonomy): Eukaryota > Viridiplantae > Streptophyta > Magnoliopsida > Asterales > Asteraceae > Lactuca > Lactuca serriola. Next base: position 82,274,042 of record NC_136410.1, on the reverse strand, counting down.
CAACGCCTTGGTTTGAGTGAATTGGAGGAACCTTCGTTTGAATCCAGTCTCAAACCAAGGAAAAAGGTTTTCAAAATGATTTTTAAATGGTTTTCAAAATACTAAAGGAGGATGCAGAGTGTACGATCAGCCGGAGCCAGTAAGTAAACCCCAAAATACCATATTCTTATTTGATAGTGTGATATGTTAGAACAACATGGTAGAGATAGGCTAGGGATCTTTAGGAATTGCATGATAGAATTGTCTGATTATATGATGCCTGATAGCCTAGGGTTTTCCTTATATAAAATTGACATCATTACTGTAGTTGTTTGGTGTATGCATCATAGTTGTTTAGTATATAAAATTGACAAAGGAATACCAACAAACTTCGATTTCCTATTTTGATGTCACGAACGAAATAGAGAGAAGTAAAGGGTAATTAAAAAAACCTTTGGCGAAACCAGGCACTGCAATTAGGAGGAAGATGATGAAAACAATATTCATGCAACTCTTCAGATCCACCTGCAAATGTTACATAGAGAGATCTAGAGAGAGAGGCAGTGGTGGTGATAAACGCAAGAGGATTGTAATGACGTAAATGCCCTACGAACTTTCTAGGATTGATTCATTTAGTCCCTAAACTGTTTTCGTGGCTTTATGAGGGAATGAAGTCATTTTTTTCGGGTCGATTACGTCCTTTTGGCCAAAGTAAAGGGGTCACCCGATTACCCCTTTGCCACATTGACATTTGTTGACCAATTTTCCTGCATTGACTTTGAATTTTCTCATTTTTGACTATTTACATTGATGAATCATATCAATCGGATGAATTATGATTTATGAATAGCAAATTCCATCGGATTGCGATAGTAAGTAGAGATAAATTATCTCAGATTCAAGTTTATAAGAAATTTTACATCCAAAATCAGAATTCAACTACCTACGAGGCAGATTTATGGAAACCACAAAATCGATTTGAGCATAAAAGTCAGAAGAGACGTGCAATTCGACGAATTAAATCTCTAGATTAACTTAATCAAGCGGAAAATCATATGAATCATCAGTCATTGATGGTCCAATCAGTTAAATCACTTATAAAAAAAACGAGTAAGTCTAAACGAAAACAAAGGAATACCAACAAACTTCGATTTCCTGTTTTGATGTCACGAACGAAATAGAGAGAAATGAAGGTTAATTAAACAAACCTTTGGCGAAACCAGGCATTGCAATTAGGAGGAAGATGATGAAAACAATAGTCATGAAACTCTTCAGATCCATCCGCAAATGTTACATAGAGAGATCTAGAGAGAGAGAGAGGTAGTGGTGGTGATAAATGCAAGAGGATTGTAATGACGGAGAAGCTTGGGGTTTTATGAACAACAAGAACTGAAGTAAAGAATTAGAATAATAAATTGAGAAGAAATAGTGGAATAGTTCAGAAACATATATGATCTTTCCTTCAAATGTGGTTCCGTCTAGGGCAGTAAGAGCATCATTAGTAGATTCCTCTGAATCAAATTGAACAAAATCGAAACCCTTATTGTTGCCTTTATCGTCCTTGGCGATCTTATTAGAATGAATCCTCCCAAATTTTTTGAAAATCTTCTTCAATTTAACATATGTGACGAACGGGTCAAGATTCTTCACGAACAAATTCGCTACTCCAGTTTTTCTCGTAAGCAATTCTCGTTGACACCACATCAGCCTTATGGGTTTTCCTCTCAACTCAAAATGATTTAATCGCTATAACGCCACAGTCGTTAAATTGTTAGGTCAAATAAAGAATTCTACAAACAAAAATAATTATAAACCAACAAACAAAGAAACAAGAGATTCAGTTGTTTACATGGTGCTTAGGTTTGGAGTTAACACAGAGGAAGATGATGAACAGTAGATAGGCCCGAGTTTTTTCTATGTGTCAAAAAACCAGGGAAAACAAGTGAATAAGACTAAAAAGACAGGTTCCTTACTACTTCGTTCCCTCATAAAAACACCAAATAAGTTTAAGGACTCAAATGGTCAACCCTAGAAAAGCCGTAGGACATTTGTATCATTTTCTCATATATATATAAGTCCTTTGGTTAATGTACTCCTAAGTATCATCTATGTCTCGTATAAAATTTGAATACATGACCACTTAAATGAAAGAATCACACCTTACCAAAAACCAATTGATGTAAAGTTAGCTGTAAGATAGAAACAAAAAAAAATTTGGCAATTTTTGGTGTCAAACAAAGAGTAGTCGATGTAATCAATAGTGTCTCAAAAAACATACAAAATTATTGATACATGCAATGTGGATTAGGCATCTTTTTCAAACTTTTCTTTGGAATACACTTTAGAGTATTTTTGTACCGATATTAGATTCTTTCTTTCTTTTCAGAAACACCTATATATTAAATCGTTCTCTTTACTTGTAAATCAACATCTAAAACAAAATTTATCCTTAAGCCAATGAAATAAGACAATAAGAACCAATACAAAGTGTTTTAAAATTTCAGCTAAAAAGACAAATCGGTATCTTTGATATGATCAATATCTTTTCTTTTATACAGGTATCTTTGATAGGAACATCTTCTTGAAATGGTGGGGGTTTTTTTTAAGGTATACTCATAATGGGAAAGGTCATAAGTAGTTCCGTCATTGTGGCTATATATACAGTCCCTCCTGCTTCATCTCTTTTTCATTTTGAAGCTGAGTGGGAAAATGGAATATAATTGCAAAGAATTTAAGGTAGGGAAATGTGAAGGTGAAAAGCTAGTAGATGGAGAAACCTTGCCATTAGTGCTCACACCTCCAGAACCAAGTAAAAACGGGATAGAGTCGTTATTGGTAGCTCTAAAGAACAACAAAGAGTGGTTCGAAGAGATGCTTGTGAAAAATAGTGCTGTTCTTTTTCGAGGATTTGATGTGAAGAATGCAGTTGATTTCAATGACATTGTGGAAACTTGTGATTGGGAAGATATCCGTTATATGGGACCTGCCCCACGAACACATATCCACAAGAGAATTTGGACTGCCAATGAAGGCCCACTCTCTGAATTCATTTACTACCATCATGAAATGGTTTTGGTAAGTCAAACCAATCATATCGTATTACTTTACCATCATGATTGTGGTTATAGAATATGTTATTGAGCTTACTAATTAATGATGTAAACAGATAAAAGAATTCCCGAAATCGGTGATACTTTTCTGTGAGGTTCCACCACCAGAGGGTGGAGAGACGCCATTTGTTCCAAGCTTCAAAGTCACTGAACGAATGTTGGAGGAGTTCCCAGAATTTGTGGAGGAAGTTGAGGCGAAGGGATTGAAATACACATTCACAGCTCTCAGCAATGACAATACCACCTCCATGAGAGGTCGAGGCTGGCAGGATGCTTTAGGAACACCAGACAAAGAAGAAGCTGAAAGAAGGTATACAAATACAATTCAGTTTTCATATTATTTTGAATCAAACAAATTGATTCTAAAGATCTTGACTTGATATAGGGCAAGGGCTCTAGGGATGGATGTTGAATGGCTGGAAAACGGTGGTGTGAAAACGATTTTAGGTCCAAGAGCATTGACCAAAGTTTTTGAGGGAAGGAAAGGGAGGCGAATGTGGTTCAATACAATGGTGGGGATGCATGGGAAGGAGCTTAGCTCAGCAATGATGGCTGATGGGACTGAGATACCAGAGAACATAGTGAAGAGATGTGAAGAGATAATTGAGGATGAAAGCATTCAATTCAAGTGGGAGAAGGGAGATGTGTTGTTTCTTGACAATTATGCTACGCTCCATGGAAGAAGGCCATCTCTTGCTCCAAGAAGAGTCTTGGTTGCTACATGCAAATAGTTTTGAGTTTCTACAAAAATTTGCCTTATCTATATGATTTCATAAACACTTGATTGATATTCCATGGTTTCTCTGTTTTTGTATTACTGATCCTTTAATTAAGGTCAAATATAGTTCTGTTTGTCTTCATGCATGTTTGATGAGATCCGGTGATAACTCACCTAGCTCGACTAAGATCTGTTAAATATTATGTCGTTAATGTCATTAGTTTTTTAGCTTCAAGTATGCACTAAAAATCTAAAATAAACTTGGATATAGATGTACCGACGGCCATCTTGGATTTTACCATTTGGATAATTGACCATGCTAAGAGAATTTTTAATTCAAATAAGCTATTGAATTGCCATATGCTATCACGTACGTGACATTATTTTGAGTATAATAATTTAGAGTATGATCACTTGTTGACCCATGTTGTTACTCAAATTATTGTCACCTCATGATCAATCTATTAATTTTAACCGAAATCTCCAATGGTTAACATCGCACAAATGTTTTATTTGTTTATAATTTTATCTCGTTTATCATTATCAATCTTAATTGTTCTATAAAACACATCATTTAATTAGTCTTTTCTTTTTAAACACAAATTATATTTTAAGACAAAAGTATAAATACAAATTTATGGAGTCTTTATTTATACACATAAAATACAAATAACTATTATGTTATAGTTATAAAAATAAGTTGAAAAAATATATAAACATAATAAAATTTATATTTCATAAATAAAATGTCATTAAATATTTAATAGAAATAATTAATTAATAAAAATATCAAATATTTAAATATAATATGTAATTAAATGGGTAAATGAAATATGAATAAAGAAGAAGGGTTATTATACATAAAAATATATTCACCATTCAGTATATATTAATGATGGGTTTTAGGTAAAACAAATAAACTAGAAAAACAATTCCTAAGTTCACATGCAATCTACTTTGGATCTATGTTTTATCTATTGAACATACAACTTTGAATTGCATAACAAGAACCCTAGAGGAGAGAGGCTATAATCGAAATTTACAACCTAGGGTTTAGTAATTACATACCTTTCAATTGTTATAGTAAAAAATTGATAATTCCCTTGATCTTGATCTTGATCTTCTTGAAAGCTTAGCACCACAAGTGTAATGCCTCTAATGGAATCACACCCAAACTAGCAAGAAGGAAAGTAGAGGAGAGAGGGGAGAGGGAGTATGCAAAATTTCGGCCCTTAGGGTTTCTTCAAAAGAAAAAGAGTGACCAAAACATGAACCAGGAGGCTCCTTATATAGCTGAGGGATCTAGGGTTTAGGGGAAACCCTAGTTATCCTTTGCTTAGGGCCTAAGCAAACTCAAGGGCCTTATCCAAGCCCCTATGGACGAAATTATTAGGGTTTCCCCTAAATATTTCGTCCACCCTTATCCAAGGGGGTTCTAGAGCCTTCCACTCAACTATTCGATAATTGCAAACTAGTCCCTGCACTCTATAATTAATTCTTTTAACCCCAAAATTAATTCTAATTAATTTTTTGCTAACAATTAATTAAAAAAAATGATTTCTTATTAATATATTAATCTTTTAACATATGAATAAATTCATTTATATTAATTATTAATCTATTAATAAATTAATATCTCTCCTTTCATAATTTCCTTGTCTGGTTGCTAGGTTTGAGGGCAACCCAAAAGGACTGTGCTGTTATCAATTCAAGTACATACCAATTATAGTTATCGGCTTAGACACCTAATCCAACAGTCTCCCACTTGGATAAGTCTGTAACTATAATTGCTAGTATGCCTTCTAAATTTGACCAGCAATTGTAGCTTCCAAAAAGTTGCTGCCGAACTCTGATCCAGTCAGTTACGTGTCCTAAGATAAGTGATCATATAATCCTTCGTTCTGCTAGATATCCCTAGACAAAAGACATGGAATGCAATCAACCTCTTTGTCCAGAATCTATGTTTCCCGATTCCTGATTTGTGATGATGTAGGACTTCTAATTGAACACATCAATTTAGTCCTGGCTGGGCCCAGCACACAAGTCAACACCAAATCATCGAGGAGCCCACAGATATCGCTTTTCCCGTTAGGGCAAAAGGAACGAATAAACATTGACTCATATGCTTGTATCTTTTACTCATCAAACCATACATGATAATACGTTTTATAACACCAAGTTACTGATGCGTTTTCGTATCACCAATGCATAGCCGACTTGCAAATCACAACTCATATATCTCTGTTTCAAGATTATAAGATATTATCGTCTCAGTATTACTCGTGATGAATTCCATGAAGTAATACTCTGAGCGAGGGTTTATCCAATACTCAATTCTCAATTTCTGAGTACTCATGAATGTTGCAGCAAATACATTGCCATGTCTATCCTTAGACAATCTACAATCCAGTTCATGACAGTCTTGATTCACTACTTACTTCCAAAAGTACGAGCGACTGTGGAGTTTGAATAATCTTATTATTCGAGAAGTAAAACATGCAAAAATGAAACACAATAATAAACAATTGACAAAAGGTAGAACCCAAACTTATAAATAATACTTTATTATTTAATCACCAAAAGTCAATTACATTTACTTTGTTACAAGTTTCAGAAAACTGATCTAACTACTAAAACTAATATCATCTTTCAGTCCTATGCTCCGAGCATGCTGAATATGCTTAGCCCTACTCAGACCCTTTGTGAGGGGATCTGCTGGGTTATCTTCAGATGACACCCTCTTCACTATAAGATGGCCTTCTTCTACTCTATGTCTGATGAAATGGTACTTTCTGTCGATATGTCTGGTTTTACCATGATCTCTCGGTTCCTTTGTCAAGGCAACCTGGTGGTTGTCGAGGCCAACACAAATAATAACCCTAAATATTACACACTAAAATAGTGTATAGTGGTAAAGGGATCGAATCCACGGAGATTGGTTCAATTTATAACTCTATGAAAAATCTCTTTGTAAAAATACTTGTAAAATGACAATAAAAATAAAATGGGGGGTTTTGATGTTTTGAAATACTTGAAACAAACTAGAATTAACTATGATTTAAATAGACAAATGCAACAAAAATAAGAGTTTGATGTAAAATCAATAAGGGAGAGATGGTTGACTTAAAGTTTCATCACTTTGACTTTTGATGAACATATCATTAGAATCCAATGGTGCAATACTTTGATTTAAATCCTTAATTTGGCTATAGCAATCCAAGGATCTTGAGATTACCTAGACTTTTCTTAATTGTTGAAATGGCTAGAGAAGCTCGTAACAATTTCCTTAGTCAAAGTCACTAATTCCAAATAGCATGTAATTAGTGAAAGTCAACTAACATTAAGAACCAAAAAGTCACCAATTCCAAGAGGGGTCAAATGCTTTCACCACCATGTTGGAGGAAATGTTTTTATGATTGTGTGAAGCAAAAACAACACAAAAATCATTTGTTGCTTGCTAATTTGAGGATCATTTACTTAATCAAGAAATTAGCCAACTAATCACCACAAACATATTTAAACTCATGAATAAAAACAGACTAGTAGTGATAATATGATAAAACACAAAACAATTCCATAAAGATTTAAGAACAAGTTCATGGATTCTTCAACATCCAACAAAAGTTCAAAAGATTCAACAAAAAGTCAACCAAGATTTGTTTAGCCAAGCATGGCTAAACTCAAATGAACAAAGTTAGATAAGATTGTACCAAACATTTGACAAGATTCAAGAGATGAAAAGAAGATATTCTTCAAGTCTTCTTGGCCTCCAAAAGTGCTCCAAACTCCAGAGAGAAAGTCTCAAAATCGGACCTCCAAGATTAGGCTAAAGAGGCACACCAAACTTCCCAAAATAGAGCTCTTAGCAAAATCCCGAAATTGCCCTTGTCAGGAATCCACGCGGGCCGCGGGGAATCTTACGCGGGTCGCGGGCTCTGACGGGTAATTTTGGGCTTCTTCAAGTTTTAGGCCCCCACAGCTAATCCATTGGCCCAGTTCGAATCCAATCAACTCCTAGCCCATTTTTCTTCAATATTTCTTCAATTAAAGCCCAATTTGTCCATCCACATCACTCTAAACTTCCGCAAACTCCCAAATATTGATCTTGTACACTCAAGAATTCTCACGCGTCTTTCAAATTTAAAGCTCAATTCTTCCAAGCCTTCAAGCAATTGACAAGTCTACCCCATGAGTCACCTTCATAGCCATCAAGCACGAAATCCCCAATTCCTTTCAAGCTCAATCGCCTCCCAAGAGTGCCACCCCGCTAGTTTCCAAGAAAATCTGCAATAATGCTCAAGAAACTAGAAAGTACCCCGAAATGGTCATAAAAATAACAAAAGGGAAAATATGCATGGAAGTTAACTAAAATGTGAATGAAATGTACTAAAATAAACTATAAAAAGAAGTAAATAAAATGAAGCTATCAAATCACCCCAAGCTTAACCTTACTTGTCCTCAAGTAAGACAAGACTAAATAAACTTGGGATGAACCACCCTAGAAATAAAAAGAATGGATAAAACCATGGAACCTGTTCGATGTTAGTCAACATGGTCAGAATTGATCTCGCTGCTGTCTCACAACTTTTTCATCCGATAACAATGGGACCATAAACCACATCCAGGACAACTCCTCTAGGTGAATAAGGAGGGATGGTTAGTCGTAGTCTTAATGGAACATGCATACAATGAAGAACATCTGTAGTAGGGAGAAAGCAACCGGATGGGCTCGAGTGGAGCTCTTCTTTAAGTGCACACTCTGATCTCACGTCTGCCGTTTTCTCTCATGTGTAACTTGGTTTAATCGCTCGGGCACCGTTGTAGGAATCGGTTCACTTAGTGTTGGCCCAAACCTCCCGTAGTATCCTACTCGACAATCTCCCTAACATCACCAATTTGCGAAAAAAGAACAACTCGATCTATATACAATAAAACAGACCTATACAAATGAATATCAAAAGCCGAGTGACCAAGATGTTGGGAAATTTGTTCAATAATTGAACCGGCCACCTATCTAAGATAGTTGCAACTGAAAATTTGCATGCTTCTTTTTGTTTGTTTGTTTTTTTTTTTGTTTTTTTTAATACTTGAAGTTAATGTATTAACTATCGAAATTTTTAACAAGAAACCCTTTGACTCAAAATTTGGTTCCCAAAGGTGTGTAAGTGGAACCGAAAGGGTAATGATATAATCCGAATGGCCTAAGTGTGAAAATGACCATGTGTGGAGCATAAAGATGTAATGTAAGCTCCTTTTCAAACTTGTGGTTTTTCAAAGATAATGAAAATGTCCAAATGTGGACTAAAAGACTCTCTAAAATTCTAAGAAAATCGCAAAAAGATATGGTGATGTAAAGAGACCGGAGATGGATTCTACTCGGGGACAAGCACCAATGCTTCATCCTAACAGTTCAAACATGATCAAGTGTGATCCTCTCGGCGGTAGTGACTGCAAGGCTAAGAACATCCATTGCTATAGTATATCCTACAGTTGTTAGTATTGTATGCATAATTTTTCATGAAACTACCTGGCCATGATCACTTACCCCTTTAAGCTACCAGCATCTGATCCCAAGTATAAAGTCCCAAACTGCAGCTAGTGGTCCCGGTTCGATGGGTGAGATGGCAACAAGATCCTGGACCAATAATGATACAATAACTATGAACTTGTTCCATGGCATCCAAGAGAGGTGAGAATAAACAGACAACAAAAAATGCATGAATGCTAATGTCTTAGGCTAAATGTTATGCAAAAATATAAAAGGTGAAAAAGAAGAAAATAAAATCTTTTTGGAATTTTAAATAAAAAAAAATGAATGAAAATTAGCTTAATATTATAATGTTATGCAACTTAGCTAAAAATGCATGAAAAAAAGAAAAAAAAAAGTAAAAGAAAAGGGAAATGCCCCACCCCAAGCTTAAGAACAAGCATTGTCCTCAATGCTTAAGGAAAGGGCGGAAATGACCTAAATCGGAGGGTTGGGTAGAGCATAAGGTTTTGTAGAGGAGGAAAAATGCTGAATCATGGTGGTGGTCTCGCGGGATTCCGACCGGTAGATCTCCGGGAAATCGAGTTTTTGTGTGGAGCGCGGGCGGGGCGCGGGCCGCGTAGAGGCCGCGTGTAACATTCTTGGTTTCCTCTTGAGTTCACAGAAGGTTCAAAAGAATTTTGGGTCAAAACACGTGGACCGCGTAAAGGCCGCGTGAACTGAAGCTCAAAAAATACTAAGTGTTGAAACCAACCCCGCGGGCCGCGTGAGCTGAACAGGGCTAGAGGTGATTGTTTTATGCGGGCAAAGAATGGGCCGCACATAAGCCGCACATGACCTTACGCGGGCCGCGTGACTTCCTGCACCTTAAAATTTGAAATTTTTCAAAAAACTTGATTTTTGGCCTAAATGATTCCCGCGAAGTCCCGGTTTCAAAAACACAATAAAAGGTTTGGACCAAAGGTGAGAATAAAGCTTAAAATTTTTCAAAAATGAACATTTTCAACACAAAAAAATTTTCAAAATCATTTTATTCGGTTTATAAAAGACGAAAGCTCAATGCTTCCCAAAAATGCCCTTCTTTAACGTCTTTGGCGAGACGCCTCCAAACTTCAATTTAACATTTTGGGGCATCCAAATGGATGACATCTTGGACATTTGAATCAAAACCTTCATAGAAAGGTTTCAACCGATGTCCATTAACATTGAAAATTTGCCCCGTGTCGACATTTTTTAGTTTCCACACCTCCATTGGGACTCTTTTCTTGTATTTGACTTTCTTTTTACGGGAGAACCATACCGGACTTAGACCTTTGATAATAGAAAGCATCCAACCATATTCTTTATTGTACTTGTTTAGTAAGGTGACCAACTCTTCCATCTTTGACATGGTGGTCAAGTTGGTGACCGGTTGGGCGTCTTCATTCTCGACATATGTATCCTTTAAAGGGTCCGACATATTTATCATTCCCGGCTCTTGTGGTTCATCTACCACTGGAGTTAGTTTCTCAATGGTAGTGGGTGGCTCAACCTCTCTTTTGTTAACCCCCAACATGTGCTCTATAGTTTCATTGACATCTTTCTCAATTTCTTCTTCCTCCTTGATAGCCTCTCCCACATCTGCTCTTTCTTCCTCTTCTTCACATAACACTCTTGAGCCATCAAAAATTTTCTCATCTTTCAAAGGAATGGCACATGTGCTATGACATGGGCTCTCTTCATATGGTACTTTGTCTTGAGCTTCCATTATACTTATTGTTTGAGAAAGTTGTGTTATTTGTTTCTCTAAGCTTTTGAGGCTAGCTTGCGTTGTTTCCTGGAAATTTTGGGTAGATGTGGCAATGCTCTTCACAATGTCCTCTAAGGACATGCTTGGCATTTTAGGTTGTTGAGAAGGTGGAGGATATGGATGTTGGAACTGTGGAGGTTGTTGGTATTGGTCACTTTTCCAACCTTGGTATGAGCTTTGGTATTGGTTGTATCCCCAAGCTTGGTTGTCCCACCATTGATCATGTTGAGGTTGATCATAACTCCATTGGTTTGACCAGTAGTAGCTTCCCTTTTCTTGCACTTCTTCCCATTCCCCTTGTAAATATCGACACATGTCGGATTGATGTCCATTTTGGGCACAAAAATCACAAAGAAGAGGTGTGGGATGCACACTTTGGTCACTTTCAATCATCATAACTAACTGAGCTAGATCAGAAAGTTTATCTTCAATGCTAGGAATGTTCATTCCCGAACCACACTTTTTTCTTCAATTTTTGAGTTTTAAACTAGAGTACATGCACAATGAGATCTCGGCATAGAGAAACAAACTGATTAAATCAAAACCAATCCCCAGCAACGGCGCCAAAAATTTGGTGGTTGTCGAGGCCAACACAAATAATAACCCTAAATATTACACATTAAAATAGTGTATAGTGGTAAAGGGATCAAATCCACAGAGATTGGTTCAATTTAAAACTCTATGAAAAATCTCTTTGTAAAAATACTTGTAAAATGACAATAAAAATAAAATGGGGGGTTTTGATGTTTTGAAATACTTGAAACAAACTAGAATTAACTATGATTTAAATAGACAAATGCAACAAAAATAAGAGTTTGATGTAAAATCAATAAGGGAGAGATGGTTGACTTAAAGTTTCCTTACTTTGACTTTTGATGAACATATCATTAGAATCCAATGGTGCAATACTTTGATTTAAATCCTTAATTTGGCTATAGCAATCCAAGGAGCTTGAGATTACCTAGACTTTTCTTAATTGTTGAAATGGCTAGAGAAGCTCATAACAATTTCCTTAGTCAAAGTCACTAATTCCAAATAGCATGTAATTAGTGAAAGTCAACTAACATTAAGAACCAAAAAGTCACCAAATCCAAGAGGGGTCAAATGTTTTCACCACCATGTTGGAGGAAATGTTTTTATGATTGTGTGAAGCAAAAACAACACAAAAATCATTTGTTGCTTGCTAATTTGAGGATCATTTACTTAATCAAGAAATTAGCCAACTAATCACCACAAACATATTTAAACTCATGAATAAAAACAGACTAGTAGTGATAATATGATAAAACACAAAACAATTCCATAAAGATTTAAGAACAAGTTCATGGATTCTTCAACATCCAACAAAAGTTCAAAAGATTCAACAAAAAGTCAACCAAGATTTGTTTAGCCAAGCATGGCTAAACTCAAATGAACAAAGTTAGATAAGATTGTACCAAACATTTGACAAGATTCAAGAGATGAAAAGAAGATATTCTTCAAGTCTTCTTGGCCTCCAAAAGTGCTCCAAACTCCAGAGAGAAAGTCTCAAAATCGGACCTCCAAGATTAGGCTAAAGAGGCACACCAAACTTCCCAAAATAGAGCTCTTAGCAAAATCCCGAAATTGCCCTTGTCAGGAATCCACGCGGGCCGCGGGGAATCTTACGCGGGTCGCGGGCTCTGACGGGTAATTTTGGGCTTCTTCAAGTTTTAGGCCCCCACAGCTAATCCATTGGCCCAGTTCGAATCCAATCAACTCCTAGCCCATTTTTCTTCAATATTTCTTCAATTAAAGCCCAATTTGTCCATCCACATCACTCTAAACTTCCGCAAACTCCCAAATATTGATCTTGTACACTCAAGAATTCTCACGCGTCTTTCAAATTTAAAGCTCAATTCTTCCAAGCCTTCAAGCAATTGACAAGTCTACCCCATGAGTCACCTTCATAGCCATCAAGCACGAAATCCCCAATTCCTTTCAAGCTCAATCGCCTCCCAAGAGTGCCACCCCGCTAGTTTCCAAGAAAATCTGCAATAATGCTCAAGAAACTAGAAAGTACCCCGAAATGGTCATAAAAATAACAAAAGGGAAAATATGCATGGAAGTTAACTAAAATGCGAATGAAATGTACTAAAATAAACTATAAAAAGAAGTAAATAAAATGAAGCTATCACAACCGCTCCTTCATTATCGCAGAACAGTTCCATAGGCTCCTAGATGGTTGGAACAACTCTGAGATCCCCGATGAAGTTCCTCAACCAAGCTGCTTCTTTCGACGCTTCACTTGCTGCTATGTACTCTGATTCACATGTAGAATCAACCACCGTATCTTGCTTGGAACTCTTACAAGTAACTGCTCCTCCATTTAATAAGAATACCCAGCCTGACTGAGAATGGAAGTTATCTCTATCCGTCTGAAAGCTGGCATCACTGTAACCATCTATCTCAAAGTATCATCGCCACCAAGTACAAGGACCCATTCCTTTGTTCTTCGCAAATACTTGAGTATATTCTTCACGGCTATCCAATGAGCTCTACCTGGGTTTCCCTGATAGCAACTGACCATGCTCAAAGCAAATGCCACATCAGGGCGAGTACATGTCATAGCGTACATGATCGATCCGACAGCGGAAGCATAAGGTACACGACTCATGTCATCTATTTCCTCATCTGTACTCGGGCATTGAGTCTTACTCAAATTGGTATTGCTTTGGATAGGTAGCTCTCCTTTCTTGGAATTTTCCATACTAAACCTCTTTAGTACCTTATCCAAGTATGTGCTCTGACTAAGTCCAATTAGTCTCTTCTTTCTATCTCTCAATATTCTAATCCCAAGAATATAAGCGGCTTCTCCTAGGTCTTTCATGGCAAAACACTTTCCAAGCCAAGACTTAACTTCGTTCAAGGTTGGAACGTCATTACCAATGAGTGATATGTCATCGACATATAACACCAGAAAAGTTACTATACTCCCACTAACCTTGATATACACACAAAACTCATCTTCACTTCTAGAGAAACCAAACTCTTTGACTTTCTCGTGGAAGCAAAGATTCCAGCTGCGAGATGCTTGTTTCAATCCATAAATGGATTTCTCAAGCTTGCATACTCTATTGGGAAACTTTGCATCAACAAAACCCTCTGGCTGACTCATGTAAACATCCTCAGCCAACTTCCCGTTAAGGAAGGCAGTCTTGACATCCATTTGCCAAATTTCATAGTCATGAAAGGCAGCTATGGCGAGCAATATCCTAATAGATTTAATCTTAGCCACCGGCGAAAAAGTCTCATCATAGTCAACCCCTGGGGTTTGAGTGAAACCTTTTGCAACCAGTCGAGCCTTGAACGTATGCACATTCCCATCCATGTCTGTCTTCTTCTTGAAGATCCATTTGCACCCAACTGTCTTCCGACCTGGTGCAGTATCAACCAAATTCCAAACTTGGTTGTCATACATGGACTTAATCTCGCTGTCCATTTCCCCTTTCCACTTGGAAGCCTCTGGGCCTGCCATTGCTTCCTTATAAGTGACTGGTTCATCTAATTTTACCAGTGTTCTATCACTTATGAATGTGTCACCATCTGAAGTAATATGAAAACCATACAACTCAGGTGGCACACTCACCCTAGTGGATCTTCGAAGAGGTAATGATTTATCAACCGGTTCAACAGGAACTGTTTCCTCTGGTTGAGTGCTAGTGTCATATAAGGTTCCTTCATTGGTTGACTCTTGAATCTCTTCAAGGTCAATGGTGCTCCCACTATCCTCTTTGAATATGAGCTCTCTTTCCAGAAAGACTCCTCTTCGAGCTACAAACACCACGTTTTCACTAGGTCTATAGAACAAATATCCAAAAGACTACTTTGGGTAACCAATGAAAACACATTTCTCACTTCTAGCTGCTAGCTTGTCGTGAGTCTCTCGTCTTACGAAAGCTTCACAACCCCAGACTTTAATATGTGCTAACGAGGGAACTTTCCCTGTCCACATTTCGTGAGGTGTTTTGGCAACCTTCTTTGTAGGGACAAGATTGAGGATGTGGACGGCTGTCTCTAAGGCATACCCCCAGAAGTGAATAGGAAGCGAGGCATGACTCATCATAGAACGAACCATGTCTAACAAGGTTCGATTACGCCTCTTAGCTACACCATTTAACTGTGGTGTCCTAGGAGGAGTCAATTGTGAGACTATCCCACATTCTTTCAGATAGTCGTTGAACTCGGTACTAAGATACTCCCCGCCTCTATCGGATCTAAGTATCTTGATCTTTCTGCCCAATTGATTTTCGACTTCATGCTTAAACTCTTTGAACTTTTCAAAGGTTTCTGACTTATGTTTGATCAAGTAGATGTAACCATATCTGCTATAATCGTCAGTCAAAGTCACATAGAATCGATTAGTATCCCTTGTGGTTGATCTGAAGGGCCCACACACATCTGTGTGTATGAGATCCAACAGACCTTCACCTCTTTCACAAGACCCTGTGAATAGTGATTTTGTCATCTTTCCCAAAAGGCAAGATTCACACATATCATTTGATCTTAGGTCAAATGATTCCAACACTCCATTCTTTTAGAGTTGGGCTATGCGTTTCTTGTTAATGTGTCCTAGACGACAATGCCACAAGCATGCCTTGTCTACACTATTAGACAAGTCAATATTAAGTACACTATTTCCTAAGCTATCAACACAAGTCACTGTTTCATACACACCATCACAAGGTAAAGCTTCAAACACAAAAACACCATTCTTATAAACAGAAATTGAACCATTCAAATCATTAAAAGAATATTTAAAACCTTGTCTGAACAATGCATGAAATGAAATAATGTTTCTCGTCATCTCAGACGAATAGCAACAATTTATTAAATCTAATCTAACATCATTACTGAGCAAAAGTTGATAAACTCCGATCTTGGTAACTGGTGAAGACTTTCTGTTCCCCGTGATCAAGTTTATTCTCCCATGCTCTATCTCCTCACTTTCCCTTAGCCCCTGCAAATCAGAACAGATATGAAATCCACATCCTGTATCAAGGACCCATGAACGAGAAGATAATGAGTTATTAGCAGAAATAGTGTAAATACCTGCCGAGGATGGCTTCACTTTGCCATCCTTGATATCTTGCAGATATTGTGGGCAAGATCTCTTCTAATGCCCCTTTAGATTGCAGTAAAAGCAAATGGCCTCTTTTGGATCAGAAACATGGGGAGTGGAACCATTGGGCTTAGCCTTCGGGCCATTACTAGATGACACAGCTTGAGCCTTGCTCTTCCAGTTTTGCTTGGGAGGAACTTTCCTCTTCTTCCCCTTTCCCTGTCCAATGGCCAAGACAGGGGCACTTGCAGGTGTGGAGGGTATACTTTTACCCTTCATCCATGCCTCAGCTGTCTGCAATAAGTTGTGCAATTGGGCCAAAGTCTGCGCAGTGTTGTTCAAATGGTAAGTTAAGATAAACTGACCATAACAATCAGGCAACGAGTTCAAGACCATGTCAATGGCCAATTCCGCATCGAAGTGAATGTTGAGCTTGACCAAACGCTCTATGTAGCGTTGCATTCTTTGCACATGAGATACAACCGATTCCCCCTCTTTCATCTTGCAAGCCATGAGTGACTTGACTACCTCAAACTTTTCTTGACGAGCTCGCTTATGGTGCTTTTCCATAAGGTCCTTGTTCATCTCAAAAGGCCAGTAGTCCTCATAGTACCTCTGCAATTCTGGGGACCTGGTTGCAACCATGATGCATGCCACTTTGGTAGCATCATCATAGTGTTTCTTGTAGGCAGCATACTCTTCGGGAGTGGCTTTTGACTCATCAAGTTCTTTGAGCTCCTTTTCAAGGACATACTCTTTGTCCTCGAATCTAAGCGCCATCTTGATGTTACGCATCCAATCGTTATAGTTGGAGCCATCCATAACGACTTTGGAGCAGATGTTTAGTAGAGAGAAGTTGTGGCTGGAGGATGATGAAGCAGAAGTGTTTCCAGGAGTAGACATCTAAAAAGAAAGATAGTTTTAGTTAGATTCCAAGACACCTCAATATAATAACCCAAAGATATCATATCAAGGTTAGGACCCAACTATGACGATTTACAACTTAGAAATGGGATGCCGAGATCCAAGTTCAAATCTCATAAAGGTAGGTGAATGACGATTCACCAATTCCACCATTAGACAAAATAAACGAAGTGAAATTCCTAATTCTTTTGAGATACATTAAAACTATTTAATGACATGTTTTAATCTCGGATTATGCTCTACTATTTGTGACTGGGATACCGAGGATCACAAACTAGATGTGAATAACCATGCAAATGTGCTTGGTAACCTTATTGTCGTTATCATTAACTATTGATGTGTCGGTAAACCACACACGGTCCATCAAAATGATAATTATAAGATACCCATTACTACTCTTTATTAGTGCCTTTTAGTGTGCCGGTTAACCACACACGCTCCACTAACGACCAATAAAGCATAATGTGCAGTTTCATGGATTAGCATACTTTTCACATTTTTCCTAAAGTAACTAGAGTTGGGATTTTGAAAAATAGTGTTCTAGTACTTTCTTTAATAGCATTATACTTTTAATGGGAAGTAGTTGTCCTATCAAACCCGTTCTGCTAACGACCCTCCACTAATCAAGGAAGCAGTGGGTGAGAGTGGACACCCATTCAACTACCATTTTATAGGCAGTTTCCTTATACCCCCTTATAGACTAGCTTCGTGAATGAGGCATACTAGCGATTTGACTGACCATATTCTTATACATATATAATATTTAACTTTTAATTATAATATATATATATATATATATATATATATATATATATATAAGGTGTGTTTTAAAAACATTTTAAAACTCCAAGGGTTTATATAAATTTTTTCGAAATTTAAACTATTAAATTTTAAATTTAAATAAACCAATTAATTAGATTTAATATTTATCTACTAATTAACTTTTAATAAATTTATTAAATCTTGTAAGGGTTATCTAATTAAATTAAACAATTAATTTAATCCTAATCCATATCCCTTCTAGATTTCGAAAATATGGGGATAGGATAATTTCCTTATTTTTCTCAATTATCCAATAAGGCAACTATTATCCAAAACAAAGAAACCCTAATCTTTATAGCATATTTCGAAATTTTCAAGCGAGGAGGCTAGGGTTTTCAAAACCCTAACCCTAATTTTGATTAGGGTTCTTTGGAGGCTAGGGTTTTCAAAAACCCTTTGATCCACAACCCTAAAAATCGAAAAAAATGGCCTTTAGAGTTTAATAGCTATAAACCCTAATTTGCAATTCAACAATTATAACAATTCAATTTAAAACAAACAATGGCTCTGATACCACTGATGGGTTTTAGGTAAAACAAATAAACTAGAAAAACAATTCCTAAGTTCACATGCAACCTACTTTGGATCTATGTTTTATCTATTGAACATACAACTTTGAATTGCATAACAAGAACCCTAGAGGAGAGAGGCTATAATCGAAATTTACAACCTAGGGTTTAGTAATTACATACCTTTCAATTGTTATAGTAAACAATTGATAATTCCCTTGATCTTGATCTTGATCGTCTTGGAAGCTTAGCACCACAAGTGTAATGCCTCTAATGGAATCACACCCAAACTAGCAAGAAGGAAAGTAGAGGAGAGAGGGGAGAGGGAGTATGCAAAATTTTGGTCCTTAGGATTTCTTCAAAAGAAAAAGAGTGACCAAAACATGAACCAGGAGGCTCCTTATATAGCTGAGGGATCTAGGGTGTAGGGGAAACCTTAGTTATCCTTTGCTTAGGGCCTAAGCAAACCCAAAGGCCTTATCCAAGCCCCTATGGACGAAATTATTAGGGTTTCCCCTAAATATTTCGTCCACCCTTATCCAAGGGGGTTCTAAAGCCTTCCACTCAACTATTAGATAATTGCAAACTAGTCCCTGCACTCTATAATTAATTCTTTTAACCCCAAAATTAATTCTAATTAATTTCTGGCTAACAATTAATTAAACAAAATGATTTCTTATTAATATATTAATCTTTTAACATATTAATAAATTCATTTATATTAATTTATTAATCTATTAATAAATTAATATCTCTCCTTTCATAATTTCCTTGTCTGGTTGCTAGGTTTGAGGGCAACCCAAAAGGACTGTGCTGCTATCAATTCAAGTACATAGCAATTATAGTTATGGGCTTAGACACCTAATCCAACAATTAAATGATCATTAAAATAAATAAAAAATTAAATTAAATTTATAAAAAAAAAAAAAAAAAAGCTCTCCAATGTCATTAAGTTGAATGATGATAAGTGGTCAAGTAAATATCAATAACATATAAAAAAAATCTCCAATTGGAGATGTTTTAAGTTGGTATATCTCATTAGGCTACTAGAGATGTGAGGACAATAGGTAAAGTAGGAGGGCTAAAGGAAGCATTCTTTTCGTTTGTAGGAGGACTCCTCCAGAGGGAGGAATTATTTACCAATTTTTTGGACTAGAGTATTTGAATTGTGGAAGACATTTCACATTTACGAAAACGTGTACATTGTGGATGTGTACATAGCAAGAAAAAGGAATGCGGCAAGAATAACATTTGGCTTTGCAAGATTCATAAGAATCCTGGTAGAGAGAATTTGAAACAAAACATGCATAATGGTTTTTAATAGGTTTTTTCAAATAACCGGAGAACCTAGTGAAATACATATCAATGACTGATAAGACTAAAGAGTGAATATGGCTACACTGTCTAGTTAAAAGTCAAAGGTCGAGATGCCTACTTTGTATTGTAATAATCATGATGTGTTGAGTTTGGAAAACAATCAAGTCTATCATCCGAAGACGAAGCATATTTATGCATGGATAAACGTTATTCGTGATATTCTTGAAGAAGACATGTTCTCTATTAAAAAAACCATTACCGAAGAGAACCCCACAAATAGGTTATCAAAGACGCTGCAAATAGATAAGTTAAAACATTGCTTGGGCTTTGTAAATGTTTGTAAGAGGTAAATACATTCAAGACAAACTAACAGGAAGGAGATGATTCTTAGAAATCCTTGATGGTTAAAAACAATTCAAGTCAAGGTGGACAATTGTTAAAGTGTAACTTGGAATTAAGTCTAATTGGATTTACAACCCAACTCGATCAAAGTGAAAATACTTGTAAGATATCGACTCGGCCCTATAGCTAGCTGCTAGGTTTTTTACGGTTATGGATATTCATAACTAGAGCTCTCAGTGTATCACTTGAAACAGTTGAATAAAGAATATATATTTGGTTCATGTCCGTGGAATAGTTAACATCGACCGAGTCACGTTAAATCTTTGTATCGTTTTTATTTTTTTTATTTGATTGCTTGATTGCTTAACAAATTAATATAGAAGAATAATGGAAGAAGATGCAAGGAATGTTCATCATGGTCACAAAGAGAATTTAATATCTCAGATTCGAAGTCGATCATACTAAGAACAAATAGTATACTTAAATCATTAAGAAATATATTAAGAATGTCGTTTCAAGTTTCAAAGTTAAACATATAAAATAGCAAAAGCCTCATAAAATTTAAAAATGTATGCTAATTAAATGTTGAAATAATTTATATGCTTTTTCAATAGAGAAAACTCGGGATATAACCAAAAAAGAGGATTGATTTAAAGAAAATAACCATGAAAAAAAAGATTTCGAAAAATGACCAAAGGAGTCGCAGAGCACCCTCTGCGGATCTCTCTACAGCTCTGCGGAAGATGAGTTTTTTAATTATTTTTTTTTTCGTTTATTCGTTTTTTTTTTTTTTTTTTTTGCGTTCATTTTCGTTTATTAATATTAATTATTAATTTTTTTTTTAAATATACTAATAACTTATATGATTATTATGTAAAAATTTGATAAAAAATGTTAAAAATAATGAAATATCTAAAGGATCCGCAGAGCACCCTCTACGGATCCATTAAAGGCTCTGCGGGTCCTCTACAGCTTTGCAGAATCTTTGTTTTTTGATTTTTTTTAATTTTTTTTTAATTTTTTTCTTTTTTTGCGTTCATTTTCGTTTATTAATATTAATTTTTTTAAATACACTAATACCTTATGTGATTATGTAAAAATTTGACAAAAAAAATTAAAAATAATGAACTTAAGATCCGCAGAGCACCCTCTGCATATCCATTAAAGACTCTGTGGATCCTCTACAACTCTGCGAAATCTTTGTTTTTTGATTTTTTTAATTTTTTTTCGTTTTTTTTTTTTTTTTTTTTTTTGCGTTCATTGTCGTTTATTAATATTAATTTTTTTTAAGTACACTAAAACCTTATGTGATTATGTAAAATATTGACAAAAAAAAGGTTAAAAATAATGAACTTATGTTTAATATCAGTCCACAGAATTGTTTGGGAATCCACAGAATTGTTACCAGCGAATCAGTGTACACCTCTGCGGATCAGTGGATAAATTGTCATACCAGTTAAATATTGTATCAACTCACCTCGGTATAGAAAAATATATACATCTACGGATCAGTGTACACCTCTACGGATCAGTGTATAAACAATTCTGCGTATTCCCTTATGCAGAGGTGTACACTAATCCACAGATGTGATTCTAAGAAGAACATACGTATGTACACTGATCCATTGATAACAGTTTTGTGGATTTACAAACAATTCTGTGGGCTAATATTAAACATAAGTTCATTATTTTTAACCTTTTTTTGTCAAATTTTTTACATAATCACATAAGGTATTAGTGTATTTAAAAAAATTAATATTAATAAACGAAAATGAACGCAAAAAAAAAACGGAAAAAAATTACAAAAATCAAAAAACAAAGATTTTGTAGACATGTAGAAGATCCGTAGAGCCTTTAATGGATCCTTAGAGGGTGCTCTGTGGATGTTATGTTCATTATTTTCAACATTTTTTTGTCAAATTTTTTATATAATCACATAAGGTATTAGTGTATTTAAAAAAAATTAATATTAATAAAAGAAAATGAACGCCAAAAAAAACGAAAAAACGAAAAAACATTAAAAAAATTAAAAAAAAAAAAAGATTTCGTAGAGCTGTAGAAGATCCGCAAAGCCTTTAATGGATCTGCAGATGGTGCTCTGCGGATCCTAAGTTCATTATTTTTAACCTTTTTTTGTCAATTTTTTTACATAATCACATAAGGTATTAGTGTATTTAAAAATAATAATATTAATAAACAAAAATGAACGCAAAAAAAAAGGTTTTTAAAAAATCAAAAAACAAAGATTCCGCAGAACTGTAGAAGATCATCAGAGCCTTTAACGGATCCACAGAGGGTGCGCTGCGGATCCTTTGGACATTTCATTATTTTTAATATTTTTGTCAAATTTTTTACATAATAATCACATAAGATATTAGTGTATTTAAAAAAATTAATATTAATAAACGAAAATGAACGCAAAAAAATAAATAATAAAAAAACCCGAAAAAACGAAAAAAAATTTAAAAAATTAAAAAACTCACATTCCGCAGAGCTATAGAGGGATCCGCAGAGCTGTAGAGAGATCCGTAGAGGGTGCTATGCGGATCCTTTAGTCATTTTCCGAAATCCTTTTTTTCTTGGTTATTTTTTTTAAACCAGCCCTTTTTTTGGTTATATCTCGAATTTTCTCTTTTTAATATTAAGCTTTATGACAGACATATTTAAAAAAAAAAAAAGAAAAAAAGAAAAAAGGGTAATAACTGTAGATTCCCATATGACAATTAATAATGAATGGATTAAAAGAACACAAGATGTATAACAAAGCTCTCTGGGGTTCGATGATCAACTAATGATACGAAACTCGTAATATAAAGAAAAATAAATGCATATGAATCCCTACAAGCCTAAGATATTACATAATATACGTAAACAATTTAATATATCCGATATCCCTAAGGTATCGGACGTGCTACTAACTACGTATCTATCTATATATACAACATATTATATTTATGAAGTTTACATGCTAACACTGCATTGCAGACTTGACTTCACATTGTTGCTGATTAAAATAACTATTTTTATTTAATTATAAAAACAATACTAACGCTTTAATAAAATAAACAATTCTCTTATTATAAATTTATAACTATACATTAGACATAATTTGAACCGTCTTCAAAATAAATCACATACCTAATCGGCCTAAGACCGAGGATTCACGAACTAAGACATTTGGAGAGCTAACCATAAACACTATTTGAAAAGTTTCCTTTTATACAATAGCGAATTCTTTCTTTTGAAAAGTTTCCTCACCTACACGGGGGTGAACAAATTTATGATTTTGTAGTTAGATTAATAAATATTAAAGGAATACTTTCTATAACATTAAACAATTCTAGTAATTATAATAATGATATTAATTGAATGATGAGAAATTGAGAACTTTATATCCAATATGTGTTGGAAAATTTAACATGCGCATTGTA
This sequence comes from Lactuca serriola, assembly GCF_051521515.1. NCBI lineage: Eukaryota > Viridiplantae > Streptophyta > Magnoliopsida > Asterales > Asteraceae > Lactuca > Lactuca serriola. Next base: position 82,250,533 of record NC_136410.1, on the reverse strand, counting down.
GTCATATTTTTAACTTGACGGTTCAAAACAAAGTTTTCCGTCTCCCTTTCAAAATTTAGAACCCTTAAAAAGACAAAACTACAAGATTGGTCCTGCAAGATTGGTCCTGTGATATTCAAAAAACTTTGGATGGGGTCCAAAAATTTTCCAACTTGAAAAGTCCAAAATCAAAACTTTTCCATGATTTTGGTCCTAAAAAAGATGAAATGACTATTTTGCCCTTATTATTTATTTTTCCTATTTTCTTTATTTATTTTAATTGTTATATAATTTAATAAAAAGAGAAAAAAAATAGGCCCTATAACACCCCCACCTCTATACATCACCCTACGTTTCTTTCTCTCTCTCTCTCGCTCTCGCTGGTCAAAAAACGTCGGCTTCATCGCCCCCGTTCCCGTTAAGAATACCTAATGGTTGCAACCCATATTTCTCGCTGCCCCTCATCGCCGGTAAGTGTATATATCATCACCTTCGTTCCCCCTCTCCTTCTCGAATCAATATATTTAGGTATTGGAGCTTGAAACCTTCCATCGCGAAACCTCGATGATTGAACCCCATTGTCGGACATCGATGACTTTGGATTTGAAATCAGATGCAATGTGTGTTGGGTTTTGTGGATTCCAGATCTGGGTTTGAAATTCGTTGAGTTTGAGTTTGAAATCAGATATATTGTCGACTTTTGATGAGTTACCAGCGATAGGTTATGTCTCCGGTGACGAAAACCACCAACCACCGTGTTCTGCTACCGAATCAGCAATTATGTATTATTTTTTAGTTTTTAGTGTATGTATTTATGTGATTTGATTTGATTTGATTTGATTTGAAGGAAAATACGCCCATGAACAACATCTTTAAGCCATCCAGGTGCTTGGAAACTTGCTTCTAATTTTTTTTTTTCATAATCCAGATTAAAAGAAGACACCAATTTGAGTTTAAATTAGAGATAAAATCGAACAGTTAGTGCGCTTCTGATCAAACTTTCATGTTTAGTTGGGTGAAAAATAAAGTATATGCATGACTGCCTCCACTCCAAATCTTCTTTACAATCAAATCTTCATGGTAAGGTGAAGTTGCATTGAAGCTTGATAAAGCGAATACCATCTAAATTAGTTGCCTTGAACGATAACGCTTTGGGATATATATATATATATATATATATATATATATATATATATATATATATATATATATAGAGAGAGAGAGAGAGAGAGAGAAAAGGTGGGCCAACATATTTTTTTGCATTAACATTTATAGTTTAAAAAATATAAAAGAAAAATACAAAAAAGAAATTAAAAGGGCAAAACACATTCAAGTGCTCCATGGACCAAAACTACAGAAAATTCTTAATTTCAGGACTAAAATCACGGAAAAGTTTTGATTTTGGACTCTCCATGCAAATTGGAAAGTTTTTGGACCCCATACAAAGTTTTTTGAATACCATAGGGACCAATCTTGCAGTTTTGTCACCCTTAAATAAAGCAGGTTTTTGAAGGAGATCTATTGACCCAACATTAATATAACTCCAACCTAACCCAACCATTTATGAAATCCTCAATTCCTACCTACAGCTAATATAACACGATTTTTTATGAAAAAACAATATACCTTAAACTGAAAAAACTGAAGTTGAATAAGACCATCCGTTATACCCACCACATACCATGTATGTGGTGGGTGCCACATCAGCATCTCATTACACTACCATTAACATGTGATATCTATCACTAACACACCACTCCACATCATTATTTTTATTTTTTTTAATTCAAAAATACAATAAAATTACATTTCTTTTTAATTCAAAAATACAATAAAAATTACATTTTTTTATAACTAAAATGCATTTATTTTTTTAAAACTAGTTTTTCATTAATTATAAAAATAAAATTACAACTTCAAACTACATTACTTGATTAATCTAGAAAAAAAACATTACATTAATTAAAAAAACAAACAAACATACATATAAAAAACCTAATCGTCGTTTATGCTACGTTGGTACAAATGTTCCGCGACATCTTTTCGAAGATTGAAACATGTTTCACTGTTATGAATTTCAACAACTTGCTCTAAAAACGCATTCGTTCCGGGTACGAACTCATCATTTGGAACGACAACGTCGTTCAGATCATATGTGCAAATCGCTCGACCTTCATCTTCAATAATCATATTATGCATTATAATACATGCTAGGACCATTCGTTTAATTCTTTCTTTATCTCAGAGTCGTGTAGCATATTTCACTACATGTCATGTCTGCTTAATGACTCCAAATGCCCTCTCGATATCTTTTCTCGCTGATTCCTGTTTTTTTGTAAACAACTTTGCCTTTTCACTTCGAGGAACCGAGTATCCCTTCATCAATGTAGAATAATTCGGGTATATCCCATCACCAAGGTAGTAACTGTATTTGTACGCGTGCCCGTTCACTGTGAACGTCATATCAGGTGCTTTGTCAGTCTAAATATCGTTGAAAAGTGGAGAATGGCCAAAAACATTAAGGTCGTTGTTAGACCCCGCTACTCCAAAAAAGACATGCCATATCCACAAATCTTGAGATGCAACAGCTTCTAGGATGATAGTTGGTTCACCTATATCTCCTCGAGTGAACTGACAACGCCATGCCTTTGGACATTTTTCCCAAGCCACATGCGTACAATCTAGACTGCCAAGCATACCCGGAAATCCATGCCTCTCCTCATGAGCCGAATATAATCTCTCGATATCACGGTGAGTAGGTTTGCGCAAATATTCTTTGTGAAAAACTTCATAAACACATGCAGAAAACCAATCTACACATCCAACTGCGGTCCTCTCAGATACTTTCAAGTATTTGTCAGATGCATCGAATGTTATACCGTATCCCAAATACCTAAGCGCAGCCGCACATTTTTGTATACTACTAAACCCATTCTCCCTCTAGCATCGGGTTTTGTTTGAAAAAATCATAACGAGATTCTAAAGCATTACTAATACGTAAAAATATAGCCTTATTCAAACGGAAACGACGTTTGAATGAGTCGTCATTATAAAGACAATTATCGACAAAGTAATCACGTACCAATAAGTCGTGTGCGACTTGATGATCACAATTGACGACCGCCATTGTACGAGCTACATTCGAACTTTCTTCGTCGTGAATGTGTTGCACAACATTGAAGAATGTCTCGACAAAATCTACGTCGTCATCCGAGTCAACACTTTTTAAAAATTCCATATGTATTGTGGAATCCATGTGTATGTGTTTTGTGGTTTTAGAGAATAGAATGAGGTGTAAGTTTTGGTATAATAGAAGTTTTATTTATAATTAGTAAATTGAGTTTGAAAAAAAAAACAGCCAAAATTGTCGTTCATCGGCCAAAAAACCAAACAACCAATCAAATTTCTCGTTTGAATTCGTCGTCGGGAACACGAAGAAGCCCGACCACGGAACGTCGGGGTGGTGTGCACGATCCGTGCTCGTGGCCAACGAGACCACGATTTCATTCGTGGTATGTATACCAAAAAAAAATAGTCTTACACCCTACCAATTTCATGTCATAAAAAAATGACAAAACTGCAAAAATGGTCTTTGTGGTATGCATTTTTTTGGGGTTTTAGTCCAAACCCCGAATTTTTTGGATTCGTGGTCCTTTTGGCTATGTTTATACGTAAATTTGGTCCCTTGTAAAATTGAAATGACTATAATGCCCTTCTGATATATTTTTTTTATATTTTTCTATTTAATTTAAATGAAAAAGAAAATAAATAAATAATTTGGGCCCACATCTCTCTTCACACTTTTTACTTCATCTTCTTCCTATTTCATTTTTTATCTTTCTAAACTCTACTAAAAAGTTAGAATATAACACATATACATACGCAGATCATACACACATACAAACATACACAACTCAATAAAGATGAAGATGAGGACAAACTAGAGCCGTCTGCATCCTTTGTTCCCTCAATTCGTTGTAGATGATGAAGGACAACAAGCTTGCAGAAACCGAATTACTTGTGAACCGAATCCGAGCTCGAAAACCTCAAAAATCTTAGATCCTATACAAAGCTTTGCAGAAACTGAAATTATGATACAAATTAGGTGTTGCAATCAAGTAATAAATGAGACAAATTAGGTGTTGAAATCAAGTAATAAATTCAATTGACGGTGATGAAATAAATGAGAAATCAATCGAATTACTGATGTATCAAACCTGCAAATCTCGATTCAATACCATGGACTTGCAACTCAAGACAATGAACCCACCAGGAAAAACTGCTATTGTTTCGTGAAATAGAAAAACCATAAAAAGCCTAAATTAGCCATTGTTATAGTAGCTTACATCGATGCTTTCTTGAAGGCGTTTCCATGGCCGGTCTCTAACCTGAGCTTCGTCTTTGTCGTAAGCTTGCTAGTCAAGATATGTTAATGGCGATCTTCCCAAATTGGCCACTGAGTTTGCAATCAGCTCTTTGTTCTTGGCGACACATGTGATGGAAATCTTATGCTCTGGCCCAAAAACTACCGATTGTAATATTGGCATCACTAGAAGGGCAGCAACTACACAATACCCAGAAACAATCCTATTATTGTAGTTCTGGAGAGCTTAATCACACACCAGAGCCACCGCCTTGGGTTCTAAAACCCTAAATCAGAGTCGGCTAGATGTTGAATAAAACAGCCTTGGGTTTTGAAACCTTAAATCAGATTCGGCTAGATGTTGAAGAAAACAAATCCTTACCAAGAAGCTCCATTAAATTGAGGAAGCTAAATCAGAATCAGAGTATGCTCTGGTGATGATAGAGAAGAAGATCCACTAATTTAAGGCGATATAAAATGATTGTTAATCACCTATGTGATGGAATTCAATTTTCAAACATTTTCCAGTTTTTAATTCTAGGAAGAACACAACCATTGCGATGGAGAGAAAAAAAAAAGAGATGAGGGTAAACTAGTAAAGAAGAATAGGTTGCAGAAGATGAACTGGGAGGGTGCTTCGGAGAGAGAGATAGAGAAAAATGAAAAATAAATAACCAAAGGTATTACAGTAATTTTACTATTTAGAGGGACTAAAAATGCAACGAAACTAGCTCAAAAGGACTATGAAGCCAAAAAAGTCAGGTTTGAACTAAAACCCCAAAAAAATTGAATATCACAGGGACCATTTCTGCAATTTTGTCTAAAAAAATAGTCTTACACCCTACCAATTTCACAAAAAAAATATCCGACTTTATGCACGTCTAAATTATTGATCATTTAATGCGAACTAGAAGACCCTCATCAAGAGATGAATAATTTCTCCGGCCCTTGTGCTCAAGAAGCCTACCAACTTGATGCTTTTTTTCAAATATTTTTAAACATTTTTAAACAGGTGTAGTTTTATAATCAACATTTGTAAATTGTAATCGGTTTTCCGGAGTTTTATGGATAACCTTAACAATCTACAGGTTTATTTTTAATTTGTAAAATAATTTGAAAAACTTGATTTCTAATATGTGTAACAACTTACAAGATAGCCATGATACTAAAATTTTGATATTCAGCTAAAAAACGGGATCAGGTCCTCCGTGGCCTATTAAAGGGTCTGTCACTCGGTCCATTAGTGGACCTGTGTATTATTATTAGAGTTGTAATTAGAGCTACACAATGGCACATTCACACTAGTTTTGGGTCGGTCTCGATACAGTTCGGTCTTTTTTCGGACCGGTCCAGTTTGACCTTTTTCTGATTCGGTCTTTTTTCGGTCCGGTCCTTTTTCGGTCTTGTCTCTCAGTCTTTCCGTGCACCTTTTTTTGTTCGATTTATGGGTTTTTTTTGTTCGGTTTCGGTATTTTTCAATTCTTTTGTTTTGGTTTCGAGATTTTTCTATTAACAAATATGAGATTATTACCAAAATGATAAATTAAGATTTATTAAAAATGATAATTTAAATTTAATAAAAGAAAAAAAATGAATTAGATAGCTAGTGATTAAAATTTATATAATTAAGACAAAAAAATATATACTTATAAAGTTTGGTTACTGGTCTTTTTTTCCAGACCGGTCTCGTTCGGTCTCAGACCGGTCTATTTTTTTTAGGACCGGTCTCGGAACGGTCTGGTTTTTTTCAAACAGGTCTGGGACGGCCTCGAGCCGGTCTGTTTTCAGTCCAGTCTCGGTCTTTTTTTGGGTCCGGTCCGAGACCAATCTTGTTGTGTATGTCTAGTTGTAATGGGTTGATCTAGGTTGGCTTTGGGTTCAAGTCATTTATTAATTGGGCTGAAGATTTGAATCCAACCTCATCTTTTTATTTATTAATGGATAGATATTTCCAATTCAACCCAACATTTCAGATAAATAGGTTGCCACCAGGTTGATCCATTTATGTAATTCCCAACCCAAACTATTAAATAAATAGGTTAAACATGGGTTAACTCATTTAAAATAAAAAAAAGTAAATAAATTAAATAAATATTACTTCAATTAAATTATTTCAAGACTTAAATAAACTTTCAAAATATAATAAAAACACAATCTCAGTTCACAAATACAAAGAAATTATTCAAATAACATTAAAGATATGGAATTTTGAAATGATTTTGAAAAATTACTAGTGTTGTCGGCAAAAAAAAAAAAAGATAGGAATTAGGATTGCATTTTTTTAAAATATGAATAATAATATACATGGTAATATTTAAGTAATTATTAAATTAAATATATCTATTAAAATTAAATGGGTTGGTGGTTGAAAACAGGTTGACAACATTTACCCAACCCAACCTATTTAATTAAATTAGTTAGACGGATTGACCTATTTATCCTAAATGGGTTGAAAATCACAAACCAACATGCTAATTTTGGATTGGGTTCGAGTTGGGTTTGTGGGTTGAATCAATTTTTACCAGCTCTAATTATTATATTATAACCGGTGTTTTCTAATTTCATTTTCCCCAAGTGAGTTAGGCATTGTTGTTTCATCAACAAACTTATAACATAAATACTATACTTTTCATAGATTTTGTTCTCAGTTTTATAAAATTAGTTATTGTTACTATAAATGTTATAGGGATTTTCTAATATGTGCCCTAAAGACACATATAAGAAGTATTAATTAATCACAATTATTACCATAATTAAATGTGAAATGCATTAATTATGGAGATTATTAATGAATTTTATATTTAATTATGGTAATATTTCTTATAATTAATGTGTTTAACATTTAATTATGGTAATAATTGTATTTAATTAATATATGGGCGCATATTAGAAAATCCCAATGTTATATTAGTGTACAAATCTACCGTATTTGCCAAAGATGAATGTGATTTGAGATTGGGTGTTTGGGTTTTCAAGTACTGGAAACTTCACATCACCCAAATGAAAGTTAATGCAATAGCTTCATGTACTTGAGCCACCTTTCCTCAAACCTCCTTCCAAAATCATTCTTGTAAGTTGTAATAGTATAAGTTGTTATAGGACTCAAGTCTCAAGGAAAGAATCGGAAACTCAAGAAAATTATAAAAGCCTAGTGTTGTTTCCTGACTTTCCTCATTGTGAATTGTGTATCATAAATTCTTTAACATCGACTATATGTAAGAATGGAATCTTTTGGTTTTATTATTGTAACATATTATAACCAGGACAAAATACATAAATGATCAATAACTTTTATTATTTCGTCAGTTACATAACTTTTTGGGGAAGGTTAGAATAACTTTTTTTAGTCATTTTAATATTTATTTTTTTTGCATGGCGGATGTTTTATTAAAAAAGCTAGCAATAAGCTAGAAAAAGTAGAGCACATGCTACATATTACAAGCTAAAAAAGTATTTTCATAAGGAATCCACACAACTTGAACTCTCGTAAATATTTTGTTTTCAAATAAATATTTGTTAAGTCATTAAAGAACAAAGTAAAAGAATTACAAGATGAAAGTCCCCTAATATGTATAGCTGACAAAAATCAATCAAACTTATCAACCCAAACCTAACTTGAACCTAACCCAAAATTAGGAGGTTGGAACTCATTTAATTAAATAGGTTGGTTGGGTAAATATTATCAATCAGTTTTCAACCCACAAACCCATTTAATTTTAATATTCCCTCCGTCCCAATATTATTGTCCAGAGACAAAAAACAACAGATTAAGAAAAACATTAATTATCACTAACTTTATTTAATAAAATGAAAGTTTTGTTCTTACTTTGCATTTAATGTTCCATTAAATGCTTAGTTGGTTAACTAATAATGAAGGGGTATTTTGGAATAAATGTTATTTATTTTTAGAAAATGACTATTATTTTGGAAAAACCAAAAAGAAAAGATGGACTATATTTTTGAGACAGATGGAATATATATTTAATATAATAATTATTTAAATATTACAATGTATTAATCAAAGTATTAATTTATAAATTAAAATGTTGTATTATTATTTATGTTATAAAAAATACAATCCTAATTATTATTTTTTTCTTTTTGTCGACAACACTAGCCACCCTTCAAAATCATTTCGAAATTACATATATTTAATTTTATTTGAACAATTTTTTTGTATTTGTGAATTGGGATTATGCTTTAATTATACTTTGAAAGTTTATTTAATTTTTAAACTAATTTAAGTGATGTAATATTTAGTTAATTTATTTATTTTTTATTGTAAATAGGTTAACCCATTTATTTAATAGGTTGGGTTGATGATTATATAAACGGATCAACCCGATGACAACTCATTTATCTGAAAGGTTGGGTTAGGCTGAAAATATCTACTCATTTAAATAAAAAGATTGGATTGAATTGAAATCTCCAGCCCAATTAATAAATGAGTTGAACCCGAACCCAAACCATGTCGACACATTGTCAGCTCTACTAATATGTATTAGATTTGATGATGACACGTATTAATAATTTATCTCTTTGTAAAACCGATCATATATAAGTCTATAAAATCGGTCACAATAACAAATCTTATGATGTCTAGTTTTGGAAAACTTGTTCAATGTTAATTACAACATCTTGATAGTTAGAATAACATTATCCTATATGTATAGATTGTCCCATGAAGTTAAAGTTCCAACCATTAAAGATGGGTTAATGACCTAGGGGGTAATAAGGTTTTAACTTTGTCCACATAAGGTCCTTAATTTTTTTTTTTGTACATATTACACCAATATGGTTGTTATAAATTATTTAAAAAGGGTAATAAGGTTTTAATTTTGTTCATATTAGATTCCTAAGGTCTTTTTTGTACATATTACACCAACATGGTTGCTATAATCGTTTAAAAAAGATAATAAAGTTTAATTGTGTCCATATTAGCTCCCTATTTTTAATATTTTTATCATTTCATCTAATTATTTTACAATTTATATTAGTATCTAGTTAGATGGTTTCATCATTTCATCTTTTCATTTTAGTCGCCTATTCACCACAACATCGATTTCAATCGAAAGGTTACATAACAATTTTTTTTCATTCTTATGAGAAAAAGCTAATAATAATGAAAGTCTTAATGATTAAGACTATGTTTGGCGCCGCAGCTAGCTTATAACTGGTTTATTTTTCGATATTTTTTTAAGTTGTCATGTTTGGCAAGCCAAAAAGTAGCTTATAAACTAGCATTTTAAAAAGCTACTTAGACTAGTTTTTTAAAAGTTTTTTTTTTTAATTTCCAAATATACCTCTTAATTAATTAAGAAAAGATATTTTTTAAATGTCATTATATAAATTTCGGATAACTTATAAGCCAGTGGCAGAGCTAGAGTCAAAGTAAAAGAGTATCCCCGACAAGTAATGAGGTATCTCCGATAAGTAATTGACTATCGGGGATACCCAAATGGCGGAGCCATTACTTATCGGTGATATCCCATTACTTTTCGAGGATACTTTTTTACTTTGATCTGGCTCCACAACTGGCTTACGTAACCTTTTGAATTAAACCGTGGTTATGGTGAATGGGCGATTAAAATGAGAAGATGAAATGATGAAGTCATCTAACTAGATACTAATACAAATTGTAAAAGAGTTAGATAAAATGATAAACATATTAAAAATAAGGACCTAATATGGACACAATTAAACCTTATTACCCTTCATTAAATGGTTATAACAACTAGGGCTGAACATGGTACGATACCAATTGATTTTTACTTAAACCGTATACCGTACCAACTATAGTTGGTATAAATTTTTTGCTACCAGTATCGTACCAAGTATACTTGGTACCAACTTGTTTGGCTACCAACAATTTTGGTTGGTACAAATTGGTAATGTTATATTACCAACTTTGATCTAATTTTCAATTGTAATACTTAAAGACTAGTCACGATATGGGACACTTTTCTGGTCTAGTAATATAAATTAGTAAATTAACTATTCTAGTTACTAAGAAATTTAATAAGTAACTTTTCAGTTTTTTAATCTAATGTGGTAATAACTATTGACTAAGTATAATGTCTAATATCATATTTTTAAAATCGTAAACAGTAAACACTTGACATTTAAAAATACGATTTCGAATATATATATATATATATATATATATATATATATATTGGTTGGTAATACCGTGGTATTTAAAATTTAATACTGTTACCGTACCTAGTTTACTGAATTGGTACGGTACTACCAACCAAACATGTTGGCTACCAAATATATTGGTAACCAACTTTCTTGGTCCGGTTGGTAACATGTTGGTTGGTTCTCCGTGATACATATTTGACAACCCTAATAACAATCATGTTGGTGTAATATGTACAACAAAAGACGACATATTGTGGACAAAATTAAAACCTTATTACCTTTTTTAAACGGCTATAACAACCATTTTAATGTAATATGTAAAAAAGAAACTTTAAGAACCTAATGTGAACAAAATTAAAACATTATTACCCTCCTAAGTCATTAACCCCTAAAGATGAAGTTCAAGTTGCCTAAGTCACCAATGGGTTATCGGTTCGAATGTTGAAACCAGTTCTCCAAAAAAAAATTTAATAGAAAATATTGGTTCTAATTTGGTAAAATAAAGTTTTGGTTTAAATAAAAAAGAAAAAGAAAATTGTTAGATCTTTATTGATATAAAACTAGGTGGAAAATTCATATATTATATTGGTTCATTTAAAAGAAAAATTAAATATAAAATTTTAAATATTTAAGAAGTTTGAATTTATAAAAAAAAATATTTAATTATTAAAATTAAAATTTTTTTTTTTAAATTTAAACAGATAAATTAGATAAATAAACAAAAGAAACTAACTAAATTTTAATTTTGAAAATTTGAAATTAGAAAGAAAATCAATTAATAAAATTGATATTTATTTATTATTATATTTATTATAATTATTGTATTTAAATATTATTTTAAATTTAATAAAATAAAAAAAAATCATAAAATGTTAGATGAAATTTTTTAATTAAAAATAACTAAAAATAACACGTAGTAAAATCAATAATAATGTGCCGTATTACAAAAACATTTTATTTACTAGAACTTTATTTATATATAAACTTATTGTCCCATCATACCATGGACTTTATGCCCCCTTCCTTTCTTTCACTAAATCAAGCAACATCTATTGTCATCCCTTTCAACAGTAGCTTCAATGATAGCCATGGCTGCTAATACTAAACCCACCTTCTCTCTCCTCTTACTCGCCAGGCTCTCTGCTACACTCGTCGCCATTCTTCTTCTCAGTTGGGCTCTCTACTTCACCACCAGCTTTCTTCCTCACACACTCTCTCAGCGAGACCTCATTTACTCTGTAACCAATTTCCTTCAAATCCCGCATTCTTTTGTTTCTTTAATAATTGAGTCTTAATTCACTCAAGATCTCCACCTTTTGTTCTTTATCTATGTAATTGGAACATGCATTTTGTATCTGAGCTCATGAATATGTTTCTTTAATCATAATATAAACAGGTTCTGCATCCTTTATTGATGGTGATTGGGTTCATCCTCATCAGCGGAGAGGGTAAGTCCAAATATATCTTCAAATTCATGATATTCTTTTAAAGTTATCAAAGATTTTAATTTGATGACAACCCTTTTTTCTTGAATTTGAGACGAGAAAAACCCATGTTTTTTCTTGAAAAATGGTAATGAATTTATTTGTTAATGTTGAGGATGAAATTGCAGCAATATTGGTGCATAGATGGTTGCCTGGTTCAAGAAAAAGAAAGAAAATGGTGCATTTGTGGCTACAAGGAGTGGCATTGACAAGTGCGATATTTGGGATTTGGACAAAGTTTCAAGGAAGAGAAGGAGTAATAGCCAATTTCTTTAGCTTGCATTCTTGGATGGGTCTCCTTTGTGTCTCTCTTTTTGGAGCTCAGGTTCTTCTAAATATTTTATCTTATAATATATTCACAATCTTATATATATAATAATGTTTGATTTAAAAGTATTTTAATTTTGTCTTGTTAAATTTATTAGCAGTCAAAGAAAGATTCCTTACACTTAGTTTAGGTCAAACTTTGGATATCTTTTTAAATAAAACAGAAACTCTTTGATAAAATGTTAGTAAAGTATTTGTAAAATACGTAACACGCTTATAATAGACAGAAAATGAAAAAATATTTTAAAAGAGGGTTTTTGTTGGAAGGGAGTAGCACAAAATTATTAGAAATTGCCATGTGAAGCTATTGGTTGCATGGTCCCTCTCCACAACCACAAGTGAACAAACACTCCATTATTGCTTCTATTATTTATAAAACATCTTTAATGTATGTATTAGAATCAAAACATATAAATAATGAATGACATGAAAATTCATAGTAAAACCAAACTTTATTTATGTACTATAAATTGTATAATTTCAGTTAAATTAAAGTCTATTTTCTAAAATTATATATATATATATATATATATATATATATATATATATATATATATATATATATATATATAAATCTTATTTATTCTAATGAGATTTTATGGTATGCAACTTCTTGTTATTATAAATAATATAGCACCGTTGTAGATTGTATTTGATTTGACTATCTTATCCAAATTAGGCCTTGATCATCATTTAAAACCGTGTAATACTATTATTTCATATTTATTAATGTCTCTTTGTACAAGTTTGATATTTGAATTTACAAAATTTACGTTGTTTTGAGAAAAAATTTATTTTTGGTTTTGTCGTCAATGTAGTGGTTGATGGGTTTCTTAAGTTTTTGGCATAGAGGCGAGGTACGAATGACTAGAATACGGTTTTTGCCTTGGCATGTTTTCCTTGGTCTTTATACATACGGGCTAGCTGTAGTGACAGCCGAGACGGGCCTTCTTGAGAAGTTGACTTTCTTGCAAACCAAGGGAGTTGTGTTGAAACACTGCACCGAGTCATTGATCGTTAATTGTTTAGGGCTCGGATTGGCCACACTTTGTGGGGTTGTGATATTAACCGCAGTCTCACCCAAGCAATATCAAAGTAGTCACACAACAAAGGTCGTGAATTCAAATAGCAAGTGCTTGACTTTTTAGCCAAATTTTTGTACATATGCACGTTCATTTAAAATGCTTTTACATTGTTCTTTAATAACGTTTTTACCAAATAATCCATTTGACCTATAGGTATTGTTTGTTATGGTGCATGACATAACAAGACAAGACATGACATACCATAACATGATGATTTTGTACCGAGTTTAACGTGCATTAGAGAGGGAGGGAAACTCATGTCAGTTATTTTAGTTATTTTGTCCCACTGGAAAAGGTGGAACAAGTACTCACTCCCGATTACTCGTCTTCCGATCAAAAGACATGAATAACTTTATTGCCTTAATTATTGGAAATAGCCTCTAAAAGCCTATTAACTTTCATCAAAGCTTGTATCATATAACAAACGCAACCAAAGAGACATGCTATGGGCGAACTCCTGTCTTTCTGCTAGTAAACATAGTCCTTAAAGGAATGAATCGTAACTAATTTAAACATGAGATATCAAATTCAAGTTTAGTTGCTTTAAAATTTTAAAGTACAAGGTACAAGCGGTCTAGTCTAGTGACTCGGTCAAGGTCCATTTCAATGCCAAAAAATTGAAAAAAATAAAATTAAAACTAAAAAATAACATTGTGCACTGATTTCCGGGATTTATATGGTCTAGTGTGGCCCAATCTGATTCAGTATTTATATTAACATTATTACTTTGTAAGCATTTTCGTTTATGATTTTATATATACTACTTTTTTGAGAAAACTACAAATTCAGTACTAACTACTTCGCATTTTAGTTTATGATTATTTTAGTTTATGATTTTGTATATACTACTTATTAGAGAAAACTACAAATTTAGTACTCCTTTCGTCCCATAATTATTGTCCACTTTTATTTTTTGAAGTTTTTATTTATTAAATTTGATCTTAAATATTTTTATTTATGTTATGTATTACTTGATGAAACTTATAACAATGAAAAAACATGAAAAACACAATCCATTCGTATATTTTGCATCAAGTATTATATATCAAAATAAAGAATATTTAAAGTCAAAGTTGAATCATAGATAAAAAAATCAAAAGTGGACAATAAATATGAGAAGGTTGTACTATGTTGCCAAAATATTTGGGGTTTAAGCATCTAAAATAGTAATTTTGTAAAGAATAGCGTCATGGACATTTTCATTGTGGCTTTGTTTTTAGTTTTAAAACGACGAGTTAATATATACTTAAGTTCATTGAGAATGAATATTATTTAAAGTAGACTAATCCCAACTTTTAGTCGTTAGGTGCAACATGTGCCCCTGGCATGAGGACTATTATGTCTTTTTAACTCGCATATCTCTCATACTTAATATTAAATCGTTTCTTTTTAAATTATCCTAATCTCATCCCTTTTTTCCCAATGACACACTATAGGACCGAAATTGTAAAACTTAAAACTAAAATGAAATCAAAAACATTATTTAGATTAGAAGCCCATTATTTCCAATAACATAGATGATAGATCCAGGGGGAATGAAATTATCGATTTTAGTTTTTACCCATAGATATCGAGTTTTATAGATTTTGATTACGTTTGACGTAATGGCTGAAAAGTTAAGTTAACTGTTAAATAAAAAGTTTGTTAATAACTAAAAAGTTAGACGATAAAAAATGTCCTTTAATAAAACTAAGTGAAAAATATATAACGACTTAAAATGACATTTAAAAGAATGCATTTTTATAATTAATTAACGAATATATTTCAAAAAATTTAAATAATAATAATAACTCCTAAAAAGCTAGTCATAGCTTTTTAAAAGACTAGCTTATAAGCTACCTTTTGCCTTGTCAAATATGACAACTTAAAAATATATTAAAAAACAAATTAACTTATCAGTTAGTTGTGGCACATAAAACATAGTATTTGTTTAAAGATGACGAGAGCGGAGAAGGATGTAAAAAATTCAAAAATACTCTTCTTTACCACATCTAAATTTAAGGATGTAACAGCCCGGAATTCCAGGTATTGTTATATTTATGATTTTGGGTGTTTTAAGAGGGGACTCGGCGAGTTGGAGCCTAGACTCGCCGAGTAGGATCGTGGATCTGGTCGCGGGTTCGCGACTGGACTCGACAAGTCCGGATATGGACTCGGCGAGTCTGCGCTGTTTAGCGAAAACCCTAACCGTTCAAGGATGGGACATATATAAGGGGCCTTATGGCCGTCATTGTTCACCCTAGTCCTGTGAGTGAAACCCTAATTCGATTGTGAGCATCTAGAGCAAGGTAGAAGACCATTGTTGATTTTGGAAGTGTTGTTTTGCACGGAAGAGGAGGCTTGGTTAAGGGAACAACAAGAGAAGTCACGTTCTGTGGATTGGGGACACAGAGAGCACATTATTCAGGTAATATTTCGAGTTACATTCTTCTATGTTGATGTGTATATGGATTTAGGGTTTATTGAACCCTTTTGTGGCTAGATTGAGTGTTACCTTAGTCCCCCAAGCGATTGGAACCCTGTATTGGGACCTTTGGAAGTCCAGAATGTCCCATGCCTGAGTATTTCGGGAATCAATGGAGGTTTTGGATTGGAATCCTTATACCTTAGGTCAAAATGTAAATTATGAGTCATGGGGTGTATTATGAGCACCGAAATGAGGACCTGACGTGATGAATCAGTTTAGGAAGGCCAGACCTATGAATGGTCGGAGCAGTTCTGACCTTAGAAAGCAGTTTGAGCGGTTGCATGGCATGGACTCGCCGAGTCCGATGAACAGACTCGGCGAGTAGCCTGAAGATTAACTGGGACTCGTCGAGTTGTTCTTCAGACTCGGCGAGTTGAGTCGGGGTGGCCCCGCGATTCGTCCAGGAGGAACTCGTCGAGTCAAGGGGGATACTCGACGTGTAGAAAGGGAATCTTAGAGAATCGGTGAGCCAAGGGCGAGTGGACTCAGAGTTGTTGAACTCGGCGAGTCTTGGGGTGACTCGGCGAGTTAGATTGCGGGTTGAGTGAAGTTCTGAGTATGGGGACTCGGCGAGTCATAGGGTTGACTCGGCGAGTAGGGTCAGCCAGGGGTTGACTTTGACCTTGTCTTTGACCAAGGATTGACCAGTGGTTCCAGGGGTATTTTGGTAATTGTTGTTTATTGTTTGAGTCCAGTGCATTGGTGGCTGTCCAGAGGTGGAGATCGTATCAGTGATCGGAGCAGCTTGAGCTATCTGTTCAGTCGGCAGTTTCGAGGTGAGTTATCCTCACTATATCGCTAGGGTTCATGGCACCAAGGCCGACCCTTTTATCGGATGGAAATCCGGGTAGTTGTCATTACATGATATGGGCCGGAAGGCATTGCTATGTGGACCGGAAGGTCATGGCCTGGAAAGGCGTATGTATGCATTTAGTATGTTGACTGATTCGTAGGGTAATGTTATGCTAGTGACCGGCTAGACCGGTATCTTGGTTAGAGTAATGCTATGATATGTGATCTGTTGATCGATTGTTGTCTGTGAACTGCTATATGATTATGTGTTATGATTGCTAGATCTGGGGTGTGACCCGATATGTAGGGTCATTCCATGATTTGTTATGTTATGTATGCATTTTATGCTATGGGCCGGAAGGCAATATGTTATGGGCCGGAAGGCAATATGTTGTGTTGTGGACCGGAAGGTCGGCGTGGGTAGGACCGGAAGGTTTACCCAGCAGGGACGGAAGTCCCCTGAGACACATGGACCGGAAGGTCGTGGCCTGGAAGGGCGTATATGTGGTTGGTATTTTGGGGGTATCTCACTAAGCTTTCGGGCTTACAGTTGTAGTTTTATGTTTCAGGTTCTCAAGAGTCTGTGGCAAGGCAAAGGCGTGATCGTACCGTTCCTCGCGTTGATGTTTATGATATGAACCTGGAAAAATACTCTGTTAAATAATGTATTGAAAACCTTTTGTAACAACGTTATTAAAATGAGTGGTTTTTGAAAAGTTTTAATTGTTTTGAAATTTTGGACGTTACAAGTTGGTATCAGAGCCTTGGTTTGAGTGAATTGGGGAAACATTCGTGTGACTCCAGTCTCAAATCGAGGAGGATTTTAAAAAGAGAAATTAAAATGGTTTTCAAATTTAGTAAAAGGAGGACGCGGAGGTACGATCAGCCAGAGCCAGTAAGTAACCCCAAGATACCATACATGATATTGGTTTTATTGAGCTTGATAGAACAACATGCTAGAGTTAGGCCAGGGATCTTCAGGAATTCATGATAATGTTGTCTGATTTGTGATGCCTGTAGCCTAGGGTCCCTTATGGGATATTCTCAGTGTTCCTCTAGTGGTGAGGGTTGATAGTTGTTATACATGTGCTCTAGGGTATTGTGGTAGTACTTCATACAAATATGGGTAGGTGTGGAAGGTAGTATGGGCCCGTACTACTGAAAGCACAGGATCCATACGCGTATCAGGGAAACCATGATCTCTAGGGGTTCGGTTGCGAGAGTTGGATCCCAGGATTGTGGGAAGTGTCTGAGATTGGTATGGTGTCTTCGGTATGGAGATTTCGAGGCATGATGATAGTGGATCCGGATTAGGATCGGGAGTTGGAGAGCGAGTTCCGGGTGGATCGGTGCCGTCTGAGGTTATCGATCAGACGAGCACGAGCGAGTTGGATGTGAGGATTCACAAGATCCTGCATGATGAGGTTGCTGCATTGTTCCGGGCTGAGTTGCCGGAACTGTTTGGGTCGATCAAGACCGCCATGGTTGAGTATTTTGATGGGCGCTATGCGGCTCTCGCAGAGACGGCTGCCGCGGCGGCTACAGCGGCTGTAGCAGCAACAAAGGGAAGAGTTAGTCGGGGTTTTCAGTATCGGGACTTCTATTATACGAAGCCTCCCACATTCGATGGAGTTCAGGACCCGATTGTGCTATGAGATGGTTATCAGACGTGGAGGGGTGTTTCTCCATGAGTTTATGCCCTGCTGATCAGAGGGTGAGGTGTGCTCTGAACCTATTGAGGCTCGGGGCGAAGGATTGGTGGAGATTGACCACGGGGTCATATTTCGATGCGCAGAGGGCTGCAGTTTCATGGGATCGGTTCAGAGAGATGTTCAGTACTCGCTATGTTCCGCGAGATGAGAGGGAGAGATTGGCTCGGGAGTTCCTTGGGCTGAAGCAGGATTCGGAGTCGGTGACTGAGATCACTAGGATGTTTATTGAGAGGGCGATGTTTTGTCCCGAGTTCGCTTCGGAGCAGGCTCAGATGTCCCGATATCTGAGTATGCTCAAGGGGGATATCAGACAGTTCATGTCTACGCAGAGGTGCGAGACCTTGTTGGAGTTGCAGGAGGCCGCCATGCGGCGTGAGTTAGAGGTTGAGTTACAGTTGCGTGAGCTGAGGCAGGCTTCGAGGCAGTCGCAGCCGGCGCCGAAACGGTCCAAGACCGTTGATGTTAGAGTGGGGGATCGGAGCGGCCACACTTGTGGGAAGTGTGGGAGGGGTTACACCGGAGTTTGTTGGTCCGGTGGTGCATGCCGCAAGTGCGGAAAGGAGGGGCACTATGCGCGGGATTGTCGGCAGTCAGTGCCGATTCGGGATTTGAGGATTTGTTATCATTGTCGGCAGGTTGGACATCTGAGGGTCAACTGTCCACAGCTTTCTGCAGGACCGGTGCATGCCCTAGCACCGGCCACCTTGAGGAGTCCAAGAGGAGGACAGGATGGAGCGGAGCCCCAAGGGCTCAGGGTCGTGCTTATCAGCTTGCGGCAGAGGGAGTCGGAGCAGTGCCGGAGGCAGCTGCGGGTATGTTGCTTCTTGATGTCTTGTTATCTTGCGGCGTATTGTTGGTGCTGGTATCTTTGTATGGAATTCGATGCGGTATTCATCCTTTTGCAGGTTGTGGGTTTGGTTATGGGTTATTGTTTGGGAATTCCGTTGGTTATCATTCGTGAGGGTTGATAGTGGAGATGCGGCACTGAGTTGAATGTCAGGTAGCATCTGCAGTCGTGGAGTGGATAATTGAAAGACCGGATTCTTTTGAGCGGATTGATCAGGGGGAAGATGTGTTTGCTGAGGGTTGCTTATGCTTGTGGGAAGCAGTCAGTGAGTAAGCGTTCTCTTTGTGCGGGGTTGTTCTGGAAGGTCGTTAATGGCGATCGGTGGTTGTTAGTCAGTGCTTTAAGTGGGGGAGAATTGAAGAATTCTCCGGGAGGTCGATGAGTATGTGAGGGTGCTTAGCTGTTGGGATTCAGCAGTGTTCTGTCAGCTCAGAGTATAGGCTGACAAGAGCGAGTGTCGGGTATGCGGGGCGGGATACATACCTAAGGCATTTGATTGTGGAGGCCTGGGAGCAGGCCGGGATCAAGTTTGAGTAGGTAACCGGGGTTATGCGATCAGAGTATTTGTATGCTTGATGTACGTGATGGGTTGTACTGCAGTAATCCCACGGGATTTATGTTGTGCATGTTTCTAGAGTTGGAACCGGAAGGTTCCCAGAGATAGAACCTGAGGGTTCGCAGAGTTTGGGTGTACGGACCCACAGAGATATAGCCTCGAGTGGCTAGTGTGTGTTATGAGAGTCGGTCCAGTCATGCTGGAGACTCTGTTGGTATTGCTGGATCAGTTTGAGGTTGCGGATTGTGTATGTTGCGGTGTGATTGCATTGGAAGGTCTGGCCCCGGGTTAGTGATCTTGTTTAGCTGAGGTAGTGATTTTGATGAGTGGAGAGAGTGCATGGGATTGAGAGCCCCTGCAATGAGAGCCAGAGTATGTGAATAGCGGTTACGCAAAAAGGGTGGTGTCGCTTGGGGCGAGCACCGTGGCACCGGTTGGAGTGGCATTATGAAAGACCCCAACTTTCGTATTTATGAAAGACCCAAACTTTCATACTATTCCAACATTATTCTTAAGTTACTTCCTCGAAACATGCTACATGCATATTTATAAAACAATATTTTATATAGATAAAGTGATTACAAAGGATTGGATACAAACCGACTAAGTTTTATTACATTTCATATCTACCCAGGAATCTACTATTCATATACATACATGAACATTAAAATACATAGAAATAGTATTAACTATTCTAAATCTTTCAGCAGTATAAAACTATATTGGATACTCATCACCTGCAATTGTTAAATATTGAGAGGGATAAGCGATAATGCTTAGTGAATTCAATAAATAGATACAATATAATCTTATGCCTTATATATATCAATATGACAGAAGCAAAAGGGAACAAGAACAACAATAGCATATGCGTATCATATGTCACGCTTTCAATATCAACTCAAGATTTGATTCAAAGATTTACGATCAATGAGACATAACAATTTCCATGCTTGATATGCATGAATAAAGCTTTTTGGCCCAAACGGCACAGAAGATATACAACTTCGGATTAACATTTTGGTAGATTTCAGGCTTAAAGCCCTGTCTAACCATTTGCCAATACCATAGAATAGAGTTCATTCTCCTACGGAGTCATGCTCTACATGGTCAGAGGCTACATACCAGTACCACCGTGAATCTAAGTCCTTTTACTGATCACATGGTCAAAGGCATAACTTTGCTATTAAAAATAGCGAATAGAAATAACCCGGGAAAATAACCCGGAATAATAACACTGAAAAACACATAGCACATATAACACATAACATACAATTGTTCCTATATATTGAACTCACCATGAAATAACCGGGGGCTAAAATATTAATTTGGGCAGTACTACGGCTCTAAATATGACTTTCGTTGTTGAAAACCGGGAGTTTTCTTGAAAACCGGGCTCTGCGAAGGTAGAGCTTCGAAACCGAAAAGATAAATTTTTCGGGCTTCTCGGGAGTCTCGGGGCGTGTTTCGGGCTTTGGAATCAGTACCGCGGCTTCGGGGGAAGTCGGAATAGTAAAAATATCAAAAAGGGGGGGTGAAAGTGGCAATTTTTCAAAATTACCCGAGAGGTCTCGCAGCCCCCTTGTATTTATAGGGAGGTCCGAAGTCGGCTAAGGAAGAGGAGTCAGCAGCGAGGACACGCGGCATCAGCTGGGCGAGGGTGCGCAGGTGGCTCGCACGTGGGTTGCGCATGCGAGGGTCTCGGTGTCGGCTTCTGATTGGACCAAGGCGAGGCTTCGGACGTGGCACCTCTACGAGGCTCGCACACGTGATAAAGGGCACGCGTCGGATTCTTAGCGGACCGGACTTCGGATGCGAGGGCAGGCGACACGTCTCGCCAGCTGGCTTCGGTGACTCACCAATTTCGGATACGTGGCATGTTTCAAGCGAGGGTGACGTGGCCGAAGTCCACGTATGCGAGATTTCTCGGTTTTTGTGCAAAAACTTCTAAAATCCATAACTTTCACATACGAGCTCCGTTTTTGACGTTCTTTATATGCACGCATAGCTAAAATTATGCTCTACAACTTTCGTTTAGACATCGTCGGCTAATTTTGACTTTAATTTTAATATTATTATTTTTAACAGACCGGGACAGAAAAATCCGTTAAAAATCCATAACTTCTTCATCCGACATCCGTTTTCGTCAGACTTTTTACCGTTGTACTACAAATGACGAGACCTTCAATTCTCGTTTAGGTTGTGTCGGCTAAAAATCACTCGATCTAAAATTCGAGTTTTTAGCTGTCTGCTGCTAATCCTGAAACTTAGAAAAATCATAACTCCCTCATACGAAGTCAGATTCAAACGATCTTTATATGAAAGTTGATTATTTTTACAAGTTCTACAACTTTCATTTACATCACTAAGGCTAAAAATTAGTTTATCGAAAACTAAATTTTTACGCGACAAAGTATTTTCCGGATTTATCACGGATCTTCGTTTCGTCATAACTTCTTCGTTATAACTCGGATTTCGACGAGGTTTTCGCCTAAATGTTTCTAACGAGATTATCTACAACTTTCAATAATAAAATTTTACTTATTCCAAATTTTATATTTTCGCTATATTTTACTATTTGGCTATTAATTGGAATCTCATAAGACTTCCAATATTTTATGAGTGATTCTAAACATAGTTTTACTTCATTTCTAGTAAAAACTATCTATTAGAACTCAACACTCAATTTGATTTATTTTTAATAATAACAATACACAATTTCAGAATGTGTATGTTACAAATACCTCCTCCTTTTGAGGATTTCGTCCCCGAAATCATAACGATTAAAATAATTAGGGATACTTCACTCTTATTTCATTCTTACTTTTCCCAAGTATAATTTGAGCCTCAATGGTGCTTCCACTTGACAAGCACCAACTTCATTTCTTTATTACGTAGATTAGTCGTTCATTCGTTTATAGTCTTTTCAGGTTTTTCTGCATATCTTAACCTATTATCTAATATCTCTTAGGATAACGGAATCATTTTATCCTATACGCCTTAGCATTTGCACAGATAACTCACATGAAACACTTCATGAATATCTGTCAAATCTTCAGGCAATTCCAAGTAGTATGCTTGCTTACCAACCGTTCTTCCTTCTAAAGTAGAATAATGCCTTTTCATGAAATACCTTCAGTATTACTAAATCATCCACCTGGAATTCTATGGGTTGTCTCCTCTTTTCTACATAGGACATTTGTCGATCCTGGGCCGCTTTCATTCTTT
Organism: Lactuca serriola; assembly: GCF_051521515.1. Taxonomy (NCBI): domain Eukaryota; kingdom Viridiplantae; phylum Streptophyta; class Magnoliopsida; order Asterales; family Asteraceae; genus Lactuca; species Lactuca serriola. The sequence continues at coordinate 82,227,549 of NC_136410.1, read as the reverse complement.
CTTGGAAAATTTGTATCTTGTCTGTGATGTCTTGAATCATTTCAGATCCTCCAAAGATCTTCCGTCTTACGTCATGCCAACATATTTGAATATGACATTTACGCTCATATAGTACTTTATATACCTTCAGTATACTTTCTACTGTTTGGATTGCTCTCTTCTTCTGACCATTTGTCTGAGGATGATAAGTTATACTAAGAGCAACTCGAGATCCTAATTCATGCTTCATTCTCACCCAAAAGTGAGGAGTGAAACGAGTATCACAATCGGAAATAATCTTTAGTGGCTCACCATGACTTGCCACAATTTCGTCTAAGTAACTTACGCGTATTTCTCCAATGGAGTCGTTTCACGTGTGGCGAGAATATATGCACTCTTCATCAGTCGGTCGATAATTATCCAAAGGTTATCATTCATAGTTTTCTTCTCCTCTTTCAAGGTATTAACTGTATGAGCCGGATAAGTAGAATAACCCTTCGACATAATTTACGAGTTTTTTTTTTTAAGAAAGAAATTTATTATTTTCACCGTAGATATAAATAGAATCTTCCCTTTCGATAGGGATGCGTATCATCTCTTTGTAACACAAGAGCTCTGCGTGGTTCTTTAACAACCAATCCATGTCGAGAATAATATCAAAGATAGGAATTAGGTTAGCAGGAAGATTATAACTTTCAATTCCTATAACACTAACTCTATAGGCTTTATCAGCAAGTAATGATATATTTCCTATGTTATCTATATGAAATGATTGGACAATTGCGTAACAAGCAATTTGAAAAGAATATGCGAATTTATAAGGCACGAAAGAATCTGAGGTATTGAAATCAAATAAGATGTGAGTAGATCTAGAGTTTACGAGAAAATTACTAGTCACAACATTCGAGTTTTAACTTACTTCCTTCGTAGTAATCTAAAATGTACGATATTTAACCTTTAGTTTGCCAAACGATTGTCAAACTCTTCAAACTTATTAATTACTAGCGGTGCTCAAACCTGCACCCGCTCATCATTCTCTATTGGGCTTTCGATCCTAATCTTTGAGTTAAAACTCAATTCTCATTGCAGACTCCTGCTCCTTCTTGGTTTATAGACTAAACCCATGATAAGGTCTTTACTTTTGCTATAACAGCAACTCAAATGGTTTTATTCTAATGACCTTTGATTTTATCGCGCACAAGACACATAACGATCCAAACTCTTGTATTAGAATCAGATCGAATAAATCGAGCTGATAGAATAGCGAAAACAAAAAGAGTTTGATCAACACGTAGATGCTTTGGAATAGAAAGAATAGCACCACGTATCTCTAATTCGTGCTTTCGGACCTACATATCTTTTAGCTTTTGGCACCTCCTCCTTTTTAGTTTGAGTACTCTTTGATTGTTGAATGGAAACTTGACTCCCTGCCATTTGACTAGTAAGAGTAGGGCAGAAATATTTCTTGTGTCCAGTAACACCACATAGCAAGTCATATCTCTGGCAAATGATTGCTCAATTCTTTAATGAAGATCCTTATATTTCTATCGACTACCTTGACCATTTACTTCTTTAGTATTCCTACTAAAGTTTCGTCACTATATGAGACATGGTTCTCTGAACCAATCAACTCCTTTCGTGGATTTATACTAATCAGACTCGATTCTTTATGACATTAAGATTTGAACAATAATTATCTTCTTAGTCATTACCGAAACGAAGGTAACGACACACATGAATAAAACAAAATCATTTACTAGCTTCTTGGTAACCTTGTGACTTTTCCTGATCCAAGTGTGAGTCCTGTGCTTCCAGTAGTATAGGCCTCTACTACTATTCACACCTACTCATACTCGTCCCAAGTATTGTCTCGCAGTTCCCAAGTCACCATTCAAAAGTTTTCACAAAGCAACTTATCACACATGAATGTGTTCAAACAAATACATACAACAGTTTCTCCTAGACTCAACTAGGGTTTTCACGTTTCTATCAAACATATATTGGATTACCTATACTCGCCTTCTAGGATTCTTCTCATGCATATGCTCGCTTTAATATATCCTAATACTTTTCCATAGGTCGATAGAAATTTTACTTCCATTTCTTCATATAAATTCTTTCTCGAGTAGTGTCTACTCTACAAGACACACTATTCCAAAATTTACTCTAGCAGCATGGAGACAAACGGTCTTCTACTACCTGCATCATCTTCTAACTCATGCAAACCATCATGCACATTTGTTCATTTCATTATTCGTCCTTGAAATCGTGATTCTTATATCTGAGTAAGCCTAAGTCTACTTCATAGGAGTCTATCCTAAGAAGTCTGCATCTTAGCTGCTTCTCAGCAAGCTCTACTAGCTTCAACTTGGTTCTCTGTCATTCCTGACTACAACATCTCTTCTCATACGATACTATGGGTGTATTTCTTCTTCAATTAAGCATTCTACCTTACTTAAACAAGTAAGTTGCTTAACCATTTACCATTAAATGACTCGATTCACCATCCCAATCTTGTATGTTAAAGTCGGCTTAACACATAATGTAACTTCTATAAGGATGGGATAGAAGTCAATCATCACTTAGTATTATTAAATACTAAGTCTGAACATCTTTTATAGGGTTACTACTCGAACTACATACTACATGACAAAGTCTTGGGCTATTGAGTCTGAAAAACTTCATTAGCCTTTCCTTTTATCTTCATTTAATTCTTCTAATCTTGTACCACATCAATTGAGATACTATTGAAGTATTGACCGCCATCTTCGGTTCTTCTGACTCTCTAAACAATCACTGCTTCAATCTAAACAACGGTGGAAACAACTTCGTGGATTTGCACCAACACATTTGTCTCGCCCAAACGTGTTTCAAACGCACATCTTTCTTCCAAAGATGTTATTATATATCAAATATACCTTAAATGTATATTACCACTCTATTGGCATTAATACACTTATTACGATAATAATTCATATTTATTATTTTACGATATCTCGCGATCGTTTATTTATAAACTTATCGATGTCAACTATCATAAGTCTCTTTATCTCTTCGAAAAATTCTATTACGAAAATTCTTAGAATTCTGAACATAAAATTTTCTAAACCAAGGTCAACAACAGACCTTAAGCTTTCTCAAATAATAGCAATTATAGATAAGCACCTTAAGTCATGCTATATTCATTTATCATTTAGCACATATTAGAATATAAGGCATATCTCCTCTTAATATTCTAGTGCTTGATTCCATTAGGTATTCAACCTAAAATATACCAGATACATATCGTATTATCTTTACTTAACAATTCTTGTTTAAGTTTGGAAATTCTCAAAATTTCTGGTTCACTTAAACTAATTTTCTTAAAATTCTGAAGTAACTTAATATCTTAGAATACTAGGGTTTATCACTACCCAATCCCCCACTTAAGTATTTCCTATGGTTTGTATCCATATACTTATTATGAATCAGCTCATATATTGAGCTTCCAATAGTTTAAGTCTAAATACCAATCCGTGATATTTAGTTCACTTAAACCATTGCTCTGATACCATGATTGAAAGACCCCAACTTTCGTATTTATGAAAGACCCAAACTTTCATACTATTCCAACATTATTCTTAAGTTACTTCCTCGAAACATGCTACATGCATATTTATAAAACAATATTTTATATAGATAAAGTGATTACAAAGGATTGGATACAAACCGACTAAGTTTTATTACATTTCATATCTACCCAGGAATCTACTATTCATATACATACATGAACATTAAAATACATAGAAATAGTATTAACTATTCTAAATCTTTCAGCAGTATAAAACTATATTGGATACTCATCACCTGCAATTGTTAAATATTGAGAGGGATAAGCGATAATGCTTAGTGAATTCAATAAATAGATACAATATAATCTTATGCCTTATATATATCAATATGACAGAAGCAAAAGGGAACAAGAACAACAATAGCATATGCGTATCATATGTCACGCTTTCAATATCAACTCAAGATTTGATTCAAAGATTTACGATCAATGAGACATAACAATTTCCATGCTTGATATGCATGAATAAAGCTTTTTGGCCCAAACGGCACAGAAGATATACAACTTCGGATTAACATTTTGGTAGATTTCAGGCTTAAAGCCCTGTCTAACCATTTGCCAATACCATAGAATAGAGTTCATTCTCCTACGGAGTCATGCTCTACATGGTCAGAGGCTACATACCAGTACCACCGTGAATCTAAGTCCTTTTACTGATCACATGGTCAAAGGCATAACTTTGCTATTAAAAATAGCGAATAGAAATAACCCGGGAAAATAACCCGGAATAATAACACTGAAAAACACATAGCACATATAACACATAACATACAATTGTTCCTATATATTGAACTCACCATGAAATAACCGGGGGCTAAAATATTAATTTGGGCAGTACTACGGCTCTAAATATGACTTTCGTTGTTGAAAACCGGGAGTTTTCTTGAAAACCGGGCTCTGCGAAGGTAGAGCTTCGAAACCGAAAAGATAAATTTTTCGGGCTTCTCGGGAGTCTCGGGGCGTGTTTCGGGCTTTGGAATCAGTACCGCGGCTTCGGGGGAAGTCGGAATAGTAAAAATATCAAAAAGGGGGGGTGAAAGTGGCAATTTTTCAAAATTACCCGAGAGGTCTCGCAGCCCCCTTGTATTTATAGGGAGGTCCGAAGTCGGCTAAGGAAGAGGAGTCAGCAGCGAGGACACGCGGCATCAGCTGGGCGAGGGTGCGCAGGTGGCTCGCACGTGGGTTGCGCATGCGAGGGTCTCGGTGTCGGCTTCTGATTGGACCAAGGCGAGGCTTCGGACGTGGCACCTCTACGAGGCTCGCACACGTGATAAAGGGCACGCGTCGGATTCTTAGCGGACCGGACTTCGGATGCGAGGGCAGGCGACACGTCTCGCCAGCTGGCTTCGGTGACTCACCAATTTCGGATACGTGGCATGTTTCAAGCGAGGGTGACGTGGCCGAAGTCCACGTATGCGAGATTTCTCGGTTTTTGTGCAAAAACTTCTAAAATCCATAACTTTCACATACGAGCTCCGTTTTTGACGTTCTTTATATGCACGCATAGCTAAAATTATGCTCTACAACTTTCGTTTAGACATCGTCGGCTAATTTTGACTTTAATTTTAATATTATTATTTTTAACAGACCGGGACAGAAAAATCCGTTAAAAATCCATAACTTCTTCATCCGACATCCGTTTTCGTCAGACTTTTTACCGTTGTACTACAAATGACGAGACCTTCAATTCTCGTTTAGGTTGTGTCGGCTAAAAATCACTCGATCTAAAATTCGAGTTTTTAGCTGTCTGCTGCTAATCCTGAAACTTAGAAAAATCATAACTCCCTCATACGAAGTCAGATTCAAACGATCTTTATATGAAAGTTGATTATTTTTACAAGTTCTACAACTTTCATTTACATCACTAAGGCTAAAAATTAGTTTATCGAAAACTAAATTTTTACGCGACAAAGTATTTTCCGGATTTATCACGGATCTTCGTTTCGTCATAACTTCTTCGTTATAACTCGGATTTCGACGAGGTTTTCGCCTAAATGTTTCTAACGAGATTATCTACAACTTTCAATAATAAAATTTTACTTATTCCAAATTTTATATTTTCGCTATATTTTACTATTTGGCTATTAATTGGAATCTCATAAGACTTCCAATATTTTATGAGTGATTCTAAACATAGTTTTACTTCATTTCTAGTAAAAACTATCTATTAGAACTCAACACTCAATTTGATTTATTTTTAATAATAACAATACACAATTTCAGAATGTGTATGTTACACATTATGGCCAAGAGGGTTCCTTGGAAAAGGAAAAGAGAAAGGTGTGTAACTCTGAAGGGGAGTGCAAATTCACGAAAGTGAAAGCTGCAGAGCAGAGCTATGGTTAGAGTATTTCGAGTATGGTTTTGAGCATCGTGTTCGCGGCAGTGAAGTAGGAACTCATCCGGTTTGGAATGTCTGTTGAGGCTCAGAAGGGATACAGGGGGAGAGAGAATCTTGAATTCTCAGTGTGATTCTGATCAGGGTATAGGGTGGATATTAGTGGTTCATCCTGGGAGATGTTCGAGGATATCATCAGTGTATCGGGTCTTCCAACCTGTGGTGTTGGGGCTAGTTCAGCATGTGTATGTGATTGCAAGAGGAGAACTCGTGAGAGTTGCTTTGAGAGTGAGAATGGGTCTCTCAGTTGGTCCGGAATGGACAAAGTGGGCTTTGGATCGGGGATCCGGTGGTTCATGGTTTCCTAACCCTTATGGGTCGAGTGATCGTTGAGATTTAGAGCAGAGTTGCATCTTGGGTAATTTTCGGTTACAGAGAGTGATGGGCAGTACAGAGATGGTGCTTCAGTCGACAGAGCAGATTCAGCAGGTTAGACAGAGGTTATTGACCGCCTAGAGTCGACAGAAAAGTTATGCAGTCAGACGCCGGTCCGAGCTTGAGTTTCAGGTCGACGACTTCGTACTCCTGAAGGTCTCTCCTTGGAAGGGAGTGATTCGATTCGGGAAGAGGGGCAAGTTGGGGTCCCGGTATTTTGGGCCATTTCGTGTGATTGCAAGAATAGGCCGGGTAGCCTATCGTTTAGAGTTGCCAGCAGAGTTGGGGCAGATCCACGACACTTTTCATGTGTCGCAATTGAGGAAGTGTATTGCCGATGAGTCGGCAGTGGTTCCATTAGAGGATATCCAGGTGGATGCGAGCCTGAATTATGCCGAGAGACCAGTGACCATCAGGGATCGGAAGATCAAGGTTCTGAGGAACAAGGAGGTACCTCTGGTGTTGGTTCAGTGGCAACACCGGAAGGGATCGGAAATGACTTGGGAGCCGGAGCGTGAGATGCGGGAGCAGCATCCGGAGCTATTTTCAGAGTGAGACTTCGAGGGCGAAGTCTAGTCCTAGTGGGGGAGAGTTGTAACAACCCGGAATTCCAGGTATTGTTATATTTATGATTTTGGGTGTTTTAAGAGGGGACTCGGCGAGTTGGAGCCTAGACTCGCCGAGTAGGATCGTGGATCTGGTCGCGGGTTCGCGACTGGACTCGACAAGTCCGGATATGGACTCGGCGAGTCTGCGCTGTTTAGCGAAAACCCTAACCGTTCAAGGATGGGACATATATAAGGGGCCTTATGGCCGTCATTGTTCACCCTAGTCCTGTGAGTGAAACCCTAATTCGATTGTGAGCATCTAGAGCAAGGTAGAAGACCATTGTTGATTTTGGAAGTGTTGTTTTGCACGGAAGAGGAGGCTTGGTTAAGGGAACAACAAGAGAAGTCACGTTCTGTGGATTGGGGACACAGAGAGCACATTATTCAGGTAATATTTCGAGTTACATTCTTCTATGTTGATGTGTATATGGATTTAGGGTTTATTGAACCCTTTTGTGGCTAGATTGAGTGTTACCTTAGTCCCCCAAGCGATTGGAACCCTGTATTGGGACCTTTGGAAGTCCAGAATGTCCCATGCCTGAGTATTTCGGGAATCAATGGAGGTTTTGGATTGGAATCCTTATACCTTAGGTCAAAATGTAAATTATGAGTCATGGGGTGTATTATGAGCACCGAAATGAGGACCTGACGTGATGAATCAGTTTAGGAAGGCCAGACCTATGAATGGTCGGAGCAGTTCTGACCTTAGAAAGCAGTTTGAGCGGTTGCATGGCATGGACTCGCCGAGTCCGATGAACAGACTCGGCGAGTAGCCTGAAGATTAACTGGGACTCGTCGAGTTGTTCTTCAGACTCGGCGAGTTGAGTCGGGGTGGCCCCGCGATTCGTCCAGGAGGAACTCGTCGAGTCAAGGGGGATACTCGACGTGTAGAAAGGGAATCTTAGAGAATCGGTGAGCCAAGGGCGAGTGGACTCAGAGTTGTTGAACTCGGCGAGTCTTGGGGTGACTCGGCGAGTTAGATTGCGGGTTGAGTGAAGTTCTGAGTATGGGGACTCGGCGAGTCATAGGGTTGACTCGGCGAGTAGGGTCAGCCAGGGGTTGACTTTGACCTTGTCTTTGACCAAGGATTGACCAGTGGTTCCAGGGGTATTTTGGTAATTGTTGTTTATTGTTTGAGTCCAGTGCATTGGTGGCTGTCCAGAGGTGGAGATCGTATCAGTGATCGGAGCAGCTTGAGCTATCTGTTCAGTCGGCAGTTTCGAGGTGAGTTATCCTCACTATATCGCTAGGGTTCATGGCACCAAGGCCGACCCTTTTATCGGATGGAAATCCGGGTAGTTGTCATTACATGATATGGGCCGGAAGGCATTGCTATGTGGACCGGAAGGTCATGGCCTGGAAAGGCGTATGTATGCATTTAGTATGTTGACTGATTCGTAGGGTAATGTTATGCTAGTGACCGGCTAGACCGGTATCTTGGTTAGAGTAATGCTATGATATGTGATCTGTTGATCGATTGTTGTCTGTGAACTGCTATATGATTATGTGTTATGATTGCTAGATCTGGGGTGTGACCCGATATGTAGGGTCGTTCCATGATTTGTTATGTTATGTATGCATTTTATGCTATGGGCCGGAAGGCAATATGTTATGGGCCGGAAGGCAATATGTTGTGTTGTGGACCGGAAGGTCGGCGTGGGTAGGACCGGAAGGTTTACCCAGCAGGGACGGAAGTCCCCTGAGACACATGGACCGGAAGGTCGTGGCCTGGAAGGGCGTATATGTGGTTGGTATTTTGGGGGGTATCTCACTAAGCTTTCGGGCTTACAGTTGTAGTTTTATGTTTCAGGTTCTCAAGAGTCTGTGGCAAGGCAAAGGCGTGATCGTACCGTTCCTCGCGTTGATGTTTATGATATGAACCTGGAAAAATACTCTGTTAAATAATGTATTGAAAACCTTTTGTAACAACGTTATTAAAATGAGTGGTTTTTGAAAAGTTTTAATTGTTTTGAAATTTTGGACGTTACAAAGGATGTCAAAAAGTCTCGTGGGACCCCGATCCTGTGGGGGCCTCGTCCCGTATGGGGGCATTTGTTGAAAAAAATCGGGGACGGGGGCGGGGGCAACGTTATCCCCCGTTTTGATTTTGGGGGCGGGGACGGGGGTTGGTAGTCCCGTCCTGAAACCCCCGTGGGGGCCCCGTTAATAAATTATATAAATTGACATATTAATTATATAAATATAACAAACAATAAAATGATTTTTACGTACAAAAATTCTACAAAAAACATGTTTTTAGGTTGTTTGTAACATGTAAAATTATATTATAAATATCTATTTGTTACCCAAAAAATAGTTCCTTTTAGCCCAAATAAGAACTTCTTTTAGCCTAAATAAGGTAGTCCAAAATCAATCGGGGGCGGGGACGGGGGTGGAAAGGATGGAGATTTCGGGGGTGGGGTGGGGGCGGGGGTGGGGAATGCGATTCTCGTCCCGTTTGCCCCCGTTGACATCCCTATTTAAATTCTAACTACAACTAGTGATTGTTTTACAAACATCCTTAATTTAGCCTTTTGCATGCAGTCTTGGGTTTATTCCCAAAGCCTTAATCCATTAAAAAAACTACTGATTAATAAAATTGTTAGACTAGTGGATGTGGGCAACTATTTACAGGGTGTTATTACACCTAAAAATTGTCACCTCAGATGTCATGTCATTATGGTGTTATAACATCAAATGGAGGAAATGGACAATTAGTTATAACATTTTTAACTTTCCATGTCATTATTTCTTTTTTTCTTTTTCTTTTTTCGATTTAATTTTTATTTTTAAACAAATTTAATTAATTAATTAAAACATGTTATTTAAATAAAACCTATTTTTTAAATTGAACATTTAAAAACATTACAAAAACATCACATTTAAAAAAATTACATTTCACCCCTAATTTATTCGTTTTCATTTCCATCATACATAAAATCAGCTAAATCATCTCGAAGTTGTCTGTGTTTTCGTGCGTCTTGAATATCTACGACCCTATGTAAATATTCCGTTGTCCCGGGTTGAAATTTCATGTGTTTGGGCTTCGAAGCCGAATACTCCGCAATGTTTCGTTATTTATCTTCAACCACCACGTTATGCATTATGATACATGCATAGATAATATCTTGTAGAACGTCTAACTGATATGGCCGTGCTGCATGCTCAACTATGTGCCATTTCGACTTCAGAACTCCAAAAGCATGTTCCACATCCTTACGTGCTCCTTCTTGTTTTCTCTTGAAAAAAAATTCTCTTGGTGTTATTGGGTGTCGAAACGTCTTCACGAATGTGGAATATGCTAGATATTGTAACATCCCAAAAATACAAGCCAAAAATTTCATTTTTAAATACGTAATTATAAAACCAACAGTGTGATAAAACATCTGTAATACCATGTCATGTCAAAACCGAGCAGGAATAATCACTCGTTTTATCATAAAACAATATCAGAGTGTAATCCCAAAGATCTCATGTGAGGAAAACCATAGTGTGATGCGCTGCGATCAAGCCGGCTCCTTTCTTTTAAACACGAAGTACCTGAAACCAAAACTGAAAACCGTAAGCACGAAGCTTAGTGAGTTCCCCCATCATACCACATACCATACAATCATATAATGAACAGCTAGGAGATACGGGCCTCGCCCACGCTCATGGAGGTACGGGCCTCACCCACACTCCGCTAGCTGGGAGATACGGGCCTCGCCCACACTCCACTATCTCTGAGATATGGGCCTCGCCCACACTCAGCAACTAAGCCATAGCATACAAGTATATACAATCATATACTAAACAACTAGGAGATACGGGCCTCGCCCACACTCATGGAGGTACGGGCCTCGCCCACACTCCACTATCTATGAGATACGGGCCTTGCCCACACTCAGTTACTATCACAAATATCATAACACAAACATACTATCAGACATATCTGGGGTGTCCGAACTACCCTTCAGTCCTAACAACCGAACTTGGGGACTATTCCCCTCCTACTACCACTATCACATATAACATATCATGCCAACATGTAAACATATCATCACATGCTGTCAGACATATCTGGGGTGTCTGACCTACCCTTCGGTCCTAACAACCGAACTTTACTACTATCACATATAACATATCATGCCAGCGTATAACATATCGGGTAGTAGCAAACCTAGATGATATCACAAAGACAATCATCTAACATACAACTCCTACTGGTGGGCCGACATTGTGGCCGTAGACCCACCACTACTGGAAGGTAACTCACCTCACACTGCTGAAGTCCTGAAGACACAATCCCACACTTGCTGAAGTCCCGCAGACTCAACCCCAGCTGCTGGATGACGGATTCCCGATCTGTCAATATCAAAACATCACCCAATTAATAATTGAGTCCCACTACATAACCATAAACACTTACTTTGGATAATTACATTACCCTAAGCTTGGCTTATTCAAGCCCAAGGCCCAACCCGTAGGCCCAAAGTCAACTAGGAAATCAAAGCCCAACACATGGCCGAATTTTCCAAATTGGGCCTAGGCCTAAACATGGTCTCATTCTAAGGCCCAACACCACATAATCATTAAGGCCCAAACTATGGCCCATCTAAGGCCCAATTTTCCAAATTGGGCCCAAGCCCCTTACATGGGCCTTGCTCCAGGCCCAGTAAATTATTCTAGTTCATTGGCTTGTGTAACGACCCAATTTTCACGTCCGAAAATTTCGTTATAAAACATTACATGAAAGCATTAATAGTTAAAACATTGTTTGATTAAACCATTCCACATCGAAAACCAAATTGAAAACCACAACATTCGATCAATCAAATATCAGAGTATCAATCCCAGAATAAACTCGTAACTGCGGAAACAAGAAAGGCGTGTGTGTGTGTGTGTGACATGCTGCTACCGCGCCGACTCCTTTCCCCTAGCTGAGGAGGTACCTGAAACCAAAACTGAAAACCGTAAGCACGAAGCTTAGTGAGTTTCCCCCACTGTACCACATACCATATAATCTCATATCATACATATATTGTCAGGCATATCTAGGTGCCCGACCTACCCCTTCGGCCCTCTCGACCGGGTATTGCCTAGCATATCTGGGTGCTAGCCTCTCCTTCGGTCCTCTCGACCGGATATTGCCTAGCATATCTGGGTGCTGGCCTCCCCTTCGGTCCTCTCGACCGGATGCTAGGGAACTATTCATCCCCTCCACTACTACCACATAACAAGTATCACAATATCAGAATCTATCTAACATGGTTGGGTATGACTACCCCTTCGGCCCTACCGACCGGATACCTCGGGGACTATCTCCCCCTACTGTCACTAGCACATAACATCATATCATACTAGCACATAAACATAACACAGGTAGTAGTAATCCCTAGATGAATATCACAGAGACAATCATCTACATACAACTCCTACTGGTGGGCCGGCATTGTGGCCGTAGACCCACCGCTACTGGAAGGTAACTCACCTCGAAGTAGCTGTTGATCTGATCGGGAACTGACTGTCTACTGCTGCTGCTGCTCCGGAAATCCTCCGGCTGCAATTCCCACAACATACTCCATCAAACACGGCTAACTGTCCTTTGGGTAAAATGACCATTTTACCCCTGATCATGCCCTAAGTCAAAGTCAGAGTCAACTTTCAGTTGACCCGACTCGCCGAGTTGGCTTTCCAACTCGCCGAGTCCCTACCCAAACGATTGTCCTGAATCCCGTTTTTACTCGTCGAGTTAGGCGACGACTTGACGAGTTCTCCTTCTAAACTGATATTCAAGTCCTTCATCCTACTCGCCGAGTTGTATGAACAACTCGTCGAGTTCATCTTCATCCGATGAACACTTATGCTAAGACTCGCCGAGTTGTATGAACAGCTCGCCGAGTCCATCTTCATCCGCAGAACACTTATGCTGCGACTCGCCGAGTTGTATGAACAACTTGCTGAGTCTGTTCTTGATCTAAGGAGATTGCCTTGAACTCGCCGAGTCAGGGCATTGACTCGTCGAGTTCCTCCATAGATGAGTTCAGCTTCCGACTCACTGAGTCACACCCCGTGACTCATTGCTCACTCGACACTACGAAAAGGGGACAAACTCGGAGACTCGCGAACCGACTCGCCAAGTCAGATGAACGACTCACCGAGTCGTTACCATGCAATTGCTATATGGTCGATTATGCTTGAATCCAGCTCATGCCATACATAGATCTGGGCTCCTAGGGCCTGGTTATCACGTAAAGTTTCCAACTTTACGTGTAAATAGACCACCATGAGGGTTTTAAGGTCCAAAATGCACCAAAAGAGGTAGATCTAGGGCTTTCATGCAATATGGTTCCAAAAAGACAGTAGATCTGAGCTCCTGGAGCTCAACCATGCCTAGATCTAAAGGTCAATCAGCTTATTACAAACCCTCAAACATACACAATCTTGGAAATGGCTTAAAGAGGACTTTAATGGAGCTATAAGGGACAATAAGCTTAAAAACAGAGGGGAAACGAGCTATACCTCTGGGGAAACGTTGGAATGACACAGAGATGCTTGGCCTCCTTCTCCTCTTCTTGAATCACTCTTCTTTCTCCTCAAAAACTTCAAGAACACCACAAAAACACTTCAAACTCACAAGGAAGCAAGGCTAGAGAGAGATACAGGGCTCTGAGGGTGAATGGGGGCGAGATTGGGGCGGAAAGAGAGTTTAAATAGGGTGCAAACCCCTGAAACTTAGGGTTTCATCCAACAGCGGTGACTCGTCGAGTCCGGAATATGGACTCGCCGAGTCACCAACTTAAACGTGTCCCGGGTCCCGTATCTACTCGGCGAGTCGAACCTATGACTCGCTGAGTCCAAGGCTAAAAGAAGAGAAATACTCAAATAAGATTTACGTACCAGGAACCAGGTGCTACAGCTTGACTTTGGATGGCCCACTAATTACCCAATCTTCAAGGCCCAAAAGAAAGGCCCAACAACAAACCCAAGTGAAATTAGGGTTCACATAAAATGATGATTAGGGTTAAGTTTCCTTCTTAACCTATTATGGACTTAATCCATTAAGTCCAATATCGCTTAGATTAATCTTTACCAATGATTATTATTTAATATCTCAAGTTATTACATAATTCTCGTGTGTCCCGATTAATATCCCAAATTAAGATTTACTGGCATTAGGGTTTTCCAACTCAAATACTAGCCCATTAATAATTTGTTGGACTTTTAGGTCACTATGGGCCTTATTGGGCCCATTAGGGTCTCTTTGGGTTAACTAGGGTCCATTAGACCCATTAGGGTTTCCTTAAGCCCATTAATCAAATGTTTGGGCTTTTATGTCCATTAAGCTTCTTTGGGCCCATTAGGGTTTATGTCCCTTGTCCAAACACCACAAACAAGTCACCATACAACGAGGCACACCGCCACCCGACACGGCGGCTAGTGGCGGCAGAAGGCGGCAACCACCACCTCACGGTGGTGGTTAGGGTTTCTTTCTCATTATTCTATTTTTTTTTTGTTACAATTTACAATGGAAAACCCAAAAGAAACACACACACGCACTAACTAACTAACACCCACTCTCACACACATACACATACTATACTCGGAACAGTAGCACAGCCACCCACCTGGTGGCGTTTGGCGGCGGCAGAAGCGGTGGCAGCCACCACCTTGAGGTGGTGACGGTGGGTTTTCCGACCAAGATCGCTCCAATAATACTCACAATACAACAACTACTTGAACACTCGACTACATACCCACGAAATAACGCACACTACTCGGACTTGAAACATCAGCACACTCGAACGCATGAGAAACACGATCATGGCAGTCCTTTGGGGCGATAAATGGTGACCGGGGCACATGAGAGTTGCACAGGCGGCAGCGGCGAGTCATGACTGTGTGAAGCACCGAAAATCCGAGAAAAGAGAATGAAATGAGCAACACTAACATCAGTGACGGAGGAGGGCATTCGCTCGATCTTCGTCTTCTTCACGGAGGCGAGCAGCGACAACTGTGGGCTGGAACTCGTCGGATCGGAACAACGAACAAAGGATGTCGGCTGGAGGTTGACGAACGGCGGTAGGAAGGATCCGGAATGATGGCGACATCGGTGAGGGGGCATAAGGGTGGAGAGAAGTGGCGGCTGCTTCATACGTGAATAGGGTTAGGGATGAGTTAGGGTTTTTGCAATGAAACAGTGAGATAAAGAGGTTACCGGGTATATCCCGTGTTCCTCTAAACTTTAATCCAAATGTCCATCTTCAGCCCCTCTTCACATAAATCCTTTCATTAAGAGTCTATAAATTTCCATTTAAACCCTGCCCCTTCAATTCCTTTACAATTGAAGTCCAAATTTTACTAAACAACCCCTCTCTCAACAAATCCTTTTCAAAATCAATCCATAATTTATCTTTTTAACCCCTAATTCTTAGTTATGAAATAATCAGCCCTCCCACCTCATTTCCTTTTAAATTAAATTCAAATAATTACCACAGAGCCCCTATCTTCATAAATAAATATAAACTGAGTCCGAAAATTACACTTTTAACCCTCGACTTCTAAAATGGTGGCAATTAGCTCTTCGAGACCATCCTTTTATACATAATTATTTATTTTAGGGCTACGAGTCCTTTAGTTCTTTATTTATTTATTTTATAAATAAACGAGTGTTACAGATATATTTAATCCATAAGGTAATACCTAAACTTGTACTCATATCCATTTACTATGAAAGGAGCATCTGGTGCCTTCCCTGACAAAATATCGTCGAAAATCGATGATTGATCAAGAACGTTCACGTCGGTATTCGAACCCGCAACCCCGAAAAAAGCATGCTAAATCCATAAATCTTGGGACGCAACAGCCTCCAATACCAACAAAGCGTTCCATGATGATCACTTGCGTACTGTCCTTTCCACGCCACGAGACAATTTCTCCAGGCCTAGTGTGTGCAATCAATGTTTCCTAGCATACCCGAAACCATGTCTTTCTTCGTGCGCTGCATATAGCTGTTGTATATCATTCAACGAAGGTTTCGACAACACTCCTCGCCAATCTATACAAACTTTCTTTTGTAGTTCTCACAGACATTCTCATATAGTCGTCAATCGAATCAGGCGACTCTCCCATTGCCATAAGCTTAATTGCAGCAACACATTTTTGCAACCCTATGAATCTTCGTTTACCTCTAATGTCATATCTCATTTGGAAAAATTCATACCTAAACATATATTTAATATATAATAACTATATTTTGAAAGAAGCTATGTATTAAAAAAAATATAAAAGCTATATTAGAAAAAAAAAAAAAAAACAATACCTACTTTCCAACACGTTGGCTATTCGAACAAATACATTTTTCCACAAACGAAACCTTCTTCTGAAATCGCGTGGTTGGTAGACACAATCATCCGCAAAATAATCGTGAACTAAACGTTTGTGCCCTTCTTCGCGATCTTTGTTTAATGTTGCATGCCCGGTTAATAAAGGAGCTAGAGCTAGTTGCATTAGCACGTTCGTACAATACTCGTACATCATATTGACAAACATGTCATCGTCGTCACTATCATCGAATGGATTCATTTTTTTTTGTGGAATGTCTTCAAAATATATGAAAAGGAGAGAGAGAGAGAGAGAAAGAAAGAGAGAAAGAGAGAAGTGGTGAATAGAGAGAAAATTTGTGATTTTTATATGGAAATGTAAATGTAAATTATGATTATATAGGTAAAGTTTTTTTTTTAAATGTTATTCAATGGTATAGAATGAAAAATAATAATAATAATAATAATAATAATAATAACTAGAAAGGTTACCCCCGCTACGGGTAGAAGATTTCAATGTTGTTTCCGAATCGATAAAATGACAGACATAGAAAGTGCAAGAATGAAAAGCCCAGGCTTTTCCCCAGACCGTTTTTTTCATTTTCATGAAAAAATGTAAAAGTTTTGACTGCAAGGACCAGAAGTGTCAAAATGGCTAAAGAATTAAAGGGGTTGGAATTAACAAATTTTTAGAAAAGGGATCAAAGTTGTCAAACCGTTAAAGTTTTGTGGCCAAACTTTAAATATTAAAAGGTTCTTAAAAAGTGTACAAATATTGATTGCAAGGAACAAAAGTGAAAAATGTAAAAGTTTGGACTACAAGGACCAGAAGTGTCAAAATGGCTAAAGAATTAAAGGGGTAGGAATTAGCAACTTTTTAGAAAAGGGATCAAAGTTGTCAAAGCGTTAAAGTTTTGTTGCCAAACTTTAAATATTAAAAGGTTTCTAAAAAGTGTAAAAATATTGATTGCAAGGAACAAAAGTGAAAAATATAAAAGTTTGGACTGTAAGGACCAGAAGTGTCAAAATGGCTAAAGAATTAAAGGGGTAGGAATTAACAACTTTTTAGAAAATGGATCAAAGTTGTCAAATCGTTAAAGTTTTGTGGCCAAACTTTAAATATTAAAAGGTTCCTAAAAAGTGTAAAAATATTGATTGCAAGGACCAAAAGCGTCAAAATGGGTAAAATAATACAATGACAAATTCTGCCAAAAAAATTGCAAGTTTACTATTCATTTTCTCCATAACTTTAATATATATATATATATATATATATAATAATTATAATAATAATAATAATAATAATAATAATAATAATAATAAAATCATGTTATCGTCCGTTGCCATAAAAACGAAGGACAACGTAACGACTAAAAACGAAAGGGCGGGGCGGTATTCCACGTCACAAAAACGGTTGTGGGCGTTGCTTATACTGTTCAGTCTTAAGGTTAGAGAAAGTGGTAACATAATATATGTTAAAACATTGTCACATCATATTTTTATAGACACGTAAGCATAATATGATGATATGGAATGGTGATATGGTTAAAAAGTAATTTTTTTTTCTTAAATCAAATAAATTTTTATTTAACTATTTAAATAAAATAAATTCTAAAACAGGTACAAGCTGTTAAAGCTGGAGTTACAAACAGATAAAGCTGAATTAATCAAATGAGGACCACCTGCCTCACTTTCTTCTTCCATTTCCTCTCGCCAAGCAAATGACGAGCCAATACTAACGCATGGCTTAAGGTTTTCCTGTCGGCGGAGGAGGGTTTCCATTGATCTGTGTGAGATCATATAGAAAGCCATACGATCGGGTCGTTGTAAATCTAAATTAGAGGCGAAAGACATAGAGGAAATGGAGACGTATACGTTAGCCCGATGTGTGAATGTAAAACTGTCGAACATTAGCTTCGATCGTTCATCTAGTCGAATATTTGCCATTCTAATCCCTGCCTTCGACTGTAAGAAGAAGAGGAGGAGGAGGAGAATAATAACTTTTGATAAGACCCCATTTTGGTTTCGCCGATGGTGAAGGCGGTAGTCCATTACGGTAGAGGATCGGAAATTTGTATGGAGGGTCGGAGCGTTTTGAAAGACGATCACCAAAACAAAATAATAATAATAATAATAATAATAATAATAATAATAAGAGAAAATGACAAAAATAGCCATTTACACTAATTGCATTACAAAAATAGCCAAAAAAAATCGAAATTACAAAAATGGCCACCCATTTCGCAGATGAGAAGGCCCCATCTGCGAAATTACTTCTCATCTGCGAAATGCCCTCGATTTTGACTATAAAAACGTTTTTTTTCTTCATTTTCACCTTTCTCTACACAAAAACTCTCTCTAACTTTGGCTTCTCTCGAAATTTTGGCTAGTTTTTGAAGAAAATTGAGGATTATGTCAACAATCCCGCAAATATGGTTAGATTTTAAGTCTTTTAATGTGAACAATCTCTTTATTTTATCATTTGTTGTATTATTTAGTGTTAAAAAAGAGTAATTTTGTTGTGTTTGATAGTTTTAATATTTTTTTAGTATACTTGAAGTTTAAATGCAAGTAGAGACAACTAGAGACTGCGTAGATAATGTTTACAATTTGTTATTTTTGTTGTTTTTTTAGTTGTAGTATAACCTAAAATCTTGTATATTCTTATCGTATAATTGTTTATATAAAGTGCAAAATAGTCGTTTGTATATATATATTTGTCGTATAAGTATAACATTTGTATAACTTCAAAATTGTCGTATATATATTGTTAGAAATTGTTTGTGTTTGTCGTATAAGTATAACATTTGTATAAGTTGAAAATTTGTTGTATATATATATTGTTAGAAATTGTTTGTATTTGTCGTGTAAGTTGAAAATTTGTATAAAGTTGTCGTATAACTTGCAAAATTGTTAGTTTGTTTGTCGTTTTATTTTTAAATTTTTTTGTTTATATGGTTATAAAATGTTAGTTTTAATTAGAAAGATAAAAATTGTTTATATATTTGTCGTTTAAGTTGAAAATTTGTCGTTGATATATTTGTCGTTTAAGTTGAAAATATGTTTAATAAAATGTTTATATAATTATGTATGATATTGTTTTCTATCGTAAATATATTTGTTGTATAACTTGGAAAATTGTTTATATATGTGTATGTTATTGTTTTTTATCGGAAATATATATATTAGTAATTAAGAAATTGTATTTGCAGTTCGTAATCATATATTTTAAAAAAAATATATATTTTTTAGTTATCTAATTTGTTTTTGTGTTTTTTTTGTAGCATGATTTAAGTTTAATGAATACGAAAGCCTTTGCGAACTTAAAAGGCTCTGGCGGTAACATATGGGAAGTATTTGAAGTTTTAGATGATGCCCGACGTGCTATTTTCAGAGATACCGTCTTTGGTTATTTTATTGATGTCCCTCGTTTACAAGGGGACGCATTATTGTTTCATAAAATGTTCCTTCATCAGATCCGGCCGGACCCTGTTTTATCCCCAGATGGAATAAAACGTTTATATTTTCGAGTAGGCAATATGAAAATGGTTTATGGGTCGGAAGAGTTTTGTTTGATTATCGGCTTCAATTTTGGGGAGTATCCAAAAAACATTGGGAGAAAAGGGTCAGAAAAATTAATAAGCAGTAAAAAAAGATGTTTACTGCGTGAACGGCTATTTCCGGACCATACTAATAGTTCGGTGAAAATCGGCGACCTGAAAAGTTTAATTTTAAATCAAACATTCCTAGCACTTGACGACTTTGATGCAGTTAGAGTATGTTTGATATACATTTTGTGTGAAGGTTTTTGGGCAAAGAAGTTAACGATCGGGTGCCACAAGATTGGTTTTATTTGGCTGAGAATTTGGATCTCTGGAATAGGTATATCTTGTTTACGTTAAAAGTTCTATTTTATTAAAGTTATAATTTATATAATAATCAATTTTGTTTTTTTGTTTTGTTAGCTTCGCTTGGGGTAGCTATCTCTGGGATTTTACTTATGTTGACCTTGAGGATACATGGAATAAGATACATAATTATTTATCACTTCCTGAGCGTGGTCAAACTTTAAAGTACTCCGTCTCAGGATTTACGGCTCCAATAAGGGTATAAAAATTTTCTTATATTTAAATTGTTTTATTGTTATGTTTTTTATTTTAATTTTAACTTTTATTACTGTAATTGTAAAAACTTGTAGATATGGATATATGAGATGATTCCGGCTGTTCGTGCATGTGGATTTGCATCGAGAAAAAATAAAGACTTGCCTCGGATGAAACTATGGAGTGGAACAAAAAAATTGAAATGGGTTGACGTGAACAAGATTTGGTCAAAGATGCAGGTTTAAAAATATTTCGTTTATTATTAATAAAGTTGATTATTATACTTTTATATGCATTTTTAATATGTTTAATTTTTTAGGAGGGGTTACCACCAAGACAAAACATGTTACCGGGTGATGGTGAGATGACATCTTTTTATTATATGTCATTTCAAGAGTATGTATATGGTGAAGGGAAAGCAGTTCCATCCCCAGTACGGGACCATTTTAGGAGACAAGACGAATCTTCATCTAGTATGTCGTCCAGTGGTCGCTCTCATGGTAGAGGTCGGGGCAGTGGGAAACACAAGCTAGACAAGGTGTTGAAACGGCTACATGCACTGGAGCAGCATGTGTTTATGAACCGACAACCTACAGAGGTTTTTGTTGAAGAAGTGAATAATGACCAATTTTGGAACGACATTTTTTTTTATGATACGACAGTGTCACAAAGAAATTATGATGAACATGTTAGTTACACGCTACATTATTTATTAAATTTTATTAACATATATGAATACATGGAGTGATGAATAAAAACAATACAACTGAAAATGTTTTTGGTGATACTCAAGACGACAAGGTTGTTATAGATGTTACCTTTACGATTTTAATAATTACTTTTTAATAAAGTGTCTTTCGTTATTAAGTAAAAAGTTATATTTTTAATGTAGGTGTTGGAGGAGAGGAATGAGTATGCGGGGAACAAATTTGATGATGATGTGTTTGATGTAAATGATTATAGTGAAGTTAAAGAGGTTATTATAGTTACATTAATATAAATATTTTGTTTATTTAGATATTATTGCTTATTAAATTATGTGTATTTCGTTATTAAGTATAAAGTATTATTTTTAATGTAGGAGCGGGAGGAGAGGAATGACAATGCGGGGAACAAATTTGATGATGATGTGCCGGACGAAGACGAACTAATAATAACGAGAAATGTAGATTATTTTCATGATGATGATGATGACAAAGAAGTTACACCCGATAAACCAAGGAGTCGAAAACCATCACAATATTTGTGCCCTCCTTACACCGAGGTATTCGTTTTATTTATAAACTGATGATTTTATGTTTATGTGAATTATCTGAAAGATATAGATTTAAACATTTGAATATTGTTTTTAGTTGCACACGACACCGAAGCAAAAAAGAAGAACAAAAAAGAAGGTTGATATGAAATCAACAAGCCCCGTTCCTCCTCCAGTTTTTGGTGTTGCTCATGACTTCTCCATGTTGCGCCTGCAACCTTACGTAGCAGGCGGTGAGGATGTCATCCAAAATTATGTATTGCATTCATATGATGTCCAACATCGTTTGTTTAATTTCGTGTTAGATAGAGATTTTTGGAGCTCATTGTTTGGGCATACACACGACGGATGGTTGGAGTCAGCGGTAAATTAATTGTTAATTAATTCTTTTAAAAGTTAATTGTTTTTTAGTCAATAACAAAAGTATCATGTGTGCAGCATATAACCATTTGGTACCGACTTTTGATGGAGAGACGGTTTGAGAGCGACCGACATACAATAATGCCTCCAAATTTTTTTGTTTCTCATGCTTTGGAAGAAGGACAGGACTGGAGGGCGTTTATGGCTGGTATTGCTACGTACCCCAACTTCATGGTTGCTTGGTGGGATGTTGATATGGTAAACTTAATAGTTTATATTGAAAATAATATCGTTTTTTTGTTATGTTTTTGTATTGTGATGTTTTTGTATTGTGATGTAAATAAACATAATTTTATTTTCTGATCCTTATACAGGTCTTATTGCCGATTCATTCATCCCCTAATCATTGGCTATTTGGGGAACTACGATTAGCGTCAATGGAAGTGCATATTTATGACAGTCTTGGTAGAGGTGCTTATGAAAAATTCCAATCTGAAGGAATCTTTTCCAAATTTGAACGTCGGGTGGCAAATTATTTGGACAAGATTAAGTATTGGGCCCCGGAGGAACATCCCAAGGATTCCATTGAATATGCAACTCATTTATGAAGAAAACGTTCCCCAACAAAGTAGTCATTTGGGAGATTGCGGTGTTTTTCTTTGTATGTTTATGGAGCAATTGGTTTCAGGTCAACCAATACGTGTTCTTATTGACCCAAAGAACGCAGCTTTAGAGTTCCGTCTCCGGATGGCAAAAATTATTTGGGGGTCTAGTCTTGGTCCTATGTAGTTGGATTATATAAATGTATATACAAATTAATGTTGGATTTTATTATTAGTTTATTTTTACAGTTTACTCAACGGATGGCAAAAAATATAACGTTACGACAATTACAACAAATTAATGACCTACTAATTACTTATCAATACATACAACATAAGAACGACTACAACATTAGTTTTAACGTTACAAATACAACAATTTATTGACCTAACAACTTCAAAACCATAAAAACAATATTGAAAAGCTTACAACTTGTAAACAAGAACTGCCAAGAACAACACCCAACTACAAACCAACGTTATCTTTAACTTCTTATTTTCTGATTGAAAGAGCTTATTAGAGTTAGCTACTTTAGCTATTACCATAGAAGATTGGTCCTTCTCTTCATCAACCCAACTGATAAACCCGCATTTTGGTCCCTGTTAAATTTAATATTCACAGTAAGAAAATAAATTTTTGTGATGTAAACACGAGGGTTTAAATTTGAATGACGTTAACAACATGATACCAAATACGGGCAAGCGTAAAACAATCTTCCTGGGTTTTTAGTTGTACCCGAAATCCTAACGATATGTTCTCCTCCGCAATTGCAGTATGCCATTAGCCTTCTTATTCTTTTAAATCGGAGTTACTTTCTCAGTTAAAATTTTCATAATGAGTGACACCCATTTATAGAATAAATCGTATTACGAACAATTCTTTTTGACTATGAAATGAACTGGTTTGACTATGAATTCAAAAAGTTCAACTATGAAATGCAGACAAGTACATTCTATAGTATTGTCATGTCGGTCAGTGAAATTTGACTATGAAATGAACTGGTTTGACTATAAATTCAAAAAGTTCAACTATGAAATGCAGACAACTACATTCTGTAGTGTTGTCATGTCGGTCAGTGAAATTTGACTATGAAATGAACTGGTTTGACTATGAATTCAAAAAGTTCAACTATGAAATGCAGACAAGTACATTCTGTAGTATTGTCATGTCGGTCAGTGAGATTTGACTATGAAATGAATTGGTTTGACTATGAATTCAAAAAGTTCAACTATGAATTTAAAAGGTTAAACTATGAATTTTGATCAGTAGAGATACAATATTTTCTATTTAGAATTGCATTTGTGTGATCATTGTAGAGCACTATCATCGGTATTGAAAATGAGTAGTTACAGTGAAAGAACCTTTTCTCAACTACCAATTTTCTTGCATAACCTTCAAAGAACAAATCCTAATACCTTCATAGCCATTAAGAAAACCGATACCAACCGCTTTCAATTCTATTTTGTGGCTTTAGGTTGCGTGGTATAACATACTTTTTTTATTGAGTTATACAATATTTCATGGTAATGTATCTCGATTAGTTTTTACTTATCACTAATATGTGTTCGTTTTTATGTAGATTCGTACCTTCCTTAGGTGCATGATACCGCTGATATATGTGGGTTATTTACCCCTTCTTGGGAGCTTTCTGACAACAATGTACTTCGCAGTGGCTTTAGATGAAAATCATGAACCACTACTCTTAGCACTTGGTTTGGGAACCTTACAGTGTGAAGAATCATGGAGATGGTTCATGATGAGGTTAAGAGATTGTTTAGGTGAGGACATAGAGGTTGGTTTCATAAGCAACCTGTGTGATAACATAGACTTTGGTGTTGAGAGTGCCTACCCGGATTCCTATCATGGATATTGTCCTAAAGATATAGCTCGAAAGATACGTGAGTCTGTCGGACATAACAATATGGAAGTCGAATCGTTGTTTTGGAAGTCATGCAATGCATATAGCGTTGATGATTTTTACTTGTGTTTGGAAAGGTTGCAAAGTACATGTAGGAAACCACCTTTTTGCACCTTGCTTATGAGTCCAATTTACTAGCTTGACGATATACCGATTTCAAAATGGACAAGAGCATTTTTCCCAAAAATACGTTACAATGTTAAATCGATTGACGTCCCTGAAATTTTGCAAATTATATCCTCACGTGAGTTTCCTATAACAACGATAATTGAGTTAACCACCACGTCGATACAATCAAAGTATGTTGAACGGGCCGAACTGGCTGGTAAGGGAGATTGTTATATTTAGTTTTTTTTTATTGTGCTACTATTTTTATTAAAATATCAAATTTTACAGGGAGGTTGTCTGGTGGGTTGACCCCTTACGTTGAAAGTAAGGTTCAAAAAAGTCTCAACAAGTCTTATAATTGTAATGCAAGACGTTTGTATGGGGATACATTTGAAGTCGATGACACTTTTGCCACCAGCAACGTACAACTTGAACGAAGGGTATGTAGTTGTGGTAAATGGCAAAAAAGCGGTATACCATGTGGCCACACTATAGCATGTCTAAGAACCCGTACATCTGAGTCCATTCAGAGAATGGTTGATTACAAGTTCACTAATTATGTGTATCGACTTGCATATGGATCTGAGTTGGTGAATGCTATACCATCACATGTGCATTGGGAAATACCAAATGAAACGGTGGTCCTGTTACCTCCCTCAATGCAGTAGTTATTCATGTAGCACCTTTATGTTTTATGTAGTATTATGTATTAGTTTTTTATGTACCCCGTTTTTATTTTAGTGCTGTGTTACGTATTAGTTATCCATGTACCCAGTTTATATTTTATTTCGTATTATGTGTTAGTTATTTATGTACCCCATTTATATTTTATTGCGTTCTAAATATTGGCTATTGAGGAAACAACATACATTAAAAGAAATGGACGTTTATTAAATAGTAACGACTAGACACATACAACAACAAGCAACTTAAATAACGAAAAACAATTAACTTAACCAACATGCATATTAAAAATAAGGGACATTCTTTAAAAGATTCCATGCATCTAAGTGGGTAAACTCGCTACCATCATATTCAAAACGGTATAGTTCCAAAGCCACCTGTCGTAGAATGTCTTCATCCGTATTTGCATGTTCGTTATCCAACTCGTTATAAATACGTTGAAATTGTTTCACCTTCATTTTCATATCCAGAAACTTCGCTTTGACATCTCTTCTTCTTCGATATTGAGTGCGGTTCATTAAATGGTGAACAAATGACAGACACGAGACAAAAATGATCCAGCACGAACTTGTGGGGGACCCGGTGGAAAATCCACCTCTACAGTTGTAATCCAAGCTTGAACCAAAGCGACCTCCTCTGCGTTCCTCCATATATGTGGTGAGTCCATAATTGCAAGGAGGGAAGTAATAGAATACAATTACAACGGATATTGAAATCTATTTATAACGACTCCTTACTTTCCTGGTGCAATGACTTGTCAACTCAAGCAGCAATGTATTGTGTTGTCATTCAACCGGGGATGAATTGTCAACTCGAACAGTGATCTGTTGTGTTATAAGTATAGTACACTGCATTCGTCAGTTAATTTTGACTATGAATTGCAGACATATTAGAAGATTGGACTGCGATTTTGTGTAGAAACTACTATAAATTGACCTTAAGTTACATGCAATACTTTATTAAATTAACCAATAAAGTTGTTCAAATATTGTTTTTTAGATTCTAATCTCTTTGTTTCAATCAAAATGAGTTCTATATCATGGAGCAATGAAGAGTTCTTGGTTCTTACACATGCTTATATTCATGTTTACAAGACAAGCAAGTTGAACGATCCAATGTTTTGGAGCCGTTTAACAAATATTTTCAATGCTGAAAACCGAATGGCTACAAGAAACGATCGTGACAAACTAGACATCTTAGCAAGATGGTATGAAATGAAAACCGAAGTTCTATTATTCAACGATCTTTATACCAAAATTGACGACACCCGTTTAAATGCTACTGAGGATGTCATCTTGGAAGCTGCTAAGGAGGAATACAAGTCATTAAGTAACGGGTTGGAATTCCAGTTTGAAGCCCCTTGGAATATTTTGAAATATATCCCGTTTGTTTAAAATCTATTTTAGTTTATTATTTGAGTACTAGGTTATTTTCATGTACTAGGTTATTTTCATGTATTTCGTATGTATTTCGTTTGTTTAAAATCTATTTTAGTTTATTATGTGAGTACTAGGTTATTTTCATGTATTTCGTATGTATTTCATTTGTTTAAAATATATTTTAGTTTATTATGTGAGCAACTCGTATGATTAACTTGAGTTAATAAATGACCATTGCATTAGTTATCACAATATATTAGAATACATTAGTAACAAGGATTCCATGAACCATTAAAAACATCACAACAATTACATGAAAAACAACGACATAATACGAACAAAGCATTAACGTAAAACACAAGTCCATGGGTTATTCTTAACACAAATTAGAGCGGTCTACTTGAAATACTGTTTATCTCTAACAACCTTCCAAACTTCCTCATATTCGAAGTCTCTGCCGTCATGCTCACAGATGTAAAACTCTGTAACAACTTCCAAGAACTCTTCTTCGTCACGATAACGAACATTGTTACGTTTCGCATAACTACATGCTCGATTGAACCATGTCACTTCTTCCTTTACATCCGTCCACTTAGTAACAACATCTGATTTTTCTCGTTTTTGTCCTTCTCCCATCTCATGGTTAAACAAAGATGTGAGGCGACTCCATTCATCACCAATTAGGCAATGCGGGGGAGCAAGTAACGGTTCACCATCCTTAACACTTAGCCAGCATCGTGTTAGAAGTAACACCTCGTTTGTCGTCCATGGCCTTTCAGAATTGAAACCAGGTACTTCATTCAAAGAACTTGCTGCATTTGACGACATTTCTAATAATGGGAATTCGTTTCGTTTAGGTGATTTGGGTGTTTGGTTTATAGATCTTAAACATCTATTTATATAAATAAATAGACTATGAATTAATACTTTGACTACGAAATGGTAATATTTGGACTACCATTTTCAGCTTTATGCAGTGTTTTGTCATGTCAAACTGTCATTTATCTCTTGTCACTTAAGGGTCCCACTGGGATGTGCAGGTTACTACAGTGACTTGTCATTACTGTCTAGTCATTTCAAAGTTGGACTTCTCATTACTGTCTAGTATGTATAAATACCACTTATTGCTCCAGTTTAA
The DNA here is from genome assembly GCF_051521515.1 of Lactuca serriola. Lineage (NCBI taxonomy): Eukaryota > Viridiplantae > Streptophyta > Magnoliopsida > Asterales > Asteraceae > Lactuca > Lactuca serriola. Next base: position 82,199,729 of record NC_136410.1, on the reverse strand, counting down.
TACAATATCGACTTTATTATGAGTTCCTCATACAAATTCGAAATTTGCTCATGCAACGAAGTAGATTGTTACTACTGTGATTCGGTAGACCGTTTTTTTACACCCTCTTCAGCCGGGCCATATATGTCACATGAAAATTTTGAAGAATTAAAGAAGGCTGAAGCACAACAAGAAGAGGACAAAGAGTCATCCCGACTTCTCACTCAACTTGCTAATGATATAGATTCGGAATGCAAACAAGCTCAAGAATGGATTGACCTCAATAAAAACAAAATCAAAGAGCATAAAGATTGGATAAAAAAGAGTAAGAAGGCAATCAAAACAACTGAAAAACGGCTTGCTGAGAAGGATGAGCAGTTGATACACATTATGGTAAAAAAGGATCGTTTCGAAGACAAAATGAGAACTAGGGATGACTATATAACAATGGAGAAAGAGAAGTACCCGTTGCAGTTCCCTGAGTTTAAAAATTAGTTATAAAGTTGTTGTAATATTATCATGAAACATATTAGGTTGCCAAAGGATCGTTTGTTGTTTTTTTTTTTAAATAACATGTTGTAACTGTTAAAATAAATCTGCAAACTATATTTTATAATATAAAGGCTTCATTCATTGTTATAATCAACAAACTTAACTAAAATATGAAAGCATAGCAATGTCTTGTAAGAGTTAATAAAAATATTACAATACATAATAAGCTAACAACTCGTCATTACTCTTAATTTCAAGGTTGTTTTATATCAAAATCAGCGTTATGGGTTTGTGAGCAACCCGCTGAACCACCAATATTATATGCCATTTCTGCAGTAGAAATTATGTGACCTGCTCTGCTACTAGACGCCCTTCCAGTACAATTTTTTCTTGTGTGTCCTAGTTGACCACATGTAGAACACTCTTTTATAATTGGACCCTCGCCTTGGGATGGAATGCGGTCTGTGTTTCTTGGCCTGCCTGGCTGACGTTTATCCATTATAGGTGGCTTAACAAACATCAAATCATCGGGGATCTCCCATTCGGATGGCTTCGGCAGAGGGTTTATTGATTCCTCATATGTTTTCCTCAGTGTTTCGGTAAGGTAAGCATTTAATGCAAACCTCGAGCAGTCTTGGTAATTGTTCACTGTTAAACATCTTATGACATGACCACAAGGTATCCCATCAAGTTGCCAATGCCTACATGTACATGTCATATGTTGAAAATCAACAATCACATTTTGTGCCCCCTTTTTGACCTCGCATTTCGTATTTGAGATCATGCGAACATCCCATTTCGTACAAGTTTTCTTGTTTTCTTTTACAACTTCATCCGCCCAAGGGGTAAGTGTTGTTGTTGCTTCCGCTAAAAAAACAGCCAAAATGAAGAAGTTAAGATCAATAACATCAAAACTAATAAAACATTAATATTACAAATTTACGTAATACCTGCAAAGTTACGTCTTTGAAACCACCATTGTTGCATTGTAGCACGAAAAAAATCAATCAACATAAGTATTGGCACCTTACGTTCGTGTCTAGATAATGCATTTATAGACTCCGCACTGTTGGACGACATAAGATTGTATCGGTTCCCTTTAAAATGTGCCCTTGACCAGGTTTATGGATTTATACTTTTTAAGTACTCCCATACTGGTTCTTTTGTCTTTTTCATAACATCCATGGCAGCATCAAAAGCATCAACTGTGTACGCTCTACACGCCTCCCAAAAAATTCCTTTAACCGTCTTACTCTTGCCGAATCTAGATACTATGTTGAAATACAAATGGACACCACATATTCCATGATGAGCGTGAGGAAAAATGTTGGCAACGGATGTTGCTATAGATGCAGACCTATCAGATATAATTGTAAGCTCCTGCATATTTCCTATGCAATCACGTAGTTTTTGAAAAAACCATGTCCAAGAATCAGTACACTCATTTTTGCATATACCATATGCAACCGGTAATATTTGATTTTGTCCGTCCTTAGTAACTGCAAGTAGCATGGTACCTTTGAACTCGCCCTTTAGGTGAGCTCCATCTACTACTAGGGTCGGCTTACAAAAATTGACAAAAGCTCGTACCTACAATACATTGTATATCTATTCAAATACACCAAAATAAATATTAAAAAAAAATTAGGACATGATAATACTAACCGAGCAACCGAGTGCGACGTACAAAAACTCAAAGCGATCATCAGCATCTGTTTTAATATGTGTGACAGTACCCGGATTATGTTTGGCCAAGTTGTGACAATACGCCGGAAGTTTGGTAAAAGAATCCTCTTTCGTACCCCTTAACGACAACAATGCATATTGCTTCGCACACCATGCCTGATGGTATGAGATATTGATATTCAATTGAGCATTCATATCATTAACAATTTCTTTTCCCCGATAAACTCTACTATAGTCTTTAGCCAAAACATCAGCAACATATTCACCAAAAACATATTTGTTTGCTTGTCGATGATTAGGTTGCAACAATGTTGAAGAACATGTGTGTACATCAACAAATTTATTCACTTGGAAAAGTCCATCAGAATTTTTAATTGCTTTTGCTCTTAGTAACCAAGAACAATTTTTCGAAACACACACAGCTTCATACCTTGATTTGGTGGATCTACTTGTCCTCGTCTGGAACCCTTCTCGAAGACATTTTTTTTACCAATACACCGCTTTAAAAGTTCTTTGTTTTTAAATATACTCTCACATTGAATCTTTTGAAGATTAATGTCTACCATCTGTGTTGGGATATCTTCATTAATATCAACTGGTCATGCTGGTACAGGGGGCATACCGTGAAAAAGGTTATCGGGATACTTAGCTTTAACTTCATCACCCAACTCATCTCTATCGGAATTACTTTGTAGCTCGGTTATATCTAAACATACATCACCAACATCAACATAATGCCCGTAAACATGATTTTTTCATTTTTTTGAGTTGATTTTTTTTTCTTTTTAGTTTTATCTACCACACGCCTATTCATAAGTTTAACTTCTTGTTCGGCAACATCATCACAACGACCACCCACATGATTAAGATATGTACCAACATCATCATCACCAACAGACTTGTAATTCTCGGGATCCACATAGTGAATAGGTGAATAACTAACATTAACATTTTCAACAACACTGTGAAACTAAGGTACACTAGGAGTATTGAAAGTACCTATCGGATAGTTGCTCCCTTTATAACTGCATAAATTACCAACAAGTTGGTTTCCAATTTCACCACCCCCATTAACCTCCTCAACTTCATCAACCACCACAAACACTTTCACAGCCCTTCCTCCACTACATTTGATTACGTTTATCAACATTCTAACATCCACGTCTTCAACTATAGCTATATAATAATTTAATTCAGGATGGTGGAAACGAAGACTAATTCTATATTTGTCTAGCAAACCAATTTTGCTTCTTACCAAAGATACAAAATCACTATAACTAATATACTCAGAAAATATCAAAGCGAGTTCAAAAATACCTCCCTGTGGACATATGTATTCCAGATTAGTTCCATTAACTTGCCATCTCCCACCGGTTACAAGACAAACCAAATATTCAATTATTTTTTGAGCAAATTGTAGAGAGAGTTCCTAAACAAATAACAACCAAAATGATATTTTTTCTACAAAAGTTTTTATATAGCAACGTGATTTCGTAGTCAAACCAATTCATTTCATAGTCAAACTTTAAAAAAAAAAATACAAAAAAATACACCATTTCGCAGATAGACTGAGAGGATTTCGCAGATGGACCTATTCCATCTGCGAAATTAACCCTATTTATACAGAAAAAATATTAAAAAAAAAAAAATCTCATCTGCGAAAGTACAAGTACCTAAAGCACAGTTGTGCTTTAGGTACTTGTACTTTCGCAGATGAGAAACCCATTTCGCAGATGAGACCTTCTCATCTGCGAAATGGGAGGCCATTTTTGTAATTTCGATTTTTTTTGGCTATTTTTGTAATGCAATTAGTGTAAATGGCTATTTTTGTCATTTTCTCTAATAATAATCAGCTCGACCTCCTGTGTAAACAAAATTTGTAAAAGATTACATTAACAGTTTAGGTCCATATGGTTGACACTTATGAAAGCTAGCAATGAAAGAAATTTTAAAGAACATAATATTGAATCGGAAAAAATTGTCTCAAATGTAAAGGCTCATACTTAGTATGGGTAACAAACAATTGTCTCAGATGTAAAGGCTCGTACTTATGTATGGGTAACAAACATAGAGGAAGGTGTGACAAATTAGATTGGAATCAATGGGTTATTTCACCCTTTCTTTGTAATTGAAACAATGTAAAAATCACCTCTAATAGCCTTTTGTTTTGGTTATTAAAATTATTAGTCTCATTTCGTTAAATACCTGTGAAATAACAAAAATACATTTTATTTTTTGTTATTATATTTTTATTAAAATTAAATAAATCTCCCACATCACCACCTATCATCGCCTACTTGGGTTTGAACCCATTTTTGTTTTGCTTACTCCACCATTTTGCAGTATTGAACCAAAGTACCCATATGTTGAACCATGAAGAAAATAGAAAGGGGTGTGTGGTTAGAGTGAATAGGGTTGAGAACCACTGCTCAAAGGGGGAGAGGGTGAGGTTGACAGATGGAGATGACATTGTTGAATTTAAGAAAGAAAACAATATTATTAAACAAGGCGTGTTATTGTTATTCATCCATAGTAGTAATAGTGGTGATGTATCATTCGGGTCAATTATAGGATTCAAACCGAACTCAAGTGAAAGAAATAGTATCGTGGTGCAGCGGAAGAGAGAAGAGTGATAGGGAATTGACAGTTATGGAAAACACCTTGTCGGTGGCGACTAGATGGTGGGTAGTCGACAGTGTCAGCCAGAGGGTAGACTGCCGACAATATCGACTAAACAATGGGAGAAAGGCAATAAGGAGGATGTCAATGGTTGTTAAAACAAGATCCCAAGAAACCTAAACATAATGTGTTTTTTTTTTACATATTTAGTCATGTATTATATATGTTTTTATTAGTTCTGTTTAATGGTAAAGTTATCATTTTACTAAGACCTAACGTCTAATTTTTAACAGAGTGCAATTTTTTGAATTAACAAGGACGTTAGCTATCAACTTTTTAAAGGTTAGGCCAAAAAGAATGATTATGAAGGACCATTCTATAACTTAATCTCAACTTAATGCAAGATAAAAACACATTAAAAAACAAATACAATTATGATGTTTGGTAAGACCTTGGAAACTGGACTTATTCAGTAAAATACGTTGTTTTAGGGAATATATAACTATTTTATATAAAAAATAAAAGAAAAACAAATATTTAGTGATATAATTATTTCTGTGGTTACCCTCCGTTTCAACATGCATTTTAATTTTATAGTTTATACCCCTTTGCTTTCCATTCAAGCAACATCTATTGTCATCCCTTTCAACATCAACAGTAGCTTCAAAATGATAACCATGGCTGCTACTGCTAAACCCACCTTCTCTCTCCTCTTACTCGCCAGGCTCTCTGCTACACTCGTCGCCATTCTTCTTCTTAGCTGGGCTCTCTACTTCACCACCAGCTTCCTTCCTCACACACTCTCTCAACGAGACCTCATTTACTCTGTAAGCAAATTCCTTCAAATCCCACATTCTTTTGTTTCTTTAATAATTGAGTCTTAATTCACTCAAGATCTCCACCTTTTGTTCTTTATCTATGTAATTAGAACATGCATTTTGTATCTGAGCTCATGAATCTGTTTCTTTCATCATAATATCAACAGGTTCTGCATCCTTTATTGATGGTGATTGGTTTCATTCTCATAAGCGGAGAGGGTAATTCCAAACATATCTTCAAGAATTAGATTCAAATTCATGATATTCTTTTAAAAGTTTTCAAGATTTTAATTTCATGACAACCCTTTTTTCTTGAACTTGAGGTGAGAAAAACCCATGTTTTTTCTTGAAAAAAGGTACTGAATTTATTTGTTAATTCTGGGGATGAAATTGCAGCTATATTGGTGCATAGATGGTTGCCTGGTTCAAGAAAGAGGAAGAAAAGGGTGCATTTGTGGCTACAAGGGGTGGCATTTACAAGTGCGATATTTGGGATTTGGACAAAATCTCAAGGGAGAGAAGGGGTAGTAGCTAATTTCTATAGCTTGCATTCTTGGATGGGTCTTCTTTGTGTTTCTCTTTTTGGAGTTCAGGTATTTATAAATTCTTTATTTTATAAAAAATTATAGATTAGATTCTAATTCAGATTATTCGTTATCCTCAATCTTAAGAAGTTTTGATCAACATTCAACAAGTATCTTAATTTGGTATCTGTTAAAAATCATTAGCAATCAAAAAAGATTCATTAGATTGTTCAAGTCATCGTTTGGATTTATTTAAAAAAGAAAGCAATTTGACAAAGTTGTTGAGCTTTTTGAAAAAAGTAGAACGCTTATAATAGAATGCCTATAATTGGCATAAAATAAAATAAGACTGTAGAATACTTATTATAGACATAAAATACAAATTTGTATTTAATTAAAAAATGTGTTAACTATTAACAAAAGGAAATTTGAGATAAACATTTCTAATAATTTCATGCTACTCTCTAGTCTCTTACAAGAGAACTCTCATTCTATATATATAGAATGAGAGTTCTCTTGTAAGAGACTAGAGAGTAGCATGAAATTATTAGAAATGTTTATCTCAAGCTATTGCTTTCATGGTCCCTTTCCGCAACCACATGTGAAACAACACTCCATTATTGCTTCTATATTTCTATCTTATACGGTTATATGTTATATTATACTATAAAATATATTAGTCGTATCTTGAATTTTAAGAGATACTAGATACATAACCTTTTTATACAAATTAGTTATGTATAAATCAATCATTAATACTTTGCCAAAAGTTTGAAAACTTGAATTAAGGAAGGTTGTTAAAAAAATTAAATCTGGAGCAAAGTGATAATTTAAAAATATTAAATTTATCTATATAAATTAATTTATATTTCTTAAATTAGACACCAAAAATAATTAATTTACATAAAATGTATAAATAAACAATATAAGTATAAGTTCTAAACATAAATATTTTATTTAAAAGTGGTAATTTTTTTATTACATAATAACTAACAATAAAATCTATTAATGGTTTACTCGTAAGAAAACTATTCACCAAAAGAGTTATTTATCGTCGTTACATTACATGGGAATACGTTATATGTAACGTGTCTATGTGCGGAAATACATCTAGTTATATGTAATATGTCTATGTGCGTATTAGGATCAAACTGTATAAAGAAATGAAACATTATAATATAACTAATCTTTACATAATTCTATTTTTTAATTTTTCACGATTCTAATTGAATTAATTATAGTTTTTTATAATGTAATGATAAATATGGAGATATTTTATATCACATTCATACTTCACTTTTAATGAGATTTAGTTAAGTTCAATCAACTTTTTATTATTAAAAAACAAACAATTCCCTAATTTTTAATTAAGTAATATATGTAGAGCGTTGAACTATACATGATATCTACATATAATATATAATTACTAGGTTACAACCCGTACGAACCACGGGTAATCAATTTCAGTTTTAGAGAAGATCATTTGCTTATTTATCATTGATTACATTGACTCAAAAAAATCTTAAATAATTGCCAATTTAGGATATGCAGATTTCCAGAAATAATTCCTGAACATAAGGGATTGAGTATTATTATGGAATTGAAATTAAATACATAATAATGTTGATTGCTTATTTGTAGGGATTGATTCAAACTTAACGTATTTAAAGATTACAATTGCCAGACATTGGTAGAATTGATGGAAATTAATATTGATACCGAATTTAAATTAAATGATGGTAAAATAGTCAATTAACTTTGTAGAAATATTAGAGTTGGAAGTGCCACTTGTCAAAAAGAGTTTTATTAGAGAGTAATTACATATATAACTAGATTATAGCCCGCGTTAAACGCGGGAAACGCATAAAAAACATATAATCGTTTATAGATATTGTATAATGAATATAAAAAAATATATGGTTATTGGTATTATTGAAATGTATAGAAAATACATTAAAAACGATAAATATATATAATCATTGAAAGATCTCTTTGTAGACATTATTTTTTATTTTATTAGTTGAACGACTTTGCTCGTCTCATATAGTTATGATATTTATATATTTATAAGCATTTTAATTAGACGTTCCTTGCATAATAAGGTTACCTAATTTAAACATATATTGACAACCAATATACCGTTTTTTCTATTGCATTAAATATTGATAACTATTTCATTTATTCAAATAAAGTTATGTAATATAATTTATAAAATGTTAAATGTTATATAGATTTAATTTTAGTATATCATCAATGGAGATTCTTTTCTAAATCATGATTAGTTTATTTTAAATGGATTATAAATATAAATGCTAGCTTTTATGTTTGTTCTTATTTATTTAGTGTTCGCAAGAACTTTGCATTAGTTTTGGCGCAACTTTGAATAATTTTAGTATATCATCAATGTAATTTGATATATCTGTCAATTATATGAAATATCAAATAATGACATTTCATTACTATTGTGATAATTTAGTTTATATATTGTATTTTCACTAATCTTAACGGTCTTATTTTTTCTAATAACCGTAACGCTTTTACTAAATGTACTTTTTACAAATCTCCTAATATCTTATAATTTTTATCTTACTTTATAATTTTTCATAACTATGTTATTTTCAAGATTGACTGCTTTAATAGTGTTTTTTTTCAGTCTATTCAATTTCATATTTCATTGTACAACATCATCGTTTGTATGTATTCTGAAATTTCACTTTAAAAATGTTTAATGTTTATACCTTGATATTAATTTTTTTAATAAACTCATGTAATAATTATGGAATATATATCTCATTTTAATTAACATTCACTTCCTTTATTATATCAAATTCCTCATTAAACGGATATACTTTTGGAAAATAATAATTATAATAAGGCAGCATTATTTAAGACGTAAATGTTTGATATACTTTTGGAGAAAAAAAAATCAGGATCATTAAAAAAAATTATATAAAGAAAATACAAATTTAAATTTGTTGAAATTATGGATGAAATTACTGACGAAAAATTATTTTGGAGGGAGTTGTATTTTGTAAGATATAATAATATTACAAAATTTGAAATATCTAAATTAATAAATTTTATTGTTACTATACAAAGATAGAAAAAGTAGGTTGATATGATATACAAAAACATAATAATTTCAATGATATTTTAAAATCATGCCAAAATTAACCGGATTCTTATGACATAAAAATTATAAAAAAATCATAATCATCTCTAATATATAAAAGTAACATTTTCGTAATTAATGTCAGTTCCCAAGATAGTTAATTTTTGTTTTGTTAAAGGTACCTAATATCTTTTCATGTTTATTTGAAAAGTTTCAGAAAAATAGTTAACTAATTTCATGTAATTTGTGATAAAGAAAATCGAAATATATGAATACATACATTTGACATAGGAACAAAAAATAATCGAAAAAAATATAAAAAACGAAAGAAGCTACTAACCTTCTAGCACACAAGAGTGAATGTTTATAGCAGAGAATGATGATGGAAGTTATAAGTAATATTAACGATGTTGTAGGAGAAGGTTTGAAGAAAAAAATGATTGAAAATAAATGTGAATCGTGGATTCAATAATGAATCGTATATGTATGTGATAATTTGAATATAATTTTTCGGTATTAATGATTTTCTAATAAAAAAAGATTTTATATTAATGGTTTACTAATATAAACGGATTTATATTAATGGTTGATATTAAGGCCTTGATTGAAATGATTTGTTAGTAATATGTTTTTAAAATTGACCATATTAAAATCTTCATAACTGAAAATTCAAGATGTAAAATATGAAAAGCTTTCATTGGAATTAAATACATTCCATTTCAACGAATGTAAGTTATTGATTGATGATTGGAAAGCATTTATTGGAATTAAATACATTCCATATGGGGAAGATGATGTCAGCAATTTGATCTAAGGGTGGAAAAAATAAGATTGAAATACAATCAATGGTCTAGATTATTTAAGATTATGTCATAAGGTTTCTCTTTTAGTAATATTTAAGATATATAATATACTAGGTGTGAGACCCATGTATTACATGAGTTTATTTAAAAAAAAATTAAATATAATTTTTTTTTAACAATTTGAAAAGTTTGAATTTATAAGAACAATGAGAAATTTTTTGAATTATTAAAATTAATGAGACTTTAATGTATTGGATACATTACATATATAAACAATTTTCTAATAAATACCTTACATATATATTACCTTATATATTAAATGTGAAATTTTAATTTAATAAAATGAAAAATACAATAAAATGACAAGTGGAAAATAGAAAATTTAAAATTTTTAGAAAATGTCACGTGTCCAAACAAAAAAGAAGAGAAAATATGGCAAAAAACTTTCATTTATTAGAATAGATAATTATTATATATATTAAAATAAAAGTTATTTTTGCCACAGAAGTTTTCTATTTTAGATTTTGGCTAGGAATACGTAATATATTTTTTGTGTTTCACACTTTTACACTTTTGCCACAAGGGTATTCTATTTTATTTTTTTTACCACAAGACTTTCCAAGCTATTTCCGATTTTGGCCATAAGACATTCTATATGAACATGTTTTGTCCCTAGACTTTCGTATGTTGTCACTTCCCATCATCTACTTTGTAAAATAGCATTTTCCATATATCTAATTTGTAACATATCACTTTCACCCTGTCAAATTTGGACAACAACACTTTCTACCCTTTACCTTTCATACATCGTTTTGTAAAAATTAACAATACTCCTCCACCATATATTTTGTTTTTAAAACATGCTTACATCCATGAAAAAGAACCGTAGAATTAAATTAACACAACATCAAATTACCCCCCCCCCCCCCCCCCTCCCTACTAGGCGCAAAAGCAAAACCTCACATGCTTCCCCGAGTTGGTAGGTGACAATTTCTAGCTATAATAAAAAAATAATTTCATTACTACAAACAAATCAAAGCATTTTTATCATTTTCTTTATTTCATTATCTTATCCATTTCATTCCTAGATTGTTCGATTTTATTTCATCCAAGCAAACAAACTCTAGAAAACTGGTATATTATTGTTACATATTTAATTTTATTAATGTTCTTGATACAAGTTTAATATTCAAATTTACGATCTTTACCTTATTTTGAGAAAAACCTTGTTTTTATTTTTGTTGTCTATGCAGTGGTTGATGGGTTTCCTAACCTTTTGGCATAGAGGCGAAGCACGAATGATCAGAATACAGGTTTTGCCTTGGCATGTTTTTATTGGTCTTTATACATACGGACTAGCTGTGGTGACAGCTGAAACCGGACTTCTTGAGAAGCTAACTTTCTTGCAAACCAATGGAGTTGTATTGAAACACTGCAATGAGTCATTGATCGTTAATGGTTTGGGGCTTGGGTTAGCCATGTTATGTGGGGTTGTGATATTAACCGCAGTCTCACCCAAGCAATATCAAAGTATTCCCAAAACAAAGGTCATGTACTCAGATAATAAGTACTTGACTCCGTAGTTTAATTCATGTACATATGCATGCTAATGTGTGAAAGTGACTATACTTGGTTCTTAAATAACATTTTTATCCAAATGTTTTTGACCAAGTAAATTCATTTGACCTATAAGTCTTCTTTATTATACACGACATGACATAACATAACAAAACGACATTGTATTGAGTTTAACGTGCATTAGAGAGTAGAATTGGGATTGATGTCTACGGAATTTTTGTCTCACCCAAAAATGTGGAATATGAGTTCTTTTTACATCTCGTATCTCACATCTGAGCAAAAGACGTGAATGCCCCCCAACCCATCATAGTCGTCGGAAATAACCCTAAAAAGTTTGTCAATCTTTGTCCAATTTTGTCTCATGTAACAACAAAGAGATATGGTCCGTACTTTCTAAACAATGACAAAAGATAACATTTGATGTGATTCAACCCATAAAACAAGACCAAACAAAACAAAAAATGAAAAGGGCACAAACACATTATCCACCATTTATATGTTCCAAACCAAATACTCGAAAAGAGAAGACCGTAACAAATGTTTTTCATGAATATAAAGCAGCCGATCCCATGTGGTTTATATATATAACTCATTGTACACTAGTGTACTTATTAATGATTTTCCAGGATTCACTATCAATGTATATATTACAAAAACAAAGTTTTCATCAAAGACTTGAAGCAAGAATAGTTGTTAGCTTCGCATGGTGATGATAAGCTTTCTATCTATAAATTTGGCACCTCCAACCTTCCCTTGAATCTTAGATGGTAAACAAATAACACGTCTTTGATCCCCAACTTCAACCAATAACTCGGATCCTCCCCTATACTGCACAATTTAAAAGTCAAAGTCAACAAGATCATGTAGGATTCTAAATTCTTTCTTTTTTAGTTAATTGACTTGATAGACACATGACTTAATCCAGTAAGCTATATATAGTTGTTTCTTCTTTTAGACTTAATGCAAAAAGAACGACTTGATAAAAAAATTATGGGAAATGAGCTTCCTAACTTTTTACAAAAATGCCCTCTATTTTTCCCTTTCATTTCCCAAGTTTACAAATAAATGAAAGTATGTGGATATAAAAAGAAACTTGTCCTTACTTGATATAACTTTATTTCAGACTTGTCAAACCCAGGCATGAGAAGGGTAACAGATTTGTTTGCAGGATCAAATGTCACAGGCTGCAATTGCAAATATCCACTTGACCTACTTTCCAATCCACTTAGAAGATTTCGTGCATCATTACTTTTTCCATTTCCCAAAATACCCTCCCAGTTTAACGAATCTTTAAACAAAACAGGAGGATACGACGCAAAAGGCAAGGGCAAAAACGTCTTTTTGGCGTTCTCTAGACATTCATCACCACAACTTGAATTTGTCACACCAAATGCACCAGAAACAAGTGCTCCAGATTGAACAGCACATCCCCAGTAACGTAATGCAGCATTTAATGACATTGGATTGTTCAAATCCATCACTAAATAGCACCCGAATAACTCTGGATTTGTGATGAAAGATGACCCTTTCTGCACACATAGAATCAAACCTGGCTTAATGTATTAAGAGTTAAGACACCACATTTTACTTATTTGCCCTTGTTATTTTTTCCACCCAACTCCTCACGTGTTAAAACTGATTCAGTTATTGGTCAATTTATTTCTGTAATAGGTTAAGCATAAACCTAATTTTGGAAAGATGAAAATTAAAAGAAGAGAATTTGATACCTCTAACATGTGCTCTAATTTATCCCATATTTCTCCACTAAGTTGCCCATTGAATCCAGAACTACTAGTGCCTCCATTAAAGGCTTCATTTACAAGTCTCATAATCGAGGGACCAGCCAACCTCCCTAAATCGGTTTTTTCTGCCAACTTTCTCAAAAATCTCAAATACAATCTGGCATAAACACAAGATTATAATACACCATCATCATCATACATACATACATACATGAAAATAGAGAGAGAAACCGAGAAAGAGAGATTAAAACCTTGATTTACCAGTTGCACCTATCAATCTTATTGTTTCTTCAGTGCTTATACCATCATATATGACTACATCAAAGCTAGTCTTTTGAGTTTTGTTTCTTAAAAATCCTACAAGCTTTTCAAGTTGCAATGCTGAAAAGATTGTATCCATTCCAGGAAGAACACCAAACTCTTCTCCCACAACCTACTCCACAATGTTGTATACGATTTCATCAAGATAAATATTATAATCATGGAAAAAGGACGAAAAGATTGAATTTTTAAAGGAAGAAAATGATAATGGTCACATACCCACCCCTTCGAGGACTCCTTGTGTCATATTGAGACGAGCATCAGCTTGTTTTAGTTGATTAAGTGGTTCAAGAATCATCTATTATTGTGAAAAGCGAATACACAGAATAAGTATATCATCTATTAAAAGTTAAAATAACAACAAAGGGGGGAATAGTACTTTTGTAGTCTCCAATCTGACAGCTGAAAGATTGTCATTGCAAGTAACAGGAGTTGCTCCAATCTTACAGTTAAGAATATAATCTGCAGTGGGATCTTGCGAGTGTATGACCAAGCATGTTTTAAGTCCAGCCATTGCATAATGCTGTGAAGAGATGAAGTTAATCAACATACCATATTGAAATTATGTAATCGAAGATACTTTTGGGTTTTCACTAGATTCAATTCGAATCCAACAATTACTGTTTTACATAATTGCCAAGTTGACCTAAATCCCAATTAAGATCAATGGATATCCATCAATCGATTGAGCAAGAATTTGAACGCTCGCCTCAACTTTTGGAAAAAATGCAGAGGGAGTAAGTAAGAAATGGAACCTGAGCAGCAAATATGGCGGAAAAGGTTTTACCAGAACCGCCTTTACCCAAAAACGTGACGAATTTTGTGGGTTTTGGGTCATTATCAGCATTCGGTGTTGTTGAATTTTTCGCCATTGATATGGTGAGAAATCTCCGCGGCATTCGTCGGAGGAGAATATGATTGGAGTTGGAATGGAATTGAGGCCGGGAAGACGATGAATGTAAAAGGGTTGGTGGATTACAGAAAGCCATTTTTGGTAACAAGATGATCTGATGAGCAGTTTGGTAGCATGTAGGAAGTAGGAACTGATGAGATTGTGGGTACATATAGCATAGCATGACCTACAATATCAGGGAACAACGGGAAGTCGAGAAGTACTGACCTATCCTGTATCCACCACTGTCGGTAAAACAATTTTCGATTTACAGCATAATAGATTTTTTTTAAGGGTTTTTATCATAAATTGGGAAAATGGTCTCATAGTAATTATTTTTTGATATTGTTGAGGTTTAAGTAATTCTTTTTACATATTTATTATTTAACTAGGTTAAAACCCGTTTGATAACAAATAAAAATAGCAAAACTAATACATAATGAATGGTTAATAAACATAATGGAATTATCAATGTTATATTTTAAATTAAATTTAAAAGATATACACCGTAAAAATCAAATAAGCCTTATACTATATGTATTGACAAAAACAAAATTTAATTGAAAAAATATCAATAAAAAAGTAAATATACAACACATACATACATAAAAAATATACAAACCACACCCAGACAACAACACATCATAGTTGTTAACTCGTGACTCAACTCGTAAGAGTCATGACACTAAAAATTATACATAACATCATGTGTCAACAAAATATAAGCTGAATATTTAAGCACATTTACTAATACGTTACAAATTCACTAGTTAGGGTCATACATGTCATAAAGTATCAAAAAACAGCTAGTGATTTCGTAACAAAGCAAATGACAAAAAGACTTGGTGTGTTTAAATCATAAAACTAAACTTCAGGGATAAAGTGGTCATCATCATCTTCATCTTCAACCACCGTTGTCTCATGGAAACCAATATCATCTCCCTCTTCCTCGTCCTCATCATCTAAGTCAACAAGTTGGCTTTTAGCTTTGTCTTTAACATTAGGCACTTTGTTTAGGTTCCTTGGTCCTACAAATTAGTAAAGCTTGAATTTATTAAACTTGATACTTATTTATATTATAATATGTAATCATCTATTTGTATAATTTACCTCTCTTTTATTAGTACTCGTTCCTTCATCCTATTTAAAACATTCATGAACATCCATCCATGAGATATCTTCGGGGAGACATACATCCTCCTTTTCAGTAATCCATTCATCATCCAACTCCATGTCCGACAAACATATTGGATCATGTCTCCCCTCTTTCTTTTCTCTTTTGAAGTCGTGTATCAAGGTTGATGTTATATTTCACAAACACCAATGCATTCAACCTTTGTTGCTCCAAACGGTTCCTCTTCTTGGAGTGTATATGGTCAAAAGTGCTCCAGTTTCTCTCATATCCGGTGGCACTACATGTGAGGCTCAAGACACGAATAGCAAGATGTTGAAGTTCCAGGCACTCATCTCCATAACTTGACCACCATTTAGCTACCATTTAATAGAACAAATGAGTAATAAATAATGATGTAATTATTATATATTTTACTAGGTTATATTTTTCCTAAAAGTTACCAGGTTGCATTTTCTTCCTCATTAACACGGCTGCGGATATCCCAAACATCCCGATGCTCTCATTGAACTTTACAAGTTGTTCATGAATTGTCACCATTGTTGGCCTATCATACATCCTTTCAATGACATCATACAATCCACATTTGACTTCTTTATCAGCATTAAAGTTCTCCTCGAAATGAAGACAAGTTTATAAAATAAAAGAAAGTATGTGTTTAGTCATATATAATAAATGTTAGTGAAATAATAAAAATATATACCTAGGATTAAGAAAATATCCCGCAACATGAAGTGGCCTATGAAGTTGCATATTCCACCTAAGATCAATCTTGTCCCAAATAGGTTTATATCTTGACTCGACACCATGGAAGTTCACTTTTATTTGTTCTTTTGCCCGATCCATAGCTTCGTATATATATCCCATTGTCGGTTTCACATCGCCATCCATAAGTCTCAATACCTTAAAAATAGGAACTACACAACTCAAACAATATTTTATAGCCTTCCAAAAGTTGACATCAACCAAAATAATTCTTTCAACTAACTTCCCTTCATCTTTAGAAGCAAAGGTGGATTCGGCCCATTCATTAGAAGCAAACAACTGTCGAATTGGATGTTTTAACTCTTGAAATCTTTTCAATGTAAGAAAAGAAGTAGCAAATTGTGTTAACCCAGCTCGTGTTAATTCTTGACCACCGATGAACCTTCTAAACATGGATAACAAAACACAATGTCTATAAATATAAACGGTTACTTTTCGTGCTTTATCTAAGGTGTATTTGAATGTTTTTCCACCTCCTATGTCTTGCAACATCAAGTCAATCAAATGGGCAGAACACGGTGACCAATATAAACGAGGTCTCTCTTGCTCCAACTTTGAACTGGCTAACACATAAGCCGAAGCACTATCGGTGACGACTTGGACCACATTCTCCTCCCCAATTTCTTCAACAATTGAATTAAGCATTTCAAGTAACTTATTTGCATCTTTAGCAAATGAAGATGTGTCAATTGATTTCACAAATACCGTGCCACTTGGAATATTCACAAGAAAATTTGTGATAGACCTTTGTTTTCCATCCGTCCAACCGTCAGACATAAGAGTGCACCCCGTTTTCTTCCACTCTTCCTTGTACTCATTCAACCCTTTTTCAACACATTCTACCTCTTTCTTTAGGTATGTTACTCTCGCCTCATGATATGAAGGAAGTTTCAATCCTTTCCCATACTCCCCTACAAGTCTCAAAGCTTCTTTCCACAATGGAGACTTCACCAAGTTAAATGGCAACGCTTCACCGTATATAAGTCGACATAAAGCTCGAGTTACGGGCTCTCTATCCTTCAATGCTTGATTCATTGTTTTTTGTTTTCCTTTATTGAAAACAGATTTCACAGCCCCGTTCCCGTCACTCTCAACTTCAAAACATTCATCATCCATTGCCTTAGACTTGTTTTCCTCAAAATCCCTCAATAATTTTTTGAAAAGTTCTTTTGTAGCTTCATCAACCACCGTGCAAACAGAAGCATCGATTTTTGTTCCAGCAAGATGATTCTTCATTCTAAATACTCCTCCAGAAAAAAAATTATTGCAATAATTGCATTGCAATCTAACTCTATTTTTTGGGTCTACTTTAGTACAATGTCCCCAAGTGATATCTGGTTTTGTCTTTCCTTTTGGCATAATTAAACTCTACAAACCAAAGAACCTAATCAAAGATAATCACATTACTAAAAACAACCTGATCAAAAATAAAAAATTGCACACAGGGAAGAAAGAAAATGAGAACACATAATATTTGACCAGATAAAGAAGATAGACAACAACAGGGAAGACAGAAAATGAGAACAGGTTAAGAAAAAGTTTCTGGGAAAGAGTTAGCTTCCTGAACTAACTCACATTAGTTTTAAAAAACAATATATTCCGAAAATACCCCTGGGGACTCTTTTTGTCCCAAAAAATTCGAATCTTTGAGATAAAAAAAAATTGATTCAACAAATTTATTCACATTCAATATCATAATCTTATACAAAAAAAGTGAAAAGAAGGAAAAAACCTTACTTGTTAACTGATGAAGGATTGTGAAGTGTTGAAGGAGTGAAGGAGAATTGCAGGAAAAGTTAAGAAGAAGAATCCTAAGAAAAGTTAAGAAGAAGTATCGCATGTAAAGAAAAAGAACAAAAGAAGACTTAGGAAATAAAGAAGTCCAGGAAAAAAGAAAGGAAAGACAAGAAGTTCAGTTTATGAAAAGATGGAGAGTAGACATGAAGTTTAGTTTAAGAAAAAAAAAAAAGGACTATACCTTTTTCCACTTTGACTTTTCTCTCCATAAAACCCATCATACAGCTGGATAATAGTTTTAACCACAGGATAATAACTTTAACCATTGGATAAACGAAAGTAAGCAAATGTATCATGACTCGTCCGATTTACGAGCCAACTCGACTCGGTCCGAGTCGGTACTTGAACCGGAATTTTTTTACAAGTCAGAAAAAAACGCGTCACCTTACGAGTTGAACCGTTTTGGGTATCAAATGGCTCGACTCGTACGAGTCAACTCGTGACTCGTACGAGTTTAACAACTATGCAACACATACACACAAAATCATTACATTTGTGTTGCATTTCTTTTTTAGCTTTTAAAAAAATTGAAAGTAGGTTGCTGTAATAGAAAAGTAATTGAAGGTATAATCGTATTTGTTGGTTGATATAAAACGGTTGTTTACTGGAAACATACAAAGCAAGTTAATATCAAATAAATAAGTTTCTAAAAAGTAAAATACAGTTTAAGAAAAGCTGCAATGCACAAATCAATGAAAATATAGCATTCTGCACAAATTAGTTTACATTATTGACAATTATAGCAATATACTTAGAAAGTACATTGCCATTTTAGGGTAAAAAGGATAAAATGTCATAATAAATATATTTTATAAACTGGTAAAAGAAAACTGCATTGCTATATTATGGTTTTATTGCGATATTAAGTCATTGTTAGTTATAAAAAAGGGTATTATGGGAAGTTTTAAAAAAAATTAGTAATTTGCAAGAATCGTTCTTGTTTGAAAGGTCCATGTGTTAGTAACTTTACAAAAAGGTCTCTTTGTTAGTAACTTTACAAAAAATCTCCATATTTTTCAAAGTTAACAGAAATTATCATTATTTTAATTCATTGAGAATAAAAATAACTGTAAGATGCTATATTTGACAAAGGTAATAAAGTGAAAAAAAATAAACATAAATGGTCCCTGTTTAATATGAAATGATTGCAAATACATGAATGGTCCCTGTGATACTAACTTTCCAAAAAAAAACTCATGTTTTTAAAGTTTTATTGAAATGGTGCTTGTTTTGTAAGTGTTGGGTCAAAATATGGTTTATATTTTGTTTTTCTGGGCAATTGTATTTTTCTGTAATATTTTTGGAGTTTACGGTCATGTTTACGGTTGATTTTACGGCCGTAAAACCATTTACGGCCCATGTCCACCAAGTCCATGTTCCCCTTGTATAAATATAGGTGTTAGGGTGTGAGGAAAAGATTGATGAACATTAGAAAGTTTACGGCCTAGAGAGAGAGAAACGTGTGTGTGTGTGTGAATCTTTTGTATCTAGAACTTTAATTCATATCAATACATACAAGATTCATATTATTCTTCTTCTTCGTCTCTTCTATTTTATCTAACATCATCCGTTTGATTGGGATTCCGCACCATCAAACGGATCTAATTGATACACAGGCAAAATTAGGGACTTACAATTGGTATCAGAGCTTAGTTGTATCAGTCAGTTTTCTCAGATTTGGAGCATTATTTGATCTTATTTTTGAAATATTCTTTCGTTTTTGGATAGATCTCTGAAAAATAAGGGGGGTTTGTTCTTCGTGTTTTTCATAAAAAAGGGTTTTTGATCGAGTTTTGGAGCAAAAATCACTATTTTTGGTCGTAACCTGCGAGGGGGTGGCGGCCAGCAGCTAGGGTTTCCGAGGAGTTCACGGCCCGAGGTTTGCGGCTCGGAGTTTGCGGCCTCGGCTCGGAGTATACGGATCAGCAGTTTGCGGCTCGGTCTCACACGTTTCCGGCTTCTGAGTTCTCGGTCTCGCACCTCGGCCTCGCAAGAACCACCCTCGCTTTGCATTTAAGGAAATTAGACGGGACTTTGGAGTTGCTGGGGATCGAACCCACGACCTCCAGATCAAGAACAGAAGCGCCTTACCAACTCGGCTAACAAGTCTTTTGTTTTGTCTCTTCGAAATTTAAAACATAACCTGTTCCTTTCGTTCCTAATTTCACATTTTTTACACTTTTAGCCCAAAATTCAAATTTTTTTTAATTTTAAATCCCTTTTTCATCTAAAATTATATATATATATATATATATATATATATATATATAATTAAAATTAATAAATAAAATTATATTTTAATTTTTGACTTTTTAATTTTTGACCTTAAATTTTGACTTTGACTTTAAACTTTGGCTTTTTCGTTTAACTTTAAAATTTTCAAATTTAGCTTTTAAGTTTGACTTTTGAGTTTAACTTTTTAAATTTGACTTTTAAGTTTGACTTTTGAGTTTAACTTTTTAAATTTGACTTTTGAGTTTAACTTTTTAAATTTGACTTTTAAGGTTGACTTTTGAGGTTTATAATCAAAGGGTTTGACTTTTAAGTTTGATTTTGGTTTCTAGTTGTGCTTTTTAATTGATTTTAAGGTCTACGAGGGAGTTGAAACATGAAAGAGAGTCGTTATGATATGTTAAGACAAAATTTCAACATTTTCGATTATATCCCTGGAGAAACCCTCGAAACTCAGTTGCAGCGATTTACTACACTTATTACCGAGATGAATACAGCTGGGATCTTCTTGTCTAAATCTGAGATAAACAAAAAGCTATTGAATTCACTTCCAAAATCGTGGGATATTGACGTGGCTATCATCAAGAAGACAAAAGATGTCAATCGTCTTAGTCGAGCTGATGTACTTGAAGAACTTGATGCTTTGAAGTGTGGAAATACAATGAGTTCTGCAAACATCTCGGTCAATGAAGTTTCAGGTTCTCAATCATGTGAATTTCATGTACACTATCTAGTGAAGATACGATTAAATTTCTTCGGGAACAAATTGATTTGTTAAAAAGAGAAGTTGAGGGTCTGAGATATGAAGGATATCAACTCAGGAAACGACAGAAACCCCTGAAGGCTGAATTAGAAGCAAAAACCAAGGACTTTAGGAAGCTTCAGGAAGAGTATAGCAACAAGTGTGAAAATTATGACTATATTAAGAGACAACTTGCTACTGTAACTGAATAACTTGACAATTTGAAAATTAAGTGTGGAAAAACAGATGTTAGTTTTAAAAATTATATTGCGTTAAGTCAGACAGTCGAGTCCTTATTTGAAACCCAATTAAAATTCAAAGATAATCAAAACAAGGGTTTAGGGTATGATAGTGTTCCTCCACCTTTCAATCATAACTACACATCCATCCCTATGACATAGGAAGAAATTGCCAGGGAGGCACATCTTAAATATGGAAAACCAGCTGGATTTGTGTCAGGAGGTATTCAGGTTGAAAATACTAATGTGTCTACTTCATGTGCAGGTAAAGTAGCTGAAGATGAGAACAAGGAGAGCATTACTGAACAAACCAACATCTCTTTGAACTCTGAGTCTTTTGCTTTGAACTCAGCTGCTTCTGATCAACCTGTCGTTAAGAAATATAGGCCTCCAATTCCAGCGCAAAAGAGTGCCTATTGCAAGTGTGCATCTGGGATCAATAAGAGACAAGGCAAGGATACGCCACCAGGGGCAGGAATAAATAACTTCACAGTGAAGAAAAAGACTTGTTTTCACTGTGGAACACCTGGACACATTGCCATAAATTGTCCTAATCGTGCATGTGTTCCCTACTATGCACAAGGATGGCAGAACGCGCCAAGAGGGAGATACTCCAAAAGAAACATCTCAAGGTCACGTTCAGACCATGATGACTGGAACGCGCAGAAGGCTAAGAATCAAATCCACAAGGCCAAGAATCAAAATCCCAAGGGCAAGAAGGGAATGTCGGCCAAGAAGCCAAATCAAAGAGATGGTCCCGTAAAGCCAAAATCAAAGTCATCTCAACGACCGACATCAAGATCAAAAGCAAGTACCGAGCCACCCATCAGATCGAAAAAGAAATAGGTTAAACCCAACTATAAATGGGTTCCAAAGGCTCACTCTCCCAAATCTCCTAATGCTTCTAACGTTTCTACATCTTTTGTTTGTGATAAGCAAGATATGTCATGGGAGAGAGTATCGTGCGTTGATGACAAAGGTCGACCCAATTTCAAAATGGACTGGGTTCCAAAGACTAATTAATCCCGCTCTGTGTCGGAGCAGCTATGGAGGCATATCATCAGAATTTGGTTTGTTGGTAGTGGCTGTTCCAGGCACATGATAGGAGACATCTCTCAACTGTACAATACTCAGAACATTATTTGAGAGTATGTGTCCTTTGCGGGAAAGAAAGAAAGGAAGAGATCACAAATAGGGTTAGTGCTTAATGATATGAAGAATTTTCGGATCTGTTCTGAGATTATGCTTGATGTTCTCAGACCTTCTAAATATAGATTCAATCGGTGAATTACAGTTTGCGTGTTCTTCTCTATACTCCTGAGTTTTTCTTAAGTTGATTCGCTTTAAAGACGGATTTTTGTTTTAGGATAGCTTAAATTTGCGCATTTATTTTCGTTTCTCTCCTATGCACAAATTTAGGGGGAGAAATAAAAACAAAACAAAAATTTTAAAATTTTAAAAAATCCAAAAACATTAGAAAATCAGAAAATCCAAAAAAATGTGGTGTTAATGAAATGTGCTTGCGGGAGATGTTTTGGGAAATGAAATTAGGAAGTGATAACGGGCAATATGAATCGGCGTAACGTACCTAAGTTGAATCGTCTACGCTCTGTGTTCGATGCGCTGGTAGGCACGAAAGATTTTAAATGGACTTGACTAGGGAGAGTTGAACCTAATGAATTTAAGGACTTGACAAACTTTGACCTAGTTAGATCCGTTTAACCTGATGTCACGACGCTCGGATAGGTTGAGCAGGGAGATATACATGGAAATCTACCGGTCACATTAAATAACCTGTATCTAGAACTGTGGATTCACTTTTCCTCGATGTGCGGATTCTGTCCTTAATTCTGGTTGGATGGGGCGACTGGTAAATTCCGATAAATTAGGTCTGTAGAATATCATTTTCTTTCTTTCCGTTTGTTAGTCATATGTTGTCTCCTTTGCGTGACTTCCAATCCGACCTTGTACACAACATATGCAACTCTATTTCTCTGCAGGCTATATATATGAAATTCCTCTTATCTGTTAGCCATATTATGTCTCCTTTGCGTGACCTCTAATCCGACCTGGTACATAGCATATGCAACCTTCTACTTCTCAACCCCTCTGAAACAATAAGCAATAGAATTCTGAATCTATCCTCTCTCTGAATGGTTGTCTGCTCACCCGGTGTAAGGAGTACTCTAGAAGTTCTTGATGGCTGGGGCATATCAGGAAGCGGGAAACATGTTCTAGTACACTAAAAATTGAACACATACAGATTGTCTGTAGATTTCGCTGCTCGATTTAGGTGGACAACAATATCCCTGGTTGTAGTCAGTTAAATGGTCTTAAGAAAAATGTATTTAAGAATTAGGGCCAATCATGATAGTAATGTTACAATTAGATATATGCATGTATCATGTCATTGGTAAATTGTCCAAAATTGTCACAAATTTTTCGTGTTTAAGTGGACCATAATATTGGCGATCGATCAGACGAAGATGTAAAGATAAGGGTACCGACAAGTGGAATAAGGTTGTCCAAAAACTTTGATCCCAAATCACTCTTAAAGTTAGCTATTACTTTGGTTTTTGTTAAGTTTGTTCATAGTGTTCTTCTAATTTAAATATTAGGGGAGAAATAAAAAAAATCAGAAAATTAAAAATTTTTAAAAAAATTAGTGTTATTTATGTTTTATTTCTTTTTCAGAAAATATGAAAAATCCAAAAATATTTTTGTTTTTGTTTAATTTGTGTGCTAAGTTTTCTTTTAGTTTTGTTTTGTCTTGAAAAGTGATTTCAGGTGAAGATGAAACTCATGGAGTTTGTGTTGAAGATTTCTGAGCCAAGGCTTTGTCCGTGAGCATCGAAGAATTCTCATTCAAATGAGCAAGAAATGAAGATTATTCTTTCAACATTCAATCTTTCAACCCCAGAAGCAAGGTGAAGCAGAAATTGAAGATTATGTGACAGATTGCATTGAAGCCTCCTCAATGAGTCTGCTGCTATCTATGAACCTGCTGAAGTGATCCAGAAGATTTGTTCTCTCTGATGTTCTCTCTGAAGATTCTCAAGCTGAAAGCACCATCTTTCAAGAATCAATACGTCAAGCCAGCTCACCCAATGTGCGTTCAATGCCAAATTCTGAAGAAAACCTCAAGTGCTCAAGATGAAGTCATTCATTGAAGATTCATATGTTCATCCTGGTGCTGTGAAGAAATAGAAGGTTAAAGCTGAAGCCAAGCTCCCATTGAAGATTGACAATAAGAGCTAGCTACTTTTTAGGGGGAGCTTGTTGGGTCGATTAAGAAAAGAAAGCTATAAACCAAGGGGGAGATTGTTGGGTCAAAATATGGTTTATACTTTGCTTTTCTGGGCAATTGTATTTTTCTGTAATATTTTTGGAGTTTACGGTCATGTTTACGGTTGAGTTTACGGCGATAAACACCTTACAGCCGTAAAACCATTTACGGCCCATGTCCACCAAGCCCATGTTCCCCTTGTATAAATATAGGTGTTAGGGTGTGAGGAACAGATTGATGAACATTAGAGAGTTTACGGCCTAAAGAGAGAGAAACGTGTGTGTGTGTGTGTGTGAATCTTTTGTATCTGGAACTTTAAGTCATATCAATACATACAAGATTCATATTATTATTCTTCTTCTTCTCTTCTATTTTATCTGACATCATCCGTTTGATTGGGATTCCGCACCATCAAACGGATCTGATTGATACACAGGCAAAATTAGGGACTTACAGTAAGAATTAACAGAAAGTGTCCATATTCATAATTTTAAAGTAAACAACAATGTACTTTGTAGTGTATGTCTAGTTGTCTAATATAACATCATTGCATTTTGAATAAAAGTAATTGTAAGATGATATATTTCACAAAGGAAATAAATAATGAACTTGAAAGATTAAAAAGGACGATGGATTATGAATTTATTATTGATAAATTATCATTACTTTTTTTGGCTTTTGAAATATAACCATACTTTGCTTCAAGTTGTTGAGAGGTCCTTCCACCAAGCACTCATGCTCCTGGTCTCAACATAAACAAAATGATATTTATTGGGGGAATGGTATTATTGTCTTTTCATAGATGTTATAGGGTATGACCTTATAGTGCGTGAGTAAGCCATTACATAATGGTTGTTTACTAAGAACTTTTGGATTTCCAAGAATGACAATACCATATCGAGCACGAGTAAGTGCAACATTAAGCCTACGTAGATCATTCAGAAATCCAATACCCTAAAACACACAAGCCAACCATAATTAAAATCTCATCACCCCATTATAAACCCTAAATTAAATACAGATCATAGCAATGGGTAAAAACTATATGTGTTGTCATTTTGTATAAAGAAAATGTAAGTATGTTGCTATTGAGAGTTAAATATTTGTTATTATTCGGAAAAAATATTAACCAACCTGATGTTTGTTACTTCTGACGCATGACGAAATAATGTAATCGTTTTCCCTCCCTTGGAATGAATCCACACTTGTAACCTGAGTATACATGATGTAACTCATAAATTATATGAATTTATGAAAAAATGTGATTACCTCAATGTCCTTGTAAAGTAAGTGCACCGTTTCTTGACATGTAATTAACAATATATACATGTTGGCCTTCGTATGGTGTTATAACCCCTATCTGCATAATATTTATGTATAATAATAAATTAATTATATCCTATCAGTGCCAGTTATTTTTATAAAAATATATATACCTGACTTGGAACTACACTTATTAAAAAAGTAGTCTCTATTTTTTCAACATTTGCAGCAACTGTTCTGTTAAGATAGAATGTCCCAATAGCATTTATTTCTTCTTGTCCCATCTTACAATATAAAATAAATTAGTGAAATCAATACATAAAAGAACATTAAGATTTAACTTTTAAGACCATTTTGCCCTTGTCACGCATACCTGGACATAAAAAAACATGCAGTGATTTGGGACAGGCCATGGAAAATCAATGCCTGTTGATTGCCTTTCGTTTATGGTAACTCCATTTTGGAGGGTATCTTCGTAAAAATTATTCGAAGGGAATTCTGAAAGACATGGATGCATAGGATATTGCACCTGAAATTTTTCAGATGGAATAAGTTAACATTTTTTTTATTTTGTAAAAAGACGTATTTGCCTTTGTCACACATATTACTATTTTTTAAACCTGTAATCTGATTGGTTTTAGACCAAGAAGCACAAGTCTAACCTTGTTCATCGTTTAATTGTTGAAGCTTGTGAAGTTCACTCTTTTCAGATGTATCATGATGGCGAACCTTAAATGAAAACATATAGAATTCAAACTATTAAAAATCAAGCGTGTAAGAGTCATAAATGTATACAATTTGGAACATTAAGAAAAAAGAAACCTGAAAGAACCATAAAGCAAAAAAAAAGGCATATCATCGACCACCTTCTAGACATGACAATAAATCATAACATACAAAGATTTCAACGCCAAAGAAATATAAAACATGTAATATATAAATCAATCAAAATTATTATACATGAGAATGGGAAAATCAAAATATCATAATCATACCTAATTCCCATGTTTATGGTTATTTTTGTCCAAAGGCTCAAGTAAATGATTGAATCTTGAAAATACAGTTCACATCTTTAACCCCTTAATCATACAAAAAATTGCCATTAATATTCAATAAGTTATACCCTGGTTTACAATATCATCATAAAAAAGACCTAGTTATTACTCTCTCTGATGTACAAACATGACATGATACAAAAGGATTAAAAACAACTCTATGGTTACTCAAAAAAATCTTACACATTCTTAGACAGCAAAGATAATTGATATGAAAACTAACCGCATGATGCCAAACAAAGTAGTAGGAAAAGTGATGTCAAAGATTTGAGGGTTTGTTTGAAGGTTTGCTTGAATCAAACGGAAATTTCAGGGGTGGACTCGTTGAAAAAACTAGTTTGAAATCGCATCTTTTACTTCATGGTATTTCAAATTTGATTTGGGTTGGAATTCAAAGATTTAACATGTTGATATAGGATTTCCATTCCAAATGTTGGAGATAATTATAAAAAAGAGTAAGAAGGATTAGCTTTGGCTAACACGTGTTAAGATTGTTGTGTGCCTTCTGTACCTTCCATGGCGCTTCAGTTGCGTAAAAGAAGTGTTCCATTTTGACGACCTAACTTTGTAATTAAATAAAAGATGCGATTGAAGATTAGTTTTAGAAATGATTTTGTTCCTCATTTATTCTTATTAGTTGACAGAAAATCGTTGAGTTAGTTCCTGATTTATAGCCTTCAATTTTGAAACTTGATAAAAATGTGTTGATTGTATGCGATGGCTTAAGAGGAAGGGAAAGTGAAAGTGGAAAGGGCATCGACGGAAATTCACTTTGGTATTTTGAGCGGGAAAAATCAATCGGGGAGGGCTTAGAAAATGTCTTGTGACAAAAACCTACTTATTTATTAGATTAGGGGATTTATTAAATGTATTAAATATTATCATTTATTGTCACATGCTATCTCAAGTGGTAACATATAAATGGTCAAAGAAAAATTTGTCTTTGAACATTATTTTTATAAATTTCTTAACACTTTTAAAACTTCTTATATAACATTTTTATGATTATTTTTTCTTATTGGTTTTTCTAATATAATGTTTTATATTTAGTTTATATTTTAAAAAAAAATTGTTATATGTTCATATAATTTTCAAATATTTTCTAAATGTTTTAAAATTTTCTTACAAGTTTTTTATTTTCTTATTTTTTTACATTTATATACAATTTTTTTTTATAAATTTCACACAATTATTTCTAAACTTTCTTTTACAACATATTTAAATTGTTTTATAGATTTTGTATGAAAATTTAATACTTTTTGTAACATTTTAAAATATTTTCGTTAAATACTAGTTTAGAACATTGTATTAAAAAATTAAAAATTTTATAAACTTCTAATTAAAAAGTGTAAAAAAGTTGTAATAATTTTTAGAACGTCCCAAAAATTCATAGTAAATTTTCATTTTTAAAACAATAAACCATACAGACGAGTTGTTCCAAAACCGATCAAAGTAAATATATTATTTAAACATCACAGTAACTATTAAAAATTGTTACTGCGGAAAACTTTGGTGGATACGGTGCAGTAACGTCGGACTCTTCTCTTTCATACTGGAAGTACCTGAAATCATAAACATAAAATTTTAAGCACAAAGCTTAGTAAGTTTCCCAAAATATCACATACCATACATACAATAGAGATTGATATGTGCCAACCATAGTCTTGTTATTATACCATGAGTCTTATCATGGCCTTCATTTGCCATGTCGGAGGCCAAAACCTTGGGTCTTACAGACAAGTATCAAGAGCCACCTATTGGTCTTCCATGCAGGTATCATAAAGACAACTAGCATTCTACATATAACTGCCAAGGTCCATACCCTTGTCTTACATACAATTTTTCGGGAGACATGTCCAGTTCTTTCATGCAGATACCAGGGGTTACCAATTAGTCTTCCTATATAACACAAACCAGCAGGACAAAATTGGTACCTTCGACCCCTGAGTATAGTGAGGAGACTCACCTGAATCACAAAGCCGACTAACACTCAGCTCAAAACCGTGTCGACCACAAATAACTACTCTCTAGCCAAATGATGAGTGCCAAACACTTCCTAACAATCCACACAAGTCAAACCCTAAGTTTACCTTCTAAAATAGAGATTGACCAAAAGTTAACCCAAGCCAAATATCAATGGTCAAAGTCAAATTCCATAGCCCAACAAATATTCAGCCTCACGTCATGATTAGCCCTTGGTCACGTCGTGAGAGCTCACTCAGTCCGATTCCAACTTATCCCAATTCAACCTAGCCAACTCAGTTAAGGAAAATCACCTGATCTTACCTCACGACGTGAGCAGCCTCCTCTCACGTTGTGAGCCTCAAAATCTCGACAGAAACGGGATCATTCAACCCTCACGTCATGAGACCCTATGTCTCACGTCGTAAGCATAGTTTGAAGCCAAAATGTCACAACTAGCATTTTTGCTAGGAAATTACACTCTCATGTAACAACTCACCTAGTGTAATAACTTGTACCCTAAGACAATATCATACTATATGCTCATTCAAATATATCTCATGTTTTCAACTAAGGGCTGAAAACCCTAAGAATCTCGGTTTGAGTCCATATTGGATTGGGATTTCCTTATTGGGCATAATGGACCAATAAGCATCCAATTCAATTATTTTGGACATGGAAACCCTATTTGGATTCTAAATGGACCCAATTCACAAATCTATAACACTTTGGACCATTTGGGCCTAGAATGATTCATTCTAACCCTAATGGGCCTTATTGGGCCATAACTAATCCAATTAACCCTAGTAAGCCATAAATCGATTCTTTTACGCCATTTTGGGCCATGGACCATCTAATGAGCCCATTGGGCCGAAAATTTTCTCTATGGACTTCATAATTTCGAACCAATGAAAGAATTGGGCCAAACTAATTCATCCTCCTTTCCCCTAGCCCAAATCTCGGCCCATGTATAAAAAGAGAGAGAGAGAAGGTAAGAGGATTAAACTTACATGTGCCACCTCAATATTGCATGGTGGTTATGCATGCACAATAACCGCCATATAACAATACAAGTTCCATGTATCTAGACAAGAATTACTCTCTCTCTCTCTCTCTCTCTCTCTCCCCTCTTCAAACTATCGGCCATAAGGGCATTTTACCCTCACTCATCACTTTCAAACCCAACATTTTCTCTCATCTTTCCTCTCAAAACTCAAAGAAGTTCTCCAAAAAATTCCCCTCCAAATTTCGTGAGTTGTAGGTGTCATCAAGAACATTTCATCAAGGTTCAATACTCTTGGTAAGTCCTTAATTAAATCTATGGCTTAACTTCAAGATTTCATCAAAAATCTCTCCTTAGCTCATCTCATTTCGTGATCCATACTCTTGAAAACTTCATAGATTTCGAAAAGCCCTTCAAGGTGTTGCTAGGACCAAAAATCTCTTCACTTCTTCTTCAAAACCGAAACATCAAAGCAAAGGTGAGTTCCTACCCCCTTGTTTTCGATTTTCATATGATTTTTAGGGGAGAATACAAGTAAAATGTGTAGATCTATGTGTTATATGCATGTCTTGTGTGATTCCTTAATTTATTTTGTAAAAATGTGTTAGATCTTAACAAATCTCGACATTTTAAGTAATATTGAGTATAAATCCATGAACTAAGACACCTTATACATCAAACTATCAAGTTAAAAGTGTTATATGTTTAAGATAATAAAATTTAAGGCAAAAACTTTGTTAAGGGTCAAAATTGTCAAGAAAACAAAAGATAAGGGCAAAAAGTGACATTTATGTTTTTATGGGGACCAAATAGGTCCTACAAGTATAAAAAGGGATTTTTATGTTAAACATACTTTAAAAAGGGCCAAAAATGCAAATTTAAGTTTAATGGGCCAAACTTTTGGGCCTTACGGTTTGGGCCTAAATTTGCGAAAAATGAAGTTTTTGGGATTAAAAATGTTATTTGAGCAAAATTTGATTCATAAATGTAAAGAAACCAAATTTAGGGGTGAAAATAACATTTATTTCCAATTTTGACCAAAAATGTAACTTTTACCAAAGTTGGGCCGAAAGTGTAAATTTTTACAGACAAAGGGCTGAAAATGCACTTTTCTGTAAAACTAGGTCTTAAATGTCAAAATATATATTTTTGGACTAAAACCGTGAATTTCTAGATATTTGGGACAAAATTGCAAATTTTTATAAATTATGGACTAAAGTGTTATTTTTACAAAACTTTGGGCTTTAATTGAAAATTTGAGGCTTATTGGCCAAGAACGTCGTTTTTACAAAAATGAGACTTTTTATATTCAATTCGGTAAAACTCGAACTAAAACGAACAACAAAATAATAACAAATGGACGAAATACACCGATAACAATCTTATTGGGCCTAATATTCACATTACATGGTCAATGGGCTTTAAGGCCCCATTCAAGTGTATATTGAGCCCAATATTTTTCCATGACATGTTTATTGGGCCTTGCGACCCATTTACATGTTAATTTGGGCCTGAGCTATGGGTCACATGTTTGTTGGGCCTTGGTGGTCCACTTACATGCCTATTGGGCCTAAATTACCCTCTTACATGTATTGGACCTTTGTGGTCCATTTACATGCTAATTGGGTTTGGACTGAAATTCACATGTTTAGTAGATCGTAGCTATACCTTTACATAATTATTGAACTTCGTATACTTATATATATGTACCTTTTGGATATGAAAGCATACAACATACACGTAAACATTAAACATGGTATGAAAGGTTGAGAATCTAGTGAGACTTGTCGGCTGACACCTTTGAGTGTACAATCGTAGCATGTAGTTATAACTAGAGTTTCCTGGAGGGAGAGCGGGAGTTTGTGTATAGATATATACGGGGTGATCCCCCACGCCTTAGTTGTTCGCTACAGCTAGACTAGGCCTGTCTAGGGCGACAAACCTTACCTACATCAAAACCGGCGCCTGAAAACGCCAAGACAGACGAATTAGTCATTATCAAGCATGGTCGTAATGGCTTACTTAGAGACTAACTTCATCAAAGCTTTCGGTATATTTATACAAATCTAGACGATACTAAAAACATCCATACATCGATACTCGGTCTTGGGATTTATGATTACGATACTTTTATATCCAGAAAATATCGGATTTTCTAGGGAAATACTATTATTCAATTATCACTTACTTACACTACAAAGAAATCTAAACTACAATCAAACATGTTGCTGTTATGAAATTCACACATGCATTTATACTTGATTTTCACATCATTTTCAGACATTTTACGGAAAATATCGGATTTTCGGGGTTTTTACGAAAGATACAAAGACTTTTATTCAAACATACTTATGAACTCACCAACATTATATATGTTGACGTTTTCAAAATAACTTGTATTCTTAGGGACTCGTTAAGCAGAAGAATCAACAAGAAAATAGGATTTATTTTGTGTACTGTTAAGCATCATACATTGAATTTTTTGGGCGTGTAATTTAAAAGATTGTACTTGATGTAAACAATGGCAGTTGTATTATATAATGCATGGTGATGATGATGTTATGTTTCATTTATATTCATTGTAATGATATTTCAAGATGAAGTCACACACAATCCCCCGGACGTTTCCGTTGTCTGGTTCGGGGGTGTGACACAAAAATCTAGTAATTTAAGTCCTTAATCCATTAAGCCTTTTACCCTAACTTTCTAGAAGGCCTTATAACTCCATAATACACTTAAAAGTCGATGCTTTATGGGTATGTAAGTCCAATGCATGTCTAGATCTCATTTGGGGCCAATATTGAAGAAAAGATCATCCAATTTTCATGCAAGGTTCCAAAACCCAACCATTCACTAGATCTTAACTTCATGGCACTCTAAGGACCTTTAACACCCATAAAGTTGCCAACTTTATGCCTTCCATTCATTCCAACTTGCTCAACCAAGGAGAAAAGTGGGACAAAACATAGATCTAGCCACAAACAACAATAAAGGTGGAAGCTTTAACATTTAACAACGTAAATTTTCAAAACAAAATTTTCATTTTCCAAACAATCATTTTTCACAAAATAACATCAACATATTGTTTCAAATGTATTTATCACAAAGACATCTCCCCAGAAGCCAAAACATAAACTCCTCAAGTGTGTACGGATCATGTCGGCGCCTTCCCGCGCTCATCATTGGTACCTGAAACACATCACACAACAACTGTAAGCATAAATGCTTAGTGAGTTCCCCAAAAATACCGCATAAAACACATACGCCACTCAAGGCTATAATACGACCCTCCGGTCGATATGTCTCAGTGGGACCCTCCAGTCCCGTAGCTCATTGGACCATCTAGTCCGGTCATAGCTCGTTGGGCCCTCCGGCCCGGTCTGTATCGTTGGACCCTTCGGTCGGTCTATAACAACATATAACATACACATAACACATATCACATAATCTCATACATAACACATAAGACCCTCTGGTCTACACAATATACCACTCTAGGTAAGTATAGTGAGAAGACTCACCTCGATGTCTCGGTAAATATCTGACTTGGAATAAATGTGATCTAGCCTCCGCCTAATCACACAAAGTAATACACTCATAAATACAACTGCACTCAACCCTAAAAGTCAGCAAGGTCAACGGTCAACTTTGACCGGACTCGGCGAGTGCACTAGGGCGACTCGGCGAGTCTATACGTGTCCACTGACTCTCTTGGATCCTCTCTTGACACGCCGAGTACCTCCATGACTCGATGAGTTCCACCTGGCATGAATCGCGGGGCCACCACGACTCAACTCGCCGAGTCTCAAGAACAACTCGGCGAGTTCCGGCTTGAATCAGTCCCCCCGACTCACCCTGACTCACTGAGTCGTTCCCTCAATTCGACAAGACCACTCACTGAGTGATTACGGGCAAACTTCATACTACTCGCCGAGTCTGTTCTTCAGACTCGGCGAGTTCATGCCATGCATAAACTCAAAACCACTTCTGAGGTCAGATCTGTTCCATACAATCATAGATCTGGCCTCCCCAAGCATGATAATCACGTAAAGTCCAAACCTTGATGATCAAACAACATCTATTTGCTCCTATATGATGTTTTAGCCCCATATTTCATAACCCTTGGTCAAAACTCCCATGAATCCTCATAAAGCTTAAGGAATAAAGCTTCTCTAGACCTCTATGGATCCCATTTCAAGCCTCATCACAAATAGGGACGAAATGAACATCAAATCTAACCAACAAAGGGGTCAAGAAACCCTAAACCCCCATGTTCATCATAACAACAGAAAGGGAGCCAAAATATTACCTCCAAAGTGATGCTCTGAGCTCCAAATTCGAAGGATGTCCACCTCCCTTGCCTCCTCTTAGCTAGAACCTCCTTTGCCTTGCCAAACAATGCTTCAAAGGTTAACAATGGCCTCCTCTCTCTCCCAAAACGCTCAAGATCTCTTTAGGGTTTCTCTCTGGGGTTGGTGGCCGCAAATGACGGCCATAAGCCCCTTTAAATAGGTCTCAAACCCTGGAAATTAGGGTTTCATTAAACAGCGTGGACTCGCCGAGTCCAGACGCGAACCCGCGTGCAAAGCCGCGATCCTACTCGACGAGTTCAGACTCCAACTCGCCAAGTCTCCTCACATCACCCAAAAATAAAAGAATAAAAAATAATACCTGGGAATCCGGATGTTACAATTCTCCCCCACTAGAATCAGACTTCGCCCTCGAAGTCTCACTCTGCAAATAACTCCGGATGCCGCTCACGCATCTCACGCTCTGGCTCCTAAGTTAACTCTGACCCTTTCCGATGCTGCCACTAGACCTGCACCAGTGGCACCTCTTTATTCCTCAGGACCTTGATCTTCCGATCTCTGATCGTCACTGGTCTCTCAGCATAATTTAGGCTCGCATCCACCTAAATATCTTCTAGTGGCACTACTGCCGACTCGTCGGCTATGCACTTTCGCTACTGCGACACGTGGAAAGTGTCGTGAATCTGACCCAACTCTGCTGGCAACTCCAAACGATAGGCTACCCTGCCTACCCTCGCGATCACCCTGAAAGGACCAATATATCGGGGCCCCAACTTGCCCCACTTCATGAATCGAATCACTCCTTTCCACGGAGAGACCTTCAGGAGCACAAAGTCGCCGACCTGAAACTCAAGCTCGGACCGGCGTCTGTCCGCATAACACTTCTGACGACTCTGAGCGGTCAACAACCTCTGTCTGACCTGCTGGATCTGCTCTGTCGTCTGAAGCACAATCTCGGTACTACCCATCACGCGCTGCCCTACTTCTCCCCAGCAGATAGGGGTCCGACACCTCCTCCCATACAACAGCTCAAAGGGCAGCATGCCAATG
Organism: Lactuca serriola; assembly: GCF_051521515.1. NCBI lineage: Eukaryota > Viridiplantae > Streptophyta > Magnoliopsida > Asterales > Asteraceae > Lactuca > Lactuca serriola. The sequence goes on along the minus strand of NC_136410.1, from coordinate 82,164,327 downwards.
CTCGAATGATGGTTGTTGTTGTAAGAGAACTCTGCCAAGGGCAAATATGTGTCCCAACTTCCGCCGAAATCCAACACAGATGCTCGGAGCATGTCCTTGAGCGTCTGAATCGTCCGCTCACTCTGCCCGTCGGTCTGTGCATGGTACGCAGTACTAAAATGCAGTTTTGTACCCAATTCCTCATGAAACTTCTTCTAGAATCTGAAAGTGAAACGTACATCTCGATTTGAGACAATCGAAATCGGCACTCCATGCCGCGATACCACATCTCTCACGTACATCTCCGCCAACTTCTCCGCGGAAGAGCTCTCACTGATGGCCAGGAAGTGAGCACTCTTTGTCAACCTATCCATAATCACCCAAATTGCATCGACACCCCTCGCGGTTCTTGGCAATTTGGTGATGAAGTCCATGGTAATCTGTTCCCATTTCCACTCGGTAATCTCTAATGGTTGCAACTTACCATGTGGACGCTGATGCTCGGCCTTAACCCTGTGACAGGTCAAGCATCTCTCTACAAACCATGCGACATCCCTCTTCATACAGGGCCACCAATAATCCTTTTTCAGGTCCAAAAACATCTTAGTGGCCCCGGAATGGATCGAGAATTTCGATCGATGAGCCTCCTCCATCAAAATGGTACGCATCCCACCCACGGACGGTACCCAAATCCGACCCTGAAATGTCATAAGCCCCCGGCTATCGTTAACGAACTCCGATACCAGCCCGACAACTTGTTCCCTCTTTTGGCTCTCAGGCTGCACAGCCTCAGCCTGGGCCCCTCGAATAGCATCCAAAACCGGGTTCATCACCGTCAATCTCAAACATACATATCGCAATGGGGCGCTCTCCGCCCTACGGCTCAGCCAATCCATACCCACTATCACACACACGTCCCCCATCGCGATCGGGACCAGATCTATCGGAAACTCCACACCGAAGATCTCAAGGACACATCCCTGAATCACATCCGAAGCATACACAGCTCGCTCATCAGCTATGGAAACTCGCAGAGGCCGATCCAATGCCTCTCGACGGGTACTAATATGCTGACTAAATGCTATGGAAACAAACGACCGACTCGCACTCGAGTCAAATAACACCAATGCAGGCGTAGAATTCACAAGAAAAGTACCTACGCATATGATCATATAAGCATAAAATCTCAACTCAAATAAAAGATGAAAAGAAAACACATACCAGCCACAACATCGGGCGCTGCGCGGACCTCCTCCGCGGTCAACTGAAACGCTCTCCCACAAGCCCTCGGGGCCTCGGCCTTCACCGGCCGAGCCTCGGTAACCCTAGCAGCAGGCGCAGATCCCTGCGCTGATCCTTGAAGAAGCTGCGGGCACTTGGCCTTCCGATGGCCGGTCTGGTTGCAATGAAAGCAAACCAAGAATCCCTTGGGGCATTCCCTCGCGATATGCCCCTCCTTCCCACACTTGTAACATACCCCAGACCTGCACAACCCCTCATGGCTCTTACCGCACTTCACACAAGTGCGACCCTTCGTGCCCCCAGATCTCGAATCAGCGGGTCTAGCCCGCTTGGCTGCTGGCTGAGACTGGGCCGGCCGCCGATCCATCCTTTGAGACTCGGCCTCCTCCCTGGTCTGAGTCTCTGTAGCACCTGGTTCTTGGTACGTAAATCTTATTTGAGTATTCTCTTTTTTTAGCCTTGGACTCGGCGAGTCATAGGTCCGACTCGCCGAGTAGATACGGGACCCGGGACATGTTTAAGTTGGCGACTCGGCGAGTCCATATCCTGGACTCGGCGAGTCACCGTTATTGGATGAAACCCTAAGTTTCAGGGGTTTGCACCCTATTTAAACCTCATGTCCGCCCCAAGCCAGCCCCCATTCACCCCAGAGCTCCCAACCCTCGTTCCAAAGCTTATTTCCTTGAGAGTTTGAAGCATTTTGTGTGTTCTTGAAGGATTTTGAGAAGGAAGTGGAGTAGATCAAGAGGAAGGGAAGGAAGCCAAGCATCTTAGTGTTCTCTCAGTGATTTCTTTGAGGTATAGCCCGTTTTCCCTCTGTTTTTATGGTTATTGCTCAATTAAGTCCTTCTTGAGCCCTTCCCCAAACTTGTATGTGCAATATAAGTCGTAATAAGTTGATTGGCCTTTAGATCTAGGCAAGATTGAGCTCCAGGAGCTCAGATCCGCTACCTTTATGGACCCATGTTGCTTGTTCACCCTAGATATACCCTTTTGAGGCATTTTGATCCCTAAATCCCTCATTGGTGAATATCTACACGTAAAGTTGGAAACTTTACGTGTCATTCATGTTCTAGGAACCCAGATCTGTGAATGACATAGACTGGAATCGAGCAAAATCGCGTATTTAGTGATTGCATGGCAATGACTCGGCGAGTCGTTCATATGACTCGGCGAGTCTGCTCGCGAGTCTCCGAGTTGTCCCATTTTCGTTGTGTCGAGTGTGTGTAGTGAGTCACGGGGTGTGACTCAGTGAGTTGGAAGCCAAACTCATCCATGGAGGAACTCGGTGAGTCCATGCCCTGAATCGGCGAGTTCAAGGCAATCTCCTTAGATCAAGAACAGACTCGGCGAGTTGTTCATACAACTCGGCGAGTCTCAGCATAAGTGTTCATCGGATGAAGATGAACTCGACGAGTTGTTCATACAACTCGGCGAGTCTCAGTATAAGTGTTCTTCGGATGAAGACGGACTCGGCGAGTTGTTCATACAACTCGGCGAGTAGGATGAAGGACTTTAACCTCAGTTTAGAAGAAGAACTCGTCGAGTCAACGCCTAACTCGACGAGTAGGGACGGGATTCAGGACAATCGAGTGGATAGGGACTCGGCGAGTTGGAGAGCCAACTCGGCGAGTCGGGTCAACTGAAAGTTGACTCTGGCTTTGACTTATGACATGGTTAGGGGTAAAATGGTCATTTTACCCAAAGGTCAGTTAGCAGTGATTGATTGAGTATGTTGTAGGAATTGCAGCCGAAGGATTTCCGGAGCAGCAGCAGTAGCAGTAGACAGTCAGTTCCCGATCAGATCAGCAGCTACTTCGAGGTGAGTTACCTTCCATTAGCGGTGGGTCTACGGCCACAATGCTGGCCCACCAGTAGGAGTCGTATGTTAGATGATTGTCTTTGTGATAACATCTAGGTTTGCTACTACCTGATATGTTATATGCTAGCATGATATGTTATATGAGATAGAAGTAGAGATCGGTTGATAGGACCGAAGGGTAGTTCAGACACCCCAGAAATGTCTGACAGTACGTGATGATGTGTTTGCATGCTGGCTTGTTATGTTATATGCAATAGAGATAGTAGGAGGGGACCAGTCCCCGAGTTCGGTTGTTACGACCGAAGGGTAGCCCAGACACCCCAGATATGTCTGATAATATGTTATGTATGATATATGTGTAAGTAGCAGTAGGGGGTGAAATAGTCCCCGAGGATCGGTTGTTAGGACCGATGGGTAGTCAGCACCCCAGAATGGCTTGACACGGGTAGTCAGCACCCCAGAATGACTTGACACGGGTAGGACGGCACCCCAGAATGGCCGCACGGGTAGTCGGCACCCCAGAATGGATGTACCGGGTAGTCAGGCACCCCAGAATAGCCTGGCAATATGTATGTTATGTGGTTGTATGGTATGTGGTACGATGGGGGGAACTCACTAAGCTTTATGCTTACAGTTTACAATTTTGGTTTCAGGTACCTCTTCATCAAAGGGGAAGGAGTTAGCGCGGTAGCGGCACATCATGCACACACACTGGTTTCCGCATTTACGAGATTTCTCTGGGATTTATACTGTGATATTTCGATTGGTTGTACGATTTGGCTTTTAGACATGGTTTACGTTGTGATGTGGTTTGATCAAACAATGTTCTTAATTATTAATGTTTCTAAAGTAAAGTTTTAAAAAAATGAAATTTTTGGACGTGAAAATTGGGTCGTTACAAGTTGGTATCAGAGTCCTGGTTTGAGGGATTCGGACACACCTTCGGGGGTGTCTGAACTCAAATCGAGGGATTAAAAGATTTTCTAAAAGAAAATGTTTTCTAAAAATTGAGAAAAGAGTTTTGAGAAAGAACGTAGTGTGTGATGTGCGCGACCGGCCGAGCTCAAGTAAGTATTCCCCAAAGTACCCATACAAGTTTATGTTATGTTTATCAGCTTTTGTAGAAGAGCATGCTAGAATAGGACTAAGGATCTAGGAGTGATGCCTTATGTGCCTGCTTTATGTGTTTCAGCTGTATGAGAATTGCATGCTAGTATTGAGTAGACAGCAAGTAGGATAACCTGATTAGGTTATGCCTGATGGTATGAGCTTAGCATTGTATGCTAGTATAGTTCCTGTAAGCCGATAGAGTTGAATGAGATTGTTCCCTTAGTTCGAATGTTGCTTGCATTGTGTTTTGTGGGACTCTGGGTGGTGGGAGTTAGCCATTAGGTGAATACGTCACGTCACATGTGATCAGGGTTGAATAATCTTAGAGTGCTGGATTTGGCCCTATTGCGCAGCTCTCGTTTGAGTCTAACCGTTGTAGGGGTGAGCTTGTCACTCGAAGGATTATCCGAGCCTCACCACATGTGATGGTGTTCAGGTAATGGTTAATTGGCACTACTAAGAGGCCTTCAGCAGTTGAGGACCTGGTAGGGTGGAGTCTGAGATTTCCCTAGGGCAAGCCTAGGATGAGTATAGTAGTGATCAGCCGTAGTGGAAGGGATCTGGTGGAGTCGAGGCAGTCCTTGAAGAAGGTACGGATAGATGTGGAAGGTAGTATGGGCCCGTACTACTGAAAGCAGAGGATCCGTACCCGAACCAAGGAAGGCCAAGATAAGACCAGGGAACTTGTAAGTAGTTGTGATCCCTCAGGAAGTATCAGTATCACTAATGTGTGTTATTATGTATTGCAGAATGGTGGTACTTCGATCGAGGCCGATAGATGGCGGTTCAGGAGAGGGGTCAGGTTCAGGATCAGGTTCCGAGCGGGTAGATGAGGGACTACGCGAGTTCATCGCGTCAGAGATCACCAGGGGTATCCTTGAGTCGACTCCCATTATCCTCGGGTCGATCAAGGAAGGGATCATCGAGTTGATGGAGGATCGCCTCAGGGCGTTCAGGAGCGACATGGCATCTGGCCAGTCGGGATCTCGCATACTGTCCTTTAAGGACTTCAGGGGCAGTGGTGCACCGGATTTCCACGGGGTGAAAGACCCCATTGCCTCCAGACGATGGATTGCAGACATTGAGTCTGCACAGTTGACTAGCTTCTGCCCCGAGGGGTCGAAGGTGAGGTATTCAGCAGGGTGTTTGCGGGACCGAGCTCGAGATTGGTGGGAATCAATGGGAGACTCATTGGGAGCCTCAGCTATCGAGGCTATGACTTGGTCAGATTTTGTGACCAGATTTAGGGCAGAGTTTGCGCCGGATATCGAGCTTCAGCAGCTGGCCCGGGAGTTTTTAGACACGAGACAGACGACTGAGACTGTGGCGGAGATCACCGCCAAGTTCCGGGAGAGGGCTTTGTTGGTGCCCCAGTATGCTGGTGACGAGGATATGAGGAGGACCCGTTATCATGATGTGCTACAAGCTGACATCCGGGAGCATGTTAGCTTTTCAGCTTGCCCTACCTTGGACTCTATGATTGCCAGGGCGAGGGAGAGGGAGATAGATTTGGAGCACATCCGGAAACGGAAGTCAGAGGAGGGACAGACAGGAGGGGCTTCGGGGAAGAAGCCCAAGGGATCAGATGGTAGGCCGAAAGGCCAGTCAGGACCGAGCCGCTGCAGGAAATGCGGCAGGCCGCACGAAGGGGCGTACAGGTTGGGATCATCAGGCTGCTACAAGTGCAGCAAGTCTGGTCACTTTAGCAGGGATTGCACTGCTCCAGCAGCAGTTATTCAGACATCAGAGTTGCTGTGTTTCCACTGCAACCAGAGGGGCCACAAGAAGGCCAATTGCCCCCAGTTGACAGTTTCAGCGCCGGTGAAGGCGCCAGCTCCAGCGACCCTGCGGATCACGGATGGCCGGCAGGGCAAGGCAGAGGGTCCGGTGGTGAGGAGCCGAGCATTTTAGTTGACTACCGAGGAGGCACGCGCCGCACCCGATATGGTGACGGGTATGATTCTTTCCCTCTATTTTTATTTTATGATGTTATGATATTGATATGTACTCGGTATATATATATATATATATATATATATATATATATATATATATATATATATATATGTTTTACGATCGTTCCATGTGAACGGTATTCCAGTTCAGGTGTTATTCGACTCGGGTGCATCCCGATCATTTGTGTCCCTTGCGCTTAGCAAGAAGTTTCCAGAGTCTTCGGGCATGTTGGATTGCCCTTTGGAGGTAGAGATTGCTGATGATCGATCGGTGCGAGCATCGATGGTGTTTCGGGATTGCGTATTGCATCTATTTGAGGAGCGCTACTTAGTAGACCTGGTTCCCATTCCGCTGCGTGGGAACAAGGTGATTATAGGCATGGATTGGTTGAGCCCTAATGGGGCGGTGATAGATTGCGCGCAGTAGCTAGTGCGGGTCAGGACCCCAGGCGGGGGAGAGTTAGTGATTCATGGCGAGAGGCCGCAGTGTGGACCCGCAGTATGTTCGGCAGCGAGGGCGAGACGCTACCTTCAGCAGGGATGCGTAGGATATGTCGCGTACGTGATGGATACCTGGGAGGCGGGTAAGGCGACAGTGAGCGAGGTTCCGGTGGTGCGAGATTTCGCAGATGTTTTCCCATAGGAGCTTCCTGGGATACCTCCGGAGCGACAGGTGGAGTTCAGGATCGACCTCGTTCCTGGTGCGGCTCCGATAGCCATGGCACCGTATCGGTTGGCTCCTCCCAAGATGCAGGAATTGTCTACGCAGCTACAGGAGCTGCTAGACAAGGGATTTATTCGTCCAAGTAGTTCACCCTGGGGAGCCCCGATCCTGTTTTTGAAGAAGAAGGATGGGTCGCACCAGATGTGCATAGACTATCGGGAGCTGAATAAGGTAACGGTGAAGAACCGTTACCCACTCCCGAGGATTGATGATCTCTTTGACCAACTTCAGGGAGCGTCTTGGTTTTCCAAGATCGATTTGCGTTCAGGATACCATCAGATGAGGTTCAGGGAGGAGGATACGCAGAAGACCGCGTTTCGGACGCGCTATGGCCACTATGAGTTCGTGGTGATGCCGTTTGGGCTCACCAATGCTCCTGCCGCGTTCATGGACCTCATGAACCGCGTATGCAGACCGATGCTGGATCGGTCTGTGATAGTCTTTATCGATGACATCTTGGTTTATTCAAAGACTCAGGAGGAGCATGAGGAGCATCTGAGAGAGGTGTTGGAGACCCTGAGGAGGGAGAGCTTGTATGCCAAGTTCTCCAAGTGTGAGTTTTGGTTGCGCGAGGTGCAATTTCTCGGACACCTTGTCAACCAGAACGGGATTCTGGTCGATCCGGCCAAGGTCAAGGCCGTGATGAGATGGGAGGTTCCGAAGTCTCCATCTGAGATTCGGAGTTTCCTGGGATTAGCAGGCTACTATCGGAGATTTATTCAGGATTTCTCCAAGATAGCCGTACCCCTGACGCGGATGACGAAGAAAGCCGTGGTCTTTCGATGGGGACCCGAGCAGCAGGCTGCATTTGAGACACTGAGATAGAGATTGTGCGAGGCGCCGATCTTAGCCCTGCCAGAGGGCGTAGATGATTTTGTGGTTTATTATGACGCATCCATTTCAGGGTTGGGCGCGGTATTAATGCAGAGGGGGCATGTCATTGCCTACGCCTTGAGGCAGCTCAAGCCTCACAAGGCGAACTACCTGACGCATGATTTGGAGTTGGGGCGGTGGTTTTTTCCCTCAAGATTTGGCGACATTACCTCTACGGGGTTCGATGTACCATTTACACGGACCACAAGAGTTTGAGGTACCTCATGGATCAGCCGAATCTGAACATGAGGCAGCGTTGGTGGTTGGACGTGGTGAAGGATTATGATTGCGAGATCCTCTACCACCCGGGGAAGGCCAATGTGGTGGCCGATGCGCTTAGCCGCAAGGCGGCGCTGATCAGGGACGTATGCATGAGGATGACCATGGTGACTCCCCTGTTGGAGCGAATTCGGGAGGCTCAACAGGAGGTTATCAAGGAGGAGCATCGGAAGAGTGAGCGTGTGGTGGGTCAGGTTTCCTCCTTTGATTATGATAGCCGAGGACTATTGACACTACACCGTAGGGTGTGGGTGCCGTATCACGGAGGCGTGCGCCAGATTTTGATGGAGGAGGCGCACAAGTCCCGATTCTCTATTCATCCCGGGGCGACAAAGATGTATAGGGATCTTCGTCTAGATTATTGGTGGCCCTGCATGAAGCGGGATGTGGCATGGTACGTTGAGCGGTGCTTGACCTTCAGGAAGGTCAAGGCCGAACATCAGAGACCGCATGGCAAGATGCAGCCGTTGGATATTCCACTGTGGCAATGGGAAGATATCACGATGGATTTTATCACGAAGCTTCCCAGGACCGCGCGTGGAGTGGATTCGATTTGGGTCATCGTGGATCGATTGAACAAGAGTGCTCACTTTATCCCGACTCAGGAGAGCATATCGGCCGAAAAATTGGTCGACATCTATATCAGGGAGATCGTGGCGCAGCACGGGGTGCCAGTATCGGTTATCTCGGACAGGGATGTGCGTTTTACTTCCAGATTTTGGAAGAGATTTCATGACGAGTTGGGCACTCGTTTGCATTTTAGCACCGCCTTTCACCCGCAGACGGATGGTCAGAGCGAGCGGACCATCCAGACCTTGGAGGATATGTTGCGAGCGTGCGTGTTAGACTTCGGTGGTAGCTGGGATACATATCTTCCCTTGGCCGAGTTCTCCTACAACAACAGCTACCACACGAGTATCGATCGCCCTCCATTCGAGATGTTGTATGGACGGAGGTGCAGGACCCCGATATGCTGGGGTGAAGTTGGCCAGAGGGTCATAGGGAGCACCGGAGTGGTGCTCAAGACGACCGAGAGGATCCAGCAGGTTCGGAGCAGGCTTCAGACTGCTCAGAGTCGACAGAAGAGTTACGCCGACAAGCGTCGATCTGACTTGGAGTTCCAAGTCGGGGATATGGTTCTCCTGAAGGTGTCGCCTTGGAAAGGCGTCATTCGATTCAGGAAGCGGGGCAAGTTGGGCCCGAGATTCATCAGACCGTTCAGGGTTGTAGCCCGGGTGGGCAAGGTGGCGTATAGGCTGGATCTGCCAGCCGAGCTCAGCCAGATCCACAACACTTTCCATGTTTCTCAGTTGCGGAAGTGCCTAGTGGACGATTCAGCGGTTGTGCCGTTAGAGGATATACAGGTTGATGACAGCCTGAATTACATCAAGCGCCCAGTCGCAATCCTCGACAGGAAGTCGAAGGATTTGAGGAACAAGAAGGTGGAGCTAGTGAAGGTGCAATGGCAGCACCGCAAGGGTTCGGAATGGACTTGGGAGCCGGTGGACGAGATGATGGAGCATTACCCCGAGTTGTTTCAGGATCGAGCAACAGACTTCGAGGACGAAGTCTAAAATAAGTGGGGGATATTTGTAGCACCTGGTTCCTGGTACGTAAATCTTATTTAAGTATTCTCTTTTTTTTAGCCTTGGACTCGGCGAGTCATAGGTCCGACTCGCCGAGTAGATACGGGACCCGGGACATATTTAAGTTGGCGACTCGGCGAGTCCATATCCTGGACTCGGCGAGTCACCGCTGTTGGATGAAACCCTAAGTTTCAAGGGTTTGCACCCTATTTAAACCCCATGTCCGCCCCAAGCCAACCCCCATTCACCCCAGAGCTCCCAACCATCGTTCCAAAGCTTATTTCCTTGAGAGTTTGAAGCATTTTGTGTGTTCTTGAAGGATTTTGAGAAGGAAGTGGAGTAGATCAAGAGGAAGTGAAGGAAGCCAAGCATCTTAGTGTTCTCTCAGTGATTTCTTTGAGGTATAGCCCGTTTTCCCTCTGTTTTTATGGTTATTGCTCCATTAAGTCCTTCTTGAGCCCTTCCCCAAAATTGTATGTTCAATATAAGTCGTAATAAGTTGATTGGCCTTTAGATCTAGGCAAGATTGAGCTCCAGGAGCTCAGATTCGTTACCTTTATGGACCCATGTTGCTTGTTCACCCTAGATCTACCCTTTTGAGGCATTTTGAGCCCTAAATCCCTCATTGGTGAATATCTACACGTAAAGTTGGAAACTTTACGTGTCATTCATGTTCTAGGAACCCAGATCTGTGAATGACATAGACTGGAATCAAGCAAAATCGCATATTTAGTGATTGCATGGTGATGACTCGACGAGTCGTTCATATGACTCGGCGAGTCTGCTCGCGAGTCTCCGAGTTGTCCCCTTTTCGTTGTGTCGAGTGTGTGTAGTGACTCAGTGAGTTGGAAGCCAAACTCATCAATGGAGGAACTCGGCGAGTCCATGCCCTGACTCGGCGAGTTCAAGGAAATCTCCTTAGATCAAGAACAGACTCGGCGAGTTGTTCATACAACTCGGCGAGTCTCAGCATAAGTGTTCATCGGATGAAGATGAACTCGACGAGTTGTTCATACAACTCGGCGAGTCTCAGCATAAGTGTTCTTCGGATGAAGACGGACTCGGCGAGTTGTTCATACAACTCGGCGAGTAGGATGAAGGACTTTAACCTCAGTTTAGAAGAAGAACTCATCGAGTCAACGCCTAACTCGACGAGTAGGGACGGGATTCAGGACAATCGAGTGGATAGGGACTTGGCGAGTTGGAGAGCCAACTCGGCGAGTCGGGTCAACTGAAAGTTGACTCTGGCTTTGACTTATGACATGGTTAGGGGTAAAATGGTCATTTTACCCAAAGGTCAGTTAGCAGTGATTGATTGAGTATGTTGTGGGAATTGCAGCCGGAGGATTTCCGGAGCAGCAACAGCAGCAGCAGTAGACAGTCAGTTCCCGATCAGATCAGCAACTACTTCGAGGTGAGTTACCTTCCATTAGCGGTGGGTCTACGGCCACAATGCCGGCCCACCAATAGGAGTCGTATGTTAGATGATTGTCTTTGTGATAACATCTAGGTTTGCTACTACCTGATATGTTATATGCTAGCATGATATGTTATATGAGATAGAAGTAGAGATCGGTTGATAGGACCGAAGGGTAGTTCAGACACCCCAGAAATGTCTGACAGTACGTGATGATGTGTTTGCATGTTGGCTTGTTATGTTATATGCAATAGAGGTAGTAGGAGGGGACCAGTCCCCGAGTTCGGTTGTTACGACCGAAGGGTAGCCCAGACACCCTAGATATGTCTGATAATATGTTATGTATGATATATGTGTAAGTAGCAGTAGGGGTGAAATAGTCCCCGAGGATCGGTTGTTAGGACCGATGGGTAGTCAGCACCCTAGAATGGCTTGACACGGGTAGTCAGCACCCCAGAATGACTTGACACGGGTAGGACGGCACCCCAGAATGGCCGCACAGGTAGTCAGGCACCCCAGAATAGCCTGGCAGTATGTATGTTATGTGGTTGTATGGTATGTGGTACGATGGGGGGAACTCACTAAGCTTTGTGCTTACAGTTTACAGTTTTGGTTTCAGGTACCTCTTCATCAAAGGGGAAGGAGCTGGCGCGGTAGCGGCACATCATACACACACTGGTTTCCGCATTTACGAGATTTCTCTGGGATTTATACTCTGATATTTCGATTGGTTGTACGATTTGGCTTTTAGACATGGTTTACGTTGTGATGTGGTTTGATCAAACAATGTTCTTAATTATTAATGTTTCTAATGTAATGTTTTAAAAAAAACGAAATTTTTGGACGTGAGAATTGGGTCGTTACAGTCTCCAGCTCGATCTCCCTCTTCCGGGCATTTGCTTGAAGCTCAACAAATGTCCGGTAAGTCGAGTTCGCCATGAACTCCCGAATATATCTCCTCAGAACACCCAGATAACGGCTCATACGAGCCTGCTCAGTCGACACCTGCTCAGGGCAAAACATCGCCCTCTCATGGAACTTCCTGGTGATGACTGTCACTGAATCAGTACCCTGCTTGAGGGTCAAGAACTCCTGGATCAACCGTTCCCTCTCTACCAGGGGAACATACTCCTCTCGGAACATAACGATGAACCTCTCCCAGGCCACCTCAGAAATCTCAGCCAAAGAAAAGTTCACTGTCACGAACTTCCACCAATCCTTCGCTCCTAGGCGGAGCTGGTTCAAGGCGAACCGGACCCTCAAGTGCTCTGGACAAGAGCACGTATAGAAACATCCCTTGATGTCAGAGATCCACCTCATAGAGGCAATCGGGTCCTGCGTCCCGTCGAACTCTGGTGGCTTCGTGTTGCTGAACTCCCGGAACAATAACGAGTCACCTCCCTGAGGTCTGGCAGCAGCAACAGCAGCAGTAGCTGTAGCTGTAGCAGCCTCAGTCAACGCTGCGTACCGCTCATCAAAAGTCTCGATCAATGTAGTCTTGATGTCCCCAAACATCTCAGGAATCTCAGCCCGGATGGCAGCAGCCACCTCCTCATGAATCATCTGACGAATCTCCTCATCGCTGACACCACTGGTCTCAGGTGTGTGTCGAGTTCCAACCATGGTGTCTCTGAAATACAACAAAAATTATCAGAGATTCGATCGAACATGCTCATACTCGATGACACAACCCTACTTGTCCTCTGTCGTCCAAAAGATTCTTACTTGAAATGCCCACTGATCCGGTGTCTTCAGTAGTACGGGCCCAATACTACTGACCACACCGCACCAGCATTCACTTCAAGTCCTCCTCCTTGGATCTTGGATTACAAGTACTCTATTCTCATGAGCTCCTAACTGCTATCACTCGCCCTTAAAGCATCTCAGCAGCAGAAAACTCCTAGGCTAAGGCATCACAAATCAGGCCACTCTAGTCCTAATATGTATACTTAGCCTACTCTAGCATGCATTATATAACATATCTCATAACACATAAAGTAAGGGTACTTTTGGGGCATTCGTCGTTCGGGCGCTGGCTGATCGTACACACGACTCTGCTCTGTTTGTCTCAAAACTTTGTAACTCTTTTCAAAAAATTTACTTTATTATAAAAATTCTTCTCAATTCCTCAATTTGAGTTCAGATACGCCCGAAAATGCATCTGAATTTCTCAAACCAAGGCTCTGATACCAACTTGTAACAACGTAAATTTTCAAAAAAAAAATTTCATTTTCAAAACAATCATTTTTCACAAAATAACATCAACATATTGTTTCAAATGTATTTATCACAAAGACATCTCCCCATAATCCAAAACATAAACTCCTCAAGTGTGTGCGGATCATGCAGGCGCCTTCCCGCGCTCATCACTGGTACCTGAAACACATCACACAACAACTGTAAGCATAAATGCTTAATGAGTTCCCCAAAAATACCGCATACAACACATACGCCACTCAAGGCTATAATACGACCCTCCGGTTGATATGTCTCAGCGGGACCCTCCAGCCCCGTAGCTCGTTGGACCCTCTGGTCCGGACATAGCTCGTTGGGCCCTCCGGCCCGGTCTGTATTGTTGGACCCTTCGGTCCGGTCTATAACAAGATACAACATACACATAACACATAACACATAATCTCATACATAACACATAAGACCCTCTGGTCTACACAATATACCACTCTAGGTAAGTATAGTGAGAAGACTCACCTCGATGTCTCGGTAAATATCTGACTCGGAATAAATGTGATCTAGCCTCCGCCTAATCACACAAAGTAATACACTCATAAATACAACTGTACTCAACCCAAAAATTCAACAAGGTCAACGGTCAACTTTGACCGGACTCGGCGAGTGCACTAGGGCGACTCGGCGAGTCTATACGTGTCCACTGACTCTCTTGGATCCTCTCTTGACACGCCGAGTACCTCCCTGACTCGACGAGTTCCACCTGGCATGAATCGCGGGGCCACCACGACTCAACTCGCTGAGTCTCAAGAACAACTCGGCGAGTTCCGGCTTGACTCAGTCCCCCCGACTCACCCTGACTCACTGAGTCGTTCCCTCAACTCGACAAGACCACTCACTGAGTGATTACGGGCAAACTTCATACTACTCGCCGAGTCTGTTCTTCAGACTCGGCGAGTTCATGCCATGCATAAACTTAAAACCACTTCTAAGGTCAGATCTGTTCCATACAATCATAGATCTGGCCTCCCCAAGCATGATAATCACGTAAAGTCCAAACCTTGATGATCAAACAACATCTATTTGCTCCTATATGATGTTTTAGCCCCATATTTCATAACCCTTGGTCAAAACTCCCATGAATCCTCATAAAGCTTAAGGAATAAAGCTTCTCTGGACCTCTATGGATCCCATTTCAAGCCTCATCACAAATAGGGACGAAATGGACATCAAATCTAACCAACAAAGGGGTCAAGAAACCCTAAACCCCCATGTTCATCATAACAACAGAAAGGGAGCCAAAATATTACCTCCAAAGTGATGCTCTGAGCTCCAAATTCGAAGGATGTCCACCTCCCTTGCCTCCTCTTAGCTAGAACCTCCTTTGCCTTGCCAAACAATGCTTCAAAGGTTAACAATGGCCTCCTCTCTCTCTCTCCCAAAACGCTCAAGATCTCTTTACGGTTTCTCTCTGGGGTTGGTGGCCGCAAATGACGGCCGTAAGCCCCTTTAAATAGTTCTCAAACCCTGGAAATTAGGGTTTTATTAAACAGCATGGACTCGCCGAGTCCACTCTTGGACTCGCCATGTCCAGACGCGAACCCGCGTGCAAAACCGCGATCCTACTCGACGAGTTCAGACTCCAACTCGCCGAGTCTCCTCACATCACCCAAAAATAAAAGAATAAAAAATAATACCTGGGAATCCGGATGTTACATAACACTTACAAGGGTCTAGAAGCAATGTGAAGTGATGATGATGATGATTCCTTGCAAGCCACTTCCAAATATCACCTTCTTCTTCTTCCTCTATTCTTCTCCATACTAGGAAATACTCCAAAATGGCCAAGAACCAAGCAAGGGATGAAGGCTAGGGTTTTCTGAGGTGAAAGAGGGTTTGGAGGCTGATGATGAACCCTAAAATAGGTTTATATGTGCTTAAATATAAAGGAAACCCTAAAAGATCATGGGCTTGGGCTGCATCAGTTCTCACGTCGTGAGCCCCTATGTCTCACGTCGTGAGACAAGTCTTAAACAAAATTTTCATATAAACCCATCTCATGTCGTGAGCCTCTATGTATCACGTCGCGAGGCTTATTTTCTTCCAAAATCCAACATTTTGACACCTTGAAACCCTAATTCGATTCGTCCAGGAAACAAGTGTTACTGTAACGTCTCAAAATTATGAGTTACACATTTCATTTTTAATTCAACCAAAACATTAATTATCTTTAAGTCAACATTTAATATCCTTTTCTCTAAATATTCAAAAGTACTTTATAAGAAAACAATTATCAGAGTATAATCCCAAAATCATCATAATGCGGAAACATGGGTGGATGCGTTGCTATCAAGTCAGGCTCTTCCCTTTCGAATCGAAAGTACTTGAAACCATAACCATAAAAACCGTAAGCACAAAGCTTACTGAGTTCCCCAAAATACCACATACCATACATAGTAATCATATATTGGGCCCTCGCCCTTCACCGGGCCTCGCCCGGCATTGGACCATGCCCGCCATCGAGCCTTGCTCGGTCTACAGATCTATCAGTCATCAGGCCGGAAAAATAAAGTAAGACTTTAAAAGAGTTTATAGAGGCCAGAAAAATAAAGTGCATACTTATTTTTAGAATGTCAGGGGGGTTTCAGATATCCCAAGGGCATTAGCAAACCCCCTTGAGGGTATGTCACGTGAAAAATTTGGCATAAGTAGTCAAACGTTTTCAAATGCCCGCTTTTTAAAGCGTTCAACGTCAAACAAAGGAGTCCATGCACAACAACAAGTTGTAAACATAGGGGGATCGTGCTCGTATAGCAATGTATGTTTCAAAGAAGTAAGTTATGATATATTTAACTGTTTATTTAAATTATAATTAATCTAATTAGTAATGTTAAATAGGACATCATTCGAACCGAAGCATTTCGTAAGGCTAATACTGATCGCCAAGGGGTATTTAGTAGTCCTACATTCGAGCAACAATACGTAAGTGGTTAATTTGTATTTTCATATAAGTGTTTATATTGTCAAGGGGTATTTAGTATTCTAATTTTTATGAAGTTTATCATTTTTTGAAAATACAGAATGCTTTACTCCATGAGATTAGTCAACAAACTCAGCTTCTTCTGAAGCCAGCGGTCTAACACCAAAGGATATACAAAATTGTTTTGAAAGAATATTTGGTGTTCAATGAGGCCATATCAGAGGCATTAGGCGTAAACCTTCTACGGTTGTGTGAATGTACGATCAGGAACAACCACTGACATAACCACCGCCACAATCATAGGTAACAAGATTATTTAATTTTGGTAGTTGTTTCAAATGTTGGTAATTGTTAGTTTAGTAATAGTTTCAAGTGTTGGTAATTGTTAGTTTGGTAACATTTTATATGTTGGCAATTGTTAGTTTGGTTATAGTTTGATATATTGGCATTTTGTAGTTTGGTAATTGTTAGTTTATGAAAGTACAATGCTATAATGGAAAAAATGAGAAAAAAGTACAATGTTATAATGTGTTATATGCAATATGTGTAGTTTGTTAATTGTTACTTGTAGTACAATGCTATAATGTGTTATATGCAATATGTGTAGTTTGGTAATTATTAGTTTATGACAGTATAATGCTATAATAGTATTTTGAAGTTTGGTAATTGTTAGTTATAGTACAATGTTATAATGTGTTATATGCAATATGTGTAGTTTGGTAATTGTTAGCTTATGAAAGTACAATGTTATAATGTGTTATATGCAATATGTGTAGTTTGGTAATTGTTAGTTATATTACAATGCTATATTTATACTTTGCTTATATGTAGAATGTATATTTTGTATATATAATGTTATAATGTCGGTTTAACTTATAAGACTATGTTGTTTTCCTTGTAGCTGGACATGCTTCAAACAATTTTAAAAAACCCGACATGTAGTGCTGCACTTGAAGATTGGTTTCGTTCGTTGCCACAACGAAATGAAACCGGAGGAAACGAGGAAAGCGATGATGACGAGTAGATACTTGTAGGATTTTTGTAATGTTTTGTTTGTGTAAGTATTTTAGACTAGTATTTTGAATATTTTGCATTATGTTAAATTGGATGAGTATTTTGAGCGGATGTTGGATTAATATTTTGGGATGAAATGATGTAGGATTAGATTAATTAATATCATAGCAGTTTTTATACTTTTTATATAGTTTTTTTCAATTTTAAGGTGAAATACAAAAAAAAAGGAAAATAACAATATCGGCGACGCCTTTAGTGGTGACAAGTGGTTATTAGCGGCAACGCCCGCTTATTAGCGGTGACATCTTGCTTTAGCGGAGACATTTGGAGTATTAGCGACAAAGCATCAGTGACGGCCTTTTAGTGACGACGTGTCGCTGCTAAAAGTATTAGCAGCGACAAACACCACTTTTAGCGGCGACGTCTATCACCGGTAATACTCTCACTTCTTGTAGTGAAGGGTTTCTTTATTTGTTAATTTTTTATTTTAAGATTCAAACATTATTGATGCATCTATATATAAACTAAAAGTGTGGTCTTTATTGTACCATTAGAAATCTACTGAATACATTCTACTAATATTTTATAATTTTTTGATTACATCCTTTTAGCTTGTTTAAATAGTTTTGTGAAGTGGCATTTGGAAGGATCCTATTTTGTGCAACATCTGTTTATCTTTTCTTCAAGCAAGATGTTGAAGATCATGTGCAAGAAAAGAAGGTTAATAATCTGATTTATCAATTGCAGGAGATAGCGATGGACTTTACTCTTTTTCCGATATACACATTGTACTTTTCTTTTTACTAGTAATAGCAATATAGATATCTTTTGTGGATTCTGCGTTTTATTATTATCTTTTTTGCTGAACAAATTCAAAAATTTCTTTTATTATGGTTTTGTTTTATTGATTTAATCTGTTACTTCATCACTGTTTTTGGTTTGGGCTTGCATATGAGTTAACATATAAGCTTGAACAGTGATGCATTTTATTTTTGTTATTTTTGTTGTCAGGTGTAATTTGGTAATTTGATAATTTATATTGTTTTTTTTTCTAGTTGTACCAAACAAAATACAATATATAAAGTCGTACCAAACAAAACACTACCTAAGGCTTAAGGGATTTAATTGAAGCCAAAACTTGAGTGATAAACTGTAGATTGTTTAAGATGGAAAAAATGGATACCTACCAAAGTATATGTTTTGTTTAGAGATCTAGTTTTGGTAGCGTCTGCGCCCACCATGAAAACTCTCACCAATAGGGATTTTCAGTGGCGTAGCCTCATATACTTTAGGTGGGTCTTAGGACCTACCTAAGGTTTAATATTTTATAGACATTATATAGAAACTTATACTAAGACCTACCTTCTGGTATTGAAAAATATAAATGATCTCTCTAATTATGTATAAAGAACCATATAATTTTTTGTTCTAAATTCACCATTGGGGATTTTGCAATTAACTATGATATGTGCCGGTGGAGATGCTAATTATTTGTATAAGATGTTGGCCGCTCGAATCTAACTTCAATTCCTTTATGTTTCCTGAATTCTCGATTTTGACTCTTCTCAAAATAAGTCAGTTAACGGTGAATCTTCTCAAAATAAGTGAGTTAATTGTTAAAAGATCATTGATGCTATCCTTTAAAAAAAATCGTGGCTGCTTTGGAAGGCTAGAATCTAGCATATTTAATCACTAACTAGCGTGTTACTCTTTTAAATGTAGTGGAAGAGCTGCATGAATTATGTTTTATTAAATGAATTACTCCCACGATAGAAAGTTATAGCATTTATCTTAACTATACCATCAATGGAGAGCGGCTGGAAAGTAGTACGCCGGAAACAGAGGCCGGTGAACAACCAGGAAACCACGTACTTCGCTACAAACGTGCCAAAGGAAGCAAAGAAAGGAGAGTTGTGGAGAGTATTCGAGAAATATGGAAAACTCTCAGATGTATACATGGGGAAAAAGCTAGGGAAGAACAAGCAGTACTACGCGTTCATTAGATATAGAGGGGTCGACAACGTTAAAGAGTTGGAAAGAAGATTGGACGGTGTGAAAGTTGGAGGGAAGACACTCGCTATCAATGTCGCCCTACACGAGAGAAAGGTAACAATAAGGAACCAAACCCAAAATGAGCAATATAAGAGGTTGAATGTTGAACAGACAGCCATGGCCAAAAACAATGGAATGAGAATAGGGACTAGTCTACGGGATCACCGATCGTATGCCGACATGCTGAGACCGGTAAATACAGCGCAAACCTACCCCGTGGTCCACCGCTTCTGATACCCGTCACCCTTCATCACGATCCGGCCACACACAGTTGGTTGAGAAAAATATCACTGGTTGGCGAAGCAGCATCGCTAGAACACCTTGGCCATCTTCCCAAGTTCCTCCTGGCAAAGGGAGAGACTTGCGTTGGGGTGAAATACATTGGAGGTTTAAGGGTCTTAATGTTGTTCGATCACTCCGTAGCTGCCAAGGAATTCATGATAGGCGAGCATAAGTAGAAGGATTATCTAAAGTGGGTGAGATGGGGAGACCAAGTCGAGACGCATGAAGAACGTGTTGCATGGGTTAGAATCATGGGACTCCCACTACACCTGTGGGGTCAGTGTAATTTTCGGATTATCACAGATGGGTTTGGGAAGACGATCGCTCCATTTGAAGACATTCCTCACAGAGTGGATCTATCTCATGCTAAGATTGGACTACTCACCTCCAGGAGGACTCGAATTAACGATGAAATTCACGCTGCTTTTGAAGGAAAAGTCTATAAACTGGGCATCATCGAATTCGACTAAGGTTGGTTCCCATTCAGATTCGACCCACCTGAAGACGGTAAAGAAAAGTTGGTTGTAGATGATCAGATCTCAGCGAAGAATGATGAAAGGGAAGAAGGGGAGATATGGCCGGAAACCAATGAATTGGGTGGTCAAGAGCCGGAAAAAACTAGGGTTCCGGCGAGTGAACCTAACAGGATGGAGATGGAAGACGAAGAGCCTCATTGTGAAACGACGATTCTAACGAAAACATCGAGGGAGGCAGCTGAAGCGACGCCTCGGAATATGGAGCAACTAAAACCTAACGGTATGATGAATCAACCTAGTCACGTGAATGAAGCATGCCAGATGGACCCTAGTACCCCAAAATCATTACATGGTGGGCCTAGTAATGGACTTCCACCACTTAGCTGTTTTGGGCCTTTCCATCTCCAACTACATGAAATGAAGCCTACATATTCAAAGTAGGCAGGTCCAACGAGAAAAGGAGAAGAGTGATAAATATAATTCCCAATATAAGCCCAGTGATTGAATTGGCAAGCGCTGATCCGATGCCACACACAGTCCCGTTGCCGGAGTCCCCATCTACTCCACTCGAAGAAAATCAAATTGAACTTAATACCCCTCCTATATAGCAGATGGAGAATACAGATAGAAGTCCCCAAAACCCCCAACCATCTGAACTTGTTAAAACAGCCGAAGTAGGAAAGGAATTGGGATTTGACATCAATCCCGATGATGCTATCCTTCGAGAAGCCATGGGAGAAGAAGGTGAGTATTGCGATCTGCAATGAATTGCCTAAGTTTGAATGTAAAGGGGATCGGCGAGGCACACAAAGTCAGATGGGTTAAAAGACTTAAGGTCCAAAATAGGATTTCATTCCTGGGACTACAAGAAACTCAACTGACAAACACTGAAGCAATCGATGTTCGTGGGTGCTGGGACTCAGAGGAGCTTGGTTTTTCGGCAATCCAATCGTCAGGAAGATCGGGTGGACTGTTGAGCATTTGAAATGTTAACATTTTTGAGGTAAAGGAAATTATAAAATCAACTCGCTTATTGATAACAACTGGTGCTTGGGAAGGGATTCCATGAGACACGATATTGGCAAATATATATGGTCCTCATGACCTGGGCGAAAAAGAAAAGATTATGGGAAGAGCTGCTACAGCTTAGAAAGGAGAGACAGGGAACATGTATTTTATTTGGAGATTTCAACACAATTAGAAGAAGAGAGGAGCGATTTAACTCCCAATTTTGTGCATCCTCTACGTTTTATTTCAACAGCTTCATCTCAGAAGCAGGTCTTCAAGATATTAGAATGGGGGGAGTAGTTACACCTTCTACTGTAACACACACAACAAGCTCAGCAAACTTGATAGATTTCTGGTATGCAATAACTTTATCAGTGTTTTTCCATTTGCTTCAATCACTGCCCTTCCTAGGGAGATGTCAGATCATTGCCCGATAACCCTTCAAACATCCTTTACGGACTTTGGAAAACCCCCGTTTCGATTGTTCAATTCCTGGCTCGACCGAGAAGGATTTGAAGAGGTTGTTAAAAATGCTTGGAGGGAATTGAAGGGATACGATGCTTCGGATATATACATGATGGCCAAATTGAAATTTCTAAAAGATAGGATAAAGGAATGGCGGGCCACAGATCATCCTAAGGAGGTGAAAGAAATGCAGGAATTAAAAAGAAGAATACACGAGATCGACCTACTAGCAGGAGAATGATTGCTCTTAGAAGGCGAGATAAGTGAAAGGAGGGCAGGATTCCAAAAACTAGCGGAAATGGAGAGGTTCATGACTTGTGACATCAAACAACGGGCAAAAATTAAGTGGGTAATCGACGGGGATGAGAACTCTTCCTTCTTCCATGGCTTTGTTAATAATAAAAAAAGAAAGAACAGAATTGCAGGACTGCTTATCGATAACCAATGGATTACAAACCCTGAAATAATAAAATCTGAGATCTTTAGCTTCTATCAAAAAAAATTCCGAGAAAGGTGGCCAACCAGACCAAAGTTCCTTAATTCCAGGTTTTCTGTCTTAGATCCATTGGCAAGCTCAAGTCTTGAAGCCCCATTCACAATTGAGGAGATAAAAGAGGCAATTTGGACATGTGGGAGTGAAAAAAGTTCGGGACCTGATGGCTTATCATTCAAGTTCATTAAAAGAAACTGGGAGATAATGAAGCACGATATAGTGAACGGAGTTAAATATTTTGAAAGTTATGGAGTCATCAGCAGGGGCTGTAATGCTTCATTTATCACCCTTGTCCCAAAGAAAAAGGACCCGCTCACAATTGAGGATTACAGGCCAATAAGTGTCATTGGTAGCATGTATAAGATAATTTCAAAAATATTATCTATTAGGCTGAAAAGGGTCATTGGTGAGTGTATTGGTAATGTTCAATCGACATTCATTGAGGGACGAAACATTCTTGAAGGGCTCTTAATAATCAATGAAATGTACTCATGGGCAAAAAAATTGAAAGAAAAGATGCTACTTTTTAAGGTAGACTTTAATAAAGCCTTCAAATCGGTCAATTGGGAGTATCTTGACCATGTTCAAAGGCAATTAGGGTTTGGCGAAAGATGGGGGGTGGATACAGAGTTGTTTGAAAACTGCCACATTGTCGGTTTTAGTGAATGGATCACCGACTAAGGAATTTGGAATGGGGCGTGGAATAAGGCAAGGTGACCCGTTGTCCCCTTTCCTTTTTCTAATTGCGATGGAGGGGTTGAATATTGTAATGAAGGAGGCTTGTGCAAAAGGTATTTTCAAAGGAACGAGAATTCCTAATAGTAACCTTATCATCTCTCACCTGTTCTATGCAGATGACGCCCTCTTTGTCAGTGAGTGGAGCAAGGAAAACATAAACAACCTCGCTAGAATTCTCCGTTGCTTCCATGTATCCTTGGGGCTAAAAGTGAATTTCAATAAGTCAAGGATATTTGGAATTGGGGTGGATAAACAGGAGGTAACAAGTTTAGTGGAACCGCTAGGGTGTAAGCCGTCCGACTTACCGCTCACCTATCTTAGTGTTCCCGTAGGGGCGAACATGAAATACAAAAAACATTCGGCCCCAGTGATAGAAAGATTCCAATCCCGATTGAACCTTTGGAAGTCTAAGACCTTATCTCTTGGGGGTCGACTAACACTTGTGAAGGCAGTTCTTGGCAGCCTTCCTACCTTTTCTTTCTCTCTGTTTGTTGCTCCTACAGGTGTTATCAAGAAACTGGAAAGCATAAGAAGAAGATTCCTTTGGGGAGGTGCGGAGGAGCAAAAGAAGATCAACTGGGTGTCATGGAAGTCTGTGACTGCTCCTAAAGAGATTGGCGGCCTAGGGTTGGGCTCTCTCAAGGCACTCAACCTCTCACTAATCACAAAGTGGATTTGGCGGCTGAAAGTGGATAGCTCGGGTTTATGGAGTAAGGTTATTAAGGGTATCCATAATCTCTATAATAAGCCCGCACAATATATATCAAAAAAGACATTACCTGGAATTTGGAACCGGATAGCTGGAGTACAAGCTGAGCTGAAACTGTTTGATATCGACATGGAAGAAATAATGATGAAAAAAATTGGATCTGGAGAAGAGACCATGTTTTGGCTTGATAGATGGATTGGAGACTCGACCCTAAAGACATCCTTCCCAGAGGCATACAATTTGGAACGTAACAAACACTGTAAAATCAGTGACCGTCTCCAAAATGGAATCATTAACTGGGAATGGAAATCAGCACCAAGAACTCCGGAGCTGGTTAGTGAGATTAACCTGCTTGCTTCCAGAATTAGAGACTTCCAAACTGTACAGGGCAATGATAAGTGGGTGTGTACATTATCTAGTGATGGGATATTCCATGTTGATAGGCTTAGAATACAAATTGACCGGTGGAACTTGCCAACGCTGGAGACCCCATTAAAGTGGATACATGAAATTCCACTGAAGGTGACTTGCTTTATGTGGAGGGAAAACCTGGAAAGAATCCCAACTGCATGCGCCCTTCTCAAAGGGGGTATCCAACTCACCTCCCCCATATGCTCATACTGCGAGAATGCAGAGGAGGATGCATCCCATGTGCTCTTTCGATGCCCGATGGCTGCAAAGGTGTGGGAATGGGTGCTTAGCTGGTGTGACCTCCCTAATGTACATTTCGAATCTGTTGAGGAGTTATTGAAGTTCACAGCGCATTGGGGAACATGTGAAAAGAAAAGGAGAAGTTTAATTAGTATTGGTTACGGGACGACATGGCTTATTTGGAAGGCAAGGTGTGATTGGGTGTTCAAAAAAACAAGAACTTCCCCCGCCAAAGTGGCTGACTGGTAAAATCCACGGTGTTTCTATGGATTAAATATAGGAGAGAATATTGTAATTTACAATGTATTGAATGGTGTATCAATCCTTTTATTTGCATGTAATTTCTTCTCCTCTTTCTTGTACTCTCTGCCCCCCTAGCGTCTTGCTAGGTTGGTGGTTTTTAATGATATTTGCCGGTTCCAAAAAAAAATTATGTTTTATTGTTCAAGTTTAGAACGGGCTATTTATTTACGTTCCTTGCTTTTGTATTTCTGTTGTAACTATTTCGATTGACACTATATTCTTTTATTTTACAATTAATGCACTAAGTTTTCAAAAAGAGAGTAATTTTGACCCTATATTTTTCATTTTGTTTCTATGTCGACCATTTAACCGGTCAACTCGATTGCCAACTGACGTGACATGGTGACGTGGCTTTGACATCATATGGTGTCATGACATTTTTTGGCGACACCATTTTTTGGTGTCAAAATTGAAAATTAAATAAAATGTAGTGACTTAATTGAAAAAGAAACACTATCAAAATCAAACTTTTCTAAAAACTTATTGTCTTTTGTATAATTTGTCATTATTATAACATAATAATCAAAACTTGGTGGAAGGTTAGAGACCATTTGTGGGCAAACTTTTGGAGCAAAACAACATGAGAAAAAAATGAATGTCTACATACGTAGTGTCAAAATTAGTTTGTATTCCAATCTCACATCCTTGGTTCTAATGTGTGATGCCCTAAAGTTGGTGGACGGATTGAATTTAATGCATCATATTTCATGTGTCTATTATTAAACTCTAAAGAACTATATGTATTGTGGATGTCCTAAATTTAGTGGACGAATTGAAAGATTATACGTCACTACATGTGTAGACGTCAATTTTGTTATCTGTCTTACTCCATAAGTTTGGCCACAAAAGTTTTCCAACCCTCCAACAAGTCCTGATTATTATGTTTAATAAAGACAAATTGCATAAAAGACACTAAATTTCGAAAAGGTTCGATTTTGACATTGTGTTTCTTTTTTAATTAAGTCATTATATTTGAGTTTATTTTTTAATTTTGACACTCAGAAAATGATGTCATCAAAAATGTCACATCATCATCTCATGTCAATGTCACATCATCAAAGATCGACACGTCACTATGCCACGTCAGTTGGCAACTTGGTTGACCGGTCAAATTGTCAATATTGAAACAAAATTAGAAAATATAGTTTCAAAGCTATTATTATTATTATTATTATTGAAAACTTAGTTGTCTTAACTTGTAAAAAAAATAACACAATACTAAAATCAAAATTTTATGTAAAGTTAGTGTCTTTTATGTATTTCATCTTTTTTTTTTCTTTTTAACATTTTGCTAGTGCTATAAAATTATTTTCAGTATGGATGAGCATATGAACCGGTCGGAACCGGTACTGGAACTGGAACCGGTATCGGAACCGGAACCCAATGGAACCGGTCGGGCCGGGACCGGGATCATATTGTTGTAGATTTTTGGAACCGGTAGAACCGGACCCGGTAGAATCGGCAAAAACCGGAACCATTTGTTGCTATTTATCAAGGATCGGTTCCAACATTGAAGACACGACAAAAACTGGTAGGAACCGGGAACCGGTGGAACCGTAACCGGTGGTCCGGTTCGGTTCTTAATTTCGGCCGACTTCGGTTCCCGGTTCGGGTCGGTTCCTTTGTCCATCCCTAATTTTCAGTTAAAAAATCATGATTATATAGTACTAATACCATTTTTTTCAACAAAATTTCTTTTAATATTACCATTACCAAAAGATTCTATAAAATAATAAGATATGTTTATTAAAAAATACTATATTGAAATCAAACATTACGTTTATTTTCAGGAAAGATATACTAAATTACATAAAAGTACATAATAATTTAGAAAAAGTGCTCCACATTCCTTGTATTCGAAGGGACATTTATGGGAAAATGGGTCCATCCCCACAAACACTCTCACAGAGACTAACAAATTCGCTCACTAAATTCAATCAGTCAACACTAAATCAAGCAAACGTACGCCCCTAAATTCCAACCTTCTTAATTATATATCTCCTCCCACATTTTCCAATCTCTCAACCTTCAAACCATGTTTCCTCTACACCTTCACAATGTCTTTCAAAACCTCACACCTTCTCTACCTCATTCTTTGTCTTTCTCTCCTGATCTTCATATACTATGAATTCTTCACCACCACCACCACAATCTCTGAGGCCATGCAGCGCCACCCTTCCACCAACCGCAAGATGCTATCAGCATCCAAATTCGACTTCACCCCGTTTCTCAATCACCACCTGCATCACCATTACTACCACAGTGGGCTAGAGTTCGGTGGAATTATAAGTGATGTTACTGATCCACGTTATGGTGTTGAAAAACGGCTCGTACCAAGTGGGCCGAACCCGTTGCATCACTAGAAGATGTGGTTAATTAATTGACTCCATGCATGCGTAAACTAATGTTCTGAACCTATAGTTATGATCTAGTGTGGTTGAGTATGTATAAATTGATTGATTTTTGTATTATATATTGTATTTTTGTTTGGTGGGTGATGAAGAGAATATGAGCATAATCTTTATGTGAATGATTCACAACTATTATTAATTAAATATAAATGAGTAACCACCACGGCACGCCACAATCATAATACTCATTATTTTCTTATACTCAAGAAAATCATACTATTGTTGATTTTAATTGATCATTAGGTTCTAAATTAAGCACATTTTATGTATGCGCTCTAGAATATCTTATTTAATGAACAACTCTTTCGTATATCTATTGATGCACCGGTAATAACATTAATAGAAGAGTAATTTTTTTTTTTATTATTTAGAAAAAGCCAACAAAAACAAATACAAGATACATAGTACTAGGAATTAAACTAGACATCCCCAAAGGTATAAGACGTAACTAAAAGCTACCGTACAAAAAATGTGAGCATTAGCGGCACCAAACCAGCCAGAAACTCAACAATCTAAGGTTCATTGATTTTGAGACACAATTTTGTCAAGTCTAACTAATATATTATATATTATGTTAGGACATTTAGAATACATTGAAGTCATTAGAGTTTAATATATTGACACATCACCATTTTACTATATACAATTCGATTAAAATTTTTCTATAATGTATTGAACTTTTTAAAGTTTAATGGATCATATTTTTAATAATTAAAAGGTTTTATTTTTTCCATTGAAAAGTTCAATAACCATTGAACTTTATATTCACTGACTGCCAACATAACATCCTACAATTTTAATCCATTGAATGTCAATTAGATATGTAATCTCATTCTAGCTCTTATTGAAATATATATTGTGGATGCTCTAAATATAAACCCCAACTTTGATTTAATGCAAATGTCTGTGATTATGGATAACACAACGTTCATCAAAATATACTACGGAGTTTATCATCCAATGATGTGACATAATAATTTAACATGTAGCTAATGAGGTCCGATTCAAGTGGGTGAGGCACACTTCAGTTTTTTCATCACAAGTTTTCTGGGGGAATGCTGTTGAGTTCTATTCGTGTCCAAAACAGTAAAATCCTTAATGGAAAATTAGGCTGCTAAAGATGTTGTTATCTCTTCGGGGAATGGTGCACCAAACCACCGTTAAAAAAAATAATGTAACATCATGAAAAACTAGACCTGGGAAACATGTCGTGTCAAGACATTAAACGGGTTGAGAGTGCTTGACCCTAACCCGACCCGTTTAATTATCGTGTCGTGTCGTGTCAACCCGTTTATTTTCGTGTCGATTTCGTGTCGAGTTTCGGGTTATGGTTTAAATCTTATACATATGTTGTGTCATGCCGGGTTGAAACATTTTAAAGGTTGAAAAGTAAGAGTCATGGAGGAAAAAAAAATGAAAAAGTGAAATGCTAGACTTGGGAGGTGGGAGGTGGAACGGAAAAAAAAAATTATACTCCTACCGTCCCATATTTATTGTTCATTTTTTAACTTTTGAAGTTTTTATTTTTCTACTTTGACCTTAAATATTTTTATTTATGTTATAAATTACTTGATAAAACTTATAACAATGAAAAGACATTTAAAACACAATCCGTTCATATATTTTGCATTAAGTGTTATATATCAAAAACAAAATATTTAAGGTCAAATTTGAAGAATAAAGACTTCAAAAGTCAAAATTGGACAATAAATATGGGACAGAGGTAGTAATAAGTTTAGAAAGCAAAATGGAAAGAGTTAGAGTTAGGAAGCAAATGAGATAGGTAATGAGGATTAGTAAATTAAGTCACTTTGAAATTTTGAATTTTACTTTTAGTTTTTCATTTTGGGCCACTACAAATGTAATATATATATATATATATATATATATATATATATATATATATATATATATATATATATATATATATAAACGGGTCATCTTCGAATCATCTTTGAGTTGAAAGTCTTGACCCTAACCCTACCCGTTTAATTATCGTGTCGTGTCGTGTCAACTCGTGTACATAAACGGGTCGAAATCTCTGACCCTAACCCGCTAACTTTGTGTCGGGTTCGTGTCGTGCCAGATTTTGCCAGGTCTATGAAAAACCAACCAACCAAATAAAAAAATAAAAATTACTATAACATTACTATACCGAAATTTATTAGACAATAAATTTAATAAGTATTTATAGTATGCTTATAATCCCAACTTATCTTATTCTTTGTTAACTCAATTTATGTTATTAAGATCATTTTATTCTATTGACTACTAATAAAACGTTCTTTTTATTTTTATTAGAGATTATACATCAAACGAGATATATTATAATTTACTTAAAGAACATGTAATAGTGACACACGATTTTCAAAGAGTTGACTTCTTATATTAATAAAAAGTAGTACATACACTCAAATGATGGCAATGATATCGAGGCCCCCGACTAAAAGTAATTTATGATGATCTATTGCCTTGTAATCTGTCTAAATCTTCAATTCAGTGAATGAGATGCTTAACTGTATTTTAGTTAAATTAGTAGGCAATTTGTACAAAATATAATAATATATTCAAAATCTTTATTAATATATGTTTTTTAAATATATGAATTACGTTGTTGTTAATTTTTATATAATAAATCTTATAAGGCTAGCCGGTATGGTGCGGTCTGAGACTGCGGTTCTCTGCCAACTAAGCATGGAACACCGCCTCCAGGGTGTGGTTTCCTGCGGCCCCTCAAGACCGTGAATTCTGATTTGGTGGTCACTTTTTGACCGTTGAAATGCAAGATTCGTTTATTTTTTTTTATTTTTTATTTTTTATTTTTGCTTTTTCTTTCCTATATATACACATATCAACTTAACTTTTTTTTTCACAACACAATCTCCTCTATCTCTCAAAAAAATATTTTTTTTAAATCACCACTCTCCCAAAAATGTCATCTTTTTCATCTTCTGAAGAATTTCAGACTATTTTTTGACCGGATGACCCCGAAGACGAGTTTTCGGAAAACGACTTTATGTAGTTTGCTTTAGTTATTTTATTTATGTTTTTTAAGTTTCTAGGGTTATTTAAATGTCATGTGTGTGGTTTTTTGTTTTTTTTTTTTTTTTGGTAACGCAATGTACTGTTTTTTTTTAATTTTCAAGTAATGAAGAATTATGTTTTTTTTTTATTAAAATAGAAGTTATATTAAATTAAAATAGTTAAAAAAAAGTTTTATTAAATTAAAATACTTAAAAAAACAAAAAAATAAAAGAAATGAAAAGTGTGGCAAGAAACAACACTTGAGTGGTAAAAAATAACATGGCGCTGATGTGGCGGGGGAGGGAGTGCGGTTTCGGTGGCACCACTCCCTCCAGCCTAATAAGTTTGTATACACATTGTTTGTTTTGAATTATATGATAATGTAGACATCGTTTAAATTTTTATAATCTCAATTGTCTTAATGATCTCTACATGTGGTTAATAATGAATAAAATTAAATATAATATATAGTTTAATGATATTTATAGTTGTTGTTATGATTAATTAATTTTAAAATGTTTAATTTCTTAATATTTTAATTTATATCATTGTAATTATATAAAATATCAAACATTGTTTTTGTTTTAAAAGGTAACAATATAATTTTGTATATAACGTTACTTTTAACAATTGTTATTATAAGTTATTTAAAATAACGTATTTGAAAACTCTCTTTTAGTAATTTAACCTTTTTAAAATTTATTTCATGAATATTGTTAGTTTTTTTATTGTAATTATTTAAAACAACAAACATTATTTTTGTTTTTAAAGATAACATTTTAATTTTTTTATATAATATTATTTTTAACTATTCTTATTGTAAGTTATTTTTAAGCTACTTATTTGAAAATTGTTAATGATTATAAAAATTAGTTTCATGGTTTTTTTGTTAGTTTAGGGTTACAATTTATGTTTAATACTATAATTTATATTTTTTAACTACTTATAAAAGACTCTCGATTTATTTTTCAAATTTAACTGAAATTTTAATTTAAGTTAACCGTTTAACATTATATTAAAATTAATAGTTTAACTACTTTGCATAAAATCATAAATTATACAAAAGTTGTTACTTAAAAATGACAACTGCTCATATACGACAACATATCTAAACTTATAAGTTAACTATAATATGTTAAAAAAAATTAAAGTCATAATTTTATAAATAGAAATAAAATATAATATTTGAATACTATAGTTTTGTTAATTTGTGATTAAAATTTGGTTTTTGCATTAATTTGACATTATTAACCAATTTATAATAATTAATAGAAAAAATTGAAAAGTCATGGTGGTTTCAAATAAATATGGGGCAAGTAAAAATGCTTTTTTATAAATATACTAGGCGAATACCCGCGCGTTGCGCAGAAACACCTATATAGTTGAAGTCTTTACAAATATATGATTTTTTAAATATAACAATAACGTTGTTGTTAAATTTGTATATACTAAATTGATATAATATATTGATTATTTTGAATTATATGATAATATATACATTTATTATATTCATAATCTCAATCGTTTGAATGACTTCTACCCGCGTGTTACAATGAATAAAATTAAATATAATATTTGATTTGATGTTATTTATAGTTATTTTTATTGTTAATTAATTTTTTAAAATTTATTTGCTTAATGTTTTAATTTGTATCATTATAATTATTTAAAACATCAAATATTGTTTTTTTTTTATTTTTAAGCTAACAATATAATCATTTATATAAAGTTGTTTTTAACTATTGTTATTGTAAGTTATTTTAAGCTATTTATTTGGAAATTTTAAATCAGTAATTTAAGTATTTTATAAAAATTGTTCTAAAATTGTATCTTTAAAATGATAATGGTTTACATCCAACAATATATTAATACTAATAAAATAAGTATAATATATTAAAAAGTTAAAGAAACATAACTTTATAAGTAGAAGTAAAGATATTATTTTAATATTAAATTTTAGTTTATATATGATTACACTTTAGGTTTGATATTATTTAACCTAATTAACATAATTATAATTATTATTAGAAAAAAATATATTTAAGAAATATTTTAGTTAAATTGAGATTACAATTTAGTTTTTGTTTTTATCACTACAATTTATCACTTTTAACTATTTACAAAATATTCTTTAGTTTTTTTAAATGGAACCGGAATTTATATTTGAGTGGACATTGTAATGCACATAAACACCTATATAGTTGAAGTCTTTACAAATATATATTTTTTAAAATATAATACTAACGTTGTTGTTAAATTTGATATAATAATTCGTATATTAATTTGATATAATATATCGATTACTTTGAATTATATAATAATATATAAATCTATTATAATGTCATAATCCCAATTGTTTGAATTACTTCTATTCGCGAGTTACACATCAATAACATTAAATATTGTATATGGTTTAATATTATTTATAGTTGTTATTTTTAACTAATTTTTTAAAATTTATTTGCTTAATGTTTTAATTTCTATCATTATAATTATTTAAAATATCAAACATTATTTTTTGATTTTAAAGGTAACAATATAATCATTTATATAGAGTTATTTTTAACTATTGTTATTATAAGTTATTTTAAGCTACTTATTTAAAAAATTTTAACGATTATATAAATATATTTAGGAAATATTTTAGTTAAACTGGTATTACAATTTAGTTTTTTCATTTATCACTATAATTTATTATTTTTAACTATTTACAAAATATTATTTGGTTTTTTTAGTGGAACTGAAATTTATATTTAAGTTGAAACTATAATGTTGTATTTAAATTAACAATTTAAGTCTTTTGTCCAAATTGTTCAAAAATTATAGTTTTAAACTGATAATGGTTTACATGCAACAACATTTTAAATCTAATAAATTAAGTATAATATGTTAAAATTTAAAGACATAACTTTATAAATAGAAGTAAAGATATTATTTTAAAATTAAAATTTAGTCTATTTATGATTACACTTTAGGTTTAATATTTATTTAACTTTATTAACCAACTTACAATCATTATTAGAAAGACACTACAGTTAATTACTTTTAACTATTTATAAAATAATATTTGGGTTGTTTAAGTTAAATAAAATTTATATTTAAGTTGAGTCTGTAATATTATATTTTAATTAATAATTTCAGTATTTTATACAAATTGTTCAAAAATTATACCTGTAAAATGATAATGGTTTACATCCAACAATATATTAAAACTAATAAATTAAGTATAATATGTTAAAAGTTAAAAAAACATAATTTTATAAATAGAATTAAAGATATTATTTTAATATTGAAATTTAGTTTATATATGAATACACTTTAGATTTGATATTTATTTAACCTAATTACCAAATTATAATTATTATTAAAGAAATTGAAAAGTCATGGGAGTTTCAAATAATATGGTGAAAAGAAAAAAAATGGGGGTTTCAAATGCATGAGATTCAAGAAAAAATGCTAGCTTTATAAGTATGTATGACTAGGCGAATGCCCGCGCGTTGTGCATAAACACTTATATAATTGAAGTCTCTACAAATACATGTTTTTACAAAATATAGCAATAACGTTGTTGTTAAATTTGATATAATAATTCGTATATTAAATTGATATAATATATTGATTATTTTGAATAATATGATAATATATACATATGTTATAACTGTATAATCTCAATCGTTTGAATGACTTTTATCCGCGAGTTACACATGAATAAAATTATATATAATACATGGTTTAATGTTATTTATAGTTGTTGTTATTGTTAATTAATTATTTAAAATTTATTTTCTTAATGTTTTAATTTCTATCATTATAATTATTTAAAACATCAAACATTGTTTTTTCCATTTCAAAGGTAACAATATAATCATTTATATAGAGTTATTTTTAACTATTGTTATTGTAAGTTATTTTAACATACTTTTTGAAACTTTTAACGATTATAAAAATATATTTAGGAAATAGTTTAGTTAAATTGAGATTACAATTTACTTTTTGCATTTATCACTACAATGTATCACTTTAACTATTTACCAAATATTATTTGGCTTTTTTAAGCGGAACTAAAATTTATATTTAAGTTAACATTGTAATGTTATATTTAAATTACCAATTTAAGTATTTTGTCCAAATTGTTAAAAAAACTGTAGCTTTAAACTGATAATGATTTACATACAACAACATATTAAGTCTAATAAACTAAGGGGCTGTTTGGCAGAATCTGAATTTTTAAGATCTGAGTTTTCAAGAGGTCTGAATTTCTAAGAGGGTCTGAATTTTTAAGATCTGAATTTTTAACATATTGTTTGGTTTGAGCCTCTGAATTTTAATGCTGAATGATAAAAATGACAATTTTACCCTTTTGTATCATTTCTTTCAATTACAACATCATATCTTTGAAAAAAAATCCATGGAACTAGGATGCTAAACATTACACCCAATATTACAAAAAAAATACAATGAAAACTAAACAACCTAATATTTCATTATAATTACTAGCCAATAGTTTGGAACGGAAATATATATATATATATATATATATATATATATATATATATCATATTATAATCATGTACAAATAGTCTTTACAAAAAAAAAAAAGCAATCTTTATTACCAAAAAGTTCTTTCATTCATCCTCACATCTCAAGCATTACAATCAATGAAAATCTAAAATGACATCCAAGGATGATGACCACTTAACCAACATACCCATGCATCAAACATTCTTTCATTCATTCTCACATCTCTCTTTCATCTGGTGTTTATCTCAACATTGAAAACCTGAAATGTGGATGGGCTAAAATTGAAGAATTTAAAAGGCACATACTTGATTTTAGGAAAGTTCATTGTTGGTTATGAACCTGTATGGCATGAAAAGGAGTATTACATTGGTTGTGCCTGTGAAGAGTTATATGCCCCTCCAAGCTATCCTGCTTATAGTTCATCGTAATAATGGAATCAAATCTCCTCTACTTATAATATAGGCAAAAAAGGAGAAAGAAATCCATGTTGATACAAAAATCACACAGACAAATATATAGATACATAAATCAACTCCAGTAAGGACCTAAAGTTGTGGTCATTAGAACGATGCTCTAATAATCGAATTTCAGGGGAAACAACTCCGATACTCGATGTTCAATCACTAAACTTGAATTATAGAGCAAGAGAAAACTAAAACTTTACCTGAAGAAGATGTCGAGGGGGAAGCAGCACGACCCGGAGGCGAAGGCGACATAAGCGATGCAGTCGGAGACAGCGGCGAATTTGGCGACAGCGGCGGTGTTGCAGATTTAACGGAGCCAAACGGATGATGTTGGAGGGTTGTAATTGTGCGATTGGAGATGGAGGAGAAGGAGGCATCGGCGGTTGTGAAAGAAAGAGAATAGGGAAAGGGGTGACATACCAGGGCAAAAAGTGAACGCGCATCTTTTTTTTCTTTTCAGATGGGCTTCCAAGTCTGATTCGGTAAGTGATAAAATTCATATTAAGACCACAAAATAAGAGGTAAACAAACAGTCTGAATCTTAGCGATTCAGACCTACCCCTTATTAAGTGGTATTAAGATGCAAACAAACGGGGCCTAAGTAGAATATATTAAAAGTTAAAGACATAAATTTATAGGTAGAAGTAAAGATATTATTTTAAAACTGAAATTCAGTATATTTATGATTACGCTTTAGACTTGATATTTATTTAACCTTATTAACCAACTTACAATCATTATTAGAAAGACACTACAATTAATCACTTTTAACTATCTACAAAATATTCTTTAGGTTATTTAAGTTGAACTAAAATTTATATTTAAGTTGACCCTGTAATGTTATCTTCAAATTAATAACACTACTAGAAAAACAGCCTTTTACGACGCTCATTGCGCGTCGTAAAACGCTCAGACGACGCGCAAATGCGCGTCAAGAAAGGCCTTGTCATAAAGAGAGACGACGCGCATTTACGATGCTCAGTTATGACACGCAATGCATATCAAGGAAGGTCATGTCATAAAGGAAGACGACACGCATTTGCGTGTCGTAACCTTACGACGCGCGTGTTTATGACACGCAATGTGTATCATGGAAGCCCTTGTCAAGAAAGGCCATATCCTAAATGAAGATGACACACATTTTTGCGTATCATAATATTAAATGTTAAAAAAATATTATTTACAGATTTACTAATTTTTAAATTAAATTTGAATTTAATGTCTTATAGCAGAAAATAAAATACCATATACGAAAAATACAATCCATTGCATAAAATTTATTTTCATACAAATAACAAAGTTTATTTCATATTCATACATATGATTACATTATTCATTAAAAAACATATACCTACATCTTCCCCTAAAATGTTATCACATGATGTTGGACACTTCATTGATGGATCACCAAGGGGAAAACCAACAACTGCCCTAAAAAGTTCCATGATGTGCCCATACTCATGTCCTATAATTTTAAACATTTAATAAAGTAAAATACCTCCTAAAAATAAAATTGCACAAGAAACAACATCATAATGAGAAATTACTAACATGAATGGAAGAAGTACACTATAAATTTGTTTTACCAAGAGTGACATGGACGATCAGGTGCTACAAAGTTTGTCCAAGCTTAAGCAATAAATACACAACTGCACACTAGAAAAAAAATCATAAAATTAGTATGTGGAAACAATATATAGACTCAATAATAAATGATAATAAGGGTAATACCTCATCCTTTTAAACCTCAATAAATTTAAGAATTGATTGCATTACTGAAAATCTCATCTCATAAAGTACCTTCTGTGAACGTGGTTCTGAAGCACTTGAAGCTCCTTGAAGTCTCTCCAATAAACAAGTCACCTACAAAAAATCCATGATTTAATTTAAATAGTTTTTGAATTTTAATGAAAGGCTAACCTTACACCAAGACTTTATAATTGTTTACAAGCTAATAAATTCAAATTAAAAATAATAATAATAAATAAGTCATGACAGTAAATTTAAGGGGTAAGCTCTGTATTCACACCTTCTCCACCAACAGCAGGTTCCCATGAAAAGGGACCTGCACTCAAATCAATAATAGCCCACCTGACATTCAACAAATAATCAGTAACATATATATATATATATATATATATATATATATATATATATATATATTACATTTTTTACCCAAGTTTTCATTTTTCTTACAAATCTGGCCCAAAACCTATAGGCAAACTTGTCCGAATTTTTTTTCAAATCGTGAGTTTATTGTGACTAAGGTTTAAGCATGAGAGAAGCTGCAAAGCCTCCAATCTTGTCAATGAATAGCAATGTACTCTCAATTTGGTTTTCTTTCTTTCTAAAGTTTAATGCAAATACATTGCTATTTCTTGCATTTAGCTCACCAAACTTATGTTATACTAAATGAAACATGCAACTAAGAATTAGAATATAAAATATGTTTTTTTTTACCTTCAATAGAATGAAGTTGATTGTGGCTAAGATCAAGACTTTGCACCCACAATAACCTCTCAAAAGACCCAATTCGTGACAATGATAAAGAATTCAATCTTAAACATATAGAACCACTGACATTCAAAGAATTTGACTCTTTATATTGCCAGTAGTATTTCAGTAAAGATTCGATGCAAGAAGTCATCTGCAATAATATCATTCAAAGCTCTTATAGAGTCCACACATGTATAAACAGAACCAAAGAAGATGATACAAGAAGAAAATATTACCTGTTTTAACAAAACCAAGTTGTGCTCATTCTTGTAATATTGGTAATGTGGAGGGTCTAATTTCATTAATTCAGAATAAAACTTCCTCTGCATGAAAATCACTAACTACTATATATATATATATATATATATATATATATACTATTACTAAAGAAAAGGACAAAAGGGAATAACATCTTAGCGAGGTGATATCCCCACTACTTTGAATCACCACTAACTCTAACCTGCAAAATAAATAAATAAAAGACCAAACTACCCCTAGACCAAAATAACTATAATAAAGCAGATCAACTAGAAGCACTCAAGGATTACTTGGGGCTTATCAAACTATTAATCCAAAAGCTATTTCAAATAACCTTTTAGTTCTTTTAACTTTTAACTTTTATATAATTTTATCAAAATCTACTATCTGAAATTTCAGATATATGTTTTCCAACCTTTTAAATCCAACCATAGAACCCCAAACTCAATCCATCCCATTAAACCAAATCCCACCTCCTAAATCACTAAATTCCAAATTCTAACAATATAACCATTTTCACCAAACAAGTTTAAAAAAAGTCCAAAAGAATTACTCCCACCATATACTGTACACTTTTCCGTATCCCCCTATAAACACCACCAAAACATTTTTCTTAAAACGCCACGTGTCACATACCCATTGGTCTACCAGCATTAATGTATACACAAATATGAAGAAAGTAATCAAGATTCATCAAATTGTTAACCACCCAAGAAAACGGTATTTCCATTTTTGGCTCAATCCCTTGAATCCTAACAACTTTTATCACCCCATCTTTGCTTTCTTCTTCAGCAGGATGAAAAAATTATGGAAGAATCGATTTTACTGCATCATATAAAGTGAAATACTTTCCTGCATTCACATAATAAAATATCATTCTTTAGTCAATTTGAAAAAGTAAAAAAGTCAAAATTGAGATTTTAGTGTATACCTTCTGTGACATCCCCAAAATCTCGGCCAGAAAAGACCGATTTTCATTTATGCTTTTAAAATATTTTCAGAGTAAATCCTTTTGATTTGAAAGAGTTGTGGAATTTGTTCCCAAAAACAAAACATGATAAAACAATGTTTACCAAAGCATTTCATAAAAGAAATGTATTTTCATTATAATCAAAACTCGGGGTGTCATGTTCCGATACAGACCAATAAGCATAAACGAATACATTACAAGTCATTCAACAAATATAAACATATACAGACTTGCAATAAAAACAACTGATGGTTCATCCATCTCATGCCCCCGCGCCACTTCCTGTAATACAATTAAAACTGAGTGGGTCAGGCTTGGGAGCCTGGTGAGCATATAAGGTTTTCAACCCACAATAAATAATCATATTTAATTTTCACCAACCAATAATAACCCAATTACCCATTCCCGTTATTCTCACTTTATGTCCCTAAGACAACTAACATAAGGGACCTAGTCTAAGAATATTTCATCGGGGAGACAACACATGCTTCGGGGGTTCCTCAGCAATATAAGTCAAATAAGGCAACCATGAGGGGGATGGAGTACAACGAATGAACACCCAAGTTCATTAACACCTACAGGTGGCGAACCTGCTAATGTTTCCACAAGACTATCTAGAAAAGTATGTGGTCGTCATCTAAACTCCGCTAGATGACTAAATCAAACAACAACGAGGCCTCTCATCTGTTTATTACACACCAACTATCTACCCATGTTCTACCCAACATATTAGTAGATAAAAATTATACAATTTGTATACATAGTTTAAAAACCTGTATAGCATGCTTTAATCAACACATATATCACATAACAGATGAGGCACACACACATAACACATATCTCATAGAGAATAAATCATATCTATGAGTTAGAAGAAAGTGAATACACATTCACACATATAAACAACAATATACTTAATACACTCAAACCATACTTGTATTATTATCGTGTTTATGAAAGGTAGTATACACTCACTTGATCAGAAGATGATCGGACAACACTACGACTTGCAGAAGTAGTAATCCTCAGTAGATCTGAAAGATCTTCACAAAAATCGAACTTCTCGCGGGCAGAGCTTCGGCTCGGGAACCGCACTTCTCGGGATCTTCGGGATCTCGGGACTTGCTTCGGGACTCGGGAACAATACCGGGGCTTCGGGGTATTTCTGGCATGCAAATCGATGCAAAACGGGAGAGAGAAGAGAGAAAATAGCAACCCTAAACGGCTGGCCCTTCAAATCTATTTATAGGGCAAATTTGGCCCTTGCCACGTCGTGGCAACCTTTTTCCACGTCGTGGGCTTGGTCGTCACTGCATGCGTCATCCCAAGTTGCATCTGGGGGCCTTCCGGAGGTGACAGGAGATTTGCCACGTCGTGACACTGCTTGCCACGTCGTGGTCTCTGACAGTTTTGGGGTTTCGCGCCCCGAACTTCAGAAATTCATAACTTTCGCATACGAACTCCGTTTTCGATGTTCTTTATATCGCCGCGAAGGTGAGATTATGCTCTACAACTCTCGTTTAGACTCCATTGGCTAATTTTGACTTTATTTTTAATATATTATAAGTATATTACTTATATATTATCTTTAGTAGGCCGGGACAGGAAAACTCCGTTCGAAATTCATAACTCCTTCATCTGAACTCCGTTTCCGCCCGTCTTTCCGTCGTTGCACTACTATCGATGAGATCTTCAATTCTCATTTAGATCACTAAGGATAGATATCTATCTACCTTAAATTCACTATTTACGTCGCGCTGGGTCGCGCCAGTTCTGTCGCGAAACTTCGACAGGTCCTAACTTCTTCGTTATAACTTGGATTTTGGCGTTCTTTATATGCACGGAAACCTCGCTTCAACTACTACAACATTATCCACGGATATCGGCTTTATCTAACATTTCATTTTGACGCTTAGTTTTTTATTCTTAATTAAATTAAGACACACAATTAAGCACATAACACATAATACTCAAATTATACACTTCTATTATTTCAAAACGGGTTACAAAGGTTAACCTAGACTATTACATTACTAAAAAATGGCAATCCCGGAAACACAGGCGTTACAATTCTCTCCACCTTAGAATGATTCCGTCCCCGGAATCACAAATCAACAAACAAATGCGGATAGCGACTCAACATGTCACTCTCCGTCTCCCAGGTGAGATTCGGCCCATTCGTGTGTTTCCATCGGACAAGTACTAACCCAACCATTTTGCGTCGCAACTTCTTAGTCTTTCGGTCAACAATTGCCTCTGGTTCTTCAATCAACCTTTTGTTCTCATCAATTCTCAATTCAGAAATTAGAATTATATCGGGAACTTCTCCAGTGAACTTCCTCAAATAACACACATGAAAAGTGTTGTGAATTCCATTCAGTTCTTCGGGTAATTCGAGCTTGTAAGCTTGGTTCCCAATCCTCTGAAGAACTTTAAACGGTCCAATAAACCTTGGACTCAACTTTCCCCTTTTACCAAATCTTATAAGTCCCTTCCATGGCGAGACTTTAAGCAAAACCGAATCTCCAACCTCAAAAGTCATCGGTCTTCGCTTTTTGTCAGCATAGCTCTTTTGACGATCCTGAGCCGCTAACATTCTTTCCCTAATTATTTTCAACTTTTCAGCAGTTTGATGAACCATCTCTGGTCCCATAAACTGCTTTTCCCCTGCCTCAAGCCAACAAGACGGCATACGACACTTCTGTCCATACAAAGCTTGATAAGGTGCCATCTTAATGCTCGAATGGAAACTATTATTGTAGGAAAATTCTACTAAAGGTAAGTGTTCATCCCAGTTACCTAGGAATTCCAGGGTACATGCTCTCAGCATATCTTCAAGTGTTTGTATTGTTCTTTCACTCTGACCATCAGTCTGCGGATGGTAAGCTGTGCTTAAACATAACTTGGTACCCATTTCCTCTTGTAGACTTTTCCAAAACCTCGAGGTGAAACGGCTATCACGATCCGATACAATCGTTAACGGAACACCGTGAAGCCTCACAATTTCCTTCACATAAGAATTTGCAAGCTTTTCCATAGACCATATCTCCTTGGCTGCTATGAAACGCGCACTCTTAGTGAATCGATCAACGACCACCCAAATCATGTCATGACGATTCTTTGTTCTGGGCAGTTTAGTGACAAAATCCATAGCAATGTCTTCCCACTTACCCATAGGCACGGGCAATGGTTCTAAACTCCCGTACGGTTTCTGATGTTGTGTCTTTACTCTCGCACAAGTCACACACTCAGCCACATACTTTGCAACATCAAGCTTCATCGTCGGCCACCAGTAGTAGGGTTTCAGGTCCCTATACATTTTAGTGCTACCAGGATGAATTGAGTACATGGTTTTGTGAGCTTCTTCCGTCAGAAGATCCCTAATTCCTCCTGACTTAGGTACCCAAATACGATCTTGGAATACCTTCAGTCCATGACCGTTTGTACCAAACACCAACGTTTTACCCAAACGTTCCTCCTTTCGGTCATTTTTCTCAGAAGCTTCCTCTTGAGCTTTCTTTATACTCTCCACAATTGTCGAGACAACTTCTATTCTCAACGCTCTTGGCCTTTTCCTTCCAAGATCGACTTTCCGACTGAGAGCATCAGCAACAACATTAGCCTTACCGGGGTGGTAAAGTATCTCGCAGTCGTAGTCTTTAAGTAATTCTAGCCAGCGTCGTTGCCTCATATTCAATTCCTTCTGATTAAAGAGATATTGGAGACTGTTATGATCAGTGAAAATTTTGCACTTCGTGCCATAGAGGTAATGCCTCCATATTTTCAGAGCGAAAACTACCGCCGCCAACTCCAAATCATGAGTCGGGTAATTCTTTTCATGCTCTTTCAGCTGTCGAGACGCATATGCTATCACCTTTTCTCTTTGGGTCAAAACACAACCCAATCCAACACCAGACGCATCGCTATAAACAGCGAAGTCTTCAACTCCATCGGGTAGAGAAAGTATCGGTGCCTCGCATAGCTTCTTCTTTAACATCTCGAATGCTTCTTTATCGCAGCTTCAATCTTTGCTGGATGAACCATTATCCCTTCTTGGTTGACCACGTGACCCAAGAATTGGACTTCACGAATCCAAAAATCACATTTGGAGAACTTCGCATACAGCTTCTCCTTCTTCAAAACTTCTAACACTTCTCGCAAGTGTCTGCCATGTTCCTCCTAGCTTTTCGAGTAAATCAGAATGTCGTCAGAATGCCTTCCGGAGGTGACAGGAGATTTGCCACGTCGTGGTCTCTGACAGTTTTGGGGTTTCGCACTCCGAACTTCAGAAATTCATAACTTTCGCATACGAACTCCGTTTTCGACGTTCTTTATATCGCCGCGAAGGTGAGATTATGCTCTACAACTCTCGTTTAGACTCCATTGGCTAATTTTGACTTTATTTTTAATATATTATAAGTATATTACTTATATGTTATCTTTAGTAGGCCGGGACAGGAAAACTCCGTTCGAAATTCATAATTCCTTCATCTGAACTCCGTTCCCGCCCGTCTTTCCGTCGTTGCACTACTATCGATGAGATCTTCAATTCTCATTTAGATCACTAAGGATAGATATCTATCTACCTTAAATTCACTATTTATGTCGCGCTGGGTCGCGCCGGTTCTGTCGCGAAACTTCGACAGGTCATAACTTCTTCGTTATAACTCGGATTTTGGCGTTCTTTATATGCACGAAAACCTCGCTTCAACTACTACAACATTATCCATAGATATCGGCTTTATCTAACATTTCATTTTGACGCTTAGTTTTTTATTCTTAATTAAATTAAGACACACAATTAAGCACATAACACATAATACTCAAATTATACACTTCTATTATTTCAAAACGGGTTACAAAGGTTAACCTAGACTATTACATTACTAAAAAATGGCAAGCCCGGAAACACAGGCGTTACACCTTCTTTGTTAATCTCAACAGGTCGATTTATATAAAAGATTTGATCCCATGTTTCAAAAGGTGGAACTGTTTCTAAATTCTCAAAACAGGTAACTGTTCCAAAACTTCCTATGCATGAAAACACCATCATGTATTTATGTCCCTTGATAAAATGTAAGTGCACTAAATGTATACAAATGCTTACATATACAATTTTTTCAAACATACCTGCGATTATGCCGAGCAGAATAATTGATGAAGTTATCATTTATCATATCTGTTGTAAATTGTAGCTCCTTTTCATCTGATATGTTCTTCAACCCAGCTATGAATCTGATAAAGGTATAACAGATGAATCTGATACATGGACATCCAACATTCTTTTTTGACTACCAGACAATGTTCCAAAAAGATCAAAAGGGACTCCCCATTCTTTTCTGACTTTATTACCCTCATCACTCAGCAAGGTAAATGGGAGTCTGTATTTCTTTGCAAATGCCTACGATAATAATAACAAACTTATGTTACTTCATTACACATTAAAACAAGAATAACAATGGATATACATGTGTATGGGTGTACTAATTGATATGTGTACACATCTACCAAGCTTAAAATTGCAACATTAGAGATTGATTCTTATTATTATTACCTTGTGTGATTCTGCATCATCACCACTAATCCCGATAACCTGGGCTCCTGCTTTCTTGAATTTTTCATAAGAGTCTCTGAATGCACATGCCTAAAGATTGCATAACAAATCTTGTTTATCTACTCATATACTTTCTAGACGAGAATCAACAATAATTTTTCCAAAGATGTTTAAACATCCAACATTAGCAGATGTAAGCTTCAAAAAGATCATTTCTTTAAGGATAAAGACACGAGAAAATGTGATTCGAACCTGTTTAGTGCAACTAGGGGTTTCATCAACAGGGTAGAAATAGGCCACAAGAGGCTTGCCTTTGAATTTTGAAAGGCTCACAGTTTTACAATCTTGATCTTTAAGTGTGAACGATGGGGGAATAGACCCTTTGTTTACCTATAATTGCAAACACGGAGACACAGAGGTGTGAGAAATTGAAGTAGACATATGATCGAGAAATCAATGAAATGTACCTTAGCAGAAACAATGGGAGAGGATCTCTATCCCACAGTGTAGAAGGTGTGCGACCAAACCACC
Organism: Lactuca serriola; assembly: GCF_051521515.1. Lineage (NCBI taxonomy): Eukaryota > Viridiplantae > Streptophyta > Magnoliopsida > Asterales > Asteraceae > Lactuca > Lactuca serriola. The sequence continues at coordinate 82,119,753 of NC_136410.1, read as the reverse complement.
AGCATCGATTAATCCTAATTTTGAAAACAACAAACCATTAAATTAGAAAATTCCAACCCTAATACCCCCTAAAATTGATTTCTTAGATAGAACCTACAATTATTTATAGTGAGAAGGAGATGAAAAGCAAGAACGATAGGATAGAATACGACGTGAGGAAGAAGAGGGTCATAGGGTCGTAAGAGTCAAGAATCATTGCCAATCGAACGATCGGTGGAGTAAAAGGGGATGGAAGACTGGAAATTAGCTTTGGGGGAAATGCCAGAGGAAAACCTACCGTGAAGTCTTCTACCTCAGCGTAAGGTCACAGCTTGGCAGCCAAGCTTCACCACGATATCGTTGGTCGATTTGTAACGAGGAAGGCCTGACGTTGCTGGAGGAGAAGTGACCAAAGGCGAAGCAAGGTGAATCGTCCATTGTTTCAGAGCTAAGAGAGATGCGAGAGTGTTTTCGTTCTTGAAAAAAGCCCTAGCTAAAATGGTCACAACAATTTTGTGGAATTTAGCATTTGGTGATGTTTTGGGATTTTGTTGTGTAAGAAAATAGGAGTGGTTATGATATTAGGGTTTTTTGGGTATTGATCAGTGAGGAGAGGGAAGAACGATGGAAATAATGCAGAGGATGAACGAGATGTTTGATGATACTGAAGATGAAGATAAGGGACCTAGGGCTTTTTCTTGCTAAGTAGAAGAGGCGGGGGATTAATTTTTGGGATTCAATAGGCGGGGGTAATTTTCGTCCATTTCATTTCCCGCCTAAAACGCGTGTTTCACTTAAAAATTATAAAGTGACACATTTACACGACACACATTTTATGAAAGGCGCCCTCCGCATTTTTTTTCTTTCCTGACACTAATTTTAGGGCGCGCACAAATGCGTGCCCTCTATCCTTCAAATTTTGCAAAACTGACATTATCTTTTAGGGCACTTACAAATGCGCGTCATCTATCAGTGAGTGTCATTGTTTGCGCGTCATTAAAGGGCTATTTTCTTGTAGTGTAATTTCAATATTTTATACAAATTGTTCCAAAATTGTATCTTTAAAATGATAATGGTTTACATCCAACAATATATTAAAACTAAAAAATTAAGTATAATATGTTAAAAGTTAAAAAAAAACATAACTTTATAAGTAGAAGTAAATATATTATTTTAATATTAAAATTTATTTAATTTAATATTGAAATTTATATTTAAGTTGAAACTGTAATGTTATATTCAAATTAATAATTTAAAATGATAATGGTTTACATCGAACAATACATTTTAGGTTTGATATTTATTTAACCTTATTAACTAACTTATAATTATTATTAGAAAGAAATTGAAAAGTCATGATATATATATATATATATATATATATATATATATATATATATTTACGTTTCGTTAGGCTGACGGAGTGGACTCGACATGTGTAACATCCCAAAAGTAATGACATAAAATTTTCGTTTTTAGATTAGTAAATCATTAATACATAACATTTCTATAAAACCAAGGTAATCAAGATTTATCAAAACATCATTAAATCAGAGTAAATCACAAAATGCGGAAACATGTGGTGTGTGCTCTACAATCATCCCGAGCTCTTCCATTTAAAATCTGAAGCACTTGAAACATAAACTGAAAACTGTAAGCAAAAAGCTTAGTGAGTTCCCTAAGGTACCACATACCACACATACATAAATCAAATACTGGGCCCCCGCCCAGTCTCGAGTCTCACTCGATCTTGGGCCCCGCCCGACATCGAGCCCCGCTCCGATTACAGATCTGTCAATCACCAGTCCCCGCCCAATACACACATAATCATATGAACATATAACCTTAATATAACATGCAATAATCACAAAGACTATAGCATCCCATACAGTCATCGAGCCTCGCCCGGTAAGCATAAAAACACATACTGATAACTAGCATACGATTTCCTCATCAAGCCCCGCCTGGCATCGGGACTTGCCCGATAAGTATACCATCATATAACAAGTTAAAGAGTGGAACAAACATCTAGCATCCTAACATATAAACCATGGGTTGGCATTGGTGCCTTCGACCTGCTAAACCTATTGAGGAGACTCACCTCGCACTACAAAATCATACAAACGATCCCTGGCTGCTGGCTGACAGATTCCACTAACTGTCAATATCAAAACAACACCCAATTAATAATCGAGTTCTAATCCATAACCATAGATCCATACTCGGGGTAAAAAGACCATTTTACCCCTAACTTAGCTTGGTCCAAGGCTAAGGCCCAAACTCATAACCTGAAAAGACCCAGAAGACAAATAATCAACCAAGGCCTAAATATGGCCCAATTTTACAAATTGGGCCCAAACCCCTTACATGGGCCTTACCTTAAACCCTAACCAATTTCCTAGTCCATAATACTTGTACTCAGATAGCCCATTAAGAACTCAAACACCCAAGCCTAAAAAGAAGCCCAACTACGAAGCCTAAAAGCAAAAATCCACCTGACTGAGTACATGGGGCGTACTCAGTTGTACGCTAAGTGTGCTTTCTATTTGGCTTGTATGCTGCTTGTACGTCCAGCGTAATCTTCCATTAAGCCAAAATAGACATTAAGCTTTTAATGCTTAAGTCCAGAAGTCCGACCCACAGGTTTGAGTCCACACAAGTGTCTAGAACCATAAAGTCACTGACTTGGTGACTTTGCATGCCCCAAAAGAACCCAAATTAAAAATAAAGCATTATAGTTTCACCAAATGGACATCATCTCATGCATGGGGATTCCAAACCCTAAAGGAGACAACTTTATGAATCAAGAACCTTAGAAACACCAAAAGTGGCAACTCATAGCTCCCAGAGTGGTACCAAGCCACTAGATCTCGTTTTAGGGGCCAAAAAGGGACAAAAACTCATACAAAATAGATCTAAGCCAAAAATGAACAAGATCAAAGCTTTTTACCTCAAACAAGCTGGAAATGAATCACATAATCAAGATCCACAAACTCTTCCTTGATCCACAACCTTGCACCAAACTCCATTTTCTTGAATGTGAGACAAAACACACCAAGATGCACACCATGAGCTCATAAACACAACCATGGAAGCTAAGGGACAATTTCTAGGGTTTGGGGGACTTGGAGGCTGGAAAAGATGCCATCCTTAAAGACTTAATGAGTTTATATAGGGTACACATCCAAAAATTAGGGTTTTTCCTTTCCCCTCGTATGCCCTGCGTACTCCTTGTATGCCCAACGTACAAGGTCTCGCAACCCCGATCTAACCCTCGCAGTACGCTAAGCGTACACAACATTACGCCTAACGTAATACCCTTCGTTTCAGTACCCCCCACGTACACCCTAAGTATGCCCCGCGTACCAGGGTTTCCTCTCAACCCTAACATATTCCGAATGCCATAACTTCTTCGTTATAAATCCGATTATGATGATCCATATATCCTTGAAAAGGTAATGAGAAACTCTACACTTTAATCAACCCATACCCACCTTACAATATTATGAACGAACATCTGATTTCCATAAAAAACATAAGCTGAAAAATTGCCAAAATACCATTTGACTCCAAAACAAAAACCGAATACTTGGATCTTCCAAATTACTTCATCCACCTCCAAATGAGCCAAATCTCAATTCTTCAAAGGTCCTAATCCTGCTAATACCCAATCCCTTATCACCAACTCGAAATGGGAAACGTTTCGAAACAAGGCGTTACAACTCTCCCCTACTTAAATTATATTTCGTCCTCGAAATCATTTCTTTCAATCCTTGACACGCCAAACAACCTAAGCAATATGGCCACAACCACGAGCATACCACAGCCTTCCCAAGGCAACTGAAACCAACCCTCGTAGGGCTCTCCAACCCGAAGATGAACGAATCTTTTCTCCATCCAAAAAAAAATCCTTGCAAAATAACCACATCCACTCAATCTGAAATTTGAAGTCTCAAGGTGGTCTGACTCCCCGACAGACCGCCCATACTAATCAATTGCCGAATCCATCCCACTTAACTCCCAGTTGACTACTCAATTTATGATGCTTAAGGTTCCCACTAGAAAACAGAATCACAGACCAAATATTGTTGCAGAACACTCATACTTGACAGAAGGGTCAGATAATCCTTCGAGTAGAAAACTCATCCCTGCAACGGTTAGACTCAGACGAGAGTTGCACAACAGGGTCAAATCTTTTCCTCTGAGATTATTTAACCCAAACTACGAGTAACCTAACATATTCTCCAAATGAGTGACTCCCCATATGGGTTCCAAATCAATAATACTGCCTTGACTTATCTGGATGCCCTTCACCAATAGAACCAATCCAAGTCACAATCACAAGGTCTTGATCTATCATCAAAACTGAATCCATTCATTATCCTTGAACCCTTTGATTGATGCCCTCGACATATAGATACCCCACTTCTTATCCCACTGAAATGGAAATCTTGCATAAAACACTCGCGATTCCCAACTCGAGATCTCAACCAAAACCAACCTGATACTTAATTTATAACCCGAGATCCACAAATCTGCACTTGCACTTCACCCAAAACCTTCTAATTCAGGACAACCCATCACTAGACCGAGATATAAAGGTTCCTAAACCATCATTGAGATTACCAGCCTCGCACCTGGTCCAACCAGCAGGTTCCTAAGAGTCCAAATAACAAGGATACCCAGCCCATAAATCTTTCTGCGTCACACACTGACCACCCACTCGATCCTGCAACTCAAGATCCAAATCCTTGACCCAACGGTCTCTACCAGGTCCTACCTATATTGCCATCACTACACGGGCCTCACCCATGGGTCCCACCCAACCACACCACAGGGTAGCCTTGCCCACGGGTCCCACCCATCTAAATCTACATAAGCCCGACTCCGCCTCGACTAACGACTATAAGGGATGCTAATCAATTATATGTGACATTTATGGATGATTATAGCTGATGTGTGTTGACCCTTCAGATCTATCGTAAGTGATGCTAATCGATTATATGTGACATTTATGGATGATTATATCAGATATGGGTATATCTACTTTATCAAATATAATTCATAAACCTTTGAAAAGTTCAAAGATTTTAAACACGAGGTCAAGAATCAATTGGGCAGGAAGATAAATATGCTCTAATCTGACAGATGTGGAGAGTATCTTAGTATCGAGTTCCATGACTATCTCAAGCAATGTGGAATAGTTTCACATTTGACTCCTCTTAAGACACCATAACTTAATAGTGTAGATGAAAGGCGTAATCGGACCTTGTTAGACATGGTGCATTCCATGATGAGTCGATTTTCTCTTCTTATTTCTTTTTATGGGTATGACTTAGAAACAACCCTACCAAGAAGGTTGCCAAAACACCTCACGAGATATGGACAATGAAAGTTCCCTCACTAGCCCACATCAAGGTTTGGGGTTGTGAAGCTTTCGTTGGACGATAGACTCATGACAAGCTAGAACCAAGAAGTGATAGGTGTATTTTCATTGGTTACCCACAAAAGTCTTTTGGATACTTGTTCTACAGACCTGGTGAAAACGTAGTCTTTGTAGCTCGAAGGGGAGTCTTTCACGAGAAAGAACTCATATTCAAAGATGATAGTGGGAGTGAAATTGAACTTGAAGAAATTCAGGAGTCAACCAATGAAGGAACCTTAGAAGACACTAGCCATCAACCAGAGGATGAAGTTCCTGTTGATCCCATTGATAATTCATTACCTCTTCGTCGATCCAGTAGAGTTAGCATGCCACCTGAGTTCTATTATTTCCATATAACATTAGATGGTGATACGTTTATTAGTGATAGTAGACTGGTAAATTTGGATGAGCCAACTAACTATAAGGAAGCGATGGTGAGCCATGAGGCTGCCAAATGGAAAGAAGCAATGGATATTGAGATCAAGTCCATGTATGATAACCAAGTCAGAATTTGTTTGATAATGTACCAGGTTGAAAGACAGTTGGGTGCAATTGGGTCTTCAAGAAGAAGATCGACATGGATGGAAAGGTACACACTTTCAAGACACGACTGGTCGTGAAGGGCATTACTCAAACCCAATGGATTAACTATGACGAGACATTCTCACCAGTGGCCAAGATAAATTCTATCATGATAATGTTTGCCATAGCTGCTTTTCACGATTATGAAATATAGAAGATATATGTCAAAACTGCTTTCCTAAATGGGAAGTTGGCTGAGGATTTTTACATGAGTCAGCGAGAGTGTTTTGTACATGTAAAGTTTTCTAATAGAGTGTGTAAGATTAAGAAATCTATTTATCGATTAAACACAAACATCTCATAGTTGGAATCTTTTCTTCCATGAGAAAGGCAAAGAATTTGGTTTCTCTACGAGTAATGATGAGTGATGTGTGTACGTCAAGGCTAGTGGGAGTATAGTGACTTTCCTAGTACTGTATGTTGATGACATAATCCTTATGTGAAATGACATTCCGACCTTGCAAGAAGTAAAATCTTGGCTTGGAAAATGTTTTGCAATGAAGGATCTAGGGGAAGCGGCCTATATTCTTCGGATAAGGATTCTGGGGGATATAAAGAAAACACTTATTGGTCTTACTCAAAGTACATAATGTGATAAAGTACTAAAATGGTTTAGTATGGAAAATTCCAAGAAAGGGAACTACCATTCATAGTATTATTAAGTTAAGTAAGACTCAAAGCCCTAGTACAGATGAAGGGATAGCTGACATGAGTCGAGTCCCACACGCTTCGGCTATAGATTCGATCATGTATGCTATGATTTGTACTTGCCATGATGTGCCTTATGCTTTGAGCATGGTCAATCGCTTTCAAGGAAATCCTGGCAGAGCTCATTGGATTGTAGTGAAGAACATTCTTAAGTATTTATGAAGGACAAAGGAAATGTTTCTATTCCATGGTGGTAGTGATACGTTGAGAGTGAGTGGATATAGTTACGCCAACTTTCAGATAGATCAGGACAACTTCTGTTCTCTTGTCGGGCTGGGTGTTTTTGTTAAATAGTGGAGCTGTTACTTGAAAGACTTCCAAACAAGAAATGATGGCTAATTCTACTTGTGATTCAGAGTACATCGTAGCGAGTGAGGAATTAAAGGAAGCGGCTCGGTTGAAGAACTTTATCGGTGATATGGGAGAAGTCCCGGCCATTCAAGAGCCAGTGGAACTTTTCTATGATAATGAGGGCGCGGTTGCTTTGACCAAAGAACCCTAGGAACATGGTAGATCTAAGCATATCGACAGAAAAGTACCATTACATCAGACATAGGGTTGAAGAACGTCATCTCCTGGTGAAGAGAGTATATTCAGAAGACAATCCTGCATATCCTTTCCTAAAGGCTCTGAGTAGCGTTAAGCATTACCAACATGCTAGGAGCATAGGTTTGAGAGATGATAGTAGTGTAACACCCTATTTTGAGTCGTTTCATAATTCGGGGCCATGACCCAAAGATCAATTATCATAAGGCTTCAGACTTTGGGGAAAGAGAGGTTTAGATCCATTTACATGAGGGTAATGTAGATTATATGATCCAAGAGTTCAGTTTGTGCTTTGGAGCCTAAGGGTATAATGGTAAAAGTGATGGTTAGGGCCTTTCATGAATTAAGGATTTTAGTTCAAGGTGTTTTAAGTCAAAGGTATATAGTTTGATCCAGTGCCCCCAACATGAGAAATTCCTAGATCCGTGACTTGACCTACAATGGGCGAACGAAAACCCATTTATATAAATATTGATATAGATAATTTTTGCATAAATTTCATATATCGATTTGTAAAGTATTACAATATACATTCTCAAATAAATGGGTTCCAGGTTATATCATCGGTAAGGGCTAACTCTTTCAAGAAGAAATTGTGTGTGAGGAGGAGAGGTCGACCAAGAAGAAAGTTGTTTGTAAAAAGCATATAAACGAGGTTCTTGGCTGATCTCTACTTTTTTAGAATCAACCACTAGAACAATGTAGTTAGAAAAAAAAACATATAATAAAGACTATTACAGTTGATGGTGTGAGGAGGAGAGGTCGGCCAAGAAGAAAGTGGAAAAATAGTGTGCGATTAGATTTGAAAGAGTTAATCCTTCCCGATAACATGACCTATGATAGGAAACTTTGGAGGTTTAGAATCATGGTATATGAGTAGTATCATTAGTGTAGTCTAGTGCCTAGCTTCATTTACATTGTTTGTGCTTACCAGTCAATTTTTCCCTTCTCATTCTTCTTGTCTATTTTACTTACATCATGTGCAATTAATACCTATTTTCAACTTACTTCATATATCTGCTTATACTACTAGCGTATTTTATTCATGTTTTACTTCGTCACCCTTACCCTTTTTCATCTGCAGATCTTCTTTTTTCTCTTTGTTGGTTTCTTCTTTAAGACATATACCACTTTATAATTATTATGATCATACGTTTTCTATGTAGGGATAATTTCAATGTAAGCGTGATTTCAAAAAGCTTTACTTTCATTTAGTTACTTGTATTTGCATTTTTTTTTTACCGAATGTTTCATATAGAAACAATCTTTCATCCTTACGGTGTAGATTGTCGACCTTCCTACCTCCTCTTATCCCATGCGTATGAGAATGAGGTATGGTTGTTATTCTTATTGTTATATTATAAATAAGATGAATATTAAACAAATTATTTAAACTTTAAGAATAAAACTGTGATAAAATTTATCTTACTAATGGCATTTTTGAAATATCTTTTGAAAAATATTGTAAAATAACGTTTTGGATTTTAGGGTGACAAATAAAACATACAAATGGGCCAACGATTAATTGGGCCTTTAGAACTATTTCTTAATTCTTAGTTTCTTTCACCGCTTTAAGCCTTAAAATCGGAACCACAAACGACGTCGTCACTTTCATCCTATAAAAAAAAGCATCTCAACCTTTTGTTCTCGATAGAAACCAGCGCGAGGCTATTTCCGCACAATCTACAGAACCGAAGTTTGGGAGCTCATCGTGATCCACCGATCAGAGAACAATAATTAAAACCGGACAATGGTACATAAATCATGTTGTTATAGAAAGATCTTGTTATTTCATATATGTTTTTTTAAGTATTGGGATCTTGTTCACCTGTAGATCGCCCTTTTGAGTCAATTAGGGTTTTGCAATTAGCATCATGTGTCTGATTCGTGAATGAGGGCTAGGGATTCTTTTTAGTGTAATTAGAGAAAGACAAAGAGGATTGGGAAACTTTAGGGTAATTTTGGCTAATTTCCATGCTTACGAGAAGATCTTGATGTTGGTATTAACATAGTTAACCTAAAAGAAAGCTGCGGTGGCCTAAATCTAGGAGTGTAAGACGCAACCCACAATCTATAGAAGCATTAAGATTATGTAATTTGATTCATACCCTATGCCAATTGCACAAAAGAAGATGCGTTTAGGATTCGGAACTCCATAATCCAGATTTTAATGTAGTTCTTCTCTTATTTTCTATTTCTAACTGATTAGGTTTTCTAGGTCATGCAACAGCCTACATTCATGAATCATAAATAATAAGTTCTTTCAAATCCAAATGTAGATTCACTTTATCATCATAAAAGACTAGATAATTCATACAATTTTTGATTAATGACACCATTTATATGTTTTGCAGTCGACACTTGCAGCGGCTAGGGCAGACAACTTCTACTACCCTCCAGAATGGGAACCAAAGAAGGTATGCTGTTTGAATATATATATATATATATATATATATATATATATATATATATATATATATATATATATATATATATATATATATATATGTCTATTAAACATTAAAGTTATTAATCAACGATTATGATGTATAACAATAATCATCTATCTTCTTTTTCAGGGTGGATTGAACAAGTTCAATGGACAACATGCCTTGAGAGAAAGAGCAAGAAAATTAGACCAAGGAATCTTAATCATAAGATTTGAAATGCCTTACCATATCTGGTGTGGTGGTTGCAATTCCATGATTGCAAAGGGTGTAAGATTCAATGCAGAAAAAAAACAAGTGGGAAATTATTACTCTACAAAGGTAAGCTATAAATTTCCAAAACTTTACAATTAATATCACCAAATTCACCCTTTACACCAAGGAATCTTAATCATTATGATTCTTGAATTTATTTCAGATATGGAGCTTCACCATGAAAGCTCCATGCTGCAAACATGTAATTGTGATTCAAACAGATCCAAAGAATTGTGAGTATTTGGTTATCAGTGGGGCCCAAAAGAAGGTTGAAGAGTTTGAACCTGAAGATGCAGAAACTATGGTACTTCAAGTTGAGGAAGGTTAGTAATTAGTATCAATAATTCAATATTATCATTCAAGATTTGTTATGTAACATGTTTGACCAAGAGTTGACCATCAAAATGTTTATATTTGTTTAGAGAAAAACAAGCTAGTTGATCCTTTTTATCGCCTTGAACACCAAGAGGAGGATTTAAAGAAGAAAAAAGAAGCTGAACCTTTGCTTGTGAGACTTCAAAAAGTGTCTGATTCCAGACATTTGGATGATTATTCATTAAACAAATCTTTACGTGCCAAACTTAGGGTATGTAAATTTAATAACCTTTATCATTTTATTACTTTATTTGGTTTTTAATTCTTGTAAAACTTATAATGATTTCTTTTAAAAAACAGAGTCAAAAGAAAAGAGTAGCAGAAGAAGAAACATCTGCAAGAAAAATGGGACTTGGGATAAGACTACTTCCACCATCTGAACAAGACATTGTTGCTGCTAAACGTGTCAAGTTTTCTTCAAATTTCAACAAGAATAGGGATGAAAAACGCGCATTGATCAAGTCAAGTTCCATCTTTTCAGGGGTATATTCGTCCAATTCAAAAAGATCAGAGCTTGAGATGAAAAGAAGAAGGATAAATGCACCAAAAGCGTCTGAGTTGTTGTCTGGAGGGTTTAAGTCATCGTCATTGACACGGGGTGTTGGATCTTCTTCTTCGGTTTTTAAGAACAGGGCTTAAAATTTGTTGTTAGATTTGAATTTGATATGTGTGTGATTTACTATATTTTTTCATGATAATGATGTTCTTTTGTGTAAATCTTGAAAGAGTAAAATGGATTGTGTTCATGAAATAACAAAGTTGTATGTAAATTGGAATGTATGTCGATCTTTTATTCTTTGTAGAGTTAGATAGGTTTTTTGATGCCATAAACATTTTTTGTTTAAAAATTTAAATGCTACAACTTAGGGTAACATGATTAAGAATTGACTACTTTGACTATTTAGGAATGACATAAGTGTCACACTTGGAATTCTCGAAGATCACTATGAGACAAATGTCCAACTAAAGTACCATATGCCTAAAAAACATGATTTCATGACAATGAGTCTTTCCCCTCATGTTTACTCTTTTTGTCCCCTATTGTAAAAGGTTACTTGTATGAATCATATAAAGGTTATTTGTTCATATTATTTTGATCTATATTATTTTGGATCATTTGATTTGTTAGTAACGCTAAGACACATAGTCAATGGTGATTCACCATTTTATCCATTTATAAATTACACAACATAAAGAGTAAACTACCGATATGGTCCTTTATGTTAGGTTTTTGCATTTTTTGTGATTTTTTTAACCATTTCAAACCCGGGGTTTTAGTTTGTTACATAAAGTGCCTTTAATAACATATAAGGCGTGTTCGAAATACATCTTTTGGGAGCTTTTGGTTTCTATCTTTAAAAAAAAAACTTGAGAAAAAAAACTTTGTTTGACAGCAGAAACTTGTAGCTGTTGGGTTAAACAAAAGCTTCAAATCCAAAAACGACTTCAACTAACATTTAACAAAAAACTCTTTTAGATTTTAACAAACTGACTAAAATACCCTTTAAAATAAATAAATCATATCCATACTTTTAGTAATTAACTTGTAAAATTAAATATAAATATTTTTTTTCCAATCATGATGTCTTTATTATTGGAAACAATCATATACACGGATTTTATAATTTAGGGTTTAGGTCATTTTTGATTATTTAACTTTAGGTTTTGTGCTTATTTGGTCACTTAACTATTTTTAAGTTTTAAAAGGTCATCAAACTTTTGATTTTGTGCTCATTTAGTTACTTAACTTTTGGTTTGGTCACATTTAGTCACTTAACTTTTAGATTTGTGCTCATTTGATCACCTAGCTTTTAAAATTTTGCTCATTTAGTCACTATAAAAGTTTAGTGACTAAATGAGCACAATTTTAAAAGTTAGGTGACTAAATGTGACCAAACCAAAAGTTAAGTGACTAAATGAGCATAAAGGTAAAAATTTGACGACCTTTTAAAACTTAAAAAGAGTTAAGTGACCAAATGAGTATAAAACCAAAAGTTAAGTGACAAAAATAACCTAAACCTTATAATTTATTAATCTTTATCTAACAAAATAATAAATATTTATTATATAAATTTATACACCAAAATTAATATCATATAATAATACGCCGAAACACATGTAACATGTAAAAAATGTTTGGTTTAAGTTCTTATAAAATTGAAAAATCTTATTTACTTTATTTGTAAAAAATTAGTATTTCCGATATGTTTGGTATACTAACTGATAGCTGAAAAGCTAGCTTTTATATGAAAAGTTGGCTGATAGCTGAAAAATTAGTTGATTAAACATAACGTTTGGTAAAACTAGATGATAAGACAATAAGCTAGCTGAAAGATATAAAATGACATAAAAAAACATTTAGAAAAATAGAGTTTTTATAATTAAGGGTATATATGAAAATTAAAAAAAAAAAAACTCCTAAAAGGTTAGTCTAAGGCCAGAGCGCCATATGTAGCTTATTTATTTTTTATCTCTATATTTTTTTTAATTGTTATGTTTGACAAACATTTATAAGCTAGATTTTTAAAAAATTACTTATGCTGTTTTTGACGCGCCACATCTAACTTATTCTTCGAAACCTTTTTTTTTCAAGTTATCATTTTGACAAACCAAAAGTAGTTTATAAACCAACTTTTTAATATATTACTTAGACTAGCTTTTTAGGAGCTCTTTATTTTTTATTATTTTATTTATTTTTTAATTTCTCAAATGTACCCTTAGGCTAATTTTGGCTAGCTAAAATAAGCCTAATTATCTTATTAAAAAACTAGTTTATAAGCTACTTTTGGCTTGCTAATTGTGGCGTGCCAAATGCAAATTTAATAAGGCTGTGTTTGGTGCTCCACAACTAGCTGATAAACCAACTTAATTTTCGAATTTTTTTTAAGTTGTCATGTTGTTGGCAAACCAAAAAGTAATTTAAAAGCTAGCTTTTCAATAAGCTATTTGGACTAGCTTTTAAGATGTTATATATATATATATATATATATATATATATATATATATATATATATATATATATATATATATATATATATATATATATATGTTGAGGGTTCAAGTCTCGTCGGAGACATAGGTGATTTTATGAGTAGTTTAGGATTATATTGTATTTGCCGTTCAAAAAAAAAAACCTAGCTTATAAGCTATTTTTTAAACAAAAGTTATCTTTTATCAACTAGCTTATAAGCTAGTAACTAGTTTTTCAGCTATTAATTAGCTTCTCACATAACAACTAGCTTTTCAGTTAATACGTTAAACATAACCTAATATGTATAAAAAAGTTGTTACCAATTGAGTATCTTAACCAGTGTACTTGGTATATGTATCTTAACCAGTGTACTTGGTATTAAAATTTAGATGATTTTTAACTTTTGATAATTATAGTTTACAAACTTTAATTTATCATATCCTTATATTCCAATTTTAGTTTATATCCATGCCATTTTATGTAATTTTATATATTTTAAAAACTTCCAGTTACTTGTAGTAAACAGTCATTTTTGCTCACTCCGTCAGCTTTTGGCCATTAACTACCATTTGATTAAAATAATACGAGCACATTTCGTCATTTCACTACCACATGGACTATTTTGAAGTTTTGTCTTATACAAATGCCCCAACCCTATCTCTCTTCGCCCATTTTTTTGCAATAATTTTCAATTCCTATAGGACCAAAGAAAACCCACAAAAGTAAACAATCAAGCATTCAACCACAATCTAAAATCAAGAATCATAAAACAAATAAAAGATATGTATGTGTTTGTCGGTCAGTGTCGTCTCTCACAATTGAAAGAGCAAAGATTCTATCCAAGCACCCTAAATTTTGTACATTGAGGCTCAAATACTCGAGATCAAGAACAATTTCAAACAAACCCAACAACAATAATCGTGATAGAAGAAGAAGAGGGAAAAAAGCATAAAAAAACATAACAAAAACAAATCTCAACCCTAGACCACATACACACACCTACAAATCGATGATTAACAAACACACACACACACATATCTGATCAAATCCTGAATCAAAGCATGATGACTGGTAAACTGAATCATCAATTTCTGATTTTTGGTGAGGGCACTAGCATAAATCAAATTTTGATCAAATGCACGAACATATAAACCCAAAGAACAAACAAGTGATTTATCTTGACATCGCCAATAAGTGTCACCATGAGAGTTATCTTGTTTGGAGAAGTAATAGTGCAATGATTTACTTTTCTATTATTCCTGAACATAGTAATCTCATGTCAAACATGTCGAGTTACTCCTGAGTCTATGATCTATTTATGAGACATTTGTTCAGAATTATTTCAAAGAGAATAACATTTACATGTGGTTGTTTCCTCATGTGGATTGATAGTTATCATGTGGTTTAATAATGCAAACTGCAAACATAACTTACTGACATTGATCTTGGGAGAACCCCCTGGACATATTGGCCAAGTCATTGTTGATAGAAGAAATATGAGCATTAGGATCATCATTTGCATTAACAACAAAAACATGATTAGACTCGTTTCTTGACTTATAATTGTTGGAATTATTGGACTTTTATCCAGGATGATAACCATGTAACTTGTAACATTTGTACATGTTGAGAAATTGAAAATTGCAATGAGTACAGTAAAGACGATCCTAGTTTGAAGGTTTATGGTTATTGGTTTGAGGTTTTCGTGGTGGAGCGGATCTTTTAGCCATAAAGTCCATAGAATGTTTCATCATTGGAAACATCATTGAGCCATTAAAGAGAAAACACGATTAATTGAGGGCAACTGATCCATGAGTAGAATTTGACCTCTAGATTGATAGAATAACTCATTTAACCCCATGAAAATTTCATGATGTATTATGTTTAAAAATACTGTTCAATTTCTTGTATACCATTACAATCACCTTTTTTGCAGGTACAATGAGGCCTGAAATTGATGATTTCTTCAGATAGAGATTTCAATTTGGTAAAATAAACACCAATTGAGCCCTAATTATACTTCAGATTGACAAGCTCTCTTCGGATCTGAAATATACGAGGACTGTTAGCATGTTGAAAACAATCCTTTAAATCCTTCCATATCTCATGAGCACTCTCCGTGAACATAATTCTAGCATAAATTTCTTTGGAAATAGAGTTTATAAGCCATGATATCACCATTTTGTTGTTGCGTATCCATGCATTGTAATTTGATTGCCCCAGAAGAATTATGCTTATGATGAGTACCATCTATGAAGCCAATCTTGTTCTTCACAGAGAAGGCAATTTTTATTGCTTGACTCTGGAGTTGTAATTGTCATCGGTAAGTAGTTGAGAAACTATCACAAAACCGAGACTCTTAGAAAGATGAAGATAATACGGATGAATGCGATCATCGATGGGAGAAATCGTAGATCTATAACTGCAGGATGATGATTAAACATTAGTCACCATATTTAGAGAAAAACAATCGGTGAAGACTCAAACAAAAATGGTTGATAAGAAAAGAAATAAAATCTTAGACCAATCGGAGAAGATGATCGAAAACAATTATTCAATCAGAGAACAGAAAATGAATTGAAAGCTTGATCATTTTCTCTGATACCAGATACCATACTACGAGAAAGAAATGAAACATAAAGAATAGAAATGACAAAATTCTCATTACCATAAATATGAAGCTAATACAGTTTATATACAGCTGCTTAACCACTAACCAACCAATTACCCGACTAACTGAATATTAACAAACTATACAATAATTTACATTTAAACCCCAACTATACTATATTTACAATATTTATGCAATAGTTGCCATCAATATGCTACAATTTCTACTCTCTACATAAATATATATTATGGAATAACTAAAGATTATTATTTGTTTAACTTGATGTCACACCCTCTTTATAATGACCTCACATTCTCTTTTAAAAGGAGAATATTTGCATTATTTTATTTATATGAAAATCTATTTTTTAATATTGTTAGTAACATATCTTGGTGTAAATGGGGTGCAAGAATGAAAAGGATTTCAACAATAGGTCAAACATCTACGGATTGTGTGGTTGATGAAATAAAAGGCATTGTCCTTTATAAGGATAAAAATAAGCCATTGCTTGACTCTTTGTAGACCTCTTGGTACAATTTCTTTATTTTATAATTTGCTTTGCATTGTACATGTGTCTTTTCCATATCAGAGACTAATTTCTAACGACGTTAAAAAAAATTATATAAAACACACGAAAAAAACTTTGTAAAATACTTCAAATAATTCATAACAACCTAAAATTTAGTGAATCGTTAATCGTTTACTCATGAATGGATAGAAGTCATAGAATTTTTAAATGAAAATCACTCGAACATTTAGTTAGAAGTTATAGTTTGTGGATTTAATAATAATACATTATTGTAACAATTTATAGTAGATATATAGTAATTTTATTCTTTTTAAGATAATTTTATGTTAAATTGCGGAGTTTATGAATTAAAATGATGTCCCACTGAATTGTTACTATTTTTTTAACAGTTCTGAGTAAATTGTTATTTTTGTTGTAAGTTTTCTCCAAAAACTTTATATATATATATATATATATATATATATATATATATATATATATATATATATATATATATATATATATATATATATATATATATATATATATATATATATATATATAAATTTATTATTATTATTTTTTTATTAAGTTTGCTGTTGAGGGAGAGCTGAAAACTTGGCATGTCGAGGCCAGAGGGAAGTGTTTACAAGCCAACTCAACTTTGCCAAATAATGCATCTAGACATCACGTCATTCTCTAACGTATTCATTCTATAACGTGAGTACAATTCAAATTCATACCGAAGTCTACTTAACATAATTTTGTTTGTTACTTTATTATAGTTTTGATCCGAAATTTTAATTTTTGTATGAATTTACACTGATTTTTTTTGTTCAAAACTTTTTAAATTTTCTTACACCTTTTTTTTATATATTTTTAAAAACTTAAATATTTGTCAAATTTTTTTTTTTTACATTTTTTACAATTTTGTTTTTATAAAATTAAATTTTTTAAATGATTTTTTTATAACTTCGTTTATTATGTATGTTCTTAAAATTTTTTCCTTTTTCTCAATGTTTTTTCTAATTTTTTGACATTTCATTTTTCTCAATGTCATATAATTTTTTGACAAATTCATTTCCTATTCTTTTTGTATTTTTGTTCTTATACATATTTGCTTTCAAAGCAAAAAAACTCATTTTTACATATATATATATATATATATATATATATATATATATATATATATATATATATATATATATATATATATATATATATATAAACACAATATAATAATACCGTAAAGACATACATAAATATAATCATTTAACTCCATAAACCAATCATTATCATTGAGACATAACTTATTTTATAATTGTGCTTAAAAAATAAAAGCAATGTGTGTAACCACTTACGATCTAAATTTAAAAAATGTTTGATAGTTATTGATTGAGTTTTGACCGCCGAATAAAAGACGTTTCAAATGAATCAGGACCGAGAAAAAAATTTCTAAATATAATATCAAACAGTCTGAATTTAACCAAGTTAGATCTAACATTTTATCAGACCAAAAAAAAACATTTCAATCGGTCATAAATTAGAGTTCAAGGTTTACACTTAATAATAATCCAATAATTTTATTCAAAAATAATTTCATATTATAACAAAATTTCACCTACTAAATGTGGTTTTTGTACAAATAAATAAACCACAATATTGAAAGGGCAATGAAAAGGCACTACGCACCATGAGTTGGCCTTTTCCATCATTAGACTCTTATGTGCCTTTAATCTTTGTTGTCTTTGGTGGGTCGACAAAATGTGCCTCGTGTTTTCACGGTGTTCCCCCCCAATATAAGCCTGCCGGCACAATACTCGCACGGTGTAATAATACCCTTTGAACCAATCTTCAAGCAAAATATATACTTTCTGTCAAACATAATGAAAGTTTGATAAAGGAGAAGTATTAGATTTAAATCTTACTGTTCAGCAACATGATATTTAGAGAAGACAAAAGACTTACGCTCAATCCAATTCTACAAGAAGCCTTCTTTAACATTAACTTATACGTATAATATACCAAACTAATTGGATATATATACCTTGTGCATAATAAAATTATGTAAACAAAATTATATATATATATATATATATATATATATATATATATATATATATATATATATATATATATATATATATATATATATATATATATATATATATATAAAAGAGTAAGTTTATGTATATACATATAAATAAGTATATGCATATGAATATAAATAAATATATGTATATACATATGAATAAGTATATGCATATGAATATAAATAAATTTATATATATATATATATATATATATATATATATATATATATATATATATATATATATAAAAGAGTAAGTTTATGTATATACATATGAATAAGTATATGCATATGAATATAAATAAATATATGTATATTCATATGAATAAGTATATGTATATATATGCGAAAAGAAAAGAAAAAACTTAATTAGTATCTGTTACGGGACGGCGTGACTTATTTGGAAAACAAGATGTGAATGAGTGTTCAAAAAAACAAGAATTACACCTGCTAAAGTGGCTGATTTGGTGAAATCCACTGTGTTCTTATGGATTAAATATAGGAGAGACCAGTGTAATTTTCAATGGATTGAATGGTGTGTCAATCCTTTTATCTGCATGTAATTTTTTTTTCTCCTTGTACTCTTTTGCCCCTACTAGCATCTTGCTAGGTGTGTGGCTTTATTTAATGATATTTGCCGGTTCCAAAAAAAGTATATGTATATACATATATGTAGCACCTGGTTCTTGGTATGTGTTCTGTTATTAAATCTTCTTTATTCTTGCACTTTTGGCATTGGACTCGGCGAGTCGAAGGACTGACTCGCCGAGTAGAAGCGGGATGAGGCGCGGGGTTTAAGTCGCGGACTCGGCAAGTCGATTCCTGGACTCGGCGAGTAGCCGCTGTTTGGGCAAAAACCCTAATCCAGGGGTTTGCACCCTATTTAAACGACCTTATGCAACCTCCTTTCCCCCTTTATGCTCCCAAACACTCCTCATAGCAAACCCTAGCCGTTTTTGTGAAGATCTAAGGCTTTTTGAGTGATACTTGTGAATTTTGATCTCAAGGAAGAAGGAAGAGCATAGAAGGATCAAGAGGGGACTGAATGATTCGAGTTTGGTTTATCATTTGCAGTCTTTGGAAGGTATAAAGTCTGAACCTTGCTCATTCTTTGGTTAGATCCCTCTTTGGGGTGATTTAGGGCTTTTATAAGCCATTTTTGGTGGCCAACCATGTTTGCAAACATGGTTGGGGGTTTGGGTTTCTGTATCATGTCATTTTATGAGCCACAAGTCAGATCTAGGTTGCTTTTTGCACCAAGGAAGGCCCCATGCAACAAAAGAACCATTCTAGAGCCTTTTAAGCTCTAATGTCCCATGCATGCATGTAAAGTTTGTAACTTTACGTGCTAGATCGAGTTTAGGGACCTGGATCTATCATTTGGTTAAGTGTTGTACATCCGAAATCCAAGTTCTTAGTCAGGAATGTGTTAGACTCGGCGAGTCCATTCCTGGACTCGGCGAGTCCAAGGGTTTTGGTCCCATATCAGTGAGGTTCGAAAGGACCAGTTGAGTGTGGAAGGGTTTTTAGGAGTCCCGGGGAGTGACCCAACGTTCTGGACTAAGCAAAGTGTTCTGGGAATTCATGGTACTCGGCGAGTACATGAACGGACTCGGCGAGTCCAAGGCAATCTTCATGGAACTCGGCGAGTCGAGGACAGAACGTGTTCATAGGATGAAGAGTAACTCGACGAGTTGTTCATACAACTCGGCGAGTCAAGTCAGGACATGAGTATCAGTCGATGATGAACTCGATGAGTTGTTCATACAACTCGTCGAGTCGGATGTGGATTCAGTCGGTGTTCATTAGAAGGAAAACTTGTCGAGTCATCGCCTAACTCGACGAGTAGAGACGGGTATGATGTCTGATGAAAGGATAGGGACTCGGCGAGTTGATGAGTCAACTCGGCGAGTCAGGTCAACTAGAAGTTGACTTTGACTTTGACTTGGTCAAGGGGGTAAAATGGTCATTTTACCCTAAGGGTAGATGTCAGTTTCTGACTAAGTGTTTTGTGGGAATTTTAGCCGGAGGACTTCCGGAGCAGCCGCAGCACCAGTTAGAGGATTCCCGCATAGTTCAGCAGATACGGGGTGAGTTGCCTTCCAATAGGGGTGGGTCTAAGGCCACTATGTCGGCCCACCATTGAGGAGTATTTAGAAGATAATTGTCTTTGTGATAATTTATCTTGATTTGGTATGCATTTGGTTATGTGTTATATCTGTATGATATGTTGCATGATAGGGATAGTTTCCCTGATAGTGGTCCGTAGGACCAAGGGGTAGGTCAGTACCCGGATATGTCTGAATATGTGCTTATATATGCTGTTGTATGCTAGTGGTAGGGGGTGGAATAGTACCCAGTTACCGGTTGAAAGATACCGATGTTGATTACCGGTTGAAAGATACCGATGATGATTACCGGTTGAAAGATACCGATGACGATTACCGGGTGAAAGATACTGATAGTATTGTATGGTATGTGGTATGATGGGGGAACTCACTAAGCTTTGTGCTTACGGTTTCAGTTTCTGGTTTCAGGTACCTCTTCGTCTAAGGGGAAGGAGCCGACGGCGTAGCATGGCATCACACACATATGATTTTTCCGCATGGTGTTTTCTGGGATCGTACTCTGATATGACATTTGTTCATGGTTGTGGGTTTTCGAATATGATACTTGGTTTTGAGATGTCATGTTTATACAATACTTTCCAATGAACGTTTTATGAATTAATTAATCAAAAAATGAAATTTTTGGGCTTGAATTTTGGGATGTTACAATATACATAATAACATATATATATATATATATATATATATATATATATATATATATATATATATATATATATATATGAATAACTGAAAATGCATATGCATAAGAATAAGTATATACATATTTATATGAGTAAGTTTTTGCATATACGTATGAATAAGAATAAAAATATGAATATGAATATGAATATGCATAAGAATAAGTGTATGACATATGTATATTGATATGCATATGAATAAGCATATACATATGCATAAAAATAAGTATATGAATATTCATAAGTATATACATGTGTTTATAATTAAATTTATGGATATGCATATGCATATGTATAAAAATAAGTATATGCATATACGTATGCATAAGTATATGCATATGCATAAGAATAAGTATGCACATATGTATATGAATAAGTTTATGCATATGCAATGTTGTAAAAATCGCTCGACGTTAGATAGTCGGTGGACTGGGGTTAAGAGATTAATCGCCTAGGCGGAGATTAATCGGAGACCATTAATTGCTAATTTGTTAGATTTTAAGAAATTAAATATGACTAATATCATATAAAAGTTTGTAAATGTCACTAATATCATAACAAAATAGGTTAATATGATAAATACAACACCAATCATACCTCAAATAGTTTTTATTGAGATATAAATTCTTCATAGTGTTAAAATTTCATCGGGTTCTACTGTTTCACTCATTGTTTATGCATGGATTAATCGCTAGGCGCTCTCTAATCAGTCGAGTAGTGCCTAGGGATTAATCGGGATTTTTACAACACTATGCATATGTATAAGAATAAGTATATGACATAAGCATATTTATATGTATTTGAATAAGCATTTATATACATATACTTATGAATATACATATATATATATATATATATATATATATATATATATATGCATATTCATAAGTGCACGCATATGTATATGAATAATTTATCCATATACATATGCATATGTATTAGAATAAGTATATGTATATGCATATGCATAAGAATTAGTATATGAATATGCATAACAATTAATATATGCATAATGTAATTAAATACATATATGATTATTCTTATTTATATGCATATGCATAAGTATACGTATATGACATATGTTTATGAAAAAGGATATGCATATGCATAATATTACATATACTTGGAATAAGTATATCGATATGCATAAGTGTGTGTGTGTATATATATATATATATATATATAGATATATGCATGCATACAAATAAGTATATGTATATGCATATGCATAAGAATAAGTATATCATGAATATGCATATTCATCTTTAAAAAATAACAAAAATAAAAAATATTTTTTATATCAAATTAGCAAAAGTATTCTTTATATTTCTAAATTAATATTTAAACACATTTTTTCATAGACATGAGAATACATAATGAGTTTATATAAGAAATACTTGGCTTCACAAGTGCTCTTATGACATCTCTTGAAAAATGTAAGAAGCGTGCCTATAATTAAAAAGGAAAATGAAAATGAAATATACAATTTAAATATTAAGTTTTTGAGAAAGCTTGCTCAACTATAACAATATCATCTTTGAAGAAAATATATGATAATCCATGAGAAATAGGCATCTATAAACTCCACCGATTATGCTAAGAAGAGTGTCATCTTTGGAGCTTAATAAGTCTATATCCGTAGCTAACTAGAAATAACTTTATAAAGTTAAGTTATACTCTATAAAACAAGGAGTACATGTAACAACCCAAAATTCATAACCAAAAATTTTCATTTAGAATTAAGTAATTATAAATCCAATATTTTGAAACATCAATAATGTCATCCCATATCCAAAACCAATGTCTGTAATCAAAGATGTTATAAGAAAACATCATCAAAGTGTAACTCCCAAAGATCTCATGTGCGGAAAACATAGTGTGATGTGTTGCGGTCATGTCGACTCCTTTCCCTTCGAAGAAGAAGGACTTGAAACAAAAATTGTAAACGGTAAGCACGAAACTTAGTGAGTTCCCCCATCATTCCATATAACATACAATGCACATACTGCCTATCATATCTGGGAGCTGGCCTACCCCTTCGGTCTCTTTCAACCGGTAACTACCGAGCATATATGGGTGCTGGCCTACCCCTTCGGTCTCTTTCAACCTGGCCTACCCCTTCGGTCTCTTTCAATCGGTAACTGCCGAGCATATATGGGTGCTGAACTACCCCTTCGGTCTCTTTCAACTGGTAACTGGGTCTATTTCACCCCTACAACTACCACATAATATCCTAGAATATAAGCATATGAATCACATACTGCCTAGCATATCTGGGTGCTGACCTACCCCTGCGGTCTCTTTTAACCAGTTACGAGGACTATTTCACCCCTACCACTATCACATAATATCATAGCATATAAACACATAAGTCACAACAGACAGTGGAATACCAGACAATTATCATAAAGACAATCATCTTTACTCTATACAACTACTAGTGGGCCGACATTGTTGCCTTAGACCCACTTCTACAGGAAGGTAACTCACCTCGAATAGCTGGATGAAAAGAATGATCCCCGTCCGTTGGCTCTACCGCTCCCCGAGCTATCAATTACCAAATAAAAGTTTCTTAGAATTCGGGATCTACAACCTTAACCAAAATCCCTACTTGGGTAAAAGACCATTTTACCCATGCCATGACTTGGTCCAAGAATGGAACCCTGAATTGCAACCCTATGGCCCAATAACTACATGATCCAACAAGGCCCAATATATGGACCAATTTCCAATCGGACCCCTTCCCTTCTCATGTGCCTCAACCTAGGGCCCAATAAGGTTTATCTAGTCTAAAAGTCCAAGTTAATGTTAAAGTCAACGCTCCGAGTTGACTCAACTCGTGGAGTTTTCTTTTCAACTCGCCGAGTTCTCATGAATCACAGAATCATGATTTCTTCGCATGAACTTGTCGAGTCCTCCTTCAACTCGCTGAGTTCTTTCTTTTAATAGAATCGAGACATTTCGATCCAACTCGTCGAGTTCCACTATGAACTTGTCGAGCTCTTTAGTCTTCTAAAAACCGAGAAAACCCTAGCCAACTCACAGAGTCATCCCAAAAACTTGCCGAGTTTGCTTAGTATTCTAAAAGGTTGGGGGACTACGACCCAACTCGCCGAGTTGGATAAACAACTCCTCGAGTTTCCTTCGTCTTAACTCATTCAGTCCCTTTTAAGAGAGTCTAATGCCTCCTAACTATAGATCTAGTCCCCTTGGGTTGAGATACCGTGTAAAGTTGCTAACTTTACGTCCATGCATGGTATTAAGAGGCTAAAAACACTAAAACTGTAACAACCCAAAAACGCAGTCTAAAAATTTCGTTTGAATAAGATTACTTAAACTATGATTGTAAAAACATAACATAATTCTTAACATAAATCAGAGTATTAATTCATCACGTAATCTCATTATCAGAGTTAAACATCCCAGGCTGACTAAATATGGTGCGTGCCATGCGATCATCCCGAGCTCTTCCCTCCACTACCGGAAGTACCTGAAACCAAAACTGAAACTGTAAGCACAAAGCTTAGTGAGCTTCCCCAAACTACCATATACCATGCAGTAACATATAAAGCACATACTGGGCCTTGCCCACTGCATTGGACCGAAATCCGGACTAACTGGGGCCTTGCCCCCTGCATCGGACCGAAGTACGGAAATTGCATCGGGCCGAAGCCTGGACTAACTGGGGCCTTGACCCTGCATCGGACCGAAGTCCGGCTAACTGCATCGGGCCGAAGCCCGGACTAACTGAGGCCTTGCCCCCTGCATCGGACCGAAGTCCGGCTAACTGCATTGGGCCGAAGCCCGGACTAACTGAACATAACATAGCATTAACATATCAACTAACATGATCACATATACTGCATACTGTATCGAACCGAAGTTCAGAACACATAACACAAAAACATGCTTGAATCACAAAGACATCAAGCACACTGAACTACTGCATCAGACCGAGGTCCAGAGACTACTGCTAACTAGACGGGTCGACATTGTGGCCGTAGACACGTTCCTACTAGAAGAAAAACTCACCTCGAAGAACTGATTGCTGAAGGCCTGAGCAAGAAATCCCTGACTGATGTTCCGACTGCTCCCCGGCTATCATGACCAATTAAAAACACTAAATTAGAATAAGGATCCTTCTATGGGTAAAATGACTATTTACCCCCCCCCCCCCCCCCCCCCCCCGCGCCAATGCTATGGTGTGGGTCATAACCAAGGCCCAAAACCCTAATTCTTCTAAGTCCATCAATGGCCCACTAATGGCCCAATTTTCTAAATTGGGCCTAACTCCTCATAGGGGCCCAACTTAAGCCCAAAGAATGTTCTTGGCCCATAATCTAACTGACTTCTGATGGCCCACTATGGCTCAAAGGCCCAAAATCCAAACCATATCCCACACCGAGGCCCAAAATGCACAAAGCCCCACTGGCTGCTTTACACGAGGCGTACTCTAACGTACACTTAGCGTACATGCTTGGTGACGAGTACGCTGGGCGTACCTACACGTACGCTCAACGTAATACCTTGTTTATTCAACTTTCTTTTAAGTGCTTAATAACTCAATTCAGATGCTACAAACTCAGATCCAAACCTTATTCCATGTCTTAACCCATAAAGTCACTGACTTGGTGACTTTATATGGTCCAAAACAACTCAAACTCCCAAACTAATCTTCTAATTCCATAAAAGGGGACTAGATCTCATGCATGGGCTTAATAGAACCATAAAGTTTGGAACTTTACTGCTTATGGGACTCATATGACTCTAAGGGAGGCAACCCTGGTCCTAGAAACGAGCTTAAGTCATAAAGTCCCAATCTTGGGAGCACAAAGGTCTATAACCTTGTACTAAGGAGATCTAAGAGGTTAATCATCAAGCTCAAGACTTTTTACCTTGCAGAGGTCCGAAATGAAGCACTTATCCCAGATCTACAAGCTCTAGCTTCCAAGGTTCCTCCTTGCCAACCTTCTTCTCTTTGCTTCCAAGCTTTAAACCACCAAAATGGGTTCTCCAAGGTCAAGATCTCATAAAAAGAAGGTAGGGACGTTCTAGGGTTTCTTCTGAGGTTGGGGAGGCTGATATGGGGGCTAGGGTTGGAACCATAATGTCGTTTATATAGTGCTTTACCCAAAAATAGGGTTTTATGATCCTTAGCGTACGTTGGGCGTACCTCCACGTACGCTGGGCGTATGCCTTGAACACCCGCGACCAAATTGCCCTATTACGCTGGGCGTACCCACGCGTGCCCCAACATGCATGCATGGCCTTCCATGTAAACTTTTCTCTATAAGGGCCATTCTTGCCACATCTTCAAAGTGTCACAACTCCTTCATTCTAGATCCGTTTTTGATGAACTTTATATCCACGGAAAGGTGGCGAGAAATCCTACGCTTCTAACAGCACACTCCGGCCTGAAAACTTCTCGAATAATACCTCTAAGTTAAATAAAGGACTAAAACGCCCCTGGCCTTGGCCTTTGAAATTCCATAAATGAATTTTTTAGAATAGGGCGTTACAAAAACTAAGCTTTGTAAGGGACCTAGGACATGGAGGAGGGCCAAGACTTGATAAAGCTATCAACTTAAGTCTCAAAAGGCCATAAAACGTCTAGATCTAAAGTCATAGCTTCATGATGTGCTCAAATCCCGAAAATGACTTCAATATGGGCCTAAAATGACAAAACACTACCCTAGATGAAGATCTAAGTAATAGAAAGCCAATGTATAAACTTTATACCTCAAAATGGATGCCACAACAGAGTAACCACTGGATATACTGCTTCTCCTTTCAGCTATGAACCCTTTACTTCAATCTTCTTCCCAAAATACCAAGAAAACACTCTTAGGACTCTCACACACTCAAAATGGTAGTAAGACACGAACTAGGGTTTTCTTTAGGTCAAAGGAACGATGAGGGAGGCCACAATGAAACAGTTAGGTCTTTAAATAGGGTGCAAAACCCTGAAAATTAGGGTTTCATGATCATCCTTCAACTCTCGAGTTGGGGCCTTCCAACTCGTCGAGTAGGTTCCGTAACCCGCGTCCCAACTCAGCTCTACTTGACGAGTCTGGGGCTCCCAACTCGTTGAGTTTCTCTACAAAAGTGAATAAATTATAATATTAAATACATACCAGGAACCATACGTTACAATACATAGGAAAAAGAATCAGACAAAATGGATGTGAAACAGATGAAATATGGTTGTTTGAAGTTGGTGGTTCAAACACATGAAAATGCTGAAAGCTCAGACATCTATGTTCACGGATGAATAACTCTAGACCCAAAAGCATTCAGACTAAACAATGAATATGTAACTTGTAGTACTCGTAACAGGGTTTCTTGTGATACAGAATTTTGTCCAAATCAGAGTTTGTATGGCCGAGTTACGAGGATGGAAAGATAGAGACAAATTATAAGAAATTGTTGGGAATTTTTCCTAAGGCATGAAAGGAAGGGAGTTTTTGGAATTTTATGAAATTCGACCAGATCAAAAATAAAATCATATTTCAATTTTTTTTTCCGTGGGCTCGATCTGATGAGACAGAAAAGGAGAATCTAGTGTTTGCGAGTGTGTTTTATCAGATGCAAAGAAAAAGAAAAGAACATAAAACATATCAAGAGTGGATATATGCAATCAGTTCCAACAGCAAGAACGGTACAAAAAATTGAAGGTTTCCTGTGTATTCTTGTGTGTGATACACTGCAAAAATGAAATGAAAAAATTAACACCTAAATAATTACAAAATCTAAACACAAAATCACTTTAGTAGCAAACAAAATTAACGCTTTAAGCATAAATCAAAACCCTACATAACTGATTCTCATCGACAATACATCGAACACCTAGTGTGCCGTTCTATCAAACCACAAAAATATATCACAAGAAAGGCATATGGATTACTTGTGACCATAATCCATTCACTTAAAAGGTGTAACTTATATGGAAGGCATTTATTCAAACACTAGACCACATCATGCATATTGGAGTATAACAAAGTTTTATCAAGATTCATAGTATGAAACGTTGGAAAGCACTCTAAGATTTATGAAATCCAACCTTCAAAGCAAAAAACTCGCAATCCATTTATGTCGAACCAATTGAACAATGCCTCAACTTCCTTTTCAAATTACTTTGATGGTTTCAAGTTCTTCCAGTGAAAATTGGAGATCGATCTCCTTGGCGTCAGAGTGTTGTACAAATAACAAAGTGAAACTTTGAAAGTGAATTTTTAGGAAGATCATAGAGGTAAGTTTGAGTTCAAATGAGAAACTAAAAAAATCAAATCTCACTAATCAGATTTGGTTTTAACCATGAATATTAGATCAAAATAATTTGGAATTTACAAACCTCACTGGATAAAGGGGAAATGAGAAAGTTACATATTTTAGCTACTTGGTTTAGGAATCTTGCGATTCTAGGAGCAAAAAAACCATTTGTTAGTGAGCCCTTATGCTTGATCTTTTCTTCACATATAAATATGGTTGGTATGTTGAGTGATGGAATACGAAGACGATTGATGCACCCGATTCCTTTTTACAAGTAAACTTAAAAAACTATGCATTTAATTGATGCATTGCTTTTTTCTTCTCCTTCAGTTTTGATATGAACATTATTATCGATGAATCTCTATACTTGCACAAAATAATCTCGAAATAAAAATAATTCAAGTAGAAACACTAGTTTAAACTTCAACAGAAAGGAGGAGGGGTTGAGATCGATTGGATAGGCCGAGAAGAGGGAGAGAGCATGAGATTGATCTACAAGAGAGAAGAGGTTAGGTTTTTGTCGATCTATAATGTGAATCGATTAAGACCGAGATGCAAATGTAACATCCTGTTTTGGTTCGTCAGTGGTTAAGGTTCGTGGGCTGCAACCCGGACATGAGGAAGTCTCGGGGTTGCGACGAGTTACTAGAAGCATAAGGCATTTCGTCACCTTTCTGTGGGTATGAGGTTCTTTGGAAACAGAGTCATATCGAGGAAGCATCGGAAGTTTGAAGTGTTGGCAGGATAAGTCCCTTAAGTTGAGAAAGGTGGCAGCTGAGTACGCTAGGCGTACGTGTGTGTACGCTTAGCGTACTCATGTGCGTGGTTTTTAAGCGGAGCCACCTAGTACGCTGGGCGTACTAGGCACAGAGTGAAAACCCTAATTTTGGGTGTGTCCCTATATAAAGAATGAGATGTCCTCATTCTTGGAAACCACCCTCATATTTCAAACCCCCTAAACCCTAAACCTTCGTTCATGGAGTTTGTGGATGCATTTGAGAGCCTTTGAGTGTTTTAAGTGTTCTTGTGGGATTTCTTGGAGTGGAGAAGGAGCATGGAAGAGAATAGAGTTGGAGTCCAGGCTTTGGATCTGAGCTTTTCTGTGGATGGAGCATCATTTGAAGGTATAAAGCTCAAAGCTTTCCCATCCTTTTGATTTGTGCATGTTTTGGTCCATTTTAGGGTTTTTGGTCCCAAAGTTTGAAGCTTTATGAGTTGTTGCACTCTAGAGCCTACTGTTTATCGTTTTAGTGTGTTTTGTGGAGTAAAGTAAAAAAAAATCCAATCTTGGATGTTAGAAGAAAGCCATGCATGATTTATGAGCTTTATGAGGAAAGAGGATGAGTGTTTTGAGTGTTTGCGACCTAATCAGCCATGCAAAGGCTTAAAGTCACTGACTTTATGGAGTAAGGGCCATTAGAGAGTCCAAATTTGGGGTGTGAGGTAATGCTTAACTGATTAAGACCAAGTGAGTAGAAAGGGTGAATCTGGGGAGTACGCTAAGCATAATTCCTGTATGCCCCGCGTACTGCCCCAGTGTCCCCGATGGCCAATCTGGATTCGTGAGTACGCTGAGCGTACCAAGAGAGGTACGCTACGAGTAACCTCACTGTGGGCTTATGGGCTAAGTCTCATTTTGGGCCTTGGGTGTTGGGCCTGGAGTTTGGGCTTGTTGAAATAGAGTTTCGGACCAGAGGATTATGTATAGGTGCTTTGGGCCCTTGGGTTGGGCTTGCCTTTTTGACTTGAGAGTTGGGCCTCGGGAGAGCCCATTTATTATTGGGCCTTGGTGGGCCCAATGGGTTCTAGATTGTTGATAGTCTGGTTTGTGGACCTCATATAGACCTAATGAGTGAGAGTCTGGACTTAGTTCCTATTTGGGTTAATTGTGGATTTGGATCAGAGTTAGAGGCTGGTGCGTGGCAACAACATTTTTAGGGGTTGTTCATCATTCGAGGTGAGTCTTATCACTATACTTACCATGAGTGGTATCTTTGTGTGACTGAGATGTCTTATGTGCTTATTTATGTATTGTGATATTCTGCATTATGTCTCTGTGATTTATGCAGAGTATTGTTATTATGAGCTTATTAGGTTAGGACCGGAGGGTCCGCTTGATTTCTGGGACCGGGGGGTCCCATTGAGACACATTGACCGGAGGGTCTTATCTGAGTACAACCATGAGAGGCTACTAAGATGTTTGTGGTGTTTTGGGGAACTCACTAAGCTTCGTGCTTACCGTGTTTGTGTTATGTGTTTTAGGTTTTTCTCAGAATCGCAGGAAGGCACCGGCTCTATTGTACACACCAGAGAAAGAGTTATGTTTCGAGGATCCTAGATTACTAAACAAACAATTATGGAGATGCGCTTTGTAAACTAAATAAATGAGATTTTGTGAAATGCGTTATGAGATTTATATGAATTTAGAATGAAAAATTTGTTTGGAAATTTTCAGTGTTACAGCAAGGAAGAGGGATTCAAAGCGAGGGAAAAATTTGTTCCGAATATCACGTAACCCTGATGGATGTTTTGCTTTTTACGAAATCCTATAAGTAATTGCCATTTTTACTTAAGTACTATATTGCATCTTGGCTAGCTGGGTAACCTTGGTTGGTGAGTTTCTTATCACCAAATCATCTAAGTAGTTGGCAATTCAAGCTACTTAAGAAATAATTATTACGTATTGGCTAAACTGGCAGTCTTGGGCGGTATGTTGCCTTGGCCAAATCTTCTAAGTAATTAGAAAGCCAAGATACTTAGGAAATAATAATTGTGTTTTGGCTAAATGGGTAGGCTTAGGCGGTATGTTGCCTTTACCAAATCTTCTAAGTAGTTGGAAGGCCAAGCTACTTAGGAAATATATATTGCATTTTGGATAAACGGGTATCTATGATTGGTATGTAGACTTGACCAATTTTTCTAAGTAGTTGGCAGGCCAAGATACTTAGGAAATAATTATTACATTTTGGCTAAATGGGTAGCTTTAGTCAGTATGTTTCCTTGACCAAATATTCTAAGTAATTAGCAGATCAAGCTACTTAGGAAATAATTATTACGTATTAGCTAACCGGGTAGCCTTGATCGATATACATAATCCTAAGATCAGTATGTTGTAATGAACCGTTCATCTTTCTTAACAATCATTTTTACGTTGATAAAAGATGTACTTACTTAGATCTTGATTATTAATGACCACATAAATAAGATGGGTGAAACTACTCCTAACCATAATCTGGTTGGATTATCCCGACAAGTTGCGTACACTTCTTGGATTGTTGCTTTCAAATCGTATCCATCCTTCATCCCGACCTTGTACTTTTACTATCACATATGTATCTCGGTTGTTTTTGTGCTCTTTTTCTTCCTTTCCCAAGAAAGAAGCAAAGTCTATTTAACAATGCATAGATCTTATTTCATCCATACTACTCCTTCTTTATCATTCCGCTTTATCCTTTTACTATAGATTGTTCTCAAAAATTTCATTTTCATTGTATGCTTGCGTTTGTGATGGCTGCGCCATACCTTGATCTCATTCTCTTCCCCATTATGTGTTGTCAGTGCAACATCATTTCTTACTTCATTCCCTTCAGTTGTCGTTTCCATTCAACTATTTTTTTTCCGAATAACTATTACCCTTTCCTGATTTGTTCTTGCCTCATTCTTGTTATTAGCACTTACATTGATTTCTTATGTGAGTTCTCTTATGGTAATCGAAACTTCCTGCTCAAGGACTATGAAAGGTGTATTTTTATAACACCCGATTTTGAAAGTGTTCGATTGTATCTTCAGAGGCTAAGGGTATAAGCATAATATGACGATTCGGTCTTTTATGGGTCTCGGGTTTATTCAAGAGGTTTTAAGGCTTGGGGTGTGGCTAGGAGCGTAGGGATCTTGCCACCTTTTTGTGGATATAAAGTTCGTTAGAAACGGACTTAGAACGAAGAAGTTATAGTACTTCGAAGTTGTTGGCAAAATTGGTCCCCGAACGGAAAAGTTTGCATTTCAGCTTGTGCATGCAATGTGGCAGCCAGGTGAGTACGCCCAACGTAATGTTGGTTAATGAATCGCGGGTGCTGAAGACGTACGCCCAACGTTTGTGGATTACGCCCAGGATCTCCAAAACCCTAATTTTTTATGGTTGGCTCACTATTTAAGCACCTTAAGTCCGAGGGGGTGTGCCTCCCTTTATTCTCAGAGCCTTAAAACCCTGATTTCAAATGGAAGCTTCATCCAAGAGTGTTGTGAGCTAGGTGGGTGCATTTTGGGTGGTTTCTAGTGCTTGTCAAGAAGATGGAACTTGTTGAAAAGATGGGAATCAAGGAGGAGCTTATGGATCTGGCTTTTGGGACTCATTCTCAGCTTGATGAAGGTAGAAAGCTTTGAACTTGATCATTCATCTCTTAGATCTACCATTGTGATTTTTAGTTCATTTTGGTCCCATGGATGGAACTTTATGGTTGAAATCCGATTCTTAGACCTAGAGTTGCCACTCTCAGTGTTAAATGAGTCCCTAAGGCAGAAAGTTGCTATCTTTGAGGTCTTTATGGGTTCACGTTTGAGTTAAGACCATTTTCATGGGAGTAGTTTATCATTTTTGGAATTTGAGCTTATGTGGGTCATGCAAAGCCATCAAGTATGCGACTTTATTGTTTTAGACGTTGAAGAGGACTTGGATATGAAATTGTAGCTTATAGAGTAGAGTATTAAGCACTTAATGGAAAAAGTGGCTTAACAGAGGAGTACGCTGGGCGTACATACAGGTACGCACAACATACACCACCCTCAGCCAGTACGCTTAGCGTACAAGGGAGTACGCCCCGCGTACTCATCAGTTATGGGCTTGGAGTGTTTTGGGCCTTGGGTTAGGCTAGGCAGTGGACTTTGGGCCTTAATGGATCATCAGAAGTCGGATGTTTGGGCTTAAGGTAAGGCCCATTGGACGGGTTGGGCCCAATTTGGCAAATTAGGCCATTAGTGGGCCATTAATGGGCTTGGAAAGCCTATTCAGTGTTGGGCTTTTGTTTTGGGATTGGGCCTTAGTTTTGGATCGTGCTGGGCTAGGGGTAGAATGGTCATTTTATCCCATGCATGGATTAAGGATTTTGGTATGGGACCCAATTGCTAATTGAGTATATTGTTTGGTAGTGACAGCTCGGGAAGCTGGCGGGGCAGCAACTAAGGAATACATGCGAGAAGCTTCTGCAGTGGGAGGTGAGTCTTCTCACCATACCAATGGGTCTAAGGCATCAAGTTCGACCCATTTTATATTATGTGGTACACTAGCTGTAGTAGAGATATGTTGTATGATAGTTAGCTTTATGCTAAGTGGTATGCTAGTGATTATATGATATGCGATATGCTAGTTGTCTTTGTGATACTTGCATGGAAGACCATGTAGGGTAGCCCATGGCACAATGGTATAAGACCCTGGGGGAACCCATGACAGCCTTACAAGTTTATGTACGTGTTATGTGTAGATACTTCTGTGAATCATGATATGCTATTTGATTATATATGATATTGGCAGGGAAAGACCATGGGGGGAGCCCATGACACTTGGATGTAAGACCATGTGGGGGAGCCCATGGCTGTCTGATAGGGAAAGACCATGGGGGGGGGGAGCCCATGACACTTAGGTGTAAGACCATGTGGGGGAGCCCATGACATCCTCATGCATGGATATGTGGTAGAGATAGCTTTTATAGCTAATGTTATATGGTAGAGATAGCTTTATGGCTGATATGTTATGTGATATGTGGTAGAGATAGCTTTTATAGCTAATGTTATATGGTAGAGATAACTTTATGGCTGAAATGTTATGTGATATGTGGTAGAGATAGCTTTTATAGCTAATGTTATATGGTAGAGATAGCTTTATGGCTGATATGTTATGTGTTATGTGGATTGTGTGTGGGGTATGCTCTGGGGGACTCACTAAGCTTTGTGCTTACTGTTTACAGTTTTGGTTTCATGTATTATTAGTTTGGAAAAGAAGAGCTCGGATTGATCGCAGTGCACACACCTATGATTTCCGCAATGAATGATTTTGAGATGAACTCTGATAAATGATTTAGTTATCGATGATTTGAAATGTTTGAAGTAAATGGTATCAATGTTTTAGCTATATTAAAAATGAAATTTTTACACTTGATTTTTGGGTCGTTATAATTTTTTTCCAGTATCTTGATTGCTTCTCAAATCTTTCCTAAATTGTTACTCCCGATGGCCTTTACTTTTGAATATGTGATCTTGTTTCCTATCGGTTTCCTTCATTTTTCCTACCATATTTGGTACTCAACTTAACTTCCTTCCCAACTACTAGGTTATGACTATATTGGATATCACAAGAATCCCCATTATTAATTTCTTGGTTTTGGTCCCGTTCTGCTCTGCCAAATTTTTTTGTCAGGATGGGGCTAAATCCGAACATTATGTAAAACTTGACCTCTTCGTAGATGGTGGATGCTAGGACTATAAAATTATGTATTGTCGATCTTCCAAATATTACATAATATGGTGATTATGCATTGATGAAGACAAGCCTAATTGTCCGAGTACCATTTCTTCCGTTATTCTAATCAACTAGTGTCAGCGGTAATATGATGATTCCTTTCTACCATACACCTCGGGAGTTGTATGTAAAAGTGTTTATACATAACGTCTGTGGAACTGCCACTATCCATATAGATGTCATTTACATACTTCTTTCCAATGAATCCTCCTACAAACACTGGTTCATCTCCTCAATGGTTATGACTGTGATAGTCCCATTCATCGAAAATGAATTGATCTCCTTCAAAATCTTGGCCAGTTTCTAACTACTCTAGCTATATAAACATGAAAATCTCGCCCTTTTTAGTACTTTTAATCTTAGGCACCACTAGTGATATGCTTTTCCAATTTCTTTGAACGAAGCCCCTTTATTAAATCAATCAACTGCCCAAATTGTATTTTTGTTTCCAATTCCCTTCTCAACATCGTGTATTTAATGGTGTCATCGCCCTTAGAATCATGAAATTCACAATATCGGCCATGCTCCATTCCATTCAACATGTCTCCCTGCCTTCCTTTTGCGTTCTTTCTTCCTTTCATTACTGTTGTTACTTCATTTCTTCATCCAATTTAGAATGATAGGTAATTTCAACCTTGTTGTAGGAATACCCATGTCGTTGTATCCAAATGTTACCATATATATATATATATATATATATATATATATATATGGTTCTCCTGGCTTGTGACTTTGGGCGAATAGTGTTCGGTTTTCTTTGTTAACATATAGTCTATCTCCTTAGTCGCTTTTAATTTTTTCTAATGCAACTTTTTTTATGAAAAGATGAACTCTATCCATTATATCCTTCCCGAAACTTGGTGGTTTGCCGACCAAAATTTTGAACAACACTCTTGGGTGTAGTCCATAATTAAGGGCAACTATGAACATGTTATCTACACGTTCTGGTGCATTAAGTGTTGCTTTGTTGAATCTGGAGACAAAAGGTTGTAATGAATCCTCCTCTCATTTTTTGCATCCACGTATGTCTTGAGCATTGAGTGTGTATTTCCTCTGTTGTATGAAATGTCCTACAAACTCTTCATGCAATTGGTTGAAATCATGTATGCATTCTACCGACATACTTTTATACCATAACCTCGCTGGACCTGATATCCTAGTTGGCAAAAAATATGCAACAATATTTTTTGCCTAGGTAGTAGGAGTCCATCTTCCATTTGTAATTTTCGATGTGATCTTCTGGATATCTGGACCATCTTACATTAGAATTTTAGGTAAATTTATGCCCACATGGAAATGGTACTTGCTAATACTTCTTATCAGAGGTGGATTATTTGATCTCAGAACACAACAATGGTTGGCATTCTTGTTTCTTTTTGGTGGTTCCTCTTGAGTAACTGCTTGTTGCAATCATTGGATTTGTGGTGAGGATTGATTTGCGAAGATGTTTAGGGCAACGTACGTTTTTTGGAATGATTGAGGCCAAAATGCATGCTATTGTGCATATGTAAAAGTTAGTGTCATTCATATGGTAGAAATCCACATGAATGTAAAATTATATATTTTTAATTTTATGGTGCAAATGAACTACTATGATTCAAACATGTAAAACCACATTATTCATTCTTCACATATCCATTTTATGAACCAATATATGTTATGATCTAAAATATTATAATCCAAAACATGCTATGATCCAAAACCTACTGTGATCCCAAATAAAATAAATAATTTGATTTTTGTGAGCCAAAATGATATGATACAAATATGTTATTATCCGAAACACTATCATGTCCTACTTTATATCTACAAATATGTTATGATCCCAAGTTATACAATGATCTAATTAGAAAAGTTTAGGATCCCAATAGTTTGATGGCCCAAACATGTTATGCTTTGATGCTACAAATGTAACATCTAACAAATCAAGATAAAAATTTTCATTTTTAAAATCCAACAAAAATCCATAGTTGTTTATAAAACATTGTTTCCAATGATAATAGTCACATATGAGAGTATTCCAAAATCAAATGTCATAAAACCAGGAGGATGTGCATGATCAAGCCTTTGCTTTTCCCTGATCATCTGAAGTACCTGAAACATAAAACTTAAATCGTAAGACAAAGTTTAGTGAGTTCCCCCAAATAGAACACAACATAACATATACAAAAGATATACTGGGTCTACAACCTTCTAGTTGGATTACCCCTTGCCCATAACCTTCCAACTAAATTGCCCTGGCCCACAACCTTTAGGTTGGATTGCCTAGTAGATACTGGGTCCACAACCTCCTGGTTGGAGTACCCCTGGCCCACAACCTCCCAGTTGGATTGCCTGGGTGTGTTGACTGAAAACACAAAGCAGTACAGTTTCAACCCCACCAAACTATGTCAACATATGTAATAGATAAAACGCATAACATCAACCAAATAATCATGTAGATCTTAACCTATCACCATAACATAGCAATAATCCAAACCATAATACACAAAATACTAGGCCAACATTGGTGCCTTCGACCCGCAAGTATAGTGAGGAAAACTCACCTCACATCCTAACGAAATATTTGAACAGATCACGGATCCAATCGTTGACTCTACGGGTCACCTAAACAAAAACCAATGACCTAGACTCAAACTACTACTCAAATACCCAAAATGACCCTATGTCAAACTCCAGGTCAAGTTCAAATTCAACAAGTCAAAAGTCAAATAAAAATCAAGTTGGCTGAGTACACCCCGCGTACTCACCTCTGACGTTGGGCGTAATCGAGGACCAAGTGAGCTGTCGGGGCTTCAACCCAGTACGCACATGGTAACAATTGTTATGCCCGAGGTACTACACGTGACCCTATTTTCTCGGTAGATGTTCTTATTCCATTAAGACTTTCCACCCAAACACAAATCTAGACTCAAACCATTGCTCTAAGTCATAAAGTTTCCAACTTTATGACCATGCATGAGTATTAATTGCCCAAATGCTAAAACCCTAACTTCTTAACCGATTAAGACATCATAACATTTGCATGGTATGAAAAGAAAGGCGAAGATCATATTTTTATAACTTTAAACACTCTAAAATGTTCAAAAGGACAACTTATTTGGTCTAGAGTAATCTATACCCACTTTGACCAAGAATATTGGACCATAATGAACATAAACTCAAGGCTAACAAGATCTATACAAAGAGCACATAAAGATCCAAACTTTATACCTTCAAATTATGCTTGAGGGAAAGAAAATTCTAGATCCAAGAGGTCTTGAGCTTCTAAGGTGAATCCACTTCCTTCTTCCTCTTTCAAGAACACTAACAACACACTTTAAAGCTAAAAATTATCGCAATGGTGGATTAGGGTTTTCAAGGTAGAAAATGGCATTGGAGGTTGATGAGGGAAGCAGTCTTGGGGAGTTAGTGATGCTTAAATAGGGTCCAAATCGTAAAAATTAGGGTTTCGTCTTTGGCTACGTACACCTAGTGTACAAGGAGTATGCCCGGTGTGCAAGGAGTACGCCCAACGTACTTGTGTGTTCCTCAATATTCAACCATGGGACCAATTTTGCAACAATTTTCATACAACGTGGTCAAAGATGTTAATTACCTGAATTATGATGTTACAATTCTCCCCTAATTGAATTAGACTTCACCCTCGAAGTCTGTTTTCCCGAATAACTCAGGGTAGTGCTCTCGTATCTCGGCCTCGGGTTCCCAAGTCCATTCGGAACCCTTCAAATTCCGCCACTGGACCTTAACCAAAGATACCATCTTGTTGCGCAAGGCCTTCATCTTCCTATCAAGATAGTCACTGGTCTCTCAACATAATTCATACGGTCATCAACCTGAATATCATGCAAAGGAACAACTATTGAATCATCAGCCACACACTTCTGAACCTGAGAAACATAGAAGGTGTTATGAATCTGACTGAGCTCCTATGGAAAATCCAACCAATAAGCTACCCTACCAATTCCGGAAAGCACTCGAAATGGCCCAATAAATTGGGACCTCTAACTTTCCCATCTTATTAAAGCGTATTACACCCTTTCAGGGTAACACCTTCAGTAAAACCATTTCACCGACCTGGAACTCCAACTCCGATCAGTGCATGTCAGCATAACTTTTCTGCCAAATCTAAGTTGCCCGCAAACGCTACTTGATATACTAAATAAGCTCTACCGTCTGAAGAACTACTTCAGTCTTTCACATGACCCTGTGGCCAACCTGTCCCCAACAGACTGGAGTACGCCACTTCTCCCATAGAGAAGCTCAAACGTCAGTGCACCGATACTGGAGTGATAGATATTGTTCTATAAAAAACTAGCTAGAGGAAGGTAGGAGTCCCAACTCCTAGCAAAATTAATCACACATGCTCGCAACATATCCTCGAGCATCTGATTGGTGCTCTCACTCTGGCCATAAGTCTGTAGATGATAAGTAGTGCTAAAGTGCAGCCTTGTACACAGTTTCTCGTAGAACCTCTACCAAAACCGAGAAGTGAACCAAACATCTCGATTGGATATAATGGAAAATGGAACAACGTGTCGAGCAACAATCTCGTGTACATAAACATCGACCAATTTCTCGGCCGAGGAGCACTCCCAAATCGCTAAGAAATGGGCACTCTTGGTCAGACGGTCCACTATCACCCAAATTGCATCAAACCCCTCTGTCGTCCGAGGTAACTTGGTGATGAAATCCATGGAGATCTACTCTCATTTCCACATGGAAACCTCCAAAGGCTGAAGCTTTCCATGTGGCCTCTGGTGATCGAACTTGACCATTCGACAGGTCAAGCACCTCTCAACATACAAGGCTATCTCCCTCTTCATACATGAGCACCAATTACTTAGTTAAAAATACCAATACATCTTGGTGGCTATGGGTGTATCGAAAATCTGGACTTATGTGCCTCCTCCAATAAAGTCTTCGTGTTCCCACCGAAATTTGTTTCCCAAACCTGACTGCACCAGGTCAACAATCTATGGATATCGGTAGAAAACCTATCGATCTAAACCCTGATTCCCTCCTATTTCCAATTCTCCTCTTTGACTCCCTCAGTCTGTGCCTCTCTAATCAAATCCAGAAGTGACGAATCAATCGTAATTCTCATACATGAGCTCCCAACAGATGAACTAGTCGACTTGCAGCTTAAAGCATCAGCGACCATATTCGCTTTCCCTGGTGATACAAATTCTGACAATCATAATCCTTGACTATTTCAAACCACCTACGCTGTCTCATGTTCAGATTTGAATGATCCATAATATACCCTAAACTCTTGTGGTCAGTGTAAATGGTACAACGAAACTCATACATATAATGTCGCCAAATCTTAAGAACAAACATCATTGCTCCCAACTCGAAATCATGTGTCAGATACTAAACCTCATGCAACTACAACTGCCTAGAAGCATACACAATAACCATCCCTCGTTGCATAAGAACTACCTCCAGACCACTGATGGAAGCATCACAAAAAACCAACAAAATCCTCAATACCCTCAAGAAGGGTGAACACTAGGGCCTCACATAACTTCTGTCTCAACGCATCAAATACAGCTCGTTGCTCAGGCCCCCAATGAAAATCCATGCCCTTACTCTTCCGACAAGTGAGGGGTACAACAATATTGGAGTAATCTTGAATAAATCTCCGATAATACCCTACTAATCCAAGAGAACTCCTGATCTCCGAGGGAGACTTTGAAACCTCCCACTACATAACAGCCTGAATCTTGGTCGGGTCAACCAAATTCCCATTCGGGTTATGAGGTGTTTTAAGAACTGGACCTACTGTAACCAAAACATAAACTTCGAGAACTTGGAATACAATCATTCCTTCCTCAAAACTCCTAATAGCTTTTGAAGGTACTTCTCTAGCTGTTACATGATCTTGGAATAAACCAAGATATAATCGATCAAAAAAATAACTGATCGATCGAGCACCGAGCTGCACACTCGACTTATCAAAATTCATAAATGTCACAGGCAAATTGGTGAGCCTAAACGACATCACCACGAACTCATAATGACCATAAGGAGTATGAAATGTTGTCTTCTCCACATCATCCTCTCTGACCCTCATCTAGTGATATGATGATCTGAAATCGATCTTGGAGAACCAAAATGCACCTTGCAGCTGATCGAAGAGATTATAAGTCCGTGGAAGTGGGTAACAGTTCTTCACTGTCAGCTTGTTTAACTCCTGATAATCAATACAAATGCAATGAGACCAATGCTTGTTCTTCACAAACAAGATTGGTGCTCCACATGGTGAACTGCTCAGTTTGATTAACTGCTTGTCAAACAGTTCCTACAGCTGAGAGGACAACTCTTGCATATCTGGTGGTTCCAATCAGTACGACGCCTTAGCGTTTTGGGTTGCACCAGGAACAAAATTGATCACGAACTTCACGTGCGTCTCAGGTGGCACATCAGGAAATTCCTCTGAAAACACATCTAGGAAATCTATGATCATGTGTACATTCGGAACCAAAACCTCCTCCCAACCTGGGTGTCAACCACAAACACAAGATAACCCATACAACCATGCTGAATATACCGACGAGCCCTGATAGTAGAACAAAATGTTGATCCAACCCTGGCACCCTCTCCATAGATAACTAGTTCACCACCACTTGGTGTTCGAACTACCACTCGTTAACTCCCGTAATCAATCATTGCACCAAACTTGCTCAACCAGTCCATCCCCACTATCACACATACACCCCTCACGAGAGTAGGGATCAGATCAATCAAATAAAGCACCTCAAAATCTCCAAAAACACAACCCTAATAAACACTCAATGTAGAAACCCCATGTTCGTTGGCGCTGGAAACCTGCAACGGACACTCCAATTCTCCAAGAGTCAATTCAAAACTCCTACTGAAAAACTGAGATACAAAATATCGACTCATACTCGAGTCAAAAAGAACAAGAGTAGGCAAGGAGTTCACTAAGAAGGTAACTAATACGAACACAATCATAAGCATACAAATAATATCTCGACAAAATAATAAATAGTAACTACGTCTGGCGCCGCCCTGGCTTCCTCTGCTGTGAGCTAGAATGCATGACCTCGAGCCCTTGGGGGCTTCGCCCTGCCCTGACGTCCATCTGTGATCCTCAAGGTAGAAGTAGCTAGTGACTGCACAGTTCTAGAAGCATGCAAGGGGTACTGGGCCTTCACATGGCTCACCTACTCACAGTGGTAACAAATCTTGGAAATCGGCGGTGGAGCGTGCTGGTGATAGTCCTTCACATAATGCACCTCCTTGTGATATTTGTGGTACCTACAACAAGATTGAAAAACACCCTCATGAATATTGCCGCACTTGCCACAAGTACGGACCCTCTGTCCTCCAGATCGTGAATCAGCTGGCTTGAACTGCTTCGCTGCAAGCTGGGACTGAAATAGAGCCTGATGCCGCCCACTCATCTGGGTATCTATGTCTATCTCTTGCCTCCCCGAGGCATCCTGAAGCTCATCATGGGTATTGTATCGTTGGGTAGACACAAACTACCGAATATCCGTCTTGAGCATGCTCAAGTACCGAGTCATCTGAGCCTGTCCTGAAGTACCAAACTCAGGATAGAACAAAGCCCTCTTAGTGAACATCTTGGTGATCTCCGTCACCATCTCAGATCCAGGTACTCCTCTACCAATCTCTCCCTTTCAACCAGGGTAACATATCTCATGCGAAACATCTCTGAGAAACACTCCCAAGGAATAGAAACCCTCTGCTCAGGTGTATAAGAATTGGTCACCAATATCCACCAATCCTTCACCCCTAGCCGGAGAAGGTTCATGGTGCACTTGAACTTCTGGTCATCCGGGCATGAACATGTGAAGAAGCAATCCTCCACATCAGAAAACCACCTCATCGCTACAATTAGGTCATTGGCCCCATCAAACTTTGGGGGCTTCCTATTGTCAAATTCCGGATACTGGAATGAACTTTCCCCTCAAATTCCTGCAACATTAACAGTCGCGGTAGCTACAACTACAACAAACTCAATGCGGGCAACATAGTAATCATCGAATAACATAATATTAGTATTATTGATTGACCCAAACATCTCTGTCATAGAGCCCCTGACAATAGTAGCCAACTCGGCGACAATCATCTCTCGAATATGGTCGCCAGTCAACCCAGACCTATCCTAGCCACTCGCTCTAGATCTAGAACCATATACACTTGTGAACACCATACAAAAAAATGAACCAAAATATCTGAAAAATGCCACAATTTATACCATCATAAATATCACAGATAGACTAAACCCTTGGGGTTTGTGATTTCCTTGCTACACGAGGGGTCCTATGCTTCCAGTATGTAACAACCCGTTATTTTTCAACTCAATAAAAGTCAAAATGTCAAACAAAATTCGAGTTTTGTTGATTTTGTTATGATCATAAGGGTTAAATATGATTTAAATTATATAGATGATGTTTTTATATAAGTATTTGGGGGTAAAATACACTTAAAAATCAAATTTTACCTTTCGAACCGAAAACTCTTTTCGGCTGAAAACCCTCGGACTGTAAACCCTTTTCGGCCGAGAACCCCTTTCCAGCCGAAAACTCCCTCGGTATATATATTTTTCCCCGAAAAATAAGTCAATTTCTCACTTTTTCAATCGAAAACACACCCATTTTGCTCTCAAGTATCATCCAAGAACCTTCCAATCTTCAAGCAAAAACCTTCAAATCTTCATAATTTTCACCAAGAACACCAAGAACAATCTTCAAATCTTCAAGCTGGACGAAAACCGCTAGACCGAAATCCCTTCCTGGACCGAAGAGTGATTTCGGTCAGTATCGAAATCAAGGGATTTCGTTGAGGACTAAACCGAGAACCC
The DNA here is from genome assembly GCF_051521515.1 of Lactuca serriola. Classification (NCBI taxonomy): domain Eukaryota; kingdom Viridiplantae; phylum Streptophyta; class Magnoliopsida; order Asterales; family Asteraceae; genus Lactuca; species Lactuca serriola. The sequence goes on along the minus strand of NC_136410.1, from coordinate 82,075,808 downwards.
CTATCATTACTCCAAGTAATTCTCGGTAAATATTCCTTACATAAATTAAGTGTTTTCTAACACTACAATTAATTATTTCACTAATTTAAATACAATTACGTGTTTAAATATTATTAGGATACTGTTATTTCCACGTACGCCAGCCCGAGGATCATCTCTGCAGTTTCACTATCCAATGCGAATACGCACTAGAGGTAAGTTCATACCCCCTACGTTTTCACTATTTTTCAATGTTTTTAGGGGGTGGGGGAATAAAGTTTAAACACAAGGACAGTTGTGTTAATATACAAACGATTTCAAACCATTTGCAATTGCTTCAAACCAATTTATCGCTATATTCACCCAAAATATATTTTTAACCCTTTTGTAACATACCGAGCAAAAGGGGAAAACTTTATTCAAATCTTTTACTGCTTTATACACACTGATAAATAGCAAAGGTTTTTAGTTCATTACAAGGACATACATTCATTAACAGAACATACAGTCATTTCAAGAACATACATTCAACTATAATAGGTATAGTTTGTGAACCGCTATACTATTTTACAAGTACAAGCACACTATATAGAAACAAGTTTATAAACGATAACATGTATATTTTATGGAACACTACTCTATTTCATTAATACAAGGATACACTACTAAAGTAATTATTTAAGTATAATTATTTTACATTACAAAGTACACTACTACAAGGCAATGCATACAGTTTCAAGTTACCAGAGAACACTACTACACCACACGTAAACTAGTTAATACAGGGATGTGAGGCACTACTTCGTTCTACCCATTAGGGTATAGGTCTAAATCCTACAAATTATAACAGAGTCTCCTGGAGGGAGTGCGTGAATTTGTGTATAGATCTATATGGGACCGACAATCCCGCACCTGAGCTGCTTGCAACAGCTAGGCCGACAGGCCTGGGGTGAAAAATATCATAACATTCTGACACCTGAAGAACGTGGTAGAGGTCACTAGGTCATATCAAGCATGGTTATATGAAACTCACAATAGTATTAACTAAAACATTTGTTTATGGGATTAACACTACTTCAAAGGTTTTTATTTAATTAATTAAACTACAGTACATTACAGCCGGTGGATTCCAGAAATTCATACGAAAGGTTTTATTATAAGTAATGAAACTATAGTACACTATTTTACACTACAACTGGTGGATTCTAGGCATTTATACAAAAGGTTTCCATACAAACACTACTACAATACGTTACTTTTCTAGTACAGAGTACACTAGTACAACATACAATTTCAAGAAACATTCATGATATAGTTTTATTTATTAATAAGACTACAATTACTATTTTAGAGTACATATTACTATTTCAGATTACAGTAACAAACATACATTTTGGTCTTAAGGCCTAAGACTACATTTCATTCACTAAAAGAAAATATTGGATTTCCTAGAAGAACATTATTACATTCTCAAAGAAACAAGACAGGCTTTTCAACTTAGAAACATACTTATGAACTCACCAACTTAAATGTTGATACACTTTCAAAATCACTTGTATTCTCAGGGAACCGGTAGACAAGAACACTACAGACTTTGAGAAGATGGAGCTTATAGAGTCGCGTCTTTTATACTTTTGCTATACACTTTTGATGTCATACCAACTATGTACTAAACAGAGGTAAGCACTATGTTTTATCAATGTAATGGTTGTGTTCACTTTGATTACTACTATGCAACTGTTGTGATATTGTACATAACGTCCTCCACCCCCGAAAGTTTTCGCCGTTCCGGTTTGGGGGTGTGACATAGTAGTACAAGCCCATACTAAATTCCACACCTACTCGTATTTGTCTAAATGGATCATCACAAACTGCTTGAAAACTAACCTAAAACCAGTATACACATACATCCTATCCTCACTCTCTTGAGAGTGGCTAATCATTCCTCAACTGGCCTGCTACACCCAAATACTCACTCATGAAACTTCTACCAACACTGCAGCGGCTCGTGCATGTTGATCATACATAACGTTGGATTCCATAGACAGTCGGATACTTGATTCTACCCTAATCCCATAACCAGAAAAATAATAGGAAATAAGGCTAAATCAAACATTCTTAGGGTATAGAATCATAGTTATACACAACTATGTTGTACACACTAGGCAATCGCAATAATGTTGTCAATTTCATCTAACATATAAGAAGTTCACCTAGGCTATCAATCACCATATATCAGACAATTTGATCATGCAATTCCAGAAGATCCTTAGCCTATCACTAAAATTTAATTCTATCATAGAAATCATAAATAAATAATAGTGTGTAGCTTGGGGTACACTTTCTTGCTCCAACTGATCGTACACATCTCTTCCTTCCTTGGTTACTTTTGAAAAAAAATTTGAAAATCATTTTGAAAACTATTATAGATTCTTGGTTTGAGTCTGGATTCACATGAATTCTCATTCAATTATCTCAAACTAGGGTTTTGATACCAACTTGTAATATCCAAAAAAATAAACATAAAATTTTTCATTTTTAAAATCCAACCAAAATCCATAATTGTTTACAAAACATTGTTTCCATAAAAAAAATAGTCACATATCAGAGTATCCTAAAATCAAATGTCATAAATCAGGAGGATGTGTATGATCATGCCTTTGCGTTTCCCCGATCATCTGAAGTACCTGAAACATAAAACTTAAACCGTAAGCCAATGCTTAATGAGTTCCCCCAAATACCACACAATAGAAAATATACAAAACACATACTGGGTCCACAACCTCCTGGTTCGATTACCCCTATCCCACACCCTTGTAGTTGGATTGCCCTGGCCCATAACCTTTTGGTTGGATGCCTAATACATACCAGTTCCTCAACCTCCTAGTTGGATTACCCCTAGACCGCGAACTCCTAGTTGGATTGCCTAGGTGTGTTGACTGATAGCATAAAGTGGTACAGTCCCAACCCCACTAAACTATGTCGACATATATAACAGATAAAACACAAAACAACAACCAGATAATAATGTAGATCTCAACAAAAGACCATAACATACCAATAATCCAAACCTTAATTGTAACACCCGAAATCTAGAAGACTAACTAAGGAAAGAAAATATTCAATTAAAAGGCCAACTCATCGAGTTCAAGGGTGAAAACTCGACGTGTTGGAAAGTTGGGATACACGTTTTGGAAGACCAACTCGACGAGTTCAACTAGGTTTGGGGAACCCTAAAATCGGGAATTTACACCCTATTTAAACACCTTAATCCCCATAAGTTGGCCTCTTTTCCAGCCTCCACCGTCTAAAACCCTAATCCATTGTTGGTGATTGTGAGGTTACATTGAGCATTTTGGTGTTGATTTGGTGGTCTTGAAGAGCAAGGAGTTAAAGAAGGAGCAAGGATCCGAAGAGAGCTTGTAGATCCAGAAGTTAGGCTTCATTTCTTGTTCATTTAAGGTCTAAATCTCCTACCTTGTCTATGGCATGATTAGATCTAGTTTTAGGATGATTCTTTCACATTTTGCTCCAAGTATCTTGATGGTTTGGATTTGGACATCCCACTTGGGTTAACCCTTCAAATCTAGGGTCTTGAGGGGACTTCATGGCATAAAGGTGAAAATTTTATGGCCATGGAAGTCTCATGAAACTTGTAAAGCGTCTTTTTGGCCCTTTGAGCCATGTAAGGTCATGCATGCAAGTAAATATGGGAACTTTACATGACCAAATCGTCCCTACAATCAAGATCTATGACCTCATGGTCTATCTTGAAGTTTGGTGGCTTTTAGAGTTGGATCTAGTCATTTTAGTGTTAGGGTTGGAGTTCATTTCTTCTAGGATGGGTTTTAATGGATAAAGTTTGAAACAATACCCTATTAGGCATGTTTTCAACCCAGATCTGGAATATGGGACTCAGATTCGAAGGAATAATGGCTTAATGCCTTAAGAAGGCTTAACAGACTAAAGAACTCGACGTGTTCATAGAGGATGGTCTCGACGAGTGTGCTGATTATGTTTAAAGGAAGAACTTGATGAGTTCAAGGATGGTCTCGACGAGTGGATTAGAAAGTCCTGATCCTGTTGATAAGAGGAACTCGACGAGTTCATGAAAGAACCCGATGGGTTGGACTGTAATTTCAGGATTCCATGATTTATGGAAATCGACGAGTTGAAGGGCTAACTCGATGAGTTGAGTCAACTCGGAGCATTGACTTTGACTTTGACTTGTATGTTGACTTTGACCTTGACTTGAGTTTGACCAAGGTTGACATTGGAGGATTATGAAGTATGGAATGGGTTCTAAAAGGTTAGTTCCATGTAGGGGTTTAGGCCCAAGTTGGAAAATTGGGCCATTAATGGGCTTTCATGAATTTATAGTTTGGCCTTTGATGGGTCAAGGGTGAAACAGTCATTTCACCCCAAGTAAGTATTATGGATCATGGTTTGAGAACCAATTGCTAATTGGTTCATAATTTATTATTGATAGTTCAGGGAGTTGCCAAGACAGCAACTAAGGATTTCTTGTAGTGGACTTCAGCAGATATGCCTAACAGTATGATTATGATATATTACTATGTGGTAGTGGTAGGGGTGAAATAGACCCCGTAACAGGTTGAGATAAACCGGAGGGTAGGTCGGGCACCTAGATATTCTTGACAAGGGGTAGGTCGGGCACCCAGGTATGCTTGACAATGGGTAGGTTGAGCACCCAGGTATGCTCGGCAGGGTAGTTCGGGAACCCATAAATATGCCTGACGGGGGTAGGTCGGGCACCATGGTATGCCTGAAAATATGTAATTTGTATGATATGTGGTATGCTGGGGGAAGTCACTAAGCTTCGTGCTTACAGTTTACAATTTTGGTTTCAGGTACTTCTTCTTCGAAAGGAAATGAGCCGACAAGATTGTAGCGCATCACACCATGATTTTCTGCGTTATGATATTCTTGGGATTTGTACTCTGACATTATTATCCCATGACATGTTTTTGAGATATATGGCTTACGGGTTTTTATGATATGAGATAACATTGATGATGTCTTCAGTAATCTATTTTATGAATTATTAAATTAAAAATGAAATTTTTGGTCTTGAATTTTGGAACGTTACAAATTGGTATTAGAGCCTTGGTTTGAGGGATTTGGACACACTTTCGGGGGTTTCTGAACTCAAATCGAGTGTTTGAAAGGTTTTTACAAGAAAAATAATTTTCCAAAAATTTAAAATTAAGGGTTTTTTAGAAAGAACAAGGAGTGTGATGCATGTGATCGGTCGATCTCAAGTAAGTTTTCCCAAGATATTACACATGTTTGTTATGATTATATGATATGATTTTCATGCTAGATTACACCTAAGGATCTAGGAGAGATGCCTTTGTATGCTTGTATGAGCTTGTAGACTTGCACGCTAGAACTGAATAGTCAGTGGTAGGATGGCCTGTTTAGGTTATGCCTGATTGTATGAGCCTTAGAATTGTATGATAGTACAGACTCATGGTAAGAGGATAGAATGGATTGATTGGATTATGTTGGTTAGTTTTTCCATTGTCCGAATGCTGCTTGCTTTGTGCTTTGTGGGACTTTTAGTATTGCGAGCTAGCTATTAAGTGAATAAGCTAAGTCACATGTGGCACCGACTGGATAATATTAGAGTAATGGACTTGTCCCTATTGCGCAGCTCTCGTCTGAGTCCAACCGTTATAGGATTAAGTATTTCAATCGAAGGATTATCTAATCTCTATTGCATGTGACTATATTCATGAGGTAGCTAGTTGACATTACTGTGAATGTTTCAGTAGCTGATAACTGGGTGGGTTCGAGAATCTAGGAAAGCCAAATATATGCTTCAGTAGGTTAGTGGCATGGTTTAGTGAGTTTTGGGTGCATCGGTTTGAGGAAGTGACTTAGAGGATTCGGGAGGATTGCTGAGGAAAGTATGGATAGGTGTGGAAGGTAGTATTGGGCCTGTACTACTGAAAGCACAGGATCTATACTCGAATCGGTGAGAGTCTTGGAGAATCTGAGAATCTTTGGGGAGGAGAATCCTTGAATATGTTTTGATCAGTGGTTTGTGGTTTTCCAGTTTGGAGACGAGCACTCAGGGAGGCGGTTCTGGTTCAGGATTAGGTCTCGGCTCTGGTGGTGAGCCAGTCGGGGGAAGGACTGCCAATATATTGAGTTCGCGTTGGATTGAGGAGATGGAGGGTGTCTTGCGTACTAGTCCCCACCCCATAGGAGCCATGGTTCGGTTCGCCTTGGATATCCTGTATCGGACAACAAGGAAATGCTGGGAATTGATTGCGTGATCTACTACGCTTTCTGAGTTGGAGACTATGTCTTGGGAGGAGTTTGTGACCCGGTTTAAGGCAGAGGATGTTCCAACTGTTGCAGTTCGGTCGTTGGCAAGTGAGCTGGTGAGCATGGCAGGGTGTCAGAACCTAAAAGATATGACTTCCAGAGTCCGAGGGTGCGAGATCGATTTGGAGCACACTGGTAAGAGAGGTTCATGCCAGGTGCGTATAGTAGAGGGTCCCGGAAAGAGACCCAAGACTTTTGATCATCAGGTAAAGGGCCAGCAGGGCCGAAGTCAGTGCAACACGTGCGGGAAAATGCATAAGGGAGTTTGTCGCTCCAAGGGTTTAGGATGCTACAAGTATGGCAGGGTTGATCACATTAGCAGGGATTCTCTGCAGGGGACAAGCTCATTATGCTTTCACTACAATCGGGTGGTTCACAAGAAGGCCAATTGTACGACGACGAGGGGAGCATTAGTGAGCGCGCCTGCCCCAGACACTTTGACGATCACTGATGGACGAGAGGGCAGAACAGAAGCCTCATCATAGAAGAGTCGGAATTTGCAGTGACATGTAGGAGAGATCAAGATTACAGCAAGCGACGTTGCGAGTATGTACCTTTTGCTCTTTTCAGTTCTATCCGTATTTTGTGGTTGTTTTCTTACATCGGATTTGAGCAAGTGTATCTATGGGTTCAACTCTCTGTATGTGTTTGGATTATATTATCACGAAATGTCAAATGCTAATTACATACCGTGAATTACTAAGTAGTTAGTGAAAGGTCGTTTCCCGTTTGCTGGTTTGGGGTGTTCAGTGTTATCTCGGTTCGAAGTAAAGATTGGTCAGGGGTATTATGTGGAAGGTCTGTGGTTAGCTTCATCGAGCTAGTCCACCCGTATCGATGGGATGTAGTGGTTTCATCGTAGTTCTAGTATGATCGGTGGTGGCCTAAGGGATAAGTTCTGGGTTCTAGCACTACCGTCGCCAGGGGAGGAGCGGTAGCAGAAAGATACGAGTGTTGGACGCCTAGGTCTTGGGTCATTGGATGTTTGAAGAGAATTCTATTTTCCAATGGGTTGTGTTCAGTTAGAGTTCAGTGATGTTGCGAAAATGGAAGTGGGAACGAGGATTTGTCAGCTACGGTAAAGATTAAGGCCTACAGTTGCCAGCATAGGAGGTGGATCGGGGTATCGGACTAGACCGGATTTCAAGAGTACTCTTCAAGATTTTAGAGGATTGGCGATGTTAGGGTTTGACTGGTAATCGATCACTAGCATTGGTAAGCACATGCTACCACCAGTTGGATTCTAGAAGGTAAGAAGGATTAGGAATCCTTCAATTCTCATGTGCCATGAAGACTTTGTCGAATCTAAGTGGGGGAGAATTGATCAGGTATATAGGAGCAGAAATAGGTGTGAAACTAAGAGGAGTTTCGCATCCCCGTCAGGGAGTAAGGAGATCGAGTGGCCGTCCATGTCGAGCATTCTGAGAGTTGGAATTTCAGAAAACGTTCCAAAATTTGGTCCATGCTTTCCCTTGGCATCGGATAGCAGGCTTCGGGAAGTAGGTTAGAGGTCTAATTAGGAATCAATTTCAGTGGAGTGTTACGTCGAGTGCGTGTCGAATTTGGATGGGTATAGCTGGATTGGTGGTAGGACCAAGGTTGGCAAATATTGCTAGAGTGTTATAAGTGTATGGGTGTAGCCGTAGCATTCATAAAGTTGGCAGATAGTACTAGAGTGTTGTAAGTCTGCGGGTATAGCCGTAGCATTCATAAGGTTGGAAGGTAATGCTAGAGTGTTGTAAGACTGAGGGTGTAGCCATCACATTCACTAGGTTGGTAGATATCATGGAAGTGTTGTTAGATCGTAGAAGGGACAGTAGTACCCACCAGTTCGGGTGCAGCAATGAGGGTGTGGCAATTCCACAGATTGGTTTACGGATTTCCCCAGATGAATTAGACCTGGTTGAGCCACTGATAAGACCGTAGGAACACACTGCCATCATGGGATCAAGGAAGCGATGAACCGTATAAGGTAATTAGTGATATAAGGCTACCTATGGTCATGTAGCAATCACTTTTAGCCTTGAATTTGGTGACGTCAGAATTCGACGTATAGACCCGATCGGTTGGATCAGAAGGTTGTTAGAGCCATAATGGCAAGAAAACTAATGGTAACTATTAACATACGAGGATTTCGTTCGGAAGTCGTGTGGGGCGACTGTGTGGGATTTTTCTGGCTTACCAATTGGGTCGGAACCCGGTACTTCAGATGACTGGCAGACACACTAAGACAAGGGAGGTCACGGTGGATTTTTGAAAGCAGTCAGGAGGAATCATACTGTTTCGGGCAGTTTTAGTGTCTCGAGCAATAATGGTGTTTTAGAATTTCATGTACGGACAAAGTAACTGATTGATTGGGAAGTGATAAGTCAATCACAGTGGGATTAAATAATCTCAGATTAGTTGATTTGACCCTGTTGCACAGCTCTCGTATGAGTCTAACTGTTGCAGGAATGAATCTTCTACTCGAAGGATTATCTGAGCCTACTGTCAGGTATAAGTGTTATGTAGCCATTTAGAGACAATGACTTTTTTTTCCTTTTCAACAAGACCGTGATAGGTGACAATTCGGTGTGAAGGGTCTGACAAGGAGCCAGACCACTGAGACCTTAGGGTTCGGATTTCAGGAGAAGTGGGATTGGTTTTAGTTGAGAGATCTAGGAGTCATTCTTCGCTGAGCTTGAAGAATTACTCTAAGGATGGTATTAGTAGATCGGGATAGGTTGATTTATGATCAGAGTTTGAAGGGTTGTGAATCAGTTGAGAGATTGATAGAGAGCTGTTTCAGCACGAGCAAGATGTCAAGAACCCAGGTTAGGGTAGATTTCAGGTCTCAGAAGGTAGAAGTGGCTTGCAAGTGTCGAAGGTTCGGGTGTTAATTTCCAGGATAAAAGTTTCGGTTGCCTTAGGAAGGTCATTGAAGGTTCCAGGTGATGGTTGTACTCTAAGGATAACGGGTGTCAGTTCTCGAAGGAAACATCATTTGGTTCATGGCAAATAGTGGGATCCCCGGGCTTAGCAGGTGAGCCGTTTCCAGGGTAGGTGATTGCAGTGGACTTCGAGGATGAAGTTTGGTTTTAGTGGTGGAGAGTTGTAACACTCAGAATCCAGAAGACTAATTAAGTGAAGAAAATATTCAATTAAAAGGCCAACTCGTCGAGTTCAAGGGTGAAAACTCGACGTGTTGGAAAGTTGGGACGCGCTTTTTGGAAGACCAACTCGACGAGTTGGACTGAGTTTGGGAAAACCTAAATTTACGACTTTGCACCCTCTTTAAACACCTTAACCCCAATAAGTTGGCCTCATTTCCAGCCTTCACTGTCTAAAACCCTAATCATGAAAACCTAAGCCATTGTTGGTGATTGTGAGCTTACTTTGAGCATTTTGGTGTTGACTTGGTGGTCTTGAAGAGCAACGAGTTGAAGAAGGAGTAAGGATATGAAGAGAGCTTGTAGATCCAGAAGTTAGGCTTCATTTCTGGTTCATTTGAGGTATAAAGCTCCTACCTTGTATATGGCATGCTTAGATCTTGTTTTAGGATGCTTCTTTCACATTTTGGTCCAAGTATCTCTATGGTTGGGATTTGGACGTCCCACTTGGGTTAACCCTTCAGATCTAGGGTCTTGAGGGGACTTTATGGCATAAAGGTGCAAACTTTATGGCCATGGAAGTCCCATGCAACTTTTAGACCGTCTTTTTGGCCCTTTAAGCCAAGTAAGGTCATGCATGCAAGTAAATATGGGAACTTTATGTGACCAAATCGTACCTAGAGTCCAGATCTTTGACCTCATGGTCTATCTTAAAGTTTGGTGGATTTTGGAGTTGGATCTAGTCATTTTAGAGTTTGGGTTGGAGCTTATTTCTTCTAGGATGGGTTTTAATGGGAGTTGGAAACTTTGCCCTCCTAGGTGTGTTTTCAACCCAGATCTAGAATATGGGACTAAGATTCGAAGGAATAATGGCTTAATGCCTTAAAAAGGTTTAACAGACTGAAGAACTCGGTGAATTCATAGAGGAACTCGACAAGTTGGGTCTAAGTGTCCCGATTCTGTTTAAAGGAAGAACTCGATGAGTTCAAGGATGGACTCGACGAGTGGATTGGAAAGTCCCTATCCTGTTGATAGGAGGAACTCGACGAGTTCATGAAATAACTCGATGAGTTGGATCGTGATTTCAGGATTCCATGATTTATGGAACTCGGCGAGTTGAAAGGCTAACTCAACGAGTTGAGTCAACTCGGAGCGTTGAATTTGACTTTGAGATGTTGACTTTGACCTTGGCTTGAATTTGACCAAGGTTGACCCTGGAGGGTTATGAAGTATGGAATGGGTTCTAAAAGGTTAGTTCCATGTAGGGGTATAGGCCCAAGTTGGAAAATTGGGCCATTGATGGGCTTTCATGGATTTATAGTTTGGGCTTGGATGGGCTTTCAACCCAAGTAAGTATTATGGATCATGGTTTGAGATCCAATTGCTAATTGGGTGATAATTTTGTATTGCTAGTTCGAGGAGTTGCCAAGACAACAGCTAAGGATTTCTTGCAATGGACTTCATTAGTGTGAGGTTCGTTAGCTTCCTATAGGAGTGGGTCTAAAGCACCAATGTCGATCCACTAGTAGGAGTATAGTGTAAAGATGATTTTCTTTGTGATAATTGTCTAATTTGCCACTATCTGATGTGATTTATATGTTATATGCTATGTTATATGTGATAATGGTAGGAGGGGTGGAATAGACCTCGTAACCGGTTGAGATAAACTGGAGGGTAGGTCGAGCACTAGATATGCTTGACAGTACGGTTATGATATATTACTATGTGGTAGTTGTAGGGGGTGAAATAGACCCTGTAACCGGTTGAGATAAACCGAAGGGTAGGTCGGGCACCCAGATATGCTTGACAAGGGGTAGGTCAGGCACCCCGGTATGATTGGCAATGGGTAGGTTAAGCACCCAGGTATGCTCAGTAGGGTATGTCGGGCACCCATATATGTCTGACGGGGGTAGGTTGGGCACCCCAATATGCCTGACAATATGTTATTTGTATGGTATGTGGCATGATGGGGGAACTCACTAAGCTTCGTGCTTCCGGTTTACAGTTTTGGTTTCAGGTACTTCTTCTTCATAAGGAAAGGAGCCGGCATGACTGCAACGCATCCCACCATGATTTTCCGCGTTATGATTTTCTTGGGATTTGTACTACTGCATTATTATCCTATGACAAGTTTTTGAGATATATGACTTCTGGGTTTTTATGATATGAGATAACATTGATGATGTTTTCAGTAATCTATTTTATGAATTATTAAATTAAAAATGAAATTTTTGGTCTTAAATTTTGGAATGTTACATTAATACACAATCTACTAGGCGACATTGGTGCCTTCGACCTACAAGTATAATGAGGAAAACTCACCTCAAATCTTGACGAAATAGATTAACAGATTACAGCTCCAACCGATGATTTTACGGGTCACCTAAATAGAAAACAATGACCTAGACTCAAAATACTGCTCAAAATACACAAAATGCCTCTAGGTCAAACTCGAAGTCAAGGTCAAAGTCAACAAGTCAAAAGTCAAAGAAAAATCAAGCTGGTTGAGTATGCCCCACATACTTAGCTCTTATGTTGGGCGTAACTGAGGACCAAGTGAGCCATTGGGGCTTCAAACTAGTACGTGCAACGTAGCATTTGGTATGCCCGACATATTGAACCTAACCCCATTTTCTCGTTAAACGTGCTTATTCCATTAAGAATTCCCACCCAAACACAAATCTAGACTTAAAAGATTGCTCTAAGTCATAAAGTTTCCAACTTTATGACATTGCATGGCTATTAAGTGCCCAAATCATAAAACCCTAACTTCTTAACCTATTAAGACATCATAGCCTTTCCATGGTAGGAAAAGAGGGGACCATATCACATTTTTATAACTTTAAACAGTCCAAAACGTTCAAAAGGACTACTCATTTGGTCTAGAGTAATCCATACTCACTTTGACCAAGAATTTGGGACCAAAATGAACATAAACTCAAGGCTAACAAGATCTAGACAAAGAACACATGAAGATCCAAACTTTATACCTTCGAATGATTCTTGAGGGAAAGAAACTTCTAGATCCAAGCGATCTTGAGCTTATAAGGTTAATCCACTTCCTTCATACTCCTTCAAGAACACCAACAACACACTTTAAGGATGAAAATGCTCACAAAGGTGGATTAGGGTTTAAAAGGTACAAAATAGGGCTGGAGACTAATAAGGGAAGGATTCTTGGGGATTTATGATGCTTAAATAGGGTCCAAATTCCTAAAAATTAGGGTTTGGCCTTCGGCCAAGGTGTGTTCCTCAATATTTAACCATGGGATCAATTTTGCAACAATTTTCATACAAGGGGGTCAAATATATGAATTACCTGAATTAAGATGTTACAACAAATGAGATGAAAAGTAAAGAAATGATATTATCTTATCCTAAAGAGTATAAACAATTTGTATATATTACGATGCATAACTATACAATGCTCTAATTCAACAATTAAATGATTCAAATATGTGATAAATCATATAATATTTCAAAGTAAATAGTTGTTACCAGAAAAGATACAAAGTAGAAGATCTTGAATAATATTTAACTTATGCAACTTTAAACTACAAAAAATGAGATCTAACGTAACTTTAATAAGAGGGAGGTGAAAAATCCTGAGAAACGTTGCACTTATGAAGCTCTCTGATGAAAGATTAGACATCTTGAAAACCTTGTAAATTATGGTGTCATTAAAAGTAATAACAATCAAGTTTAATCCTTAACAATGATCGACAGAGCATCTTCAAGAGCTAAAATTGGTATGAATCTTATACATACTATGACAATTAACCCACCAAAAGTAATGGAAATGCACTTTTACAGCCTCATTAAAATAAACAATGTATTGTGAATAATAGGGACGCAACACATGATACCAAATTTGTAGTGGAACCAAAGCAACTAAGAGATGGAAATTAATGCCTATATGAGGAACCTAAAGATCAAGCATATAACCTTGATTATCATTATCAATATGCAATTTTAATATAATCAACTAACTACCGTAAGGATGCCACCACAACAAACTTATATACATATTTTGGAACCACCATATACCAACTTTTGAACACTGTGACATCAATTATAGAGAAAATTGAACCATCAAGCTATCCAAGAGACTACGAATAACGCCATGAAACCTATAAATACGAACACCACCGAAATAAAACACACCCAAAACATGCCCACTAAACAAAAAATTAGACTAAAAAAGATACACACTACTAGAAAAATCATGAACTCTCTTAGACGTTTCATCAAACACTGATAAGATGTCATTAAACATAAGGTTTAGTTTTCTCGTTTTCTATATAGATCGTCATCATTCATAAAAATAGATCACAAAGCAGATCCTAAACTATTTTCATTTCTTCAACCATTAGTTCAATAAAAAATTTAATGAATTTTGATTAAACTGAATCTAATTTTAGTTGAAAAACGGATTTTTAACCCAAAAATTCTAAAACAGTGTACATATCAATTACCTTTTCTAAACCATCTTTTAGATTCATAAATTGTATTGGATCATATTGATTAATTGTTTGAATCAACATGATTTCTAGAAAAAAAAAACAATGTCATTTTTTGTTTGTGAATCGAAAAAGGAATTTGAAGATGTTGAATTGGTAAAAAATAGAGTTTTATGTTCTTGATTCAACTTATTAATGTAATTGATCTAACAAATATTAAATTCATTAAGTGAAACTAACAAGTTCGCATGAGTGATCGTAGAATGTGGTAACAATCACGATCACGATTTCAATATCTTTATGTTTTTCATGATATTTGCTTGATCAACAAAGGAAGACGACAAACATTGAACTCGCACGGGTAGTTAAGTGCTTAATGTACATATGTTCAATCCATCCACTTAAGCGGCTCCAAATTTCACACAGACGGTGTTCATCTACCAACACTTCATCTAGTAAATGCATGCTGCTAGCCATGGAACATTTTCCAAATAGATATCTAAAAAATTAATAAATACATTATTTTTGAAAACAAAAAGCAAAAAAATAATTGTTATACTTAGAGAAACAAGATAAATCATACCTTGAAAGGGAAAAAAGAAACTTGAGACCACAAAATATCCCCCATGCTGGTATGTGTATAGAGTAAGTGTAAGACTACACAAGTGTATAATGTATCTCCCTATAAGTTCATGACCACAAAAGCTCCCTAAGTATTTATATGGGGAAATATGCAAAAAAGTCCTTAAATTTTGGATGTATGAGTAAAAAATCCACACACCATTAGAACCGGGTAATGTTTATAATTGGTGTCGTTCTTCAGGTAACTGTTTCCTTAGCCGGTTACCACTCTTACATGCCTCCTTTATTAGGATAAAATTGGGTTTTTTTACAACAAGATTCGAAAAATCAATTTGGGTTTTTACTTAGAAGATTTTCTTACTGAGAGGAAAATAGGATGAGGTGAAATCGTGACAAAGAATGCGGTGAGTATGTTGATGAAGACCAAGAAGAGGAACTAGATATTACATACATCGATGTTCAAGAAGAAGACGACTTCAAGAATCGGCTAACCCTAAATTGAAGATGATAATCTTTCTAATTTTAAAATGGATATGGAAATAGATCATTTCCCTAATCATGAAGATGGAATTGGTGTTGAATTTTGCACTCATGACCTCTCTGTGAAGTGGAACGAGATGAAACCTCGTCCTGGTGAAATATATGAATCTCCTGCCCAATTTAAACTTGGTGTTATGAACTATGGAATTAGCCAAGGATAAAATATGAGATTCCTCAAGTCTGATAGTGTAAGAGTGGTTTTCGGATGTGGGAATAAAGGGGAAAAGGTAGGGGAGAAGAAAGGGGGAAAGAAATGTTGTCCTTACAGAATCTGGGCCTCTTGGATGAGTACACAGAGGTCTTTCCATATTAAGGATATTGTTGATAAGCATAAGTGTTCTAAGAACTTCAATAATTCTTCCATAATGACCCTATCTTGCTTGGAAATTCTTGAAAGAGTTGATTAGGAAACCTAGCTGAAATGGAAAGATATGCAAGAAGTAATACATATCAGATTCCATTGTGAAGTGTCTTGGACAAGATGCTATAGAGCTAGGTGTAGGGAAATGAGTATCATATGCTAGAGTGTGGGATTATATAAGAGAGTTAATCATATCCAATCTGGGTACTACTGTGAAGGTTGGTGTGGATGTAAATCCTGATGACATCACTTACTTTTAAAAGATGTATATTTGTTTTAAGGAAATAGTTGATGGTTGGAAGAGAGGTTGTGTGACACCCATAAAATTTGAACCAAATTAAAACATTTTAATTCATTCAAAAACCATTAAGTTCATACATCTTGCTTTCAAAATAGTTTAAACATCAGAGTATCCCCCAAAACCATATCCCATAAATCATAAAACATGAGGAGCGGTAGGCTCACGCCTTCGCCTTACCACGATCTCCTGAAGTACCTGAAACAACACATTAAACTATAAGCCCAAAAGCTTAGTGAGCTACCCCAAGATACCAACCACACATAAACATACTCATAACATATCACAAATAGAACAGTCATGCACATCGGGTCTACTGTGTGACTGGTCCGCCCACACCGGGCCTTCAGTCCACCTGGTCCACCCTCCGAGTCTAGCCATGTACATCGAGTCTATAGTGTGATTGGTCCGCCCACACCGGGCCTTCAATCCACCTGGTCCACTCTCTGAGTCTACAATATGACTGGTCCAACCACACTGGGCTTATAGTCGGCCTGGTCCACTCTCCGAGCCTCGACACGTCTGGTCCGCCCTCTTGGGGCCTTCAGCCTATCCGGACTGCTCGTTGGGACTTCGGAATACTGGTCCACCCTGGGTATGTTAGCCTAAAACACAAAGAAGGGCCCGCCTCAACCCAACCCCGTCAAACAACCATGTGCACATAAAACAGTTAATCACATAACAAATCCTTAACCAGACAAACAGTCTAACAGATCACATAGCATATCAACATCCTAACTAGGATTCCGACCTAACCAGTCACTAGCATAACATTATCCTATATACTGGGTACCGAACTTAACCAGGTCACTAACATAACACCATCCTAATTACCAGGATGCAGATCTAGAATAACAATAACATAACAAACAATACCCGGATTTCCATCCGATAAAGGGTCGGCCTTGGTGCCGTAGACCCTGTCGATATAATGAGGATAACTCACCTGCAATAGCTGACTGAAGAGATAAGACCAAGCTTCTCCAACCACCGACACGAACTTCCGCACAGAACACTACCAAAGAACCAATTCCATAAATACCAATATTACCCTAGTACCCTTGGAAGTCAAACTGGTCAACTCTTGGTCAAAGTCAAAGTCCTCAGTCAAAGTCAACGTTCCTGGTTGACTCTACTCGCCAAGTCAACCCGTCGACTCGTCGAGTTCTTATACTCAGAAAATTCCCATAACACGACTCAACTCGCCGAGTCGCCCCAAGACTCGTCGAGTTCAACGATCTCAAAATTCCATTCTGTCCAACCCACTGAGTCGCCAACCGACTCACTAATCCAAAGCTTTAACCAAAAAAGGTTGGGTTCTACGACCAGACTCGTTGAGTCCAAGAACAGACTCGCCGAGTCCAAGGCAATCTTCAACAGACTCACCGAGTTGTTCTTCCAACTCGTCGATTCCATGCACATGTTCTTACAACTCGTCGAGTATACCCATGTGACTCGCTAAGTCTCTCCAGTTCTCAATCCATATAGTGGCTTTTCGAGCCACACATGGGCTCCATTCTATAGATCCACTCTTCTACAGTCTAACCCTCACATAAAGTTGCAACCTTTACGTGAAACCAAGGAGATATAGGTCCAAAACACACTAGAGCTAGGGTTAAGGACTAGAGGGCTTCACCAACAACTCTTAAACAAAAGCTTTATGACACTTTGGACCTTCACAAGCGTAGATCTGGAGTAGCAACCTCATATCTAAACTCCAAACCCGAAATAGATCTCAAACAATCTAAGGAACTCCAAATCAACCACCAAGGATGAACCAAAAGGAAATAGCTTAAGATAGTGGCTCCTTATCTCTGAGATATGCCCAAACTGATGTAGATTCCAAATCTACACAAGCCCCTTGATGCTAGCCTCTAATTTCTCAAGCTCCTTCCACCAAATTCCTCTTCCAAACTCCAATCTCCTCAACAATGAAGTCTCACACGAAAATTAGGGTTTCTGGATCTCAAAAGGGTAGCAAAGAGGTTGAGGGTGGATTATAATGTGCTTTATATAGGGCACAACCCCCAGGATTAGGGTTTTCCCTCTTCAGCACCAACTCGTTGAGTCCAAGCCGCCGACTCGGCGAGTTGGCCACTTAATCCGCGATAGAATCCCGCTCCGACTCGGCGAGTAAGCATGCCTACTCGTCGAGTCCCTTTCCTTATTTTCACTTTAAGTCCTTCAATAGCACCTTTGGAATTTGGGGTGTTACAGGTTGTCATAGAGTTATTGGATTGGATGGGTGTTTTCTAAAAGGGCAGTACAAAGGAGAACTTATAACTGCAATTGGGAGAGATGCCAACAATCAAGTACACCCCACTTCTTGGGTTGTTGTGGACATAGAAAACAAAAAATGGAGCTGGTTTTTTGAAGCTTTTAGATGGAGATCGTGGTCTGCATGGTAGAAGAGGTCTAAGCATCATAACTGATCAAACAAGGTGCAATTAAAGTTAAATGTTATGTAATTACTTTTAGTCTCTTATATGTATTGTTTATTCCAATTGTAGGGCCTGCTTGAATTAGTAAAAGAGATCTTGCCACATGTGGAACACATGCAGTGTGCTTGAGACATATATATATATATATATATATATATATATATTCCAATTTCAAGAAGGTAAACAATGGCTTGGAGTTTAAAAACTTGTTCTAGGGGGCTGTTGTGTCCACTATGGAGGGAGACTTCTTAGGAAGAATGGAGAGTATCAAGAGTGTGATCCACATGCTTATGAACATTTGAATTCAAGGAACCCCAACTCATGGTCTAAGGTTTATTTTGAAACTAGGAAAGCTTGTGAAGCAGTGGAAAAAGGCATTCCTAAATGCTTTAATTCTATCATTCTAGAGCCAAAGAAGAAACCATTGATAACAATGCTTGAATAAATCAGATTATACATGATGGATGGGTTCTACAAGATGGCACAAAAGGCTAACTGATGGGTGGAAGATGTATGCCCTGCTGCTGTGATGCAGATGAATAAATTTGGTGAAGATGTCACGTATGGAAGCTTTTGTGTTTTTTTAGAATACTTCATATAATGTGTTTGTTCATCCAATAGTTTTTCTTCTATTTGCAGAAATTAGAATGTTTGTTGTAGTTGGATCAACTCTTTTGAAGCCAAAAATGGTTATGAAGGCTTTTGTGTGGATTTAAGAAAACATGAATGTTCATGCAGGCTATGGAAAATCTCTGGGATACCTTGTGTTTATTCATAAGCCTGTATCTGGTACACTTATCAAGATTCGATGTAACATCTTGATTTAGGTAATTTACATCTTTAACCCATGTATGAGAATTGTTTGCAAAGTTGGTTCCTTTAGCCTTTTAATGAAAAACGTGGGTTTATCAGGTATGTTGGGTATATGCTTGGTACGCTGGGCATACATGGTCAAGGGTCAAACCCTAATTTTTAAGGTTTGGACCCTATTTAATCATCCTTTCCCAAGACCCCTACATTCATCAGCCTCCATCCACATTTTCATCCCAGGCAAACACTAATTCCTTATGTGTGCACTTCTATCTTTAAAGTGTGCCTTGTGGTGTCCTTGAAGGAAGGAGAAGGAGACAAAACCATCTTATAAGAGTAAAGCACTTTGGATCCAAAAGTATTTTGCTTTGAAGCTTCATTTGAAGGTATAAACCTCTAAACTTTTTGCTTATTCCTTTAGATCTTTTTAGAGTTGGAGTTTTGTGCTTATTAGTCCCATAGCCTTGGTCCTTTTGAGCATGAGCTATTCTAGACCAAATGAGTTGCCCTTTTGGACGTTTTAGGGTTTCAAGAGTGATAAAAATGGAATCTTGATTGTCCATATCCCTCCATGCATGACCTTTAGTGGTTTACACTTTGTGTTAAGTTAGGGTTTTGGTACTGGGCACTTAGAATCCGTGCAAGATCATAATTTTGGAAACTTTATGATTAATAACGTCATTTGAGGACTAGATCTGTGTTTTAGACGAAGTGTCTAAATATGTTAAGAACTTATTAGAAAAGAAAGCTGGCAGACGTGTATGTTGGACGTACCTGATGGTACACTGCGTGTATGTGGTCAACTCCCTAAAATATGGTCAAATGCATATTACACTGCATGTACAAAGCATATTACGTTGGGCGTACACAACTGAGTTGACTCGGTTGACCCCTTTGAGTTGAACTTTGACCAAGATTTTGACCAAGTTTGATATAGGTTTTTTTTGGGTATTTTAAGCTGTAGAATGTGTTTTGGTCACTGTTTGTTGTATAGGTGATCGATAGAGGTCGTATTTAGAGTAGCATGTTGTTCAACTATCTCGTTAGACTGTGAGGCGAGTTTCCTCACTGTATATATAGGTCGAAGGCGCCAATGCCGACCCACTTGGTTATATATCCTGCTATATAGGATGTTGTTATGTTGTAGAGATCTGTTAGATCTGTATCCTGGTATAAATGATGTTGTGATTGATGGGTTTTATACAAATAAACCTATGTGTGCATGCAACCCTAGATTGGATCTATGTTTTCTCTATTAGACATACAAGCATTGAACACAAAATAGAAAACCCTAATATGCACCTAATAATTGGAAATCTACACATGAAAGATTAGATCACATACCTTTGTTGCTATATAGTAATAACAACCAAATCTTGAAGATCCTTGCTTTTGAGAAGAAGTACCACAAGCGTAGTACCTCTAATGGTTCACAAGCACACCAAGGAAAGAGGATGAATATGAGAGAGTGGAGAGAGGAGTCACATGCTCAAAAATTAGGCTCTTCTAGGGTTTCAATAAGGTGCCCGAATTCAAGAGGTTAAGGGCTTTATTTATAGTTGAGGCCAGTTAGGGTTTTGAGATGGAAACCGAAATCCCTTATCTTAGGGCCTAAGCAAGTCCATGGACCCCTTCCTAACGGCTTAGGGCCTAATCTCTACTACATGATGTTTACTGATGATTATAGTAGATATGGCTATATCTATTTAATAGAGTAAATTGAAAACATTTGAAAACTTTAAAGAGTTTAAGCACGAAGTAGAGAATCAAATAGGAAAGAAGATAAAGATGCTCTGATCTGATAGAGGTGGAGAATATCTTAGTTACGAGTTCAATGACTATGTAAAGGAATATGGAATTGTTTCACAACTGACACCTCCTAGGACACCGCAGCTTAATGGTGTAACTAAGAGGCGTAATCCAACATTTCTTGACATGGTTTGTTCCATGATGATTCGTGCTTTATTCCTTATATAATTCTAGGCGTATGCTATAGAGAAAACCACCCATAAACTCAATCTTGTTCATACCAAGAAGGTTGCCAAAATGCCTCATGAGATACATACAAAAAAACCTCCCTCGCTCGCACATGTCATAGTCTAAGGTTGTGAGGCTCTCGTTAGAAGTGAGACCTAATAAAAACTAGAACCCAAAGTCGAGAGGTGTTTTTTCATTAGTTATCCATAAAAATACTTTGGATACTTGTTCTACAAACCATATTACATTGTCTTCTTTATAGCTAGAAGGGGAGTCTTTCTCAAGAGAGAGTTCATATCCAAAGAGTGTCGATGACATGTCATCGGGAAAGACTGTGCAGACGACAAGTCATCGGTAGAAGTGGAAAAAAGTCGTTGGGATAGAATTCTTTGAGATAGATCTCCCTATACGACGACAAGGCGGCCGCAAAGGATTGATAGAAGTGATTTTCGAGGAAAAAAAGTTTTATTATTTACTCTTACAGATGATCTATTGTCGGTATAGAGGCAATTTGTACCGACGACATGTCGTCGGGACACATTAACCTATTGTGACGAATGTCGTCGGAAAAAAGGAGGTAACCGTATTTTCTATTTGATTTATAGCAAAGAATTGTCGTTGGTATAGGTCAAAATCATATTTATAGTTAGTACTTATGCCGACGACATGTTGTCGGTATAGCCTATTTGGATTTTAATATTTTTCATAGATTCCGTTATATATACCAAACCTGTTTTTTTAAACAAATTCAGATAGTATGCGACATAATGGCAAACACTAAATAAGTATAAAAAACAACCATAATTTAAATTTAAGACTTCAATTCTACTACATACCAAAAAAAAGTAATCAACAAACATTGTTCAAAATAAACATAAATGATCAATCACCACAATCTTCATCCATCTCCTCAGTCTCCTCGGTCTCGTTGGTTAGTTCGGGGGTATTTTTGTGGAAACATATAGTGATTGAATTCAATTTGTGGCATTGGTAATGGTTGGAAGTTAGTAAATACCACCACCAATGAGTTATGATATAGTTGTTGAATTTGTTGGGTTAATGCAACAAATTGGGTATTACCTATATTTTGAGATTGAGATTTGGAAGGAGGTTAATTTCACTACTACAAAAACACCCTTTAATGACACACAATGTGTGTCGTAAAATGCTCAGACGACACACAAATGCGTGCCAAGGAAGGCCCTGTCATAACGAAAGACGACACGCTTTTGCATGTCGTCTATTTACGACACACAATTACGACATGCAGTTATGACACACATTTAGGACGTTCCTTTATGACACACAATGCGTATCAAGGAAGCCCCTGTCATAAAGGAAGACGACACACCCTTGCGTGCTGTAACCTTATGACGCACGTTTAGGACACGCGTTGCGTATGAAGGAAGCCCCTGTCATAAACGAAGACGACACACATTTTTGTGTGCCATAATTTTAAATGTTTAAATTCTTTTTTTAATAGATTTAGTTATTTTTAAATTAAATGACCATTGATACCTGATAATACAAAATATCATATCATACCAAAAGAAAAAGACAATCAATTTCATATATAGTATGTCAAATACAAATAATCATTCCAATGCTAAATAAATGTAATACAATGTTGTTAAAGCACTTTCCCTAACTAGCGCTAACATAGCATACACCACCTGTCACAACAAACCAAGGGCATTAATGGTAATTCTACTCTTGAAGATGAGTAGGATAAATAAATAGTTACTTATGGTTTCTAATCTTGAACTTGGGAGGGCCCCGATTGAAGCAACAACCAATGATGGGAATACATGAGATGGAAATAGAAAATGAGGGCAATAGCGAATGCATCTTTAAGCCAAGAAGAAACTATCATCAGCTATATCCGGTTTGGAAATGTAATCCTACACATATTTAACACTCATTATTAAAAACTAAAAACAAATACTTAATAAAAAAAATTAAAGATTTAGTTTTAGAAGAGGAGAAACCGAACCTGAATTTTTGTAAGCAAACATGTTGTATTGCTAAACAAAGATTCAATCAAAACTTTTATGTTATCCGCACAAGAAGGTTCAGATCCAAATATATGCATCATAATATGATGATAATTTATATCATGAATAAATGAATATCATAAAAATTTTCTTTTCATTGATTGAAAAAGGTTGAACTTACAGCATACATAACTTACAGAAAATTGTTCTTTTCATTGATTAATAGCAACAAAACAAAAGTATATATAACTTATAAAAAAAGTATATAGGTTTGAACTTACAACATGTTTACATGCCCTACAGAGAGGAAAAAGACAATCCATTTGGTGCAACATCAATCCACTTAGAATAAGCTCCAATTGTTAAACATATTGGGAAACAAAAAGATAAAGAATCAAGGCTATGCTAAAAATAATGAAAAAAGATTATCAACCATATGTTGTACCCCAACAAGCTTCATTTATAGAACTTTAAGTGCAGATTCACCTCCTAAAACTAATGTTGCTTCAATTAAGACATCCGCAACAGATACAAATATAATATTATGCCAGTACAATACAATTGGTTATGAACAAGATGATAGTTAAACATATTGATTAACATTTACATGACCTGCATTAACATTTACTAATGAGCAACATTTTGTAGATAAATATATTATCATAATGGAATTAGAAAATCTAATCATATTCATACCTGAAGGAGTCTAGAACTTTCCATTGCAACAACAGCCATTTCACGTGCATTTAACTCTCCACTTGGGATTCATATATTGACATCTCTGTGGAACAGTGTACCAATGTGTTGTCCTCGAAGAAGTTTTACAATATTGTCCCCAACAAATCAACTTCAAGTTTAATAAAAGACATCATATGTTAATTATGGTGTTAAAGAGTTAAAGAACACTAAAGTGAGATCACATTGTCAAATATGAGAGAATACCTGGTGATTACAACAGGGATGTTAGCTTGTGAAGCATAAATTGCAGCTTTTACTTTAACAGTCATAAATCACTTAACATCACAAGAAGATCAACTTTGATTAGCTTTGATTGAGGATCACTAGGAGGCCTACTATAAAGCCCATCTACATCACTTAACAACACAAAAAGATCAGCTTTCAACTCCAAAGCCAGTAAGACTGCCAAGCTGTCATCATCCCAGAATATACCAGAATAATCCTGTAAAAATTTGGAGCCAATAAGGCGATAAGTAACAAATACATATTGTGTATTTATATAAAGATAGATAAATCAAGCAAGATGTACCTCATATGGAGCTCTTCGGGTGCTAATGGAATCATTCTCATTGAATATAGGAAGAACATCTAAAGATAACAAAGAATCCATTGTTTCAGTAAGTTGTTTCCTAAATTCTAAACTCCGAAAGTCATTATCAGTCATGAGAAGCTGAGCTGAAGTCACATCCAACATGCTAAATAGTGTATCATAAAGTGCCATAAGACCATTTTGTCCAACAACTGCACATGCCCTTCCATCAAGCTCAACTTGTGGTTTCTGCTGAACCGCAAAACTTCAAAATAAGAAAAATCACCAGTCATCAAAAATCTACCTAACAAAAACAATGAGTTAGTTACACTTTACCTTTTGTTGATTAGTTTCCTATATCTCAGCCTTGTTCTACTAGCTCCAACAACCCTTATACATGTAAAGGACTTGAAAGGGCAAAATTTAAACACTACATATCCACTTACATTGAAATTTATAGAAAAGAAAGAAACATAGACTCAAATAGTAATTTTATACAATTGTTGTGTTTACTTGGAGTATTCTAAACTTAGTTAACTAGATATTAAATATCTTAGTCTATTTCTACTGAATAATCAAACTCATGTTGTTCTAGTTTATTAGATGAAAACATGAATAACAGTTACAAGCTGTATTGAAATTATAGGCATCTAAGGCGATCACAACTATAAAACTCCTAAATTTTCAAGTTTCAGTTGATTCCTAGCAAAGAAATATAGGGGTAACTCCCGTTACTAACTTAAGATGCATAAAGTTTATCAAATTGGTGTAATGGTACCTTCATCAAATGAAGCTCTCCCCTTAGCTGTAAATTGAACCTTTTAAATATGAAATTAAAATTATAAGAATCTCAAAATCCATGGCATTCTCACTAATTCCCAAAAGAAACCTACCTACAAAAGAAGAAATAGAACAAAGAAGGTGAAATCGGTGTGTAGACACAATAAGTGAAAACAAAAAAGAAAAAGAAAATAAGACTAACAGATACAATGAATAGTTTGTGATGCAATTCCATCTTTAATCTTTAATCAAGACCAACAATCATCATCTATCCCCTCAATTTATAAACAATCAATTGAATAACAGATTTCTAACAAGTAAAAGCAGAATGAAGAAGAAAAATATAAAAAAGATACCTTAAATATTTCTTGGGTACATGAACACTCTAACCCTAGATCCCTGCAAAATGAATGAGACAATCATTTATCAAATTGACACCAGAAATCATTTAAAATGTTTTAAATATGTTTCATTTCTAATTTGTAAGTGTGTATTACCATGGATTTTGAAGGAAGATTAGACGTGAACTTAGCATGCACAATACCAGTGCTACCATGAAGCCTAGTAACCTTTCCCCAAATACACCTGTAATGTGATCCGTTCTTCTTCATCTTTGTCTTGTACATGTACGCCATGCGTTTCCCTTGATACCATCCTACATCGTCTTTCGTGTTAATGATATTGCCATATTTATACATATTTTTAGGCAATATTTATTTACATTTTTACTAATAATTTGGTTATTTGCATAGAATAATGGTACTTATAAGCTAAAATTATATTTTGCAGCCAAATAGAAGCATTTTCGAAGATAGGGACTGAAATTGACAAAACATGGAACTTTGGAGGCTTGAAGGAAAGAAGAATGGAAAATTCAGCAGATGACGTACTCACGATGTGAATAGTTCATGACTCACGACATGAGTGGAGAATTCTAGAAGATATGCACCGGATGGAAGAAGAGTCCTTGCCGAATACGCTTATCTCATATTCATGACGTGAGACATATTGGCTCACGATGTGAACGAGGAAAAATCAGAAATTATATATATCCTTGTCCATTACGATTTGAAAAACTTTTGGCTAATAGAAGGAAGACCTGGAGACAATTTTCAGAGGAGAAGAAGTTCTGGAATAGGGTTTCAACACCAAGGATGAAGAAGTTCATAATTTGATTCATAGTTTGGTACACTTTTATTATGTTCTTGATTATGGATTTTGTTTGCTTAGTTGCTAGGATGTCCAGCTAAATCTAGTTACTTCTGTTAGCTAGATAAAGTTGGAACTCATGGAGTATTTACTTTAGCTTTGAATTACTAGCTGGTTAAGACTTGTGATGGATTGATTTTACCTAGCATGTTTGTTTTAGTAGTTGATTGCTTTGATGTCTTATTCTGTGTAGTTGATGACCATCAAATTGCATGAATTAGGATACCTGGTAATTTAGTGAATATCAAATTATTGGAGCTAGGATTAAACCAATCTTAGTTAAGCAATTAATTATTAAATTAGGTTGTGCTAGAGAACGCAAATTATGACTGTAATTGTGTTTTATCAAACCAATCTTACATAGCTCCATTTTCATTTAATAATTGATTATGTGTTAACTATTGTGTGACCATACATAGATTTACATGAACTGATTAATGTTAGTAGATTTAGAACTAAATTGCTAATACTGTCTTAATTGGTAACCAACAGTAATTGTCATAGCCAATTCATAATCCATTGAGTGAAAGCAGATTCGAACTAACATAAGTGTTTGTTTATTGACTGAATTTGTGTTAATGAATTAAGTTCATCTAAACTTGTAAAATTAGATAAAACCCCTTTCTTTGTTAATAATTAGGTTAATTTAGTAGTAGCTAAATTAATTAGTCAACATTGTTCCCTGTGATCGACACCCGACTTACCCCAAGCTATACTATAGTCTGACTAGGTACACTGCCTAGGTATAATTATTTAGTTAAGGCAGTTAGGTTATAAATATAAAATTAGGTGTAACTATTTGTACGCGTCAGTTAGCTCCTTTAATTTGAACCAAAGATGTATTTGGGTACTGGTTCGACTTCGACCTAAACCAAAACATGAGAAAAAGTCAACAAACTTCCGATTTCAAGAACAATTTTTATTGAACAATCTCATCCTTAAAGGAGAAGAACAAGGTTGAAAACTTAGAACAAATACCTATCCCAAACGAATCCGAATACGAATCCGAGGCCTAGTTTGGACTATATACGAGTGAACCCGAATACGAGCCAAGAAACGAGATGGAGAATATTGAAGAAATGTGCATGGGAGCTTACAGAATGAGAATTAGAGACGATGTTGGTCTGGGTTTAGTACAACCTGCCATTCCTATCACTGCCACATTCGAGCTGAAAGGACATATCCTCACTGCACTTAAGGATATTCCATTTTATAGAAAAGATCATGAGGATGCTTTTAAGCATCTAGATGAGTTCAATGTCATTGCGGATTATTTCAATGTCCCGAATGTGAACACATATATTGTCTTATTAAGGATGCTCCTTGTTACTTTTAAAGGAGCTGCAAAGGATTGGTTAAAGGCACTTCCACCCGGTACAATCGCTACTTGGGCTCAGATGCGAGAACAATTTTTAGATCAATTTTTCCCACCATCCAAGATAGCTAAACTCAAGAAGGCAATAACCAATTTTGAGCAAAAACCAGGGGAGTCATTTTACGAGGCATGTGAGCAGTACAAGGGGTTGTTAAGGAATTGTCCTCAACATGACCTTAACATTCAACAAGAAGTGTCCATATTCTATGACGGGGTCAATGTAATGACAAGGCAACTCCTTGATTCTCAAGGACCACTTACAAAGAAAAATCCAGGCGAAGTCAAAGAATTACTTGAAGAATTTGCAAAGCATTCTCGTGAATACCACAATCCAAGGAGTGAAGGTGTAAAAGGAGTTGGTAGTGCACATTCTGAAGAGATGGCTGCTATGATGGCAATGCTGAATAATATGGACCGAAGGCTGACCCAAATGGACCAGTCAATTCATGCAATTAAAGTTGGTTGTGAACGATGTAATGGTCCACACTTGACTAAATAATGCAATTTGGATGAGTATGGGAACAAAACGGTTCAAGTTTGCTACTTGAGTGGGGATAAGTATGATGAGGACTGGAGAAAACCAAAGAAAGAGTGTCTGCCATATGATGAATACAAGAGTCAAAAGGAAGAGAAATAAGAGCAAACAGGCCGAGGCTTCTACCAAAAAGAGAAACCACCAGCCGAGAAGAAAATAGATTTGGAAAACATGTTGACCCGATTTATGGAAGCTTCCGAGAAAAGGCATGTTGATACCGATGCAGTGCTAAAGGAATACATGAAAATGATGAAAGAACAACAAACAATATTGATTGACCAGCAAGCTTGATTGTAACAGCCCGGAATTCCAGGTATTGTTATATTTATGATTTTGGGTGTTTTAAGAGGGGACTCGGCGAGTTGGAGCTCAGACTCGCCGAGTAGGATCGCAGATCTGGTCGCGGGTTCGCAACTGGACTCGACGAGTCCGGATATGGACTCGGCGAGTCTGCGCTGTTTAGCGAAAACCCTAACTGTTCAAGGATGGGACATATATAAGGGGCCTTATGGCCGTCATTGTTCACCCTAGTCCTGTGAGTGAAACCCTAATCCGATTGTGAGCACCTGGAGCAAGGAAGAAGACCATTATTGATCTTGGAAGTGTTATTTTGCAAGAAGAAGGAGACTTGGTTAAGGGAACAACAGGAGAAGCCACATTCTGAGGGTTGAGGACACAGAGCAACATTATTCAGGTAATAATTTCGAGTTAATCCCTCTATGTTGATGTGTATATGGATTTAGGGTTTATTGAACCCTTTTGTGGCTAGATTGAGTGTCTCCTTAGTCCCCCAAGCGATTGGAACCTTTTATTGGGACCTTTGGAAGTCCAGAATGTCCCATGCCTGAGCTTTTCGGGAATCAATGGAGGTTTTGGATTGGAATCCTTATGCCTTAGGTCAAAATGTAAATTATGAGTCATGGGGTGTATTATGAGCACCGAAATGAGGACTTTACATGATGAACCAGTCTAGGAAGGCCAGACCTATGAATTGTCGAAGCAGATCTGACCTTAGGAAGCAGTTTGAGCGGTTGCATGGCATGGACTCGCCGAGTCCGATGAACAGACTCGACGAGTAGCTTGAAGATTAACCGGGACTCGCCGAGTTGTTCTTCAGACTCGGCGAGTTGAGTCGGGGTGGCCCCGCGATTCTTCCAGGAGGAACTCGTCGGGTCAAGGGGGATACTCGACGTGTAGAAAGGGAATCTTAGAGAATTGGTGAGAACGTGTAGACTCGCCGAGTCCGGTCAAAGTTGACCGTTGACCGTTAACCAGAGTGGACCTGTGTTGACTTCTTAGGGATAGTCAACATTAGAGATATAAAGTGTTAACTAGGGACATTATGATGTTATAGGAGGATTAGAGCTCGGAGAATCGGGCACGAAGGATTCCCAGGTTGTGAGATATCGAGACACGTGAGGTGAGTCTTCTCACTATACTTTACCTTGAGTATGTAACCAGAGTTATGTGACAGAGTATTTGTATGCTATGTATGATATGAGTATGTAACTAGAGTTATGTGACAGAGTATTTGTATGCTATGTATGATATGAGTATGTAACCCGAGTTATGTGGCAGAGTATTTGTATGCTATGTGTTGTACTGCATTATTTCTATGTGATTTATGCTGTGCCTGTTTGCAGAGTTGGAACCGAAGGGTTCCTAGAGTTAGAACCTGAGGGTTCACAGAGTTGGGTGCACGGACCCATAGAGTTATTGCCTCGAGTGGCGTATATGTGTTACATGGGTGGTATTTTGGGGAACTCACTAAGCCTCGTGCTTACAGTGTTTTGTGTTATGTTGTTTTCAGGTTTCTTTCAGTATCACGGGACGGCACCGGCTTGATTGTACACACCAGGGAAAGAGTCATGTTTTGGAGGATCCTGGTTTTCTATGCAAGTGAAAATAAGGCTATGTTTTGTAATTTAATTATGAATGGGATTTTAAACAAGTGTTCTAAGATTAAAATGATTATTTAAATGAAAAATTTTGTCTTGAAATTTACGGTGTTACATTCATTAAGAAATCATCAAGCATCAATCCATAATCTTGAAGTCCAAATTGGTCAACTAACTACTTTGGTGAGCAACAAATTATCCTCACAATTTCCCGAAAAGAACACTCAATCCCATGTAATGATGATTGATACTGAAGAAGAGGCCATCTCTGAGTTCCTAGAAGCACTAGAAGTGGAGCCAAAGCGATCCGGAACAAAGCCAAAGAAGACGAAGCTCAAAAACGAAATTGTTGTTGAAACACCATACTCACGTCGTGAGCCCGCCATGCTCATGACGTGGGCTCGGTCTGAATAGAAAAATTCAGATTCTGTTACGACTTATCATCCCCTTTAGCGTTTCCTCCCCGAGCAGATCTTAGTCCACTGGAAAGAGAGCATTTGGAGTTTATTAAGCACATGAGGGGTATCCCGATTAATACTCCTTTTGTCGAGACATTATCCAAAATTCCCGAATATGAAATTTTTTTAAAAGACTTGTTAGACACTCGTCAACAACTAAAAAAGAATTCTAAGGTGATTCTAAGTGAGCAAAGCTCAAAAGCTATATTGGGAGAGATACCTAAGAAGATGGGGGGATCCTGGATGCCTCACTCTTCCATGTGAGTTTGGGAATAATATGAAGATTTATGCTTTAGCCGATTTTGGGGCTAGCATAAATTTGATGCCTTATTCGTTTTATCAGAAGTTGGATATTCATAAGTTGAAGGCTACAAAAATGACTATTCACATGGCAAATCGTTCAGTGACACAACCCCTTGGCATTGTGGAAGATATTCTCGTAAAAATTGGGAAATTCGTGTGACAACCCGAAATTTCTATTCTGTACAAACATAACAAGTCAATTGAAATCAGAACAGTTGCTGTTAATTTTCAGATTTTTTAGAATAAGTTTGAGTATTTCAGGATTTACACTTTAAGAGATATCAGGAGAGAGAATGCACTAGGGTTTAGTGTGCAACACTGTTATTCCAAAACTCCAAGAAATTAGAGTTTACTGCCAGAATAAAATATATACAACCAAAAACCCTAAATTTGGGTGTATATATATGACAATTAGTCATTATTTACACTTTTTTTTTTCGAATCTCAAGATCCAAATCCATTTCTCTCTCAAGTATTATCCAAAAGTTTTTCAAGATCTTCAATCTAGTAAGTATTCTAGCCTTCTTAAGTGATTATATGACTTAATCTAGTGTTTTAACACACTTCTAACCGTGAAATCATTCCAAAAGGTTGATTATTCAATTTTCACCAAGAACACCAAGAACACACACTAGTGTTCTTGGACTTTTAGCTCATTTCAAGTTCTATATAGTAAGTACTTCTATCCTAGAGTGTTATAAAGCTTGTTACATTCCCTTACATCAAGAAATCGTCCCAAGAACACCAAGAACAAGATGTTTACGGTCCAAGAAGTTCTTGGACCTTAAACCCCAAATAAAGGTGCCAAAGTGTGCCCTAGTCCTTCACAAGCCTTAGAAACATGTCTAAATTCTTTCCTTGATGAGCTAAGGACTTGAAAAACCCCAAAAGACCAGAAACCATATGAGTTTACAGTAGTAAACTCAAAGGAAAATGGTTTAGGAACCGTAAACTCCAAATAGGAGTGAAATGGTGCCCTAATTCCTTCCATAGACACATACTTCAAGTAGAAAAGCTTCTAGGGACTTTTAAGGCTTCAAATCATCAAATGGTCAAAAGAGGAGGAGTTGACGGCCGTAAACTCAAGGGTTTATGACCGTAAACTCATTTTTTGATGACCATAAAACCGTAAACTCCATGATAGAGTTTTCCTTGAACCCCAAGCACACTAGCCATGCCCTACAACACTTAGATGCAATCCTTGGGACTTATAACATTTATATAAGGTGTTTAGCATGTCCTAGGGTGTCTTAACTTTGTTTATTAGTTGTTTAGAGACTAATTGGATACATATATGTGATATTATATGACAAATAGGATCCTTGTGTGTGTTCAAGACTTTACTTGACACCTAGCAATCCTGTTTCATCAGTTCATCCATACCACTCACTACAGGTGAGTTCATACCCCTTAATTAACCTTTTAAATGTTTTTGAATGCTTTTATGGGGGGGGGGGAATACAAGTTGAACAATTCTAGTTATTATATAAATCACATGTGATTAATAACTACCAAACAAGTGGGTTCTTACTTTTCAAACTGTGTTACCAAACTGCTTTACTTCAAACTATTTTACAAACTATTTTACTTATCAAATACTTTTACTTCAACTCTTTCATACTTATATATTGTCAAATGCATGTTTATGTATGTATAGTTATATAAGCAATGTTTAAAAGACTTAGGAAGGCCAGCTCACGTTAATTCCTTTTCCTTGTTTGGATGTGGCTTTAGAGCATCGGTTATCCGTCCGAAGGTAGTTTAAATATTAGTTGTATATCATGTATACATACATATTCATAAAAGTTCCTTCAATCAGTTCTATAGCTTTGGGTAGCAAGGGTATACAAACATGATCAGACATTACTAGTAAGCTGCCATAGGGGTAGTTTAGAAAGATACTAAAACTATTAGTAGAAAAATGAGTCAGTTCATTCATGAGTTAATACTTGCTAGATAGAGAGAGAACACACAATACAACTAGTACACACAATACATTACTATACATGCTAGATAGAGAGAGCACACATTACAGCTAGCACACGCAGAACATTACAGTACATACAGGCTAGACAGAGAAAGAACACACAATACAGCTAGCACATTCATTTCATATACATTCATGCAGTTGTGTAAGCCATTAAAGGGGGCATGGCACTACCTGCCATGACTGTTTTTGTATCCGGAATCTCCTTAATTGGGGAGTGTATGAGTTTGCGTATAGATCTATACTAGATTGACTATCCTACACCTTGCTGCTCACTACAGTGGGACTTGCAAGTCTATGGGTGCCAAATGTCATTTCTTACAGCGTCTTACATCGTCGTTTTACTAGAGTCGGTAGTAGGATACAGGTCGATCACATGTTACTTTAAATATCAATTGGTTTAAGGTAGTTAGTACAACAGTAGTCACTTATTACAAATACTACGGGACTATGATTTTTCCCATTACATTCACTTCGTGAATATTCGCATGATGCACGGTAATGTAAAAACTATATTTTTGGTTAATGATAGTTAGAATTGGGAAAATACACACTCTTACAAGAGACACACACATATACTAGATGCCTTGGTAGAAGGCTACAATTAGTAGAAAACATAGGGTTTTCTAGGAGAGTTCAAACATTTTACAAAACACCTTACAAAACATCTTACAAATGCTTTCATACAAACATAGACACTAATATATTTATGATCTCACCAGCTTTAAGCTGATACTCGCTTTCAAAATAACTTGTATTCTCAGGTTACCAGTAGACAGGTACAGGTGCCAGGTTTTGAAATTATATTATTAATGCAATGGATGATGTTGTTGCTTGTTTACTACTATTCATTGTTGTGATATTGTACATGACGTCCTCCGCCCCAGAACGTTTCCGTCGTTCACGGTTTTGGGGTGTGACAATTCATTTTTCCAGTAGACTTTGTGGTTTTGGATATGAAAGAAGATCCCGATGTTCCGATTACTCTGGGTGCCCGTTGATATACGTGAATCCAAGCTCACCTTGAGAGTTGGAGATGAGAAGGAAATTTTTGGAATAGAAGATGGTTTCAAGAGGAGTGGTGTTCAAGAAGAGGTTTTCAATATTGATGAAGAAAATGAACTTGAAGAATTAAAGAAGCTCATGGAAGAAGAAATCAAGATAATTCATCAAGTCAAACGCTCTAAACCAAGAGCATCTGTCCCGTTTTTAGTTGAAGTCATTGCCTACACGAATCTAACTTCTTGGGTAAGTAAGGAAAGTGACGAAATATTGAGTGATGATGACAAAGACGAGGTAACTTCCAAGGAGACAAGTCCAATGGTGAAGGAAGAAAATATTCCTATGGAGTTGAAGAATAAAGAGAATTTGGAGAATAAAGGGACCAAAAGGAAACTTGACATAGATGAGACAAAGGCTAAAAAGGAAAATTCGAAAAAGGCATACATTCGACGTGTGCAAGAATACAAGAGGCGATGGAAGGAGCAGAAAATCCAACTGGTGATGGACTCATCCGAAAATTCCACGTAGGGAGGCACGGAGTCCGGCTCACGACTCCATAAAAAGAAGCGATTCTCGGGAGGCAACCCGAGTTTGGTTTGGATTTTTTTTAAGCTGTGTATTTTTTTAGTTTTTTTTTTGGAAAAATCGATCATATCATCTAAATCATTTTATGCATAATTAAACACTAAGTGTGGGGTCCCTAAAAAAATTAAGTGTTAAAAGATTAAGAAATATAATTAATGAAATGTAGGATTTAAAGGTCAACCAGAATTCACGAAGTGAATCCTCTAGTATTCACGACGTGAGTTAAGTAAAACTCGCGGACATCTGATTGTCGACCCAATATATGTTATAGTCCATTTATTATTACTAGAATGGCCCAAATTTTCAGCCCCAAAACGGAATCACGACGTGAGTGTGTGCAAATTCACGACGTGAATAATGAATAACACGGGACCATAGATTAAAGAAAGAATCCAATTGAGCTAATTCATTTCTTTATCCCCCCACGAAGTGAACGTGTTCCCTCTAGTCCCCCTTGTTCCGCTTGCGGCCGCCACTACCCAATATTCCACTTTTGCTCACGTAATCTTCCTCTTAAGGTATTAATTTTTTATTACTAGTGATTAATTTTGCTTTAATGTTAGAGTTTAGGGCTAGGGTTCAGTATTTGGTTAATTGTTTATACATGCCTTAAAATTCGTGTTTTAGCTCCTGCATGATGATTTATTGTGTTTATATTTTCCCTAGGGATAAACCCCATTGAAGTTGTTGGCCCGATTAAAGGACTGCCTTGACCGATTTTGACATCGTTAACGAATTCACGACTTGAATCCTTGGAATTCACGACGTGAATCCTGGGCGTGACCATTACAGTTTTCTGCTTAGTTTTAATCTATTGGGATGTTTTGTTTGTGGTTGTTTGATGTTTATTTTTGCAGCAATGGCTCCCAGAAGAGAAGTTCCGACAGGGGTGGCAAGTTTGCACCCGTTTTACGTTTTTCCGACCACCGTGCCACAAGATATTTCTCTTGCTCCTATAATTCCTTGGGCAAGACCAAGGGAGGTCAGAATCTTTGATCGGTTATCTCCATTTCTCACGAAGATATTTTTAGGAAATAGATTTTCGTTCAGGTGTAAGGGTTGGCTTAATTTATTTGGTATCCAAGAGAGGGTGTATAAAGAACTATGCTTGAAATTCTTTGCAACTATGGCATTCCATGAGAATGTCCAAGACCCTACGTTCCTGCAGGCCTTAGTTTTTAGACTCGGGGGTGAACATTGTGAATGCAATTTGGTTGAATTTTCTTGGAGAATGGGGTTATACACGTCCCAGGAAGCTATGACTCCAGAATTTGTTATGTTTTTTAGGGAGGCGGCTCGAGAATATGAAAATGGGGCGTCGGGGTTTGAGTTTTGGAACAATATTGCATCCGAAATATTCAATTCCGGAGTGTCACCCAAGAGCAGCATAAGCTCCCCCATTCACTGTTTGATACACCGATTCATCACTTTATCCATCAGTCATAGGCACCATGTGGATAATGTCACGAAGCAAGATTTGTTCTTTTTATGGTGCATCTTATAGTCGGGAGTGTGTTGTAACATTCCATATTTTCTGGCTCGCTTCTTGGCTCATTCTGCTGCAAGTCCCCGCCTTGGAAGCCCTATCTGTGGTGGCCACTTCATTACTAAATTGGCCCGTTCTTATGGCTTAATCGTTCCCGACATTACCCGCTCGTTAACTTGCATGGAGGGTAACAAGTTCACTATGGGATACTTGGAGACATTGAGGGTTGTTCGGAATTATGGGTCCCATTGGGGGCTTGTTCATACTGATGATGAGGGTGATGATGAAGAGCAGCCTGGTGCACAGTCTGAGCAACAACCACAACCAAGGCCTCAGAGGAGGAATGTGTGAGGATGAGGAGAGAGAGGGCGACCGGTGCATCAAAATGCACCCTTTGGAGAAGCACATTTTGGAGGAGATATGGAGGGTTATGTTGATTAGCTGTCTTTGAGTACTAATTGGATTGGTGGTACAACGGAGAATATGGTCCGACATTTCCAGATTGAGCAACCACCACATTTGGGTCACTACCCCATTTGCCCAACGTGGAGCTCATATCAACATTCGAGGGGTAATGGGGCTGGTACTAGTGGGACACACGAAGAAGAAGAAGATGATTGATGCTTTTCATGTTTATTATTTAGGTTTTATTTTTTTTAGTTTTTATTTTAATTTCATTTGGTTGGTTTTATTTGATCTTGAACTTGTTATGGTTTATAAGACTTATAAACTGTTATGTTACTTTAATTGTCTTTTGGTGGCTTTATTTTAGATTTGCTAATGAGTCTCAGAAAGGAAGGTCGAGAGCGTATGTGTCTAGCCAAGGGTTGTCTAGAGTCTAGAGTCTAGAGTCGCGAGTCGAGATCCATAATTGAAAATAAGTGTGGGGTGAGTCGAGAGAGAGAGGATGAATTTAGCTAAATGTCATAGAAATTCTGCAATTAGAAGTGTCTTTATCATTAGGATATTGGGGTGGAATCCCAAAATTATTAAGAAGAATGAGCAGTTTTAATTGTCCAGTTCTCACGTTGTGATTCTATATTCCTCACGTCGTGAGTTGGGTCACGAGGTATTTCAGAATACGCAGTTCAGCGAACTCAAGTCGTTGGACATATTACTCATGTCGTGAGTTTTTTGTTTTCACCACCATTTTATTTGGAGTTCTTATGACGATTATTATGGCTCGTTTCCTCTACTATTAATGTGGAGTATGATTTCCCACATTATTCTACACATTTTGAAGATTTGCATCCACCTTTCTTGAAGATTGAAGTTTCGATTCGTTGCTTGTTGGCTCATTTTCGTATTTAGCGAGTTCAAGTCCGAGTTCTTATTCAGAAGAGGTTCATATTCGAGATGCACATTTTATCCACACTTATGGAGTTTGATCACGCCACTATTTCAGGGGAGTTTGTTCCTCTTTCTCCCTTGTATTGCTTTTATTTATTTGATGCATACAATGAGGGCATTGTATTTAATAAGTGTGGAGTAGGGGGTCGAAAACGTAAATTGCTAGAAAATCAGTAAACTTAAAATTAGTAAATTTTAAAATTTTAGAAATAGGTTTGAAATAATAATCAAAATAAATAATAAAAATTCTAGTAGTTATGATAATTTAAACTTAAGTTGCTATTATTGTGTGGGATGACCCGATAAGACCTCAAATGTTTAGTTGAGCCAATATACGTTATAGTGTATTTGTGGCCTCCTTTATTCTAGTGAAATCATGAGACAGAAACATAACCTCACTTAGTTTGAGGAATGAAATATGTTTAGAAGCCTGTACTTGAAATGTATCCTTTATTCTATGTGATGTTGGTGATTAAGGTTTGAATTAAAAAATTAGATTTGCTTGAGGGCAAGCAAAGAAAAAGTGTGGGGTATTTTGATATTGCCATATTTATACATATTTTTAGGCAATATTTATTTACATTTTTACTAATAATTTGGTTATTTGCATAGAATAATGGTACTTATAAGCTAAAACTATATTTTGCAGCCAAATAGAAGCATTTTCAAAGATAGGTATTGAAATTGACAAAACATGGAACTTTGGAGGCTTGAAGGAAGGAAGAATGGAAAATTCAGCAAATCACGTAGTCACGACGTGAATAGTTCATGACTCACGACATGAGTGGAGAATTCTAGAAGATATGCACCAGATGGAAGAAGAGTCCTTGCCAAATACGCTTATCTCATATTCACGACATGAGACTTATTGGCTCACGACGTGAACGGGGAAAAATCAGAAATTATATATATCCTTGTCCATTACGATTTGAAAAACTTTTGGCTGATAGAAGGAAGATCCGACGACGATTTTCAGAGGAGAAGAAGTTTTGGAATAGGGTTTTAAC
This sequence comes from Lactuca serriola, assembly GCF_051521515.1. Lineage (NCBI taxonomy): Eukaryota > Viridiplantae > Streptophyta > Magnoliopsida > Asterales > Asteraceae > Lactuca > Lactuca serriola. The sequence goes on along the minus strand of NC_136410.1, from coordinate 82,037,678 downwards.
ACCAAGGAAGAAGAAGTTCATAATTTGATTCATAGTTTGGTATACTTTTATTATGTTCTTAATTTTGGATTTTGTTTGCTTAGTTGCTAGGATGTCCAGCTAAATCTAGCTACTTCTGTTAGCTAGATGAAGCTGGAACTCATGGAGTATTTATTTTCGGTTTGAATTACTAGTTGGTCAAGACTTGTGTTGGATTGATTTTACCTAGCATGTTTGTTTTAGTAGTTGATTGCTTTGATGTCTTATTCTGTGTAGTTGATAACCATCAAATTGCATGAATTAGAATACCTGGTAATTTAGTGAATATTAAATTATTGGAGCTAGGATTAAACCAATCTTAGTTAAGCAATTAATTATTAAATTAGGTTGTGCTAGAGAACGCAAATTATGACTGTAATTGTGTTTTATCAAACCAATCTTACATAGCTCCATTTTCATTTAATAATTGATTATGTGTTAACTATTGTGTGACCATACATAGATTTACATGAACTGATTAATGTTAGTAGATTTAGAACTAAATTGCTAATACTGTCTTAATTGGTAACCAACAGTAATTGTCATAGCCAATTCATAATCCATTGAGTGAAAGCAGATTCGAACTAACATAAGTGTTTGTTTATTGACTGAATTTGTGTTAATGAATTAAGTTCATCTAAACTTGTAAAATTAGATAAAACCCCTTTCTTTGTTAATAATTAGGTTAATTTAGTAGTAGCTAAATTAATTAGTCAACATTGTTCCCTGTGATCGACACCCGACTTACCCCAAGCTATACTATAGTCTGACTAGGTACACTGCCTAGGTATAATTATTTAGTTAAGGCAGTTAGGTTATAAATATAAAATTAGGTGTAACTATTTGTACACGTCAGTTAACTCCTTTAATTTGAACCAAAGATGTATTTGGGTACTGGTTCGACTTCGAGCTAAACCAAAACATGAGAAAAAGTCAACAAACTTCCGATTTCAATAACAGTTTCATTGAAAAATCTTATTAATGACGGAGCGAACTAGGGTTTCCTTAAACGCCCTGGCTGATGGAGGGAACGAACTAGCAAATACACCATCATAATGTGGGCTTGAAACCTCAAAATCATCGTCTAGGTGTAGGAGGTCAAGAGCGATGTGGGTGTTTTTCACCGCCAGTAGCAAGACCTCCCAGAGTTCCTGATCGCCGCCGCCTAGAACCTCGTTTTCGACTGCAATTCCATGGATATGGTTCCCGGGGACGAAGGGTTCGATGTTGTTTTTCACCCAATCCGTGGCTCGATCCTGGGTTTTGCTTATATCTCTCAAGAATTTGTTTCCTAGCCCGATAATGATCTCGATTCCCGATCCTTTGAACGCTTTGAGAACTTCATGATCGACATCGTAGATTCTTGTGCGAGAAAAGATATTGATCAGGGAGAGAGAAGAATGATGAAAATAAGGTAGAGGATAAAATGGCAGCCTTTCAAACTTTTGGGGTTTTCATTTCCCCCCAAGATGCGAAAGAAGAAAATGTGTGTTACATTAAATAAAATATAAAGTGACATCTCTACACGACACTCATTTTAACATAGGTGCCCTCTGTGTTTTTAATTTTTTTTTATTGGACACTAATTTTAGGGCAGGAAAACTGCGTGCCCTCTATTCTTATTTTTTTTTAAAACGAACGTTATTTTTAGGACACACAAAAAAATGTGTATCGTAAATCACTACGTGTCATTAAAGGCATTTTTTTAGTGTTTGGAATTAAATGATTGTTGGTTCTTGATTTCTTTCCAACTCCGTGAACATATCCATGTCTCTCATCGATGACATAAGTAAGATAATAAGACTCATTTACATGTTTGGCCTCCCCGACCTCTTCTTGCCTCTTTGTATACCCTACTTGAATCTTTTCCTAGATTAAAGAAAACAATAAACATACATTAATTAAAACCAATAACTAAATATAAACACTAAAATAATAATAATATACCTTAAAAACTACAATAATAATAATAATAATAATAATAATAATAATTATTATTATTATTATTATTATTATTATTATTATTATTATTATTGTTATTATTATTATAACAACAACAACATATTTAAAAACGTAATAACTTCGTTTATTACATAATCAATCTTCTTCTGCTTGCGGTGTACACCAACCCCATCCTTCCTTGAAACGCATCTGCCTCCATCCGTCAATATGTTGTGGGCTTTGTCCTTGGTCAACTTATAATAAGCCAAAAACAATTAATATAGTTATATAAGTGGTAATAAAAATTTTATATACGACAAATAAAATTTATTACCTCCATATGGCCTCTTTTAGCATATGACCTACAACCATGAGCATTTGGATGTGGAAGTTTGGCCCTACATTCTTTACATTTTATAGACTGGTTCATATAACCCTCATTCAAAAAAAGTTGATTAATCAATTCATTCCAAGTTGTGGCGTCCATTTTTCCAATGGATATTTTCTTGAAGCTTCGACATCGTCATATCCACCGACTTCTTCAAAATGACATTTCGCGACATTTTTAAGTTCTTTCTATGCTTTTTTTGTCGTTAGCATTTACAACTGTTCAAACTGATGGGTTATGTAACACCGTAAATTTCAAAACAATTTTTCGCATTTTATAAAAACATAATTCATTTAATATTCACAAAAACATCAATGTTTGAAACTCAATCCATGCCATATAAAAATCCCAAGATCTCATAACATAAAAATCCCGTGTGTGTGTACTGATCAAGCCGGCGCCTTCCCACGGTCATCACTAGTACCTGAAACAAATAACACCAAACACTGTAAGCACAAAGCTTAGTGAGTTTCCCAAAATACCACACATAACACATATTAGCCACTCGAGGCTATAACTTCGTGGGTCCGTGGACCCTACTCTGTGAACCCTCTGGTTCTATCTCTGTGAACCTTCCGGTTCCAACTCTATAAACATGCATAGCATAAATCACATAGAAATAATGCAGTACAACACATAACATACATATAGCATACATATACTCTGTCACATAACTCCGATTACCTACTCAAGGTAAAGTATAGTGAGAAGACTCACCTCGCGTATCTCGATAGCTTGCAAATCCCGGAAATCACTCGCGCTCGATCCCCCGAGCTATAATCCTCCTATAATACAATATATCTCTAATTGACACTTTCACAACTAAGATTGACTAACCCTATCAAGTCAACACTGGTCAACTCTGGTCAATGGTCAACGGTCAATTTTGACTGGACTCGACGAGTGCACTAGAGCGACTCGGCGAGTCTATACATGTTCACTGACTCCCTCGGATACTCTCTTGAAACGTCGAGTACTTCCCTAACTCGACGAGTTCCACCTGGCATGAATCGTGGGGCCACCACAACTCAACTCGCCAAGTCTTAAGAACAACTCGACGAGTTCCAGCTTGACTCAGCCCCCTATTGACTCTCCCTGACTCACTGGGTCATCCCCCAACCCGACGAGTCTACTCACTGAACAATTTACGTGAAACCCCGACCCTACTCGCCGAGTCTCAAGAACAACTCGGCGAGTTCATGCCATGCACAAACTCTATTGACCTTCTGAGGTCAGATCTGCTTCCCCAAACCATAGATCTGGCCTTCCCAAGCATGAATGTCACGTAAAGTTCGAAACTTGATGCTTGTATAACCCCCACAAGGCATCAAAAGGAGATTTGGTCCCAAAAATGACAACCTAGGTCCAATAACTCCATAATAACCCAAAAAGCTCCAAGGGTTAGGGTCTCTGGACCTCTTTGAGTCCAGATCCAAGGCACAAACTCGAAGAGGGACCATTTGCTTCACATAATCACTCTCCAAAGGGGTTAGAAAACCCTAACTCTGAAGATCAACCCTAAAACTGAAGGAGGTTCAAACTATTACCTCAAAATAAAGCCTCTGGACTCTGGATCTGCTGGAATCTCACCTCCTCCTTGCTCTTGCCACCTTCTTCTTGCTAAACAAGGAATACAAAGGCCTAAAAGTGACCTCCTCTCTCCCAAAACGATTTAGCTCTCTTAGGGTTCTCTCAAGGGACTGGTAGCCGCAATGTGAGGCTATAAGTGCCCTTAAATAGGCTCCAAACCTGGGGAATTAGGGTTTCATTAAACATCGTGGACTCGCCGAGTCCACTTTTGGACTCGCCGAGTCCAGACGCGAACCCGTGCCCATAGCCGCGATCATACTCGGCGGGTTTGAGCTCCAACTCGCCGAGTCTCCTCACAAATCACCAAAAATATAAGGATGAATAATACCCGGGAATCCGGGCTGTTAAAATTCTCCCCCACTAGAACTAGACTTCGCCCTCGAAGTCTCGCTCTGCAAATAACTCCGGATGCTGCTTACGCATCTCACGCTCCGGCTCCCAAGTCATCTCGGACCCCTTCCGATGCTGCCACTGAACCAAAACCAAGGGTACCTCCTTGTTCCTCAGAACCTTGATTTTCCGATCTCTGATTGCTACTGGTCTCTCAGCATAATTCAGGCCCGCATCCACCTGAATATCCTCTAATGGAACCACTGCCGACTCATCGGCTATACACTTCCGCAATTGCGACACGTGGAAAGTGTCGTGAATCTGCCCCAACTCTGTTGGCAATTCCAAACGATAGGCTACCCTGCCTACCCTTGCGACCACCCGGAATGGACCAATATATCGGGGCCCCAACTTTCCCCTCTTCCTGAATCGAATCACTCCTTTCCAAGGAGAGACCTTCAGGAGCACAAATTCGCCGACCTGAAACTCAAGCTCAGACCGGCGTCTGTCCGCATAACTCTTCTGACGACTCTGAGCTGTCAGTAACCTCTGTCTGACCTGCTGGATCTGCTCTGTCGTCTGAAGCACGATCTCTGTACTGCCCATCACACGCTGTCCGACCTCTCCCCAGCAAATGGGGGTTCGACACCTCCTCCTATACAACAGCTCAAAGGGCGGCATACCAATGCTCGAATGATGGCTGTTGTTGTAGGAAAACTCTGCCAAGGGAAAGTACGTATCCCAACTCCCCCCGAAATCCAACACACATGCCCGGAGCATGTCCTCAAGCGTCTGAATCGTCCACTCACTCTGTCCGTCTGTCTGGGGGTGATATGCGGTACTAAAATGCAGCCTAGTACCCAACTCCTCATGAAACTTATTCCAGAATCTGGAAGTGAAATGTACATCCCGGTCTCAGACAATCGAGGTCGGCACTCCATGCCAAGATACCACTTCCCTCACGTACATCTCTGCTAACTTCTCTGCGGAGGAGCTCTCACTAATAGCAAGGAAGTGGGCGCTCTTCGTCAACCTGTCCACAATCACCCAAATTGCATCGACTCCCCTAGCAGTCCTTGGCAATTTGGTGATAAAATCCATGGTGATCTGTTCCCACTTCCATTCGAGAACCTCCAACGGCTGCAACTTACCATGCGGTCTCTGGTGCTCGGCCTTAACCCTACGGCAGGTTAAGCACCTCTTAACAAACCACGCAACATCCCTCTTCATACAGGGCTACCAATACTCCATCCCCAGGTCCAAATACATCTTAGTGGCCCTAGGATGGATCGAGAATTTCGACCGATGAGCCTCTTCCATAAAAATGGTACGCCCCCTTCCCACAAACGGTACCCATATACGCCCCTGAAATGTCATAAGCCCCCGACCATCGGTAACGAACTCTGATACCAACCCAACAACTCGCTCTCTCTTCTGGTTCTCCGATCTCACGGCCTCAGCCTGTGCTCCACGAATGGTGTCCAACACCGGAGCCATCACGGTCAATCGCAAACATACACCTCGCAATGGGGCGCTCTCCGCCCTGTGACTCAGGGCGTCGGCTACCACATTAGCCTTGCCCGGATGGTACAGAATCTCACAATCATAATCCTTGACCACATCCAACCACCTCCTCTTCCGCATATTTAGGTTGGTCTGATCCATCAAATACTTCAGGCTCTTATGGTCCGTGTATATCGTACACCGAACCCCATACAGATAGTGACGCCAAATCTTGAAGGCGAACACCACTGCCCCCAACTCTAGATCGTGGGTGGGATACCTCGTCTCATGAGGTTTCAGCTGCCTCGATGCGTATGGTATCACATGCCCTCTCTGCATCAGCACCGCTCCCAACCCCAAGATCGATGCATCACAGTATACCACAAAGTCCTCCATCCCCTCCGGGAGGGCTAACACCGGAGCTTCGCATAACCTTTGGCGAAGCGTCTCAAAGGAGGCCTGCTGCTCGGGGCCCCATGAAAAAGCGACACCCTTCCGGGTCAACCTGGTGAGTGGCACTGCGATCTTAGAGAAATCCTTGATAAATCTCCGATAATAACCTGCCAACCCTAGGAAACTCTTGATCTCGGAGGGTGACCTCGGCACCTCCTAACTCATCACCGCCTCAACTTTGGCCGGGTCGACCAATATCCCTTTCTGGTTAACGAGATGACCCAGGAACTGGACCTCTCGCAACCAGAAATCACACTTGGAGAATTTGGCATAAAGCCTCTCCGATCTCAGAACTCCGAGGATCTCCCTCAAATGCTCCTCATGCTGCTCTCTAGATCTCGAATATACCAAAATGTCGTCGATGAATACAATCACCGACCGATCTAGCATCGGCCTGCACACTCAGTTCATGAGATCCATGAACACTGCCGGGGAATTGGTGAGCCCGAAAGGCATCACCACAAACTCGTAATGCCCATAACGCGTCTTGAACGCTGTCTTCTGGATGTCCTCATCTCGCACCCTCACCTGATGATATCCAGACCTCAAATCAATCTTGGAGAACCAAGATGCTCCCTGTAACTAATCGAACAAATTGTCGATCCTCGGCTACGGGTAACGGTTTTTGACCGTCAGCTTGTTCAACTCCCGACAATCAATGCACATCCGGTGTGAACCATCCTTCTTCTTGACAAACAGGATAGACGCTCCCCATGGCGAGCTGCTCGGCTGAATAAACCCCTTTCCCAGCAGCTCCTGAAGTTGCGAGGATAACTCTTGCATCTCTGGAGGTGCAAGGCGATAAGGAACCTTAGTGATAGGCGCGGCCCCCGGAACCAAATCGATACTGAACTCCACTTGCCTCACAGGAGGCACACCCGACAACTCCTCTGGAAATACATCCGAGAACTCACGCACTATCGGAACCTCCTCAACTGACCTCGGCCTCTCGGAATCCACTTGCGTATCCATCACATACGCCACAAAACCGTTACAGCCCTGCTGAAGACACTGCCTCACCCTAGCGGCCGAACAAAACGCTGACCCAGAACATGTACCCTCGCCGTACACCGTAAGAACTCCCCCACTAGGGTCTCGTATGGTCACCGGCTGTCGCTCGTAGTCGATAACCGCACCGAATCTGCTCAACTAGTCCATGCCCACAATGACACAGACATCACCCATCGCAATAGGAACCAAATCAACCGGGAACTCAACACCGAAAATCTCGAACACACACCCCTGGAGAACCTCCGCAACATATATCACCCTCTCGTCAGCTATGGAAACTCTCAGAGGCCGACTCAATGCCTCACGACTAACACTGATATGCTGACTAAAAGCCAAAGATACAAAAGACCGACTCGCACCCGAATCAAATAACACCAAGGCAGGTACAAAATTCACAAGAAAAGTACCTACGCATAACATAATATAAGCATAATATCTCAACATCAAAATAAATACACGAAAGAATACATACCAGCCACGACATCGGGCGCTGCGCGGACCTCCTCCGCGGTCAACTGAAAGGCTCTCCCTCATACCCTCGGAGCCTCGGTCTTCACTGGCCGACTCTCGGTAGCTCTGATAGAGGCAGGGGAAAATCCCTGAGTTGATCCCCGCAACTGCGGACACTCCGCCTTCTGGTGTCCGGTCTGGTTGTAGTGAAAACACACTGCAAACCCCTTGGGGCAGTCGTTGGCCATATGCCCCTCCTTGCCACACTTGTAGCAAGATCCAGCTCTACATACTCCACATGACCCTTGCCTCACTTTCCACAAGTGCGGCCCTTTTGGCTCCCCGATTTGGGATCAGCGGGCTTGGCCCGCTTGGCTGCCGGCTGGGACTGTGCCGGTCGCCGATCCCTCCCCTGAGACTCCGCCTCCTCCCTGGCCTGAGTCTCTAGCTCAATCTCCCTCTTCCGGGCATTTTCCTGAAGCTCGGCAAATGTCCGGTACGAGGAGTTCTCCACGAACTCCCGAATGTCTCACCTCAAAATACTCAAATATCAACTCATACGTGCCTGCTCGGTGGACACGTACTCAGGGAAGAACATCGCCCTCTCGTGGAACATCCTGGTAATCACCGTAACAGACTCAGTACCCTGCTTGAGGGTCAGAAACTTCTGGGCCAAACGCTCCCTCTCCACCTGGGGAACGTACTCATCTCGGAACATGGCAGTGAACCTCCCCAGGTCACTGCCGCAAGCTCAGCAGGCGTAAAGTGCGCTGTCACAAACTTCCACTAGTCCTTCGCTCCCAAGCGAAGCTGGTTCAGCGCGAACCGAACTCTCAAATGCTCAGGAGATGAGCAAGTGAAGAAACACCCCTCTATGTCAGAAATCCATCTCATAGCCGCCACCGGGTCCTGGGTCCCATCAAACTCTGGCGGTTTTGTGTTGCTGAACTCTTGGAACATCAACACATCACCACCCTGCGGCCTCGCGAAAGCCATAGCTGCGGTGGCCGCTGCAACAGCAGCCTCAGAAAAAGCAGCATAACGCTCGTTGAAAGTCTCAATCAACGTGGACTTAATAGACACGAACATCTCTGGTATCTCTGCCCTGATGGCCGCAGCCACCTCCTCATGGATGATCCGGCGGATCTCCTCATCACTGGCCCCACTACTCTCAGGCATAATACGTGTCCTCACCATGATCTACCTCTGAAATACAACATACGATAAATTAGAATCCATTCGAGCATACTCACACTCGACAACTCATTCCTCCTTGATCCTTGGCATTCCAAAGATTTTTACTTGGGCTGTACACCGCCCCGGTGCTTTCAGTAGTACGGGCCCAATACTACTGTCCACACCGTACCAGAATACAACCCAAGTCCTCCTCTCCGGATCCCAAGTTCCAAGTACTCTATTATGCATAATCCACTCTCTAACATATCTCTCATAAGCCCCTCGCTGCTACCTACTCACTCTCAAGCATCTCATAGCAGCTCACCTCTCCCTAGGCTAAGGCATCACAAATCAGGCCACTCTAGTCCTAATAGGTGTACCTAGCCTACTCTAGCATGAGAATACATCATATCAATATCAATATCACATAACATGAGGGTATTTTGGGAAATCACCGTTCGGACACGGACTGATCGTACACACAACTCTGCTCTGTGTTTTTTTAAAACTCTTTTACTCTTTTTGAAAATACTTCTCAAATCCTCAGTTTGAGTTCAAATATGCTCGAAGGTGTACTCGAATCCCTCAAACCAAAGCTCTGATACCATTTGTAACATCCCCCTCTGACACGTATCACAATATTGTCCGCTTTGGGCCACTCGGCACGAGGACTTCCCAAGGGGTCACCCATCCTGGTACTACTCCCGCCCGAGCACGCTTAACTGTAGAGTTCTTATGGGATCTGCTGCCCTCACGGCTTTAAAACGCGTTGTGATAGGGAAGGTATCCACACCCCTTATAAGGAATGCTTAGTTCTCCTTCCCAGCCGATGTGGGATCAGATCTAACCCACATTCACCCCCCATTATAGGGTCCGACGTCCCCATCGAACACATTGACCCGTGCCCTGGCTCTGATACCAACTTGTAACATCGTAAATTTCAAAACAATTTTTCGCATTTTATAAAAACATAACTCATTTAATATTCATAAAAACATCAATGTTTGAAACTCAATCCATGCCATATAAAAATCCCAAGATCTCATAACATAAAAATCCCGTGTGTGTGTACTGATCAAGCCGACGCCTTCCCACGGTCATCACTAGTACCTGAAACAAATAACACCAAACACTGTAAGCACAAAGCTTAGTGAGTTCCCCAAAATACCACACATAACACATATTAGCTCCTCGAGGGTATAACTCTGTGGGTCCGTGGACCCTACTCTGTGAACCCTCTGGTTCTATCTCTGTGAACCTTCCGGTTCCAACTCTATAAACATGCACAACATAAATCACATAGAAATAATGCAGTACAACAGATAACATACATATAGCATACAAATACTCTGTCACATAATTCCGATTACCTACTCAAGGTAAAGTATAGTGAGAAGACTCACCTCGTGTATCTCGATAGCTCGCAATTCCCGGAAATCACTCGCGCTCGATCCCCCGAGCTATAATCCTCCTATAATACAATATATCTCTAATTAACACTTTCACAACTAAGGTTGACTAACCCTATCAAGTCAACACTGGTCAACTCTGGTCAATGGTCAACGGTCAACGGTCAACTTTCACCGGACTCGGCGAGTGCACTAGAGCGACTCGGCGAGTCTATACGTGTTCACTGACTCCCTCAGATCCTCTCTTGACACGTCGAGTACTTCCCTAACTCGACGTGTTCCACCTGTCATGAATCGCGGGGCCACCACGACTCAACTCGCCGAGTATCAAGAACAACTCGGCGAGTTCCGGCTTGACTCAGCCCCCTATTGACTCTCCCTGATTCACTGGGTCATCCCCCAACTTGGCGAGTCTATTCGCTGAACAATTTACGTGAAACCCCGACCCTACTCGCCGAGTCTCAAGAACAACTCGGCGAGTTCATGCCATGCACAAACTCTATTGACCTTCTGAGGTCAGATCTGCTTCCCCAAACCATAGATCTGGCCTTCCCAAGCATGAATGTCACGTAAAGTTCGAAACTTGATGCTTGTATAACCCCTGCAAGGCATCAAAAGGAGATTTGGTCCTAAAATGACAACCTAGGTCCAATAACTCCATAATATCCCAAAAATCTCCAAGGGTTAGGGTCTCTAGACCTCTTTGAGTCCAGATCCAAGGCACAAACTCGAAGAGGGACCATTTGCTTCACATAATCACTCTCCAAAGGGGTTAGAAAACCCTAACTCTAAAGATCAACCCTAAAGCTGAAGGAGGTTCGAACTATTACCTCAAAATGAAGCCTCTGGACTCTGGATCTGCTGGAATCTCACCTCCTCCTTGCTCTTGCCCCCTTCTTCTTGCTAAACAAGGAATACAAAGGCCCAAAAGTGACCTCCTCTCTCCCAAAACGATTTAGCTCTCTTAGGGTTCTCTCAAGGGACTGGTAGCCGCAATGGGAGGCTATAAGTGCCCTTAAATAGACTCCAAACCCGGGGAATTAGGGTTTCATTAAACATCATGGACTCGCCGAGTCCACTTTTGGACTCTCTGAGTCCAGACGCGAACCCGTGCCCATAGCCGCGATCATACTCGGCGAGTTTGAGCTCCAACTCGCCGAGTCTCCTCACAAATCACCAAAAATATAAGGATGAATAATACCTGGGAATCCGGGCTATTATAGGTTATTTGGGTTACAAAAACAATGCTCAAAGCGGAAAATACTTAACAATTAAGAATTTGGGCACATGCAACCTAAAGGGATCTATGTCTTTTACATAAAGGCAACATACTTTGCATTAAACAAAAACTACTATAACCCTAATGAAACCGAAATTCATAAGGGAAAGTTACATACCTTTTGATTTGTTGTAGCTAACAAATCATACCAATCTTTCTTTAATAACCTCTTAGAAGCAGGCACCAAAAATCTCGTGCCTTTGATGATTCCCACCCAAACCCTAGTAACTAAGGAAATTTGAAGATAGGGGAGAAGGGTGTCAAATTTTAGCTATGCTCTAAGTAAGAGGAGTGGCCAAAAATATGAGGCTAATAGACCTTATTTATAGTTGATAGGAAAACCTAGATAACCCTAACCTGATTACAATAATATTATTTCAAATCAGGTAATTATCTAGTTTCCCAATAATCAATATTATATTCAAGGGGATATTCTAGAAACCCTAAAATAGTCCTCAAAACTGTCTACCTCTTGTGGAAGGTTCTGGAATCTCTTTTTTTCAACTATTAAACAATTACAACTTATGTTCTTACACTTTTAATTAATCAAATTAATCCAAAATTTAATTCTTAATTAAATAATACTATTTCTAATTAATATATTATTCTCAGAAAATATTAACATATCATTTATTTTTATTTATTAATCATATAAAATCAATAAACCAGTCTCTCTCTCTCTCTCTCTCTCTCTCTAAAACTTATCCTATTCAATTACCATGTTTGAGAGCAACCCAAAAGGACTTTGTTAATAGTTCAAGTATATACCAATTTAGTTATTGCCTTAGACACCTAATCCAATAGTCTCCCAACTAGATAAGTCTATACGTACAACTGCAAGTATAAATTTTAAATTAAATAGCAAATGGTGCTTCCTAAAGCAACTCCAAACTCTGATCTAATCACACATTAGTCCTAAGATAAGTGACCAAATATATATTCGTTCTACAAGATATCATATGGAAATGAGACATGGATTAGAATCAATCTCATTGTCCTATATTATTTTTTTCAATTTATGATTTGTGATGACCTCATAAGACTTACTAATTGAAAGCATCAATTTAGTCCTAGTTGGGTCCAACACTATAAGTCAACACCAAATCACCGAGGGGACCGAAGATATCGCTTTTTCCGTTAGGAAAAAAGGAACGAATATACTTTGACTTATATGCTTGTATCCTTACTCACCAAATCATACATGAAACTATGTTTTATAAGATCAAGCTACTGATGCATTTAAATAACACCAATGCACAATCAACTTGTAAATTATAACTCATATATCTCCGCTTTAAGAATATAAGATATTGTCGTCTCAAAAGTACTCACGACAGAATCCATGAAGTAATTTGATCAGTGTGGGCTTATCTAATACTCAAAATCTCCATTTTTCTAAGTACACATGAATGTTCCAGCAACACAATTTCTATGTCTAATTTCCATAGAACAATCTATAGTCCAGTTCATGACAATCTTTATTCACTCTTACTTCCTAAAGTATGAGCGACTGTAGAGTTTTGAATAATCAAATCATTAAGGAAGTAAACATGGAAAACACAAGATTAAATAGTTGACAAAGGCAGTAAACAAACTCATAAATATTATCTATTATTAAATCACCAAAATCAATTACATTTATTTTGTTACAAGTTTGAAACCAGTCATCTAACTAATAAAACTAACATCATCTCTTTAACCAATGCTCCTAGAATGTTGACTATGCTTGACCTTACTCAGAGCCTTTGTGAAAGGCTTTGCAGGATTATCTTCTGATGACACTCTCTTTACTATGAGATGACCTTATTCAACTCTATGTATGATATAATGCAACTTTATGTTGATATGTATGGATTTACCATGATCTCTCGGTTCATTGGTTAAAGCAACCGCTCCTTCATTATTAAAAAAAGTTCCATTGGCTACTGAATGGTCGAAACTACTCTGAGGTTGCCAATGAAGTTCTTCATTCAAGCTGCTTCGTTTAATGCTTCAGTCTATACTATGTACTATGATTCAAAAGAAGAATCAGCTATTGTGTCCAACTTGGAACTTTTCCAAGTGACTGCTCCTTCATTTAATAGAAACACTAAGCCAAATTGAGAATGAAGGTTGTCTCTATCTGTTTGAAAGTTGGCATCACTATATCCACTTGCTCTTAGTGTTTCACTGCCACCAAGGATTAGAACAAAGTCCTTTGTCCTTTGCAGATACTTGAGTATGTTCTTCACTTCTATTCAATGACCTTTGCCAGGATTTCCTTGAAAGTGACTAACCATGCCTAAAGAAAAAGACACATCAGGGCGAGTACATGTCATAGCTTACATGATCGATCCTATAGCCAAAGCATATGGGACTTGACTTATTTCTGCTATCTCTTCATTTGTACTAAGGCTTTGAATCTTACTCTACTTGGCATTGTTTTGAATAGTTAGCTTTCATTTCTTTGAATTTTCCATACTAAAATGTTTTAGTACCTTATCCAAGTATGTACTTTGACTAAGACCAATTAGCCTTTTCTTTCTATCCCTTAATATTCTTATCCCAAGAATATAGGCAACATTATCTAGATCCTTCATGGAAAAACACTTTCCAAGACAAGATTTTACTTCTTGCATGGTTGGAATGTCGTTTTCCATAAGAATTATGTCATCAATGTACACTACTAGGAAATTTACTAAACTCCCACTGGCCTTGACATACACACATGACTCATCCTCACTCTTAGAGAAACCAAATTCTTTGAATTTCTCATGGAATTCCTGTTCCGAGACGCTTGTTTCAACCCATAATTGGATTTCTCAAGCTTAAACATTCTATTAGGATACTTTGCATCTATAAAACCCTCTGGCCGATTCATGTAAACATCCTCAGCCAACTTCCTATTGAGGAAAGCGGTTTTGATATCCATCTGCCATATTTCGTAATCATGAAAGGTGGCTATGACGAACATTATCCTAATATACTGTATCTTGGCCACTTATGAGAAGGTCTCATCATAGTCAACCTTGGGGTTTGAATAAATCCATTCGCCACTAGTCATGCCTTGAAAGTGTGTACCTTTCCATCCATGTTGGTCTTTTCTTGAAGATCCATTTGCAAGACATTGTATTTTGAACAAATTCTTGATCAACCAAATTCCAGACTTGGCTATGATAAATGCACTTGATCTCGCTATCCATTGCCTCTTTCCACTCAACATCGTCAGGGCCTTCCATCACTTCCTTGTAGTTAGTTGGCTCATCCAAATTTACTAGTGTACGATCACCGACAAATATACCAACTTTAGTTATATAGAAAACATAAAACTCTGGTGGCATGCTAACTATACTAGAATGTCGAAGAGGTAATGAGTTGTCAATGGGTTCAACATGAGTCTCATCCTCTGGATAAGCGCTAGTATCTTCTAAGTTTCCTTCACATGTTTGCTCTTGAATCTCTTCAAGGTCAATTGTACTCCCACTTTCCTATTTGCATATGAGCTTTCTCTCACAAAAGACTCCTCTTCGTGCTACAAAGACCACGTTCTTACTAGGTCTTTAGAACATATATCCAAAAGACTTCTCTGGGTAACCAATGAAAATTGATCTCTCAATTCTAGGTTCTAGCTTGTCATGAGTCTCTCATCTAATGAAAGCTTCACAACCATAAACCTTGATATGTGCTAACAAGGGAAGTTTCCCTGTTCACATATTGTGAGGTGTTTGGCAACCTTCTTGGTATGGATAAGATTGAATATATGGGTAGTTGTCTCTAATCCATACCCCTGGAAAGAAATGGGAAGAGAAGCTTGACTTATAATGGAATGAAACATGTCAAACAAAGTCCGAATATGCCTCTCAGCCACACCATTAAGTTGTGGTGTCCTAGGAGGAGTCAATTGTGAAACTATTCCACATTCCTTGAGATAGTCGTAAAACTCGATACTAAGATACTCTCCGCCTCTATCATATCAGATCATCTTTATCTTCCTGTCTAATTGATTCTTGACTTCATGTTTAAACTCTTTGAACTTTTTAAAGGTTTCTGATTTATGTTTGATTAAGTAGATATAGCTATATCTGCTATAATCATATATAAATGTTACATAAAACAAATTAGCTTCCATTGTGGTAGATATGAAAGGTCAAGACACATCTGTTTGCATGAGATCCAACAAACCTTTACCTCATTCACAAGATCTAGTGAAAGGTGATTTTTTGATCTTTCCCAAGAGACAAGATTCACATTCATCATTTGGCCTTAAGTTGAATGATTCTAACACTCCATTCTGTTGGAGTTGAGGAATGCATTTCTTGTTAATGTGCCCAAGGAAACAATGCCACAAGCATGCCTTGTCTAAACCATTAGACGAATCAATATGAAATACACTATTACCTGAGCTATCAACACAAATCATTCTATCATACACACCATTACAAGGCAAAGCTTCAAACATAAACCTACCACTTTTATAAACCAAATTCGATCCATTCACATCATTAAATGATTATCGAAAACCTTGTCTAAATAGTGCCAGAAAAGAAATAATGTTTCACGTCATTTCTGACGAATAGGAATAATTAACTAAATCTAATATAGCATCACTACTAAGCATAAGACTATAAGTTCTAATCTTGGTAATAGGAGAAGATCGCATATTGCTCTTGATTGGATTCATCCTTCCATGCTCCACCTCCTCACTTTCTCTTAGCCCATGCAAATCAAAACAAATGTGAAAACCACATCTTGTATCAAGGACCCAAGAATGAGTAGATTATGAGTTATTAGTTTTGATAATGTAAATAACTGCTGACAATGGCTTCAATTTGCCATCCTTGATGTCCTGCAAGTACACTACAAGAAAAGCGCGCTTTTACTAGGGAAGGAATTTGTAACGCCCGTGTTTCTAGGCTAGGCATTATTATTGACATAATGGTCTAGGTTAACCTTTGTAACTCATTTATAAGAAATGAAAAGGAATTATGTGAATTTTATGTGAATTATGTGTTTTAAGCTTAATTATTAGGGTTTAATTAATTAAGAATAAACATAAGCGTCAAAATTAAAGTTGGATATAAGCCCTATATCTTTACATAAAGTTTTAGTGGTCGAAACAAGGATTTCGGGGATATAAAGAATACCAAAATCAGAGTTATAATGAAGAAGTTATGACCTGTCGAAGTTTCGCGACAAAATCGGCACGGTGCTGAATGTCATAAAAAGTGAGTTTTTGATAAACTACTTTTTAGCCTTAGTAATCTAAACGAAATTCGTAGTATTCATTAAACCGAGAAGTTCGATAAAAAGAACGCCCAAATATGACTTCGTATGAGGAAGATATGATTTTTCGAAGTTTCAGCTTAGCAGTAGACAGCTAAAAACTCGAATTTTAGATCAAGCGATTTTTAGCCGACTCAACCTATACGAGAATTGAAGGTCTCGTCATTAGTAGCACAACGGTAAAAGTATGACGAAAACGGACGTCGGATGAAGAAGCAATGAATTTTTAACGAATTTCCTGTCCCGGTCTGTTAAAAATAATAATAAAAAAATTAAATTCAAAATTAGCCGACGAAGTCTAAACGGAAGTTGTAGAGCGTAATTTTAGCTACGCGGGCATATAAAGAACGTCAAAAATGGAGCTCGCATGCGAAAGTTATGGATTTTAGAAGTTTTGGTGCGAAAATCGAGAAAATTCGCATAGTCACGTTTTGCCATGTCACCTTCATTGAAAGAGTGCCACGTGTCCTGCTGAGTCACCGAGCTGCTGAGTCATGCGACACCACGTGTCAGATTCTGATTTGACCGAACAGAGGTCTAATTCAGGGCTCGCATATGGACCGAACCTCGCACTGCCTAGCTCCGAGCCTCGCACATGGGTCACGACTCCGTGGTCCAATCAGAAAGTGCCACCGAGGCCCTTGCACGTGCTGACCACCTGCGCACCAGAACCGACTTCGGACACACGCTTCGGATCAAACACAAGAATCCAGCAGCCCCTTCGCACATGCTACCCTCGTGCGAGCCACCCCTTGCAAGACCTCTCAGCCATCGGATCAGGAGCCTCTCAACTGTTGGATCAGGACTTCAGACCCTATAAATAGAAGGGTACCTGTGAAGCCTCTCGAGTACTTTTGAGATTTTACCATCTTTCACCCCTTTGTTCATATTTTCTTCATCTTAGAATCCCCCAAAGCCCCGGTATCGATTATAATCCCCGGAATACGCCACAAAGAGCCCATGAAGCCCGGAAAAATTATCTTTTCGGTTTTGAAGCCCGACTTTTGCAGAGCCCGGTTTCTCAATAAAACTCCCGGTTTTATTAGAAACGATCGTTTTAGGAAACGAATTGTTGCCCGATTATCATCAAATCATGTGAGTGTATAGTCACCTTCATTTTACACCTAGATATGAAGTATTTTATATGAAATACGTGCTACGTGTAATTATATTAATTGTTTAACTGAGGTGACTGTTGAGTTGATGTTTTATACAAGTTTTAAACTGTATAAGTAATTTTATCTACAAATGTTGGGTAGAACATGGGTAGATAGTGATGTGTGATAAAATAAAATTGAGGAGAGGCCTCGATGTGTTTTGAGATCCAGTCATCTAGCGGAGTTTGGATGACGACCACATACTTTCTAGAAAGTCCAGTGGGAAACATTAGCAGGTCCGCAACCTGTAGGTGTTAATGAACTAGAGTGTTCATTCGTTGTACTCCATCCCCCTCATGGTTGCCTTTAGGACACGTATGGCTGAGGAAACCCCTTAGCAGTAGTGTCCATACCGATAATATTCTTTAGGCTAGGTCCCTTGTGATAAGTGTTTAGGGACATAGAGTGAGGATAAAGGGAACGGGTAATCAGGGCTATTGTTGATTGATGAACTTAGTAAGTTTATTATTATTGTGGGTTGAAAACCCTATATGCTCACCAGGCTCCCATGCCTGACCCACTCAGCTTTTTATGTTACAGGTAGTGGACCCCGAGCATAGTCGGAGGACAATGAGGGATTTCTGGATTATAGGCCAGTAGTTGTAAATAATTGTTGAAAGGCTTATAATGTCTTGTTTATGCTTTTGATCTGTATCGGAACATGGCATCCCGAGGTTTTGATATGAAATGAAACTATACATTTCTTAAAGAAAGTTTTGATAAACTTTTATCATGTTTTGTTTTGGGAACAAATTCCGCAACATCTTTTAAAAAGGTTTCTCTAATTTTATTTTAAAAAATATAAATTAAATCGGTCTTTTCTGGCCGAGAAATTAGGGGACTCTTGGTCAAGCCAACCCACCGATAGTTAGACAAAACAACCAGGATGGAGGAGTTGATGGACGCGGATGCAAATACAAAGATTTTATGGCATCTAAACCGCCGTGTCTATCTGGAAGTCCGACACCGGTGGAAGTCATGAATTGGATCTCCGAAATGGAGATGGTGTTTGAAAGTTGTGAGTGCAGCAACAAACAAAAGACCGCACTTGCAATTCCTTTATTAAAGTCTGGTGTGTTGGACTGGTGGAAGTTACTAACTAATTCGATGCCTAAGGGAGAAGCTAGTAAGATTTCTTGGGAAGACTTTGTACTACAACTAAAACTGCAATACTGCTCTGAGCAGGATCTTCTGGAAATTAATAATGAGTTCCAGAATTTAAAGAAGGGAAAGATGAGCGCTACTGAATACGCTGCTAGTTTTACTGAAAAGATGAAGCTTGTTCCTTACCTAGTTCCAACTGAACTCTCTAAGATCAACAAGTTCACCCTCGGATTACCAGCGGACTTTGGTCCGATGGTTAAGCAAGCAACCACTTTGAAAGCCGCCATCTGGGCTGCTAAGAACGTTGAGGTTCAGATCAGAGAGAAGTGTCTGGAGAGGGCGGAAGTTGGTGAAAAGAGAAATTTTGAAGGAACTTCAGGTTCCAGCAAGAGAAGCAAATTTTCTAAGTTTAAGACGTTTGGAGGAGGAGGAGGTGAAGTGAAGTGGTGTGAGAAGTGAAAGAAAAATCACTCAGGGAAATGTAGTGAGGAGGTGACTTGCTTCAAATGTGGGAAGACTGGGCATTATGCCAACGTGTGTCCATCTGACAAGAGGGTATGTTTTGAGTGCCATGAAGAAGGGCATGTTTTTAAAGACTGTCTGAAGAGAAAGGATGTTGCAAAGCCCAATCTACCACCAAAGTCGAAGGCGAGAGCCTTTCAGATGACACTTGAGGCTGCAAAAGAAGAAGATCAAGTTATAAAGTAGTAATGTGAATAGTAACAAGTGGTTAGGCCTATTAGAGGCATAGTATAGGGTAAACTTGAACCTTTGTGTAATCGTTTCAAGGAAATAATATAAACCGTGGTTTTTTCATATGATGAATTGAATGACTATGTGAAATTCTGGTATGGTGATTTGGAGAACTGCGAGACAATACTTGGGACAAGTATGAGTAGGTGCGAATGGTAGTAGAGGCCTATACTATCGGAAGCACAGGACTCGTACTTGGATCAGGGAAAGTCACAAGGTTACCAAGAAGCTATTATTTGATTCTGTCTTGTTCTAGTCTGTCGTTACCATCGTTTCGGTAATGACTAAGAAGATGATTTTTATTCCAACCTTAGAGGTCATTTTGAATCGAGTCCGACTAAGATGAGCATGTTACGTGGTTCTGAGAACCAAGTTCGATGTAGCATTTGACTTAAGCCCGAAGATTGAAGTAAAAAAATGATTAAAGCGATCAACAAAAGTATCGCACTCATTGTTAAAGAAGTTGATATTTAGGAATGATACATGTTGAACTGTGATTATATCACATTAGAACATGAAGGAAGGTGTAGTTTGTTCCGAAAATTGTCCCAAGGAGATCTGAGTCTAAGTAGTGGAGTATACAATGAGAGATCATTAGAACATGACCCACCGGTCTGTTACAATAAATGAGGGAAAGTACTTATTCCAAGAAAAAGAAGGAGTCCACAATAAGGATTTATTTTGTAACTCGAAGGTTACGATTGAAAGTCCTATGGAGAGCTGAAGCTTTTTAGGATTAGCTGGATATTATCACTAAATTATCCAAGGCTTTTCTTCGATCGCGACTCCATTGACAGCTTTGACCCACAAAGGAGTTGTCTATACTTGGAATGAGAAGCATAGGAAGCTTTGAGAAGTTAAAGAAGACGTTGTGTGAAGCATCGACTCTTTCGTCACCTAACGGAGTTGATGACTTCACAGTTTAAAGTGATGCCTCTGAAGTTGGGTTAGGTTGTGTTCTGACCCAAAGGGATAAAGTGATAGTGTGTGCATTGAGGAAATTGAAAGAGCATGAAAAGAACTACCCCACTCATGATCTGGAGTTGGCAGCGGTAGTATTTGCCCTAAAGATAGGGAGGCACTATCTTTATGGTACTAAATGCAAACTTTTCACTGATCATAAGAGTCTTCAATATCTCTTTAATCAGAAGGAAATAAGCATGAGGCAACGACACTGACTAGAGTTACTCAAGGACTACGACTGTGAGATACTTTACCACCTTGGTAAAGCAAATGTTAATGCCGATGCTCTTAGTCGGAAGGTGAACCTTGAAAAGAAAAGGCCAAGAGCGTTGATAATTGAAGTTGTCTCTACAAATGTGGAAAGTATAAAGAAAGCTCAAGAGTAAGCTTTAGAGAAAAATAACCAGAAGGAGGAACGTTTGAGTAAAACGTTGGTGTTTGATATAAACGGTCAAGGATTGAAGGTATTCAAAGATAGGATTTGGGTACCTAAGACGGGATGAGTAAGAGATATTCTAATGGAAGAAGCTCACAAGACCATGTACTCGATTCATCCCGGCAGTACGAAAATGTATAGGGACCTAAAACCCTATTAATAGTGGCTGACGATGAAGCTCGATGTTGCTAAGTATGTGGCCGAGTGTGTAACTTGTGCTAGGGTTAAGGCACAACATCAGAAACCGTATGGGAGTTTAGAACCTTTACCTATACCCATGGGTAAATGGGAAGATATCGTTATGGATTTTGTGACTAAACTGCCCAGAACAAGGAACGGTCACGACATGAATTGGGTAGTCGTTGATCGCTTCACTAAGAGTGCGCATTTCATAGCCGCTAACGAGAAATGGTCTATGGATAAACTTTCAAAATTCTTATGTGAAGGAAGTTGTGAGTTTACACGGTGTTCCGTTAACGATTGTATCAGATCGTGACAATCGTTTTACCTCAAGGTGTTGGAGGAGTCTGTAAGAGGAATTAGGTACCAAGTTGTGTTTGAATACAACTTACCATCTGCAAACCGATGGTCAGAGCAAACGAACGATTCAAACATTGGAGGATATGCTGAGAGCATGTACCCTAGAATTCCAAGGTAATTGGGATGAACACTTACCTCTAGTAGAACTCACTTATAATAATAGTTTCCACTCAAGCGTTAAGATGGCACCTTATCACGATTTGTATGGGGAAAAGTGTCGGATGCCATCATGTTGGCTGCAAGCTAAGGAAAAGCAGTTTATGGGACTTGAAATAGTCCATTAGATTGCTGAAAAGTTGTAAGTCATTAGGGAAAAAGATGTTAGCTGCCCAAAAGAGCTATGCTGACAAGAAAAGACAACCGATATCATTCGAAGTTAGAGATTCGGTTTCACTTAAAGTCTCGTCGTGGAAGGGACTTATAAGATTTGGTAGAAGAGGAAAGTTGAGTCTAAGGTTTATTGGACAATTTAAAGTTCTTCAGAGGATCGGAAATCAAGCTTACAAGCTAGAATTACCAGAAGAACAAGAGAGTATTCATAACACCTTTCATGTGTTATTTCAGAAAGTTCACGGGAGGTGTACCCGACATAACTCCCATTTCTAAATTAAGGTTGGACGAGAGGTTAATTGGAGAACCTGACGCAATCGTTAACCGTAAGACTAAGAAGTTGAAACGTAAGATAGTTGACTTAGTGCCTGTACGTTGGAAACATATAAATGGGCCAAATCCCACCTGGGAAACGGAGAGTGACATAGTGAGTCACTACCCGTAGTTGTTTGTCATTGTGTGATTCCAGGGACGGAATCATCCTAAAGGGGAGAGAGTTGTAATGCCCGTGTTTCTAGGCTAGGCATTAATATTGACATAATGGTCTAGGTTAACCTTTGTAACTCATTTAGAAGAAATGAAAAGGAATTATGTGAATTTTATGTGAAGTATCTATTTTATGCTTAATTATTAGGGTTTAATTAATTAAGAATAAAAATAAGCATCAAAATTAAAGTTGGAGATAAGCCCGATATCTTTACATAAAGTTGTAGTGGTCGAAACAAGGATTTCGAGGATATAAAGAATAACAAAATCCGAGTTAAAACGAAGAAGTTATGACCTGTCAAAGTTTCGCGACAAAACCGGCACGGTGCTGAATGTCGTAAAAAGTGAGTTTTTTATAAACTACTTTTTATTCTTAGTAATCTAAACGAAAGTCGTAGTATTTGTTAAACCGAGAAGTTCGATAAAAAGAACGCCCAAATTTGACTTCGTATGAGGAAGTTATGATTTTTCGAAGTTTCAGCTTAGCAGTAGACAGCTAAAAACTCGAATTTTAGATCGAGCGATTTTTAGCCGACACAACCTAAACGAGAATTGAAGGTCTCGTCATTAGTATCACAACGGTAAAAGTATGACGAAAACGGACGTCGGATGAAGAAGTTATGAATTTTTAACGAATTATCCGTCCCGGTCTGTTAAAAATAATAATAAAAAAATATATTCAGAATTAGCCGACGAAGTCTAAACGGAAGTTGTAGAGCGTAATTTTAGCTACGCGGGCATATAAAGAACGTCAAAAATGGAGCTTGTATGTGAAAGTTATGGATTTTAGAAGTTTTGGTGCGAAAATCGAGAAAATTCGCATAGTCACGTTTTGCCACGTCACCTTCGCTGAAAGAGTGCCACGTGTCCTGCTTAGTCACCAAGCTGCTAAGTCATGCGAAGCCACGTGTCAAATTCTGATTTGACCGAACGGAGGTCTAATCCGGGGCTCGCATATGGACCGAACCTCGCACTGCCTAGCTCCGAGCCTCGCACATGGGTCACGACTCCGCGGTCCAATCAGCAAGTGCCACCAAGGCCCTTGCACGTGCTGACCACCTGCGCACCGGAACCGAATTCGGACACACGCTTTGGACCAATCACAAGAATCCAGCAGCCCCTTCGCACATGCTACCCTCTTGCGAGCCACCCCCTGCGAGACCTCTCAGCCGTCGGATCGGGAGCCTCTCAGCCGTTGGATCAGGACTTCGGACCCTATAAATAGAAGGGTACCTGCGAAGCCTCTCGGGTACTCTTGAGATTTTACCATCTTTCATCCCTTTCTTCATATTTTCTTCATCTTAGAATACCCCAAAGCCTCGGTATCGATTATAAGCCCCGGAATACGCCACGAATAGCCCGTGAAGCCCGGAAAAATTATCTTTTCGGTTTCGAAGCCCGACTTTTGCAGAGCCCGGTTTTTCAATAAAACTCCCGGTTTTATTAGAAACGATCGTTTTAGGAAACGAATTGTTGCCCGATTATCATCAAATCATGTGAGTGTATAGTCACCTTCATCTTACCCCTAGATATGAAGTATTTTATATGAAATACGTGCTACGTGTAATTATATTAATTCTTTAACTGAGATGACTGTTGAGTTGACGTTTTATACAAGTTTTAAACTGTATAAGTAATTTTATCTACAAATATGTTGGGTAGAACATGGGTAGATAGTGATGTGTGATAAAATAAGATTGAGGAGAGGCCTCGATGTGTTTTGAGATCTAGTCATCTAGCGGAGTTTGGATGACGACCACGGACTTTCTAGACAGTCCAGTGGGAAACATTAGCAGGTCCGCAACCTATAGGTGTTAATGAACTAGAGTGTTCATTCGCTGTACTCCATCCCCCTCATGGTTGCCTTTAGGACACGTATGGCTGAGGAAACCCCTTAGCCATAGTGTCCATCCCGATGATATTCTTTAGGCTAGGTCCCTTGTGATAAGTGTTTAGGGACATAAAGTGAGGATAACGGGAACGGGTAATCAGGGTTATTGTTGATTGATGAACTTAGTAAGTTTATTGTTATTGTGGGTTGAAAACCCTATATGCTCACCAGACTCCCATGCCTGACCCACTCAGCTTTTTATGTTACAGGTAGTGGACCCCGAGCATAGTCGGAGGACAATGAAGTATTTTTGGATTATAGGCCAGTAGTTGTAAATGTCTAGCAAATTTCTTGGTAATGAAATCCTAGCAAATTTCGTGATTGTGGATCCCTAACAATTCCATGGTGATGAATCACTAGCAAATTCCGTAGTGATGAATCGATAGCAAATTACGTGGTGATGAATCCCTAGTAATTTCTGTGGTGTATGTTATATAGCAGATTCCAAAGAAAAGATTCCATAGGCACGGATAAATAACTGATTTATAATTTAAATCCAAATTATTTCATAGTAATATATGATAAACAAAAATAACAAAAAAATCAAATAACATTATATCATAAAATAATACAATAATTATTTATTACATGGACAATGTAAAGTGGCTACTCTAAAATAAATAGTTTTCAATAAACATATCAACACACTATGACCTACTTGTAACATCCATAAATTTTACACCAAATTTAAACTTTTTCGATCATAATAAAAATCAAAGAGTATTGTTTACAAAATGTTTTCAAATCAATATCCACCAGAGTGTCCCAAAAATCATAGCGTAAGGATGAGGAGCGGTACGGTCACGCCTTCGCCTTGACTTGATCTCTCGAAGTACCTGAAACAATAAACTGAAACTGTAAGCCCGAGGGCTTAGTGAGCTACCCCCAAAATACCAATACCACATCGACAAAGCCATATTAGTAACTATCTATCAATCAATCAACATGCATACTGGCCATCGGCTTAACTGGACCGCCCTACTAGGCCTACAGTCTATCTGAATCTATCCCGAGCCTTCAGCATGATTGGTCCGCCTCGTGGGCCTGCAGTCTCCCCGAACCACTCATAGGGTATGTTGGCCTTTAGCACAAAGCAGGACCGCCTCAACCCAACCAACAAGCAAATAACCATGTGGGCATAACTATCATATATTGGCATATACATACATCAAACATACCTATCACACTGATCATCAATCATAAAATTCTCTCGTAACTACAATACCGACCTAGCATGTCACTCACATACTAATGCTTGCAGATCATAGAAAATAACATACTGTCTACCCTGATTCCGATCTAACAGATCGTAACCACATGTAGCATATCATAACATCAACAACTAAAGAGTCGAACTTGGTGCCGTAGACCCCATCGATATAGTGAGGATAACTCACCTTGCAAATGTCGACTCGCAAGATACACTCCAACTCTCGGATCACCCGACATAAGCTCCACCACCTATGATCATAGCACAATATACTCATAAGTCCTTAGCCTTGTAAGGTACTCCATAACCCACCAGTTAACCCCTGGTCAAAGTAAAAATCCTCGGTCAAGGTCAACAGTCCATGTTGACCCCTACTCGCCGAGTTCCTTGAAGCACAATCCAACTCACTGAGTCATCGGGGTGACTCGTCGAGTTCCTTCGATTCTCATTCAAACTTTAAGGCCACTCGTCAAGTTCCTTCCTTGCAACTCGTTGGATACACACACATACATATTCTATAGAAAACTCATCTGACTCGCAGAGTTGTTCTTCAACTCGTCAAGTCTTATGGTAATCTTCATCGGATTCACCGAGTTGTTCATCCAACTCGTCGAGTTCACGGCCATCTTCATGTGACTCGCCGAGTCAACCTTGCGACTCGCCGAATCCATTCAGTCCTCTTTCCGTACAGACTTGTTTTGAGACATGCAGCGGCTCCAAATCATAGATCCAAGCTTCTAGGGCCTGCTTATCACGTAAAGTTGCAAACTTTACGTGCATGCATGGCTTTAAAGGCTCCTAATGCGAAATCTAAGCTCTTAATGGGGCTTCATGCCCATGAGGGACCTCAATCACGACCAAAACTGTAACTTTATGCTTCTAGGATCCAAGGAGGGTCCAGATCTGAAGTTACAACTTCAGATCTAGCCGATAGCTCATCATACCAACTTGAAAATCAATAAAAAGCCCTAGAAACTCAACAAAGGGGAAAAAGGGAAGTAAGGATGGCACTTTGATACCTCCAAAGGATACTAGCTGAGGTAAATCCTGCTTTCCACGCCTTCCTTGCTTCAATTCCTTTGCACTCCTAGCTTTCTTCGTCCAAGATTCTCTTTCTAGGCTTCAAACACCACAAAAAGGCACTCACACACGTATAAGGACTCTCAGGACTCTTTAGATCTGTAAAGAGACCCAAGGGTGGCTGAGGTCCCTTTAAATAGAGGTGAAAACCCCGGGATTTCGGGTTTCCTCTGCTAGCTCCTACTCGCCGAGTCCAAAATATGGACTCATTGAGTAGGTCACTTACCACGCGATCCCATCCCGCTGCTACTCGACGAGTAGGTCAACCAACTCGTCAAGTAGAGCTTAACCCAATAAATCTTATTTAAGCAATACCTGAGAATCGGGGCGTTATAACTCTCCCCCACTTGAACTAGACTTCATCCTCGAAGTCCGCTGGTATAAACAATGTTGGGTAATGCTCGCGCATCTCCGCCTCTAGCTCCCATGTCCACTCGGATCCCCTATAATGCTCCCACTGTACCTTTACCAAAGGTATTTTCTTGTTCTGCAAAATCTTCTTCTTCCTTTCCAAAATAGCCACAGGTCTCTCCACATAGTTCAGGCGCTCATCGACCTGAATTTCATCCAACGATACCACTGCCTCCTGGTGCATAATGCATTTTCGCAATTGTGAAACATGAAACGTGTTGTGGATCCTACTGAGCTCTTCCAGAAGATCTAGCCTATAAGCCACCCTGCCAACCCTGGAAACAATCCTGAATGGCCCAATATAACGGGGACCCAATTTTCCCCTCTTCCTGAAGCGGATCACACCCTTCCAGGGTGAGACCTTCAGGAGAACCATGTCACCCACTTGAAATTCCAGCTCAGATCGGCGTCGGTCGGCATAACTTTTCTGCCGACTCTGAGCGGTCTACAGTCGCTATCTAATACGCTGTATTATCTCGGTTGTTTGCAGAACTACCTCTGTCCGACCCATCACCCTGTGCCCAACCTCGCCCTAGCAGACTGGGGTCCTACACTTCCGCCCATACAACAGCTCGAAAGGCGGAGCGCCAATACTGAAATGATAGTTGTTTGTAGGCGAACTTTGCAAGCGGGAGGTGGGAATCCGAACTCCCACCGAAATCAATGACGCACGCCCTCAACATATCCTCGAGGGTCTGAATGGTCCGCTCACTCTGCCCATCAGTCTGCGAATGGAACGACGTGCTAAAATGCAGTCGCGTACCCAGTTCCTCATGGAACTTCTACCAAAAACGGGAAGTAAACCTGATATCTTGATCGGAAACGATAGAAACTGGAACCCCATGGTGAGAGACAATCTCTCTGACGTACAAGTCGGCCGACTTCTCTGCCAAAGAACTCTCCCGTATGGCTAGGAAATGGGCACTCTTGGTCAATCGATCCACGATGAACCATATAGTATCGAACCCCCTTGCCGTCTTCGGCAACTTTGTGATGCAATCCATCGCGATCCGTTCCCATTTCCACATGGGAATCTCTAGAGGCTGCAACTTACCATGCGGCCTCTGATGCTCGGCCTTGACCATCCTACAGGTCAAGCACCTCTCAACAAACCAAGCGATATCTCGCTTCATTCCAGGCCACCAATAATTCGAACTCAAATCACGGTACATCTTGGTGGTTCCCGGGTGAATCGAAAAACGAGACTTATGAGCCTCCTCCATCACTGTCTGCTGGACCCCTCCGGACATCGGAATCCAAACCCGACCATAACAGGTCAACAATCCACGGCTATCCTAAATGAACTGGCGCTTTCACTCTTAATCCTCTCCAGCTTCCGGTTCTCTAGTCTCATATACTGAATCTGAGCATCCCTGACCAAACCCATCAGCGGGGAATCCACCATTATCCTCATAGACCTGGCTGGGGTCGAGGACCCAGCTGACTTGCGGCTCAGAGCATCCGCAACCACGTTCGCTTTACCAGGATGGTAAAGGATCTCGCAATCATAGTCCTTGACCACCTCCAGCCACCTGCACTGCCTCATGTTCAGGTTCGGCTGATCCATGATGTGTCTCAAACTCTTGTGATCCGTGTATATAGTGCAACGGACCCCATACAGATAGTGCCTCCAAATCTTGAGAGCGAAAACCACTGCTCCCAACTCAAGATCGTGCGTAGGGTATCTCGTCTCATGCGGCTTCAGCTGCCGCGATGCGTAGGCTACCACCCGTCCTCTCTGCATGAGGACTACCCCCAAGCCTGTGATGGATGCATCACAAAATACCACAAAATCCTCCACTCCCTCAGGGTGTGTCAACACTGGCGCCTCGCATAAACACTGCCGGAGGGTCTCAAACACCCTCCGCTGCTCAGGGCCCCACCTGAAATCCACCCCCTTCCTCGTTAGACGAGTGAGGGGTACGAAAATCTAGGAGAAACCACGAATGAATCTCCGATAATATCCTGCTAAACCCAGGAAACTCCTGATGTCTGAGGGAGATTTCAGAGTCTCCCACTGCATAACTGCCTCAACCTTGGCCGGATCGACCAAAATCCCCTCCTGGTTAACGAGATGTCCGAGGAACTGGACCTCTCGTAACCAAAACTTGCATTTAGAGAACTTGGCATACAACCGTTCTCGCCTCAGAACCTCCAGAAGCTCCCTAAGATGCTCCTCATGCTGCTCACAGGTCTTGGAATACACCAAGATATCATCTATGAACACAATGACTGAGCGATCGAGCATCGGTCTGCAGACTCGGTTCATCAAATCCATGAACAACGCTGGCGCATTGGTGAGCCCAAACGGCATCACCACGAACTCGTAATGACCATAACGAGTCTGAAACGTGGTCTTCTCCACATCTTCCTCCCTCACCCTGACTTGGTGGTATCCTGATCTTAAATTAATCTTGGAAAACCAAGATGCTCCCTGCAGCTGATCAAAGAGATCTTCTATCCTCGGGAGCGGATAACGGTTCTTCACCGTTAACTTGTTCTTCTCCCTATAGTCAATGCACATCCTGTACGAACCGTCCTTGTTCCTGACGAAAAGGATCGGTGCTCCCTAGGGTGAGCTACTCGGACGAATAAACTTCTTACCCAGCAACTCCTGGAAATGAGATGATAGGTCCTACATCTCTGGCTGTGCCAAACGGTACGACGCCTTAGCGATAGGGGCCGCACCTGGCACTAGATCAATCCCGAACTCAACCTGCCTCACCGGAGGCACTCCGGGTAACTCCACCGGAAATACAGAAGCAAACTCTCTAACCATCAGAACCTCTGAAACTGAGAGCTGATCTCTAACCTGCGTATCTACCACATACGCCAAATAATCGGCACACCCGTGCTGAATATATTGTCGAGCCCTGACTGCCGAACAAAACCCTGGTCCCGACCTAGTACCCTCACCATATACTACCATTTCTCCCCCACTTGGGATTTGAACCACCACCCGCTGCCCCTCACAGTCGATCATCGCGCCAAAACGGCTAAGACAATCCATCCCTACAATTACGCATACGTCCCCCATAGGGATAGGAATCAAATCTATCAGGAAAGACACCCCGAAAATCTCCAACTCGCATCCCCGGTAAACCAAAGAAACAGAAACCCCGTGCTCGTTGGCGATCGAAACTCGCAACGGACACTCGAGAGCATCTATCGGCACACTAAACCCTCTAGAGAAGGTCTGAGATACAAACGACCGACTCGCCCCCGAGTCAAATAGTACAAAGGCGGGAAAAGAATTCACTAAAAACGTACCTAACCACAGGCACAATCCATAAGCATAACACAAATACAATAATTGAGACAAAGAATAGAAATATACCAGCAACCACATTCGGTGTTGCCTTGGCTTCCTCGGCCGTGAGCCGGAAGGCGCGGCCCTGAGCCTTCGGAGGCTCCACCTTGATTGGCCTCCCATCTCCAATCCTCACAGTAGCTGGCGCAGGACCCAGCACCGGCTTGGCGACGAGCTGCGGACAATTGGTCTTCACATGACCAACCTGATGACAATGGTAACAAATCCTCATATCTGTTGGAGGGGCAGACTGACGGCAGTCCCTGGCATAGTTCCCCTCCTTGCCACATTTGTGGCACCCACCTCCTGCTCGACAAACTCCCGAATGACCCCTGCCACACTTTCCACAAGTGCGGCTCTGTTGACTCCCAGATCGAGCATCAGCGGTCTTAGACCGCTTAGGCGCCGACTGAGACTGTGTTGGTGCCTGAGGCTGCTCCTTCAGCTACAGCTCTATCTCCAACTCACGCCGCTTCACGGCTTCCTGTAGATCCAGTAGGGTATCACAACGTTGTGTAGCCACAAACTGTTGTATATCCGTCTTGAGTATACTCAGATAACGAGTCATCTGAGACTGCTCTGACACAAACTCCGGGCAAAACATAGTCCTCTTAGTGAACATCCGGGTAATCTCCATCACCAACTCCCCATCGTGTCTCAATGTCAAAAACTCCTGAGCAAGCCGCTCCCGCTCCATGCGTGGAACGTAGCGGGTGCGAAACATATCCCAGAACTGCTCCCAAGTAATAGCAGCCCGCTGACCATCAGAATATGAACCTGTCGCCAATCTCCACCAGTCCTTTGCCCCGAGCCTAAGCAGGTTAAGAGCACACTTGACCTTCTGGTCAACAGGACATGTGCACGTGAGAAATATCCCTCCACATTAGATAACCACCGCATCGCTCTGATCGCATCCTGAGTACCGTCAAATGTTGGGGGCTTCGTACTATCAAAGTCCCAATACTGGAAAGCCCTGCTGGCTCCTCCTCCAACCCCTGCCGCAGTTAGAGCCGAAGTGGCTGCAGCGACTGTTGTCTTTGCTAGAGCTGCATATCGCTCATCAAAATACTCAACCATCGCATTTTTGATCGAACCAAACATCTCTGGTAACTGCGCTCGGAAAGCCGCAGCGACCTCATCGTGCAGAATCTCCCGGATCCTGGCATCTTGCTCCTCAGTCCCTATCTGAACCACGGGCTCAAGTGCTACCAGCACCTCTGACCCTCTATCTCCCAATCCTGACCCTGATCCGGATCCCAATCCTGATCCGGACCCAGCAGCAAAATGTCTCGTCACCACCATACTGAAAGGTACACTCAAGACATCAGATAAACAACATAATATCGGGGGAACAAAACCCACGAACCCTAGGGGTTGTGATTTCCTTGCTACGCGTATGGGTCCTGTGCTTCCAGTAGTACGGGCCCATACTACCTTCCACACCTATCCATATTTGTCTCAAGTATCACCACAACGAGCTAATACTATACTCAACATAATGCGCACTCAACTCTCACTACTAGGGGACATCGCCTATCTCACAACTGATCCCACAGCTTTGCATAACTCACACCTCCATGGATATTCCATCAGCCCCTGTAGTGCTAGTATATGCTAGCCGCGCATAACGCTGGACCCGATAGACTTTCGAATATCCAACCCTACCCTAAGGTCGAATCAGACATTCTCAGACTATAAGATCTTGACTATATACAACCGTGATGCATACACTAAACTTCTACACTTATGATGTCAATTCTATATACAAGAAACCCTAGGCTAATAGGTATCATATAATCAAGCAAATCTATCATACGATTCCTGAAGATCCCTAGCCTAGCACTAGCATGCTATTCTAACATATCAGAATATCAATTAATTGTATGGTATTTTGGGGTTTACTTACAGGCTCCGGCTGATCGTACCCTCTGCATCCTCCATCCTTTATTTTGAAAACCATTTTTAAAACTTACTTTCTGAAAATCTCCTTGATTTGAGACTGGATTCACACAAGTGTTCCTCTAATTCACTCAAACCAAGGCTCTGATACCAACTTGTAACATCCATTAATTTTACACCAAATTTAAAATTTTTCGATCATAATAAAAATCAAAGAGTATTGTTTACAAAATGTTTTCAAATCAATATCCATCAAAGTGTCCCAAAAATCATAGCGTAAGAATGAGGAGCGGTACGGTCACGCCTTCGCCATGCCATGATCTCCTGAAGTACCTAAACAATAAACTGAAACTCTAAGCCCGAGGGCTTAGTGAGCTACCCCCAAAATACCAATACCACACTGACAAAGCCATATCAGTAACAATCTATCATTCAATCAACATGCATACTGGCCATCGGCCAGACTGCACCGCCCTACTGGGCCTACAGTCTATTTGAATCTATATTAAGCCTTCGGCATGACTGGTCCGCCTCGTGTAGGCCTGCAATCTCCCCGGACCACTCATAGCATATGTTGGCCTTCAGCACAAAGGAGGACCACCTCAACCCAACAAACAAGAAAATAACCATGTGCACATAACTATCATATACTGGCATATACAAACATCAAACTGATCATCAATCATAGAATTCTCTCGTAACTAGAGTACTGACCTAGCAGGTAATCCTTGCAGATCACAGAACATAACATACTGTCTACCCTGATTCCGATCTAACAGATTGTAACCACATGTATCATATCATAACATCAACAACTAAATGATCGGCCTTGGTTCCATAAACCCCATCAATATAGTGAGGATAACTCACCTTGCAAATGTCGACTCGCAAGATACACTCCAACTCTCGGATCACCCGACACACGCTCCACCACCTATGATCATAGCACAATATACTCATAAGTCCTTAGCCTTATAAGGTACTCCATAACCCACCAGTCAATCCCTGGTCAAAGTCAAAATCCTAGGTCAAGGTCAACAGTCCATGTTGACCCCTACACGTCGAGTCATCGGGGTGACTCGTCGAGTTCCTTTAATTCTTATTCAAACTTTAAGGCCACCCGTCGAGTTCCTTCCTTGCAACTCGACAGATACACATGCATACATATTCTAGAGAAAACTCATCCGAATCGCCAAGTTGTTTTTCAACTCGTTGAGTCTTATGGTAATCTTCATCGGACTCGCCGAGTTGTTCATCCAACTTGTCGAGTTCACGGCCATCTTCATATGACTCGCCGAGTCAACCTTGCGACTCGCCAAGTCCATTCAGTCCTCTTTCGATACAGATTTGTTTTGAGCCATGCAGCGGCTCCAAATCACAGATCCAAGCTTCTAGTGCATGCTTATCAAGTAAAGTTGCAATCTTTACGTGCACACAT
Organism: Lactuca serriola; assembly: GCF_051521515.1. Lineage (NCBI taxonomy): Eukaryota > Viridiplantae > Streptophyta > Magnoliopsida > Asterales > Asteraceae > Lactuca > Lactuca serriola. The sequence goes on along the minus strand of NC_136410.1, from coordinate 82,003,860 downwards.
GGCTTTAAAGGCTCTAAATGCCAAATCTAAGCTCTTAATGGGGCTTCATGCCCAAGAGGGACGTCAATCACTACCAAAATTGTAACTTTATGCTTCTAGGATCCAAAGAGGGTCCAGATCTGAAGTTACAACTTCAAATCTAGCCCAAAGCTCATCATACCAACTTGAAAATCCATAAAAAGCCCTAGAAACTCAACAAAGGAGAAAAAGGGAAGTAAGGATGGAACTTTGATACCTCCAAAGGATACTAGATGAGGTAAATACTGCTTCCCACGCCTTCCTTGCTTCAATTCCTTTGCACACCTAGCTTTCTTCCTCCAAGATTCTCTTTCTAAGCTTCAAACACCAAACAAAGGCACTCACACATGTATAAGGACTCTCAGGACTCTCTAGATCTGTAAAGAGATCCAAGGGAGGCTGAGGTCCCATTAAATAGGGGTGCAAACCCCGGGATTTAAGGTTTCCTCTGCCAGCTCCTACTCGCCGAGTCCCAATATGGACTCACCGAGTAGGTTACTTAACACGCGATCCCATCCCGTTGCTACTCGATGAGTAGGTCAACCAACTCGTCGAGTGGAGCTTAACCCAATAAATCTTATTTAATCAATACCTGAGAATCGGGGCTTTACACTACTAGTGATGTTGTTCTCTAATAACGTTAATAAGGTCAAACGACAATTTATGTTGTTTATCATGTTGCTCGACTCTTGCGTTATATTGGTCTTCTTGGGCCTTCATTATTTCATTAAGCTCTTCATTTTGCTCTTTTTGTTTAGAAACAAGCTCCATCAATTCTTACATTTCATCATTTTTTATGGAATGTAACATACATCTGTTTTACTGTTAATCTTGGGAACCGCCTTTGCTAAAGAGCCTAATCCATAAAGTCTTTTTTTTCATGACCACCAACAACATCATAAATTTTTTTTCATCCTCAAATTCAACACCTTCTGCTTCCAACTCTTCCCGTTTTTCTATATAGTCTTCTTACAAAATAATACTAATTTAAATTAAAAGATATCAAAGTAATGAATGGAATTAAGGACTAGCTACAATATAAAAGTTTAATTACACTTGAATGAATATTACATGAATTTTTCAATATTTTTCATTTGTAAATGTGACTCCATCGTGATTATTTGTGTGTGTATACAGAAACAATTCACTAAGGGTGGATCACGTCCTAATTTCCTCTTCTACGTAAATACCATAAAATGTTGAATATACACATAAACATAAACATTGATGTATCGTTAAAAAACATTGTCAAATCATAAGCTATCTTCAAATGATTTGCGGATCCAACATTATGGGGAGGTTGTGCTATTCCATCAGCCACACCGTTATGCCTATTTTTCTTGCTCTGCTCGGATTTCAGCTTGTATTTATCTGTGTTCCATTTTGCTTGGCAGGAGTTCCAGACTTCTTGTGAAATATGCGTTGATTTAAAGGCATGTGGGTTTCTTTGTTGGTTCTGTATGTTGTAGAGATATTAACCATAACTTTGTGCTGCTTTACTTACCCAAGCTTGCCTCACCAGCGAGTCTATTGCTTCACCCCAACAACATCTTTTCTACACGTTAAAAATATAAACATAACTTTAAATGTAAATGTTTACCAAACAACAATTCATCACATACAGTTAAGTACCTAGAACTCCTCCCAATATAATCCGCACATTTCTTTGCTTACTTTTCCCCAGGTGTAGCCTTGTGGATCTACTCTTTGAAAAAAGGACCGACGAGTAATTTGCACACAAGGGCCTGGTGGCATGATCCTGAAAATAACGTGATCGTTTTAGTTTTCAGTTCATATCTATGTGTAGACCAAAAGGTTATACATTGAAAAAAAATTGTAAGATATGAGTGGTAACTCAAGTTTTTTTTTCCAAACATGAATATTTAAACATTCATTTGTTCTACAATCTTCAGAGGAATTGTTTTGACCTTCTACATTTTCCACAACAGATCCATTCACACTTGTTGTGGATGTAGTTAAGTTTGGTTGTGTTGGTGATGGGGTAGATTCTGGGGTAGGTGGTGGGATAGATGTATATGTTGAGGATGTGGTAGTTCGTTTAGGTAAGGAGGATGTGGTAGTTACTATAGTTGTTGAGTATGGTAGTGTCGGTGAAGATGTTGTGGTTGTATAGTAGATATAGGTGTTGATGATGTGGTAGTCTATGTCGGTGTTGAGGATGGTGGCGATGATGTAAGTGTTGAAGTTTTGGTTGTAGATGTAGGTGTTTAGGACGGTATCGATGATCTAGTTGTTGAAGTTTGAGATGTATCTGCTGAGGATGGTGTGGATGTTGTAAGTGATGAAGTGTTGGTTGTTGAGGATGTGGTAGTGATTGTTGGTGTTAATGATTTAGGTTTAGGGGTTTTTGCACTAGATGTTATAGGTGAACAGGATGTGGTTGGTGATTTTGAGAAGTCGACTTCTTCATCTAGTAATTTTTTGCTTAATAATTTTGCAGTTGAAGTTCGGTTGCGGTTCAAAAAATGAGGTGTAATGAATTTATTTGACTTAAAACCTGATGTTCCTTTTAGCTTCAAGTTCTACATAGCTTTCTTGCTTACAAATAAACAAAAAACTATAGTCAATACCAATTTATTAAATATGGTAAAATCTTGATGAGTAGAGAACAATCATAAAATAAAAATACATTATAGATGAAGGCGTTACTACACATGCATATTATTGAATAAAACTTTTGAATAATATTGCCTACTTCGTTAACAAGTAATTAGAGTGCGCCAACCATAAATTATGAAGGAAAAACCAACGTAGTTGTAATTTAAGATGATAATATATATGATGATGATTAGAGAACAAGAAACAATGATTACGACAATAACAAATTAAATAAAAATATATTTTAGATGAGTGACAAGCTATATAGCCAAAGTCATTGCACAAACATAATGAAGAAATGTAGCTTTTGATCAATTAGCCGCCAGAGATGACGACATGAAATGTAAACCCTATTTTTAATAACTTAACTTACCCTAAGATGCAGGCTTAATGTGTGTAGGTTAGAGGGAAAGGATCTGTGAAATTTTTCGGAGCTCCACTAATGAAAAATTCAAACTGTACAAATTAGCGCAAAATATTTAGTAATTCAAATTTTTTAAAGTAGTTGCAGCGAAATAGAAAGGGTAATGATGAAAAAGAACAAAGGGTAACGAGGTGTTCAAACCATAATTTTAATTAAAATTTATAAACAAGAATTAAATGATAATATAATATACATATTTATGTTGCTATGTTTGAAACAAAATTATATATAAAATAATTATGGGTCATGGTTCATGTGGTAGTTACTTATAATTTCATGGTAATACCCATGGATGACATATGGGTCATTGGTCAAGTGGTAGTTGCTTATAGTGTCATGGAGATACCCATGGATGACATATAGGTCATGGATCATGTGGTAGTTGCTTATAGTGTCATGGTAATACCCACGGATGACATATGGTTCATGGGTCATGTGGTAGTTGCTTATAGTGTCATGGGTCATGCGGTAGTTTCAAATCATGTCATAGCAATACCCATGGATGACATATGGGTCATGGGTCTGTGGTAGTTTCTTATAGTGTCATGGTAATACCCATGGATGACATATGGGTTATGAGTCATGTGGTAGTTGCTTATAGTGTCATGGTAATACCCATGGATCACATATAGGTCACGGGTCATGTGGTAGTTGCTTATAGTGTCATGATAATATCCATGGATGACATATGGGTCATGTGGTAGTCGCTTATAGTGTCATAATAATACCCATGGATCATATATGATTTATGGGTCATGTGGTAGTTGCTTTTATTGTCATGGTAATACCCATGCTTCACATATGGGTCATGGATAATACGGTAGTTGCTTATAATGTCATGGGTCATGTGGTAGTTGATTATAGTGTCATGGAAATTCCAATGGATGATATATGTGTGATGGGTCATGTGGTAGTTACTTATAGTGTCATGGTGATACCGATGGATGGCATATGGGTCATGGTTCATGTGGTAGTTGCTTATAATGTCGTGGTAATACCCATGGATCACATATGGGTCATGGGTGATGTGGTAGTTGCTTATAGTGTCATGCTAATACCCATGGATGACATATGGTTCATGTGGTAGTTTCTTATAGTGTCATGCTAATACCCATGGATCACATATGGGTTATAGGTCATGTGGTAGTTGCTTATATTGTCATGTAATAAACATGGATGACATATGAGTCATGGGTCATGTGGTAGTTGCTTATAATGGCATGGTAATACCCATGCATGACATACGGGTCATGGGTCATGTGGTAGTTTCTTATAATGTCATGGGAATACCCATGGATCAGATATGGTTCATGGTTCATGTGTAGTAGTTAGGGGTGGCAAATCATGCTATCGTTTCGTGTTTCTGTCTGACACGACACGACACGAGAAAGTTTTTGGTAACACGAACATGACACGACACGATGTCGTGTTTTTCTTAACTAACACGAAAACGAACGAAGTAAAACACGACAAACACGACAAATATAACATATACTAAAAACTAGTTTATTTAATGAATAATTTATCAAATATAACACGATAAACACGACAAACACAGAAACACGATAAAGAAATGCTAAATCGTGTCAATTTCGTGTCGAATTTCGAACACGAACACGACACGACACGACATCGTGTTTTTTATAGCTAACACGAACACGACACGAACACGAATTCAAATTTTAGTTTCGTCCCAATTTCGTTTCGTGTCGTGTATTTTTGTCGTGTCGTGTCATAAATTGCTACCCCTAGTAGTAGTTACTTATAGTGTCATGGTAATACCCATGGATGACATATGGGTCATAGGTCATATTGTAGTTGCTTATAGTGTCATGGAAATACCCAGGGATCACATATGCATCCTGAGTAATATTTGGTAGTTGCTTATTGTGTCATGGGTCATGTGGTAGTTGATTATAGTGTCATGGTTATCCCCATGTATGACATATGAGTCATTGGTCAGGTGGTAGTTACCTATTGATGAGATATGGGTCATAGGTCATTTGGTAGTTGCTTATAGTGTCATGGTAATACCCATGGATGACATATGGGTCATGGGTCGTGTGGTAGTTGCTTTTAGTGTCATGTTAAGAGAAGTGGATGACAAATGGGTCATGGGTCGTGTGCGTTGGGTTGATGCCATTAGCCTTAAACCCTAAATCATATATTTTTTTTACCTAGATTAAAAAGGCATATATCAATTGTGCCGATTTTTTTTTAAAAATAGGTTGATTTTTTTTTTAGTTTTGATTTTTAACCAAACTACCCTTACTAATCAAATATGAGATATTGTATGTATGCGGGCAATTATTTCATTTTATAGTCAACATCTTCTAGGCGCCATAATTTTTCTGATGCATCATGACTTCTCAGTTCTTTAGGCTTATTTCAGTCACTTGTAATCAATCCCAATTTCAAAATTCTGACCATAAAAAAGACCCTAAAATCTTTTTTAGAGAATCGTTATCTTATTCGAGGAATAATATTATGGAAGTCAGTACTTCTTTGAAGATGCAACCAAGAAAGAAAAGCAAAATGCTAACTAACATGCCATTAGAAGTGATTGAGAAGATAATAGTTGAAGTGGAAAAAATTTAAGCAGTCAACGCTTTCAAGCTGAAGGTTGTGTAAGTTTCGTCTTCAATCCTTCTATTACATGTGTATATTTGATTTTTGCTTATAGTTAGGGGCCAATATTGTGTTTCGTTTTCAGTTGCAGAATCTTGAACGAGGCAGGAAAAATAGAAGAAATATTCAAACAAATGGAGATAGATGGATCATGTTTTAGTCGTTGGTCTGATGGGAAATATGCAGTCGTCAACAAATACAAAGAGTTGAGAAACCCAAATATTCTATTCACAGATGGATTGGTACTCTATTATCTGCATAGTATTAATTTGTTTCTTGTTTTGCATTAGTTTAAATAGAAATTGTGTGTTTAATTTTTTTTAAGATAAAGTTATTTTTCTTGGAAGTTGATGAAGGGAAAACGATGTTTGAATAAGTATCTGCATTGGGACATTTTGATGCAATATTTGTCCTAGGAATGATGATGATGGTAGAAGGCAGACAGAGGAAGCAGGAGGCTTTGGACATGTTGAACGATGACTACCGCAGAACAAAAGGTACTTGGAATCTTAGGGCAACTTGTTCCAAGGTTCATCTCCACTTGAATTGGGACGGGAGAAAACATGTAGAATTCCATGGATTCTATAAAACTTGTGTAATGCATAGTTCTGTGATTAGTGTGCCAGAGGCTTTTGTGTATGGATACAAATGGATATTCAGTTGTGAAATTTGTCTGTGGGAGGCTTGTTTTAATATGCTTGATAAGGAGTTTGGGGTCATTTATGACTATTTCGATTGTCTGCAATCTTCCCCAACGTCAAACTCCCCACGCTAAGGAAAAACCATAAAATCCTTGATAGATAATCATTATCACAATCGATTTTCATGAACGTTAGAGGAGGGAGTACTTCTTCAACGATCATTGCATCAAAGTGAATTTTTCTTCATCCCCTGTTACTTGTAATTGTTTTTTCCCCTGTTTTTGTTATAAAAAATGATATAAACTTATACAATCTGTATTTGTTAGTAGAATGTCTACTTCAAGAGTGTGTACTTCATTGGGTGATCTTCCTATAGAAATTCTAACTCGCATTATCACAGTGGTAGGGTCTGATTTCGCTAAAGACATTATATAGGAAAAATTTTGGTACGTAATTCTCATTCATTATCTTATTAATTATATTAAATGAAGAACAATATGATAATAACTGTAAATTTAATTCTGTAAAGTTCCAAAAATATGAATGAAGCGGGTAAAGATTGTGATGTGTTTAAAATAGTATCCCTTGATGAGTTTCCAGTTAGTGAAGCAGGCTTGGGTTCCAAATTTTTGAAGGTTGATGTGTAGAACAGGTGCCATGTGTAGAACATGAGTGGCATATGTCATTGAGTAATTTTTTATTTTTAGTTTAATTGTTTCAGTTTTCTTAATGATATTGTTATTTTGTTAACAGGTAGAGTACTTTTGTAATGTTGACTTTGCTTTGGGCTTGAATTTGTTGAATAATGTCGGAGATGATGGTCATCAGGAGGCTAATTATTTGCTCGTGATGATCAACATATCAAGAGGTTTTCTTGATTGTGAGAAAGTAAGTATACTTTGTACATTATATTATAATTAACATATATGTATACATTGTACATTATATTATAGTTAACATATGTTTATAATGTGTACTTGTAGATTTGGGTATACTTGATGCATATTTCGGTGTGGTTGCTCCCGATTATGAAGACGATGAAGAATGTGTTGAAGGTACCAAAAAGTTGTTACGGAATATACATTTTGTGCATAGACCTACAACGCATAACATCACCTTACAATGTGAAAAGGAAGATCATTCCGTCGACGGGGAATTTGCACCATTTTTAATCCATAAAGTCTTTGACTTTAAGCTTTTCAATGGCTAAAGAGGGCTCGGTCCTCAAAACCCTAACTTTTACAACACTCAGTGTCACTTAAATCATGCATGGGCCCAAGGAAACGATCAAGCAACCATTTTTATGAACCAAAGCGTCCTAAAACACCTAAAAGGACAGATAATAAGTGCTCCAAATCACAAAGATCCAAACTTGGGACAAAGAACTCATAAATGACCATCAAATGGGATCTAGAAACAATATCAGCAAAGCATGTGATTTATACCTTCAAAGGATGCACAAAGTGAAAGAGTTTATGGATCCACAAGCTTGCATGCAACACCACCTTCTTCAATGACCTTCTTCCTTAACAAGAATGCAAAAAATTACCAAAAAGGCTCCAAGATCTTCAATCTTAAGGCTAGGGTTCAATATTAGAGCATAAAGGTAGTAGAGGCTAATTATAGGAGGTCCAAGGGTGTAATAATGTGTTTAAATAAGGGTGTAACACTAAAAGTTAGGCTTTGGCATATGCCCACGTATGCCCAATGTACTCCCTCGTACGCCAACCATATGCTGCCTGCATCCCGACTCACTTAATGGCATACGCCCAACGTACATGCCACGTACGCCCAACGTACGCAGCTAATCCCAAAATCCTCAAAACTTCACCCACGAAAAGGTATTGAGGAGCTCTACAACACTATTTAAATAATTTGACTTAAAACACATCGAACTAAAATCTTTTTTTCGAAAAGAAGTTTGAAACACCACTTTTCCCATTTTTACCCCTTGACTCCAAAGCACAAACTAAACTCTTAGATCACATAATCTACATTACCCATATCCAAATGAGTTAAAATCTCTCTTTCCCCAAAGCCCAAAGCCTTATGATACTTTATCTTCGGGTCAGACCCCGAATTATGAAACGAGTCAAAACAGGGTGTTACATAAAATATGAAAAAAAAAGTGACAGAACATCCAAAAAATAAAGCAATATGTTAATTTTGGTGTGATTGTGTAACATCCTGTTTTGAGAAGTTTCTTAGTTCGGTATTTTGGACAATAAATGGATCTAGTAATGCCTTTGGGCTTCAAGGGAGTAGAGTGTAGACCCTATTGGATGTTGCTAATGTTGGTTATGCAATCCGAGACCGTGGGTTGTGTTTTGGAGTCAGGGGATAAAACGGGAAAAGTGATGTTTCATACTGCTTTCTTGGAATAAAGATTTTAGTTTGATATGCTTTAAGTTAAAAGTAATTATATAGGATTGTGGGGCTCTTCAATACTTTTCCCTGCATACAAAGAATACCGAAAACGAAGTTGGAATGAAGAAGTTTTGGCTCTTTTGAAGTTAAGATGGAAATAGGGAGTCTGGAAGTACGCTAGATGTACACTAGTTGGGCGTAGTAGGCCAAAGAGACACGTTTTTAGGGCATTACATTGGGCATAAATTTAGGTATGTTGGACATACCGTTATAGAGTAAAAAACCCATTTTCATGGTTTTTAGCCCTATTTAAGGTCTCTAACCCATTGAGTATCATTCCTATCATGAGCATCCACCCACTTGAGCCTCTAACTCGAAACCCTATCCTCCTCTCACTTATTTTGAGCCTTGACGTCATTTATGAATTTATTTATCCATTAGAAGGTAGTGGAAAAGTGTTTGGAAAGGATTCTCACATAGATCCAACAAGATTACATCATTTAGAGATCTTTGTGAGTAAAAAGCTTCAAACTTGCTCATTAGTTTCATAGATCTTGTTAATTTTCATATTTTTCACTTTTTGGTCACTTTAGTGCATGAATTTTTGATCTTGGAAGTTTGTGACCTTGTTATGGATAAAGTTGGAAACTTTATCCATCTAAACATCATAGTGATTTAGATCTAAAATTTAGAGACATAGACTTAATGGATTAAGTTGAGAAAGATGTATTTTTGGTCCCTTTGAGAATTAAAGACTAGATATTGGTTATTTAGACCATCATGATGGATAAAGTGGGAAATTATCCATTATGGAGCTATTAGCAACCATAAAATTGTGATCTTGGTCCTTCTATCCCCTCCATGCAAGAGTTATGATATCTTACTAGATTATTAAGTTAGGGTTTTAGTTTTTGGACCTTTTCTAGCCATGGAAAGTCATAAAGTTGGAAACTTTATGAATTAGATTGATATTTCGGACTAGATCTGAACTTTAGATGCAATGTCTTAATGGAATGAGAGCTTAACGAAGAAATGTTGAATCGGGTCGAGTACATTGGACATACCTGGTGGTACAATTAGCATACTGGGCAAAGGCCTCGTAATCTGACCAAGGATCTACTACGCTAAACGTAGCGACTGAGTATGTTGGGCGTAGTCACTCTGTGTTGACCCTTTGAATTTTTTGACTTTGATCTTTGACTAGGAATTTGACCAAGTTTGAACTAAGGGCATTTTGGGTAATTTAAATAATAGTTTGAGATTTGGGTCTCTGTTAATTGCATAAGTGACCAGTAGAGACTGCTTTTGGAGCAGTGATATGTGCAACTATTTTTCAGACTGTGAGGTGAATTTTCCTCATTGTAGTTGTGGGTCAACGGCATCAATGCTGACCACTAGATTATGGATCCTGGTATATAGGATATTAGTATGCTATATTGATCTGCTAGATCTATATGATTATCTGTTTGTTGGTTATATGTTTATCTGGTATATATGGCGACATAGTGTCGTTGGGTTGAGACTCTATTGCTTTGTGCCACCATTCAACAAACCTGGGTAATCCAAGCGAAAGGTTGTTGCCTAGGGCATTCCAACCGGAAGGTTGTAGGTCTGGAGTAATCCAACCAGGAGGTTGTGGACTCAATATGTATTAGGCAATCCAACCGAAAGGTTGTGGACGAGGGCAATCTAACCGGAACATTGTGGGCCAGGGGTAATCCAACCAGAAGGTTGTGGACCTAGTATATGTTTTGTTGTGTGGTATTTTTAGGAAACTCACTAAGTTTTGGTTTACAATTTGATTGTTATGGTATCAGGTACTTCAGAGATTTGAGCAAAGTGAATGCTTGATCATACACACCATCCTAGATTTTTATGAGATTATGATTTTGGGATACTCCGATTCATGTTTATCACTTTTGAAAACTATAATTTGTAAACAGTTATGGTTTTGAATTAATTTTAAAAAAAAAAATTTACCTTGATTTTTAGAATGTTACAGATTGACATGTAAATAGAGATTTTTGCCATCAACATGGCAGTAGAGACTGTGTAACAACGAGTATTCTCTAATGTCTGATCATCAGAAGCTTGTATGATTTATTCTAACAAACCTATTGATGCATTTCCTAGTTCGATATGATGTATGATATATCTTAATGGGTGGAAATAATAAGTTTTTTGTTTGAAAAGAAAGTAAATATTGTGTATGAAATAATTTGTGAGATGATAATTATCTAGAAATATATTTAGAAAAAAATAGCTTGTTAAAAGTCATTATTGCTACAGATGGAAATAAGAAGTTTAATAGAAAAATCTTTTGAATAGCAGTTATACATATATAATTTAGGACGAGGTTAATTATAAAGAAGTGATTAACTTATTTGTAATAAACATAGTTAATTGATCAATGTTTACGTTTAGATAAGTTTCCCTATAAAATCAAGCGGTTGCGTTACTTGGGTATCAAGAAGCTTTTACATTGGATGTTTGTCTTTCATCCATTTACAATTCTTTACTATTTACAGTAAAATTAAATAATTATTAGCATTATATCGGTATATACAAATCCAATTTTGAATGTGAGTGATACATAGAATTAATTGATTAACTGAATTGTAATAAACATAGTTAATTGATTAAGCGGGTGTCGAGAAGTTTTTACTGTGCATGTTCGTCTTTCATACAATAATAGTTACTTATAAGCATTTTGTATTTATAATTCTCTACTATTTACAGGCAAATTAAATAATTATTAGCGTTATATGCAGGGGAGGAACTATGTAGATGTTCGTGATAGCCTGTGATATCCCTCAAATTTTTAGGTACTGTGTAAATTTTTTAAAAATATTTTTGGTGTAGTGTAATTTTTTCGGTGTGCTACCTCGAATATTTACGTGTGCTACCCATAACATTTGGTTGTAGCTCCGCCACTAATCGAATATTTACATGTGCTACCAATAGCATTTCGTTCAGCTCGGCACTAATTATATGAGTATCTAGCAGTTTTTACATTGCATTTGTCTTTCACACAATGACAGTGACTTATTAGCATTTGTATTTACAATTCTTTACTATTTACGGTCAAATTAATAATTTTTGTTTTTCGTAACTATTGCCATAGAAATTACAGTATAAATATAATTCAAATCATTAATGCGAACCAAAAAGTGAAGGAAGCTAAAAGTTAATATCGTAGGATGAAAGGAAAGGTAACAAGTGTTCACTCTCTCATGAGAGGAGAGAGAAAAACAAAAAGGAAACCCTAAAAGACCACCACAAAATTTTAGCACAAAAAAGTGTTTTCTACTTGATTGTTTAAAGGATCAATGGCACCCCCGTCTCACTCAACAAAACCTGACATTTCAAAGAGATAAAGTGATCATTAAACGACCAAGGTCTTATACAGAGAGAGAGAAAGAGAAAGGTGATGTGATCAAGAGCATTCACTATATTCAGAAGGTATATTTAATTAACACTCTGTTGATCATATTCATATGCCCCCAAAGTTTTTTCCTTCTAAAATTAATTTTGATGAGTATGTGGATTGCTGTAAATATGTATGTCGAAAGGATATAGTTGTGTGGGGAGGTAAGTCAAAACTATTATGCGTTCTAAGAGAGAAGAACAAGAACAAGTAGAAGACGAACAAGAAGAAGAAGTTGATCATCATCAAGATTTGCAAAATATTCAAGGATTTCAAGAACACCCATCAATCATTCAACAGATTCAAGATCAAAATATGGGTATCAATGATTATTCATATACGGCATCATCAGAAGTCTCTCCGATCTTGCACTCACAACAGCAGCCTTGGATTCTACCTCAAGTGTTTCAACACCACAACTCCAGCTACACTCCAGATCTTACCTATCCTTCCGGAGACCATGGCACATATCTCTTCCCTCCACCGCCACCACCTCCGCCGTCATCTTATGGTGGTTTGATTCATAGGAGGGTACCTAGTGGCTTGCAATTTGCATACGAGGGTAGTACATCAGCTTCATCAGACCACCACCTAAGGCTCATATCCGAGACACTGGGCCAGATGGTTCAGCCAGGGTCTATGCCGTTTGGGCTCCAAGCTGAAATGGGTAAGATGACATCTCAAGAGATCATGGACGCTAAAGCTTTAGCAGCTTCGAAGAGCCACAGTGAAGCTGAAAGACGACGTCGAGAGCGCATCAACAATCATCTTGCCAAACTTCGAAGCTTACTTCCCAGTACCACCAAAGTAAGTATTCTTAGTAAAACCATAACAAGCTACGGGATATCAATCGCTACAGCATGCAACTCTTCAAAAATTTTAAAATAATGGTTTCAGTTCTCAACTTATGTGATTGTCTGCATGAAAAATTCAGTTACTCACACACGACAAGTTTGATTGTTGTATTATATACCATAGAACAATACCACCAAGTTAACTGGCAACTCTAAACATCGTCATTCATATCAAAATTCATGGTTCAAATCCTCTCCTCTCTTGGTCTTTTAAAAAAAACACTAAATTTTTCCATGGGTTTTTCATTTTGGAATTCTGTATATGATTTTTGAAAATAAATTATATTCTTATCTCAGAATTCATCAACGTTGATATGACACAACATGCCATTCATATCGTTTATATCAAATCACAAACCCCACCATTGATGTCTTTAGGAACATTATTTTTATTCTATATACATATGTATTTATTGATATTATTCTTCAACATTTACTGGGACACATAAATGACATGATAAGCATCATATGATCATGCACATAATGTTTGACTTCGAATATACGTGAGGAATTTAAAGCAACTTGAGTTCATGTCCAACCATTGGAAATATCATGTATCACATCAGGCATATATCAATAGACTGACAACGTAAAAAAAATCAAGTATATATTTCTCGTAGCAAAAGCCATATATATGTTTACAGTTGTGCGCAATAAATGCCCAAGGTTTAACGGTAGCTAGGAAGCATATTCTGAATCGCATATACAACGAGCTAGTATATAAATGTATGAGCATATATAAACGCTAATTAGCTTTAAAAATATATTGAACGATTAATAATCATTACGTCATAACGGTTTGTGTAAACTGATACAGACAGACAAGGCTTCGTTGTTAGCTGAAGTGATACAACATGTGAAAGAGCTAAAACGTCAGACGTCCATAATAGCCGAACAAAGTCCAGTCCCTACAGAAACCGATGAGTTGACCATTGACAACACGTCTGACGAAGATGGCAATATAGTCATCAGAGCATCATTATGCTGTGACGACCGATCGGATCTTTTACCGGACCTCATTAAAACCCTAAAAGCTCTTCGTCTAAGAACCCTAAAAGCTGAGATCACAACGCTTGGAGGGCGTGTGAAGAACGTTTTGTTCATTACTGGAGATCAAGATTCGACTAACAACAATGATACCGTCAATTACTCAATAGGCATGATCCAAGAAGCATTCAAAGCGGTGATGGAGAAAACAAACGGCGATCATGAATCTTCTTCTGGCAGTGTTAAAAGACAAAGGACAAACAACATTAATGTTCTTGATCCTCGTAGGACATGATGATCTGTCTGAAACTTTAGGGCTTACACCTTTAAGAATTTCTGTTGTTTCTCCCCTTGAGATCTTGGGTTTAAGTCTTTTGTTTGCACTTTTGGTGTGTTTACTTGCTTCTCTTGCTGTTTTTATTTCGGGTCTTTTGTTTGGTCAATGGGTATGCTTGATCTGTTGTTGAACTTGTGTTAATGGAGAAAAGATAACAAGTAGTGTCCTTATATATTTCCTTACCTCATGAACTAATTAATTAATTTATTTATTTTATATATATATATATATATATATATATATATATATATATATATATATATATATATATATATATATATATATATATATATATATATATATATATATATAGGGTTAGGTTCATCTGAGACGGCCTAATTTTGTGAGACGCATTTTTTTATTTTTTTTTATTTTTTTTAGTTAATTCAATTTCCGAAAATAATATTTAAAAAAAGAATTTTTGGATTTTTCCATTTATTTTACATTTTAAAATTATTTTTTAGAATATGTACAGTGTAATATTCTATTAGAATATTTTACGTATTTTTCAAAAAAAAATAGAAATTTTTTTTTATTTTTTTTAGTTAATTCAAGTTCCGAAAATAATATTTATAAAAAGAATTTTTAGATTTTTCCATTTATTTTGCATTTTCAAATTATTTTTTACAATATGTCAGTGTAATATTCTATTAGAATAATTCACGTATTTTTCAACAATAACAGAATTTTTTTAACTTTTTTTTTAATTTTTTTAATTTTTTTTAGTTAATTCAAGTTTCGAAAATAATATTTAAAAAAAAAAATTTTGGATTTTTCCATTTATTTTGCATTTTAAAATTATTTTTAGATTTGGTCTCACGGTCTCACAAAATTAGAATGGTCTCAAATGAACCTGAACCTATATATATATATATATATATATATATATATATATATATATATATATATAGAGAGAGAGAGAGAGAGAGGTTACGTTGAGATTAAAAATAAAATAGAGATCTTGAGATTCAACCTTAGGCACATATTCAACATCTGCTGTTTTAACCCTCCGGCGTATCGGCGGGACATGTTTATTATAATCATAAATGATTATATAGAGCCGTTCGTTCTTTTCTCCTCTGCCACCATCCCCACTACCACTACTGCCACTAGGGCTGTCAAATATGTACCACGGAGAACCAACCAATATGTTACCAACCGAACCAAGAAAGTTGGTTTCCAATATATTTTGTAGCCAACATGTTTGGTTGGTAGTACCGGACCAATTCAGTAAACTTGGTACAGTAATGATATTAAATTTTGAATACCATCGTATTACCATACCAACCAATTCATATATATATATATATATATATATATAATCGAAATCGTATTTTTAAATGTCAAGTGTTTACTGTTTACGATTTTAAAAATATGATATTCGACATTAGACTTAGTCAATAGTTATTACCACATTAGATTAAAAAACTGAAAAGTTACTTATTAAATTTCTTAGTAACTAGAATAGTTAATTTACTAATTTATATTACTAGACGAGAAAAGTGTCCCATGTCGTGAGTGGTCTTTAAGTATTACAATTGAAAATTAGACCAAAATTTGTACCAACCAAACTTGTTGGTAGTCAAACAAGTTGGTACCAAGTATAGTTGGTACGGTACTGGTAGCAAAAAATTTATATCAACTATAGTTGGTATGGTACACAGTTTGAGTAAAAATCAATTGGTACCATACCATGTTCAGCCCTAACCGCCACTACCACAATCACTACCATCATCTCTGACGTCATCCGACCCTACAATTGTCACCTCCGTCACTTATACCACTGTTACCTCTATCACCACCACCTTTTCTGCCACCAACTGTCATAATCATATATGGTTATTCAATCTGTGAACAGACGTATATGTATAATCATTTATGATTATATAGGCATATATGTATAAACATGTATAATCATATATGATTATACATCTCTGTCATATAATCATTTATGATTAGGCATACATCGTTGTTACCGGTACGCTGCAACGTTAGAGCGGTAAATGAAAAATATTTGGTTGTGGTTGAATTTCAAGATCTCTACGTTTTTTCTAATCTCAAGTGAACCGTCTCGTATATATATATATATATATATATATATATATATATATATATATATATATATATATATATATATATATATAGAGAGAGAGAGAGAGAGAGAGAGAGAGAACCATAATTAGCAAGGAACCAATCGTGAGCGTCGGAAATCATAATGATCAACCGTTAAGGAAACAGATGTACACTTTTACATTGGACGCACATATACCAGATTATACCAAAAAATCCACCTCCTTATCAAAAAACTCACCTCTTTTTTTCGTTTAAATTTCTTTTAGCCACATTCTCTATAAAAAAAAAACCAAATATACCGTTGTTCTCGATTTTCCGTCTTCTTTCCATAGAGATCCATGTTGATATATAAAAAATACAATTTTTTTCGAAAAAAACTCACTTCATTTTGTTAGTTTTTTCAATATGTAAGTTTATTTTTAAAAAAATAATAATTATTATACCAAACATTTTAATTTCTTGTACTTTATTAATAAACATCAACACTGATTTATAAAAAAAAAAAAAAAAAATCTTCGAACAGTGTATATTCATAATGTGATAAATAGACTCATGTCTATTTCTTTGATTTCGTTAAAATTACACATCTAGTACTTAAAATAATAGGACCATTCCACAATGGTTTAAAAATAAATCAAAAACCTAATCAAATCTCCCTTCTCCCACGTTCTCTCACTGATTTGTTTTTCTCACTCTCCATGATAAATCCAATAATTTGACTTGTCAAAAAATCCTTTTATTCATCGGCCCTTCTTTTTGAGGAAGATCATCAGTCCATCGTCCCCAATGACGATGGACCCTTGTTCGATTGCAAATACTTCTCGTAATCAGTCTTCCATCGAACTTCAGAACCTTCTTCTGTCATAATCGAAACCCATTGAAGCGCATAACTCTATTTCCCTGTAATAGAACAATCATCGACGGTTGGGATCAGATTATTGGTGATAAAATTTCCAAGTTGGGTTTAGGTAACTTTGAGATATCGAGATTGCATTCCTAGAATTGAAGGTTTGTTTGATGCAGTTAGTTATTTCCCGAAGCAAACTCTTAATGATATGCAATCTTCATCGATGATTTCCACCACACTCCTCCTTCTCGCTATCATCACCGCCACCCAAACTCCAACTCCAACACCACCAACATCCCCCACTAGCATCTGATTCTAACAACGGTGTCTACTTATCCCATACTTACACATCCAGAACAAGGCCCCACCAAACTCAACATAAAATCAAACCTATCGCTTCGAATCAACTCTCAGAGTCATTAATAACGTCGGCGAAGAGCTTAAATCGTAGAGGTTGTTTGTGGGTTTTCAACATTATGAGTACTTGGTATCTGCTTCTAATGTTGTGATTATTGACGGCTCTGCTAATTTTCATGGTCCAGTTGGAAACGAAACCGTTTTTGTTGGGTTTCCAAGTATTGATCTCAATACCACTATTGGAACTGCTGGTCATGTGAATCGGATATCGGTTCCGGTTGATTTTGTGGGTATTCAATTCAGAGATCACTCGCGCGTTGTTCCTATGCCTTCAAATGTTTCTCTAGCTAATGATGGGTTTGTTTGCCCTAGACCTACAATGGAGGCCAAAATACTCTTTATTTATGATTCATTACATTATTATAGCTTACCATGGGTGAAAAGGATTATGATCAGAGATTCCTCTATTTGTTAATTTATAAAAACTATCTACTTTGACTTGGAATATATTTGATTTTGTTGTCTACTATTTGATTAGATCGGTGTAATGTTCTTATAGATCTGATGTTACTCGAAATGGGTTCTTTTGAGTTGCTCGAAAATTTTCAGGGTCGAACGTATTGTGTTTTGTATTTGAAAATTTAGCTAATTTTGATTTCAACATAATGCTTTCTTGATTGGTAGATTTTAATTGTTTGAAAGTTTAGATTCAAGGGGTTCTTTGTTACTAATACTTGAATTATTTTCTGCTTCAAATCCTTAAAAAGTTTGAGCTTTGTTTCCGTTAAGCAATCAATCAACAAATTCTTTGGTAGTTCCATCTTCCATGAATAGGACAATTTTACATTGAAATGGTTTCTTTTATTAATTGCTTCAAATTTTGTAGGGTTAAGTCTTAAATTTACCTAATTGTGGCTTCTTTTAAAACACTATTTTGTTTTTAATGGTTTGACCAATTCATTCAAGGGTTCTTCTTGTTTCATTCTTACTTGAATCGGGTCCATAATTGAAAATCAACAAATTCTTTGATAATTAGTGGTTCTATGACTCTATCATCTATGAACAAACAATTGTACTTGATTAATATATTTGACTAAATCTTGTTGAATTTCTTAAATCTTGCTAGGAACCCGAGTGATGCAATTATGTTGCAGAAAAGATCTAAATACAATAAACCAAAACGGTTCGGGAAAGGAGAACTGGTGGTTTTTTGCATCTGATCTTTGATTTCCTGAAAATGTAATCGTTCGAATTTTTTTTCTTTCGTCTCGAGATCATCTGTTATTTTCAAAATAAATTCTAGTTTGTTCTTTATTTCGGTTTGCTATTTGTAATTGATCATTTTGTTCATGATTATTTCATATTGTGATCTTTGACTATTAGTTATTGTTGAGCAAAAGGAGTTTGATTTGTTCTCTATAAATAAATTTGATGACAGCAATGGTATGATCGATAATTTTGAAAATTTTGATTTGGTATAGCAATGGTTGATATTGATGAATCGATTCATGAATTGGGTTGTATATTGGAGAATTCTGGACAAATTGAAGAAGAACATGATGATTTCGCATTATAATCATGTTTGATCACAAAAAAATTGGATATTGGTGTTTGTGATGGAGTGTTAGGTTTTGTATAGGTGGGAGACATGAAAATTACAACAAACCATAAGGACCATTCATGTAATTTACCCACTAACAATAAAATCACATTTGTCGCTTTATCATTGGTTCAAATATTGTTGTCATAATTATTAATTTTCTGTTGAACTCTCTTATATATATATATATATATATATATATATATATATATATATATATATGTGTGTGTGTGTGTGTGTGTGTGTGTGATATTAAACTGTGTGATGATAATAATAATAAGAGTAAATTACTGAAATCATCCCTATGGTTTGGTCAAAATTGGACGTTTGGTCCCTAACTTTTTTTTGCACTCGGATCATCCCTGTGGTTTGATTTTATTGCGTTTTTCGTCCCTTACATACATAAAATTAGGGACCAAATGTGTAATTTTTACCAAACCATAGGGACGAAAAACGCAACAAAATGAACTATAGGGACGATCTGAGTGCAAAAAAAGATTAGGGACCAAACGTGCAATAATTTGTAGGGTTAAGTCTTAAATTTACCTAATTGTGGCTTCTTTTAAAACACTATTTTGTTTTTAATGGTTTGACCAATTCATTCAAGGGTTCTTCTTGTTTCATTCTTACTTGAATCGGGTCCATAATTGAAAATCAACAAATTCTTTGATAATTAGTGGTTCTATGACTCTATCATCTATGAACAAACATTTGTACTTGATTAATATATTTGACTAAATCTTGTTGAATTTCTTAAATCTTGCTAGGAACCCGAGTGATGCAATTATGTTGCAGAAAAGATCTAAATACAATAAACCAAAACGGTTCGGGAAAGGAGAACTGGTGGTTTTTTGCATCTGATCTTTGATTTCCTGAAAATGTAATCGTTCGAATTTTTTTTCTTTCGTCTCGAGATCATCTGTTATTTTCAAAATAAATTCTAGTTTGTTCTTTATTTCGGTTTGCTATTTGTAATTGATCATTTTGTTCATGATTATTTCATATTGTGATCTTTGACTATTAGTTATTGTTGAGCAAAAGGAGTTTGATTTGTTCTCTATAAATAAATTTGATGACAGCAATGGTATGATCGATAATTTTGAAAATTTTGATTTGGTATAGCAATGGTTGATATTGATGAATCGATTCATGAATTGGGTTGTATATTGGAGAATTCTGGACAAATTGAAGAAGAACATGATGATTTCGCATTATAATCATGTTTGATCACAAAAAAATTGGATATTGGTGTTTGTGATGGAGTGTTAGGTTTTGTATAGGTGGGAGACATGAAAATTACAACAAACCATAAGGACCATTCATGTAATTTACCCACTAACAATAAAATCACATTTGTCGCTTTATCATTGGTTCAAATATTGTTGTCATAATTATTAATTTTCTGTTGAACTCTCTCTCTCTCTCTCTCTCTCTTATATATATATATATATATATATATATATATATATATATATATATATGTGTGTGCGTGTGTGTGTGTGTGATATTAAACTGTGTGATGATAATAATAATAAGAGTAAATTACTGAAATCATCCATATGGTTTGATCAAAATTGGTCGTTTGGTCTCTAACTTTTTTTTGCACTCAGATCATCCCTGTGGTTTGATTTTATTGAGTTTTTCGTCCCTTACATACATAAAATTAGGGACCAAATGTGTAATTTTTACCAAACCATAGGGACGAATAACGCAACAAAACGAACTATAGGGACGATCTGAGTGCAAAAAAAGATTAGGGACCAAACATGCAATAATTTACTCTAATAATAATAATAATAATAATAATAATAATAATAATAATAATAATAATAATAATAATAAAAGATTTGTAGGATAGTTTTCACTTAAAAGCTTGGAAGGATAGAAAAGTGAGGGAATAATAGAAAACTGCTCTCTCTATCTCTCTCTCTCTCTCTCTCTCTCTCTCTCGAAAATAGTAGTTTTCTTTCGCTCGGAAAGGATAGCTTTTATTAATAAACAATTGTAGGGTATAATTATTAAAAGCTTTCCTGGGTACAACTATTTAAGTTTTTCCTCATTGTTTGTCAGAAAAGCAAGTGAGTCTTGTCTTTACTTGTTATCTTATTAGTAGGATAGGTAGACATGTTCTAGGTTTTAAGGGATGTGTAAGATTTCTTTTAAATGTCTTTTATTATTATATTAGTTGTCTTTGGCTGTAAATAGTATTTGTGGTCAGCATTTTATTACAATCAATGAAACCGTCTGTTTTCTTTTAATAAAGACTTAAGGTTTGAGCTTGTAATACTTTTTCTCGTTTTTTTCTCCTACCTCTTTTCATCTTGATGGGTCACACGTTTGAACAATAATTGACAGTTAATATTGCATACAGTTAGATCTTTATTTCCCAAGAGATGGTATCAAAGCAAGGTAGCTCTATGCCAAGGTTACTGATGGCAGATAAAGGTGAAGGTGTTCAAAAATCTGAGAAGAATGGTAGTGTTATGCTACACTATCCAATGCTTACGAAATTAAATTACTCGGTGTAAGCTATAAAAATGCGAGTGAATTTGCAAGCACAAGGAGTGTGGAATGCATTTCAAGATAAAGATGTAGAAGAATAGAAAAATCGAATGGCTCTAGCTGTTATCTATCAAGCAATTCGAGAAGATGTTCTACTTATGTAGCTGAGAAGGACATAGCTAAATAAGCATGAGAAACACTTAAAGTAATGTACATGGGTGTTGATCGAGTAAAAGAGGCAAAAGTACAAACCTTGATAAATGACTTCGAGGTTACCAAATGAAAGACGGTGAATTGGTGGATGATTTTTTTCATGAGATTAAATACCATTGTAACCGGTATTCGATCTTTATGTGAAAAAATTGAAGAATTTGTGGTGGTGAAGAAATTTTTTCGATCTGTCCCATCACGATTTATGCAAATCATGATATATATATATATATATATATATATATATATCAAGTAATTTGGAGATTTAAAAAACATGATTGTGGAGGAGGCTGCGGGTCATTTAAAAACTCATGAAAAGAGGCTTCAGAGTTATGTAGAACAAGGAGACAGACCATCCTTGTTGCTTACACATGCCAAGTAGGCATCACGATCCAAGAACACCGACGAGGGGAGATCATCAAACATCTCAAAGGATAGAAATGGTCATGATGGCCAAGGCCAAGGGAGAGGTCGAGGACGAGGGCATGTGTAATGTCCCAAAAACCACAATAAGATCTTACATTTTTAAATAAAGTAAAATCATTTTTTCCAACCAAAACTCAAGCCATAAGAAACCAATGTCAAGTACAAATATTTCAAAATCAATGTATCATAATATCTCCAAGACATGTCTCTGAAGGATGTGTATGATTACACCTTTGCTTTGCCCCAATCATCCAAACTACCTGAAACATAACACTTAAACTATAAGCCAAATTTTAATGAGTTCCCCCAAGGTACCGCCACAAAAACATATAAAAGCATGCATATTGGGTCCACATCCATCAGGATGGATTACCCCTGAGCCTACAACATGAGTCTAGCTTGCCTTCCTGGCCCACATCTCATGTATGGATTACTCCTGAGCCCACACCATAAGTCCTCCTTGCCTTTCTAGCCTATAGGTGATGTCTGGCTTGCTCTGGGTTCGTTGGCTTCCGCACAGAGCAGTGTTGCCTCAACCCAGCCGCACTATGACGACATATGCTAAAGATAGACATATAACGGTAACAGATAAACATGCAGATATTAATAGATCACTAAAGCATAGTAACATCCTAACCAGGATACATAATCTACTAGATCGACATTGGTGCCTTCGACCCCCAAGTACAATGAGGAAACTCGCCTCCTAGTCTAAAGAGATAGTAGAAAGAATGTTGCTCTAAGTGTCAACTCTGCAGGTCACCTATACAACAAAAAGTGACCTAAATTCAAACTACAGCTCAAAATACCCAAAATACCCCTAAGTCAAACTTGGTTAAAATTATGGTCAAAGGTCAAAAGTCAAAAAGTCAACAGTTTCAACTCAGACTGCATACACTTAGCATACTCAGCCACTACACCCAGCGTAATGGACTCTCGTCCAAATTACGGGCTCGAAGCGTACCATTAGGTACGCCCAACGTACTTGGCTGACATATTTTTAATCTATTAAGTGATGGGTTTTGAGCATTCTAACACTCCTATGGTGTACGTGCAACCCTATAAACCTTAGATCTATGTTTTCTCTATTATACATGCAAATATTCAATATTCCAAGGTTTCATCCTAACTAGCATAATAAGAGTTATATACAATACAATAATCTAGTAGAATGACATACCTTTTGATGGAGCTTGAAGTCTTGAACCTTTAAGAGCTTAGTATCCCAAGTGTTGCACCTCAAATGGTTCACACAACACCAAGAACCCTTGGAATAACTTGAGAATAAGGATACTAGCACCAAATTGGTTTTGCCCTCTTGTGTACACACACTAGTGTCATTTCATGAACCATAGACCTCTTTATATTGTGTGGAGGATTAGGGTTACATTAATGTAAACCCTAATACCCATGACCTTTAATTTCCATAGGATACATGGGTTAAACACTCCATGGACTATCCATGAAAGCTTAGCCCAACCTAAATGAACTTGGCCCATCCTATATATATAAGAGTCCATACTTAATTAGTTCCTTTTTTATCACTAAATTAATTCTTGATCAATACTAATTAAATAATATGATTGCATATTAATATATTAGAACTTATAATATATTAATATAAATCATAATTATCCTTTTTCACATTTTGTCTATCCAATTGTTCCGATGCCATGCAAACCAAATGGACCATGCCAAATCGGGTCAACTACATATCAATTATAGTTATGGACTTAGACACTAATCCAACAATCTCCCACTTGGATAAGTCTAAAACTATTATTGTGTATGACTCCAAAACCCGACTAGCAATCGTAGCTCTTAAAGCCGATGTCGAACTCTGACCTAGTCAATTACTTGTCCATTAGATAATGGATCATATATTCCTCCATTCTAGATATCATATGGAATGAGACATGGATTATAATCATTCTATCTGTCCATTTGTTGTTTCCCGAGTTCCGATTTATGACGACTGACTAATTGAACAAATCACATCAGTCCAGGCTTGGCCAAGCACTTAGGGGTGTCATCACTAAATCATCGAGGGGTCCACATATATCGCTTTTATCCCTTCAAGGGTAAAAGGAATGGATAAACTTTGACTCATATCCTTGTTCTACTACTTTTTGAATCATACACAAAGGCATGTTTTATAACATCGAGTTACCAATGCGTTTTCGCGCAATCAATGTATAACCAACTCATAGTCAACAAGTCATATCTCTAGGTTTGAAGAATATAAGATATTATCGTCTCATGATCACTCGTGATAAAATCCATGAAGTGATTCAAATGAGCATGGGTTTAATCCAATACTCATAACTTATGAGCACTCATGAATGTTGTAGCAACTCTTGCTATGTCCAACACATTAGACATCTACAAGCCAACTTCATGACAGTCTTGATTCATACCTACTTCCAACATATGACCGACTGTGGAGAATTTGATTAACCAAGTTATTCGGGAAGTCAAAACATGCAAAGTGAAACACAAGAATAATACTAATTCAATATGTCCCCAAGCACCTTTGACAGTAAATAGAACACTTTTCATTTAAACACCATATTGATTACTCATTATTCATTGTATAATGTTTCAAATTTATCAACTTAATACTTCAATTAAAACAATAGTTGTCCCATGCTCCAAGCATGTACACTATGTTTTCCAAACAATAGTTATGCCATACACCAAGTATGCACACTATGTTTGTCTATGATCCTTACTTTGTGAAATAGACCAATTGAACATGATTCCAATGATGCTCATTTCACAAACCCAAATCTTTACCGTAAAAGTAAGAATTCCAAATTCCTGCCATTTACCGAAATCTGTTAGATTCTAAACTTATATGCATTGATCCTCTCGTAATGACTATGCACCAAGTCACAAAGACTTGGCAACAGACATTACAAAGTATTCCAATGGAGATCATTCCATGGAAATGAAGTCTCAAATTCAATGTACATTGCTTTAAACATCTTTCTTGCATTAAGCTTTCTAATCTTACACAATTTTAATGAATAACTTCCACATATGGGAACATTTCCATATTCTCATTTTGACTATCACTTCTGAACAAGAGTTTCCTTTTTCAGAATATGTCACTATGGTTTTTTCCAAAAATTTACACCATACTTCCAACTGTCCATGAGCAACCAATCTTCGGTAAACCTTAGATTGTCCTCGACAATTGCTTAATCATTTGTCATATCCAATTCTAGATTTTTTACCCTCTTAATGCCCTAGGCATCTATAAAATTTAGAAAGGATAAATATTATAGCACATGTAATCGATCCTATATCTGAAGCATATGGGACACGATTCATGATGTCTCACATAAAGACATGATCCTAGATCAGTCTTTTGCAACAATATTTTTTTATTTTCCATGTTTTCATAATTCGACTATGAAGAGGGATGTCGTAATCATAATCAAATTTTGAGAACACAATATATATATATATATATATATATATATATATATATATATATATATATATATATAGAATTTCCTTAAGTTGAACCATTCCAACATAAAATTCTTATATATATATATATATATATATATATATATATATATATATATATATATATATATATATCCTTGACTAAAGATGATTAAAATCTCAATCTAAGCTTTTTAGAATTGAAATGAAATATAATTTCCTCTCCCTTAATTATAGCAAAACAACTTTTCCCAATTGAAACTTTTGTTTTCTACAATTAATATTGCTAAATTGCAACACTTTATCATAATTATCATGCTCCCACTAACATGATAATTATCAGCATAACACTTATGCTCCCACTAGCTTTGACATGTACTCAGAAATCATTTAGACTTCTAGAAATCAATACTTTATTAACTTTCTTACCAAATTTTAGACTTCTGATGTGAGATGATTTGATAAAACTTTATCAAAATCATACACCTTTCCTTAGATAGCACACATTTGTGTCTAAACAATTTCAAACTATGGAAAGGGATGTCGTAATTATAGTCTCAATTGTTTAGACCTTTGCCATTCCTCACAAGTCCATGTTAGTGTGCCGGTTCACCACACACGCTCCATTAACGACTTTGAGAATGCAAATAGCACAATTGCTATCTACTTAAAACCACTTTGTGAAAGCGTTTCCTCACCATCATTTTCATGAATCAGAGAAAAACCTTATGACACTTAGATTTTATGGTGTATGTGCTCCTATCCATGTGAATTTGTGAAAACCATAATCACAAGACAAGGTTAGTGACAAATCCAAACTCATACGGACTGAACTTGTGCAATCTTAACTTCTTGTCACGTGGCAGCACAAGGGTCTGCCATTGCTTCCAAGTTGTTATGCAACCAATTGAGAACTCTCAGAACTTATATGCAAAGCCAACTTTAACTGGAATGGGAACAGAAATAGGAATATGTCAACACGATAGGTTATAAACCTCAAGTCGTGTGCTAGTGATAAACTATAGATTTTATTCTTGATTAGATCTTGAAACTCTTTCAGGATCTTTTAGACTCTCACTGTCTGCTTGACATATAAGACTCTCTTGCCAAGTCCCATTCCTTGACAAACAAATATTCAAGAGATAGTGCAGATTATTACCAAGACAAACACTTCACACAATTGGCCTTAGTTGGTCTTTGTTTTATCCAAAACATCACAGCTTACCAATTTCAAATGTACAAGAGTAGAACACATTTTACTCTTACATTTAACAAGTGTTAATAAACCTTGTTTAAGAAGTGTCACTCAAGTTACAATCTTGGAGTATAACTCCAATACTTGTTTTGGAACGAAGTATGACTCATCTTCTTGATTCAACCATTTCAACAATTCATAACTCCTCTTCTTAGCCATAAGAATGCACTAAGATGTCCTTAGAGGATGAATTGTGATATGGTCTCACAATCATTAAGATGATCATAAAACATGATACTAAAGTACTCTCCCATCTTTTCAGATTTGAGAAACTTTTATCTTTTTGCCAAATTTGATTCTTCTCATTCGTTCTTCCATATATCGAAACTTTTCCAATGCTTCAAAATTATACCTAAACTTGTAAGTATAACCATTTTTACTAAACTTTAGTAAATCATGATGAATAGTCTTATCGATCTTTTGTGGTGGACTTGACTAGTGCACAATAATGTGTACTCGATCCCTTAGTCCTTCACTTGACTCACATTTACATGTGAACAAGGAATTAGTCTTATTCATTATACAACTTGCATGATTCCAAGTTTCGGTCCAACTGAAAACTTGGGTGATGAGAATCTTTCCTTATTTGGTAAATTTAGACACTACCACAAATGAAAGAATCAAATTCATATTTCCATTATTGCTAGAAACATACAAACATCAATTTTCCATAAATGTCATTGCAAGGAGATATAAAATAAAACAAAATTTTATTTATTAATTAAAATGCTAAAAAAAATTTCCTTACAATGCAAATTTAAATGAAAACTATGTTATTGTATATTTCCTAGCAATCTATCATAACTCCTAAGTAGTAGCTCAAGAATTTGATCTTCGAACCAGGTGATTGAAATCCATCTTCGCGATCAGATTTAGCATTCTCTTCCTTTAAGTTTCATCCCTTTGCTTGATCCTGCCAAACATAAAAATTTAACCGAGTCACATTTTGTATTAAGAATCATAAATTAGGAACTTAACAGAGTTAGATAATGGACTTACCTGAAGCATAGTCAAACTTTTTGATTCTTCCTTCTCTCAGATCTTTCAGGTAGCCAGGGCAGCTTCGCAACCAATGCCCTTACTTTGGCAACAGAAACATATGGACCATTTGGGAATGGTACACAGGACTATCTCAGATTTAACCTTTCTCTTTACCATTTGGTCAACCGAGTTGACTATGTCTGATCCCTTTATATTGGGAAGAGAAAGCTTTTTTGGATTTCCAATGTTACCATTGTCAATGTCCATGGAAGTTTGGGAAGTCGATCTTCCATTCAAATTTGCTTTACAAGTGCTCCAAATCATTGTTGATTCAGCAGCATCAAGCAAATAGGTAAGATCATTAAGGGTCATGTAATAGTCTGTTACATAGTAGTCCTTACAGAACTCACTATGTGACTTAGAAAGTGATTGAACCTAGTCAACAACCAACTTCCTCAAGACTTTGACACCCAACTCTCCCGGCTTGTCAATATGTGACTTCGTCTCCAAGATGTGAGCACACATAGACTTTGTTTGCCAATAGGACTTGAGTGACCCTTGAACTATTCAAGAACTTGTGGGATAGGGAGAATAATTGGAGGAGGTGGAGGAATTGAAGTATGATTTCCAATTGAAGTATGATTTCCATGATCCAACTACAGGACATCATCTTCATTAGGAAAGCTTGTTCCAAGGGATTTGGGAAGATCGTAGTTGTCTGAACCAGACATCTACAATGGGAGATATTCAAGTTAGTTGATTTAAGTCCTTAATAGAACACACAATATGAAATATTAAGGCTAGGACCCAACACAATATTTTATAACTTGGAAGAGGGATGCCATAATCCAAGCTACAAAATATTTGAAGGTAGGCGAATGACGATTCACCAATTTTCACCATGAAAAACGAAATAATTTATTAGGTTTTAATTGGATTTGAAACTCCTAGATCTATTTGAGATTCATTGAACTTTTCAATGGCATGTTTCAATCTCGATTGTGCCCTCTCAAGTTTTGTGACTGGGATGTAGAGGATCACAAAACAAGGTGTGAATAACCATGCAAATATACTTGGTACTCTTAATTTTTATCACCTAATCAATGTGTCGGTTAACCACATGCGCTCCACTGATTCTATGATAAACCTTAAGTCACCCATTGCCAACCTTGTTAAATCTAAGTTAGTGTGCCGGTTAACCACACACGCTCCACTAACGACTTAAGCAAAGTGCAAAGTGTAATTTCATGGGTTAGAACCAAATTCATATTTTCCTAAAGTAACTAAGATTGGGAATTTATAAAAGGTTTAGTTACTTTATATTTATCATTATACTTATAATGAAGGGAGAATTTGAGTCCTATCAAACCCATTTGGCTAACGACCCTCCACCCGTCAAGGAAGCAGTGGGTGAGAGTGGACACCCATTAAATTGTCATTTTATAGGCAGTAACCTTATACACCCCTTATAGACCAGCTTCGTGAATGAGGCCTACTAACGGTAAGACTGACTTTGTTCTTATACATATATATAACTATTAATTATTAATATTATGATAGTATAAGGGTTGAATTTTAACTTTTAAAATTCTAAGGGTTTAACTTGGAATTAACGTATTCATGAGGGGAAACTTTACAAATTCCAAAATTTGAGAGCAAGTTTTGAACAATTCACAAAACTTTTCAATTCCATAACTTATGAGTTTAAAGTAGTTTTAATGAAAAAAACTCTTCAAGTTTCATAACTTGAGGACAAGTTATCGAAGACTTTAAAGCATTTAAAAAATGAGACTCTTCATTTTTACAACTTATGGAAATCTTATGAGTTTTAAAATCATAAATGTGAATTTTCATATAACTCGAGGACAAGTTACAAAAACACATATTAAGAACAATATTTTGATCAATTTGGACTTAAAACATAATATCACATCATTTTCTATTAATCTAAACTAACCCATAAAAACAAGATAATTCAAATCAAACAATTTTCATGAAATTAGCCTAACCATTAAACTAATACAAAACATGAATCTATTGACAATTATCTATGAAATTGGATTAGCATGAACATTACCACATCAAAAACAGGTTTACAAGTTCAAAAACAGCTTAGGTTAATGTTCTTAGTCCAATTTCAGCACAAAAAGTCGAATATATGCTGGAAGGGGGTCCAACTAGTCTAGTGCATGAACCAACTCGAAGAGTTGGATGAATTTTCACATGGACTCGACGAGTCCCTCAATGGACTCGTCGAGTCACCTGTCCAGACAACAAAAAATTCAATTTTTCCAGCTTTTTTCAACAAATTGCATCAAGTATAATTGAAAACAAGCCTAGGCTCTGATACCACTGATGGGTTTTGAGCATTCTAACACTCCTATGGTGTACATGCAACCCTATAAACCTTGGATCTATTTTTTCTCTATTATACATGAAAATATTCAATATTCTAAGGTTTCATCCTACCTAGCATAATAAGAGGTATATACAATACAAGAATCTAGTAGAATGACATACCTTTTTTATGGAGCTTGAACTCTTGAACCTTTAAGATCTTAGTGCCCTAAGTGTTGCACCTCAAATGGTTCACACAACACCAAGAACCCTTGGAATAACTTGAGAATAAGGATACTTGCACCAAATCGGTTTTTCCCTCTTATGTACACACACTAGTGCCATTTCATGAACCATAGACCTATTTATATAGTGTGGAGGATTAGGGTTACATTCATGTAAACCCTAATACCCATGACCTTTCATTTCCATAGGAGCCATGGGTTAAACACTCCATGGACTATCCATGAAAGCTTAGCCCAACCTAAATGAACTTGGCCCATCCTATATATATATATATATATATATATATATATATATATAAGAGTCCATATTTAACTAGTTCCTTTTTTTATCACTAAATTAATTCTTGATCAATACTAATTAAATAATATGATTCCATATTAATATATCAGAACTTATAATATATTAATATAAATCATAAGTATCCTTTTTCCCATTTTGTATATCTAATTGTTCTGATGCCATGCAACCCAAATGGACCATGCCAAATCGGGTCAAGTACATACAACTTATAGTTATGGACATAGACATTAATCCAACGTTAAGTTCTTAATCTATTAAGACACCACGTCAAAAAAATTAGATCTAGCTCCAAATAACATTCTAAGTCATAAAGTTTCCAACTATATGACTTTCCAAGGCTAGAAAGAGTCCAACAACTAAACCCTAACTTAATACACAAGCCAAAACCTCGTATCTCATGCAAGAAGAAAGGAAATGGACCAAGATCACATTTTGATGATTCTAAGCACCTAAAAATGCCTAGAATGACAACCCTTATGGGTTAGAGTAAGCCATACTCATGAAAACCAAGATTATAGGACTAAAATCATAAAAACTAAAGAACTAACAAGATCCAAAGCAATCATGCGTCAAGATCTAAAGGTTTGTAATGATAGGATACACTTCAAGTATAAAGAATGAAAGTAAACTAATTAAGGAGAAAACAAAGAACAGAAAGTAAATAACACAGAGAGTTCTCTAAAATTTTCTTTCACCAAGAAAGAGTTTTGACTTCACCAAGAAGATGAAATGTCACAAAGACGATTGATATAAAGCCAAAATCTCTACATTACACTTTACCCTAATGTAGATTATATACTAATCTATACATGTGAATCCCATGATTTAAGGGATTGTATCTTATCTATACTAAGAACTGATCTTCATAAAAAATATATCGGATCTTCTATCTATTATATACTTATCTATATCATTATCTAATATACAAAAGAAAAAGATTACATAAACAAACTATACTAAGTGTTGATGCTGATAATCATACGTTGGCACTCGTAGTAGAGTATACATTGACGCTCACGGATGTGTAGAGTGTTTGACTGATCAGATCATAAGGTGTGACCTTACAATCTCCCCTATCTGATGATGTCAAAACTAACCTTCTTTACAGTCATCAGAAGAGCCATTGTAAAACTTGTCAGATTCTTTTACGATCTTAGGCTTGACCCATCTAAATTGATCAATTTTAAGTTCATTCAATATTCTACTAAGCTCTAGAGATATCACCATGTGATATCCTATTTATAGTTCAAAATGACCAAGTCATTCCAAGAGAAGATGAAACAAATGTTTAGTGGGAGCATAAGGAAGATCATCAGTGCGTTGAAAGCACATTTGATTCTGACTGTTAAGATAAAATATTCCATGCTCAGGTTCTGGAATGAACATATATTGGACTGGTTCAACACCCGCTGGCAAGTCATTGTTGATGTACCTAGTACCATAAGGAAGAAGAAACTTGGTATTCTTGGACTGTTTGGGAGCGCCTGTTCATATTGAGGATGATGGTCTAGATGGAACAGCTAATGGTACAAGGTTCAGCTTCTTGAATTTGTTGAGAAGCTGTTGAATTGCCGACTTCACTCCCTGAGAATGAATACCCTTGTGTTTGTTGATAATTTCTTGAATTTGCATCCATTCACTATAGCCAAATTTGAATAACTCACAGGAAAATACAACTTCAGTGTACTCATACTCATTTTTATTCCTGACTAGATGAAGCTTTAGTGACTCGTTTCTTGGTTTGGTGCATCTTACTTTGATAATAGGATCAGGCTTTGACCTGCGGGTAGGAAAATCTCCAAACTTCTTCCTATGAATCCGGTCATTCATTTTCTCCACATTATTATTTTTGAAGATTTTCTTTACCTAATTTTCGGTGCTTTGAACATTAACACTCTCATCAGCGGAAGCAATATCTTGAGCAAGTTTGGCAGACAGACGTTCTTCTTTTTTTGCTTCTTTCTTTTGACAAAAAACAAAATTATATTCTAGCATGATTTCTCTAACTTCCTCAATGGGTAACCTCCATGTTTCTACTAATTTATTTATATCAAAGATGAGCTTGCTTTTCTTTTTAGGAGGAGATATGAAGGATCACCAGCAACAACAGCAGGAACAACAACTTGTTGCATGAAAACAAGAACAAGAAACCCTTCATAGTCATCGGTCTCTAATTGGTCACCAGTGTCTGGAATGGGTTGATCAGTTATAGCATCAACATTTGGAATATCAGCAACAACAATCTGCTTTTGAATATCACCTTTAGCTTCAACCCTTCAAGTCATCTCAAGCTGAGATGGAGTTGGTATAAACATCACTAGCATTTTCATTGGCTGAGGACCCCCTTGATTATTCTCCCCCTTTTTGGAAGCATCAGATTGGGGAGGAGAGTTAGGAGGTGGTGGAGGAGTTCTAGGAGGATGATTAGATGGTGGAGGATATGGTGGAGGAAGATTTTTTGATGGCGGTGGAGGTGGAAGAGGGTTATCACGTGGAGAGTTTGGTCGACTGTCATCAACAATCATATCATCATTATTATCATCATCATCATCATCATCATCATCATCATCATCGCCCAAAGCCATAAGTCGCTTCATTGTAGCCACATCTCTTTCAACTTTACTCAACTTTTTATCCAGTGATTAACTAATCTGCACAATTAGAGAAAGTTGGGAAAGCATAGTAGTTGAAAGTTATTGTTGGATTCTTCCTGATTATCTGGATGAAAGGCAGCAGTCATGATATGACCAGTCTCAGCTTGAGGAGGAGGAGGCGCTGGCTCTGTAGAATTGATATCTTTAATCGTTGGTTTAATAGTTTCCACAAAAGGAGGGGTTGAACCACATTGTGCAACATCATCTGAAGAGGAAGGAGTAGATGGAAATCAAATGTGCTTGTTCATCCTTGGAGGATAATTCATTCCCTGAGCAAAGTCTTCTCCCTTATTAGCGGCTTATTCTTCTTCATCTTTATCAGTGTCTTCTTCCTCATTAGACCCTTCTTTATTACCAGACCCTTCTTCATAATCATCCCCACTATTCTCTTTATCATCAACTGTATCAGTATCTTCTTTACCATCATTCTCATCACCCTCTTTGGAATCTGAGGATTTAACCACATAGGATTTCTCAATCCATCTTTGCATCCTGATAGTAATAGGCAAATATCCTTTAGATGGAGCAAAATTAATGATTTTGGAGGAAATAGAAGGAATTGGAATGATGATCCCATGACTTTCAACATATCCTTCCTTATGAGATAAGATCAGTCCAAGCCAATGAGGATAGGGAGCATGCAATGGCTTCTTTCTCCCAGTAATACAGTTAATCATTTGATCAAGAAAAAGTTGAGCAAAATCCATACTTTTGATGTAAAAATAGAGTATAAGATCCTTTGCTTAAAAGATTCAATTGATCTAAACTCCCAGTCTTGTGTCTAAGACATTTTCTAGTCACACTTGTTAAGTACTTCAAACCTACATTAAAACGTTGACGAAGAGTGTTCTTGTATGGATCACGAGTGAAGCCTTGAAGTTTGAAATTATACCCTAATTTTTCACGAACATATTTGCAACTTTCCTGAGAAGGAGTTTTAGAGTAGCTTCAAAATCGAGGAAGATGAAGAGCAGTTCAAAAGAATTCCACATCAATAGTAATCCTATATTGACCATGTCTAACGGTTCCAAGGATGGTTTGATCATTAGTGTTAACAGAGCATAAATAATAGAACTCACATGCTTGTTTAGGGTAATGGATTTGAGAAGTCGTAGAATGCATATCGAAGAGGACAACTCTTGACATAGTTGACCAAATCTTCA
This sequence comes from Lactuca serriola, assembly GCF_051521515.1. Classification (NCBI taxonomy): domain Eukaryota; kingdom Viridiplantae; phylum Streptophyta; class Magnoliopsida; order Asterales; family Asteraceae; genus Lactuca; species Lactuca serriola. The sequence continues at coordinate 81,969,151 of NC_136410.1, read as the reverse complement.
GTTTTTGGTTTTACAAACTGCTTTGGGATTTCATCCAAGAATGCTACATTGGTTGATTGAATGATGATGTGAAAGTCAGGAGCATGACGACCTTTAACGGCATTGGCGTTGGGGGGAAAACTCATACAAAAGATTTGACATGGTGAAAGGTTTGAGGAAGATGACGATTAGGAGTCTTTTTGAGAAAGAAAGAGAGAGAGAGAGAGAGAGAGAGAGAGAGAGAGAGAGAGAGCCTAATTGCTTGAATTTATTGTAAAAGTGACCTAGGATGAAGAATTCCCAATATATACCCAAAAAGTTTCTTTAGCTTTGGCAAGTCAGTTCTCACCCTTTTAGACATCAGCAGGAGAAGGAACTAGAAAAGAGTACTAGAGATGCAACGTTGTAGTCTAGTATAGGATTGTGATGTATCCTGATAGTATGGGTTTGAACTACCATTCATTGACCTAGTATTGTGAGATCTCATCAGTGTGTGGTTTCATATGCTGACTCATTAATCACTTTTATTAGAAGAAAGGGCAAGAGTGGTTTGATGCGTGTGATACATTGTGATGTTATAGCTTAACCATTGACATAGATTTGTCAAGCTTTCATCAGTGTATGGTACATTACGTTGAATCATAAAACTTTAAAGAAGAGTATAATGACAAGAATGGATTGTGTGTGTGATAGTATATGGTACATAGACTAACCATCATCACAGAGTTTCAAACTTTTATAAATGTGTGGTATAACACAGTGAATCATTAAGTTTTATTAAGAAGATAAAGGAAACAATAGGCTGTTTCAGTGACGTTGAGGTGAAATTAGCGTGAATCATAAGCAATTTAACTCATACACAAGAAGTGGTTTAGACTTCTGTATCATAGAGTAAGTTGCATTCTAGAATCAAAGATTCACCGTTAACTCATAATGGTACCATGTCATACCTCAGACTCGGAGGTCAAGGACATGAGCAACCCTTTTTCATTTAAGGACCAGACAAGTAACTCTTACGTTCATGAATATGCAATCAAGGTAAACCTTTGGGTTATGCTTAATGTTTTAGCAGAACATGAGACTTAATGCATACGGTAAGTATGCTTCCAGGGACAGGGTCAGATAAGATAGTTAACTAAAGATAAACACCCAAGCCTTTTTATCAGATTTTTATTTGGACCAGGATATCTCACATAGAAAGTTTAGACAACGCTAGACAGCCAGCGTGAGTGGGTGACTCAATGTTCTTAGCAGATGGTCTCGCTGATGAGAAACTTGGAGCGATTTAGTCACATACAACAACATGCTTCTAGGGACGATAATTTGTTAAAAGTTGCATACTAGGCTTAAAATTGCGACCGTCAGATTCCCTTTAAAAATGGTACAAAATAATAAAAATATAAGAATACAAAAAAAAAAAAGAGTTAGTCAAACAAGAAAATAGTTTAAACAGCGAAATATGTGCAGCTTTTTCAGAAAGGTGATAAAGACTCGTTCCATCAAATCTTTGAAATTGAATGGTCATAAATATATTTCCATTTTATGAGATATCTACCCCTTGAATTTTGACTATAAAAGAGAACAAACAAGATCAACCATATCACACAAAAACAACACAATTCATAGCAAACAACAAGAGAGAGAGAGAGAGAGAATGCCTTAAATCATTAAGATTCTACAGATTGATTCCAAGCTTCATGTTCACCAAGAACAAAAGAAGAACATGAACCAGTGTTTCTAACCAACGAGTTAGAAGGATTCAATCTTGGTAACCTTCAAGTTACGAGAGTCGCCATGACAATACTCGAAGGTTCCATTCATTGAGATCCGTGAAGGAATAGAAGGTGGTAGCACTGTCTTGTTGAAGACGCCTTTGTATTTTTGAGGTGATGAGGAGTTAATGACAAGGTCCGTGGAAGTTAGGCGTGCCATTTCACCGAACTCTACTTCATCTCACTGCAACTGAAATAAGTTGTTCATCACAGAAGAGATATGTGTCCAGAAGAACACTTGGTGGCACAGTTATCCCCTATTTGGTCTCATCAGTATGAGCATCAGTGTCGATGAGAGGGCAATTGGTGATGAAGAAAAGATGCAGAGTCAACGTCAACTAGCCATTTCAAGGTGGGTGATGCATTCTAGGAATGACATATTGATCTTAAACAGTTAAGATCAATGTTTTGATGGAGACAAAAGGTCCCGACACATATAGAGTTAAGAGAAGATCGAACATTGGCAATGTTAGTAGCAAAATGTGTATGTACAATGTATACTACTTCGGTAAAGTAATAAAAGAAAATTTTAATGCTCAAAAACAAAAATAAACTAAAAGTGTAGCAACTTATGTTCAGAAATTTAATAGTAGAAAAGCATGAGGCAAAAAAAAATAAAGTATCAATGTGTAAACCAATAAAATCAAACCCTATAAATGTCATTTTCCCTTAGTGCAGAAAGCACGATTTTGTTTCCAGAATCAAACACCTTTCCCTCATGACAATGGAAAAGAACTTTATAACCAGTGTCACAAAGTTGACTAATGGAGATGAATTTACCTTTCAGACCCTCGAAATAAAACACATCCACCATCTTAATCATCATGCATTCAGAAGTTCTAATGCCTATAACAACTCTACCACTATTGTCACCAAAGATCACCATTGGACCATCCTTTTCTGAAAAAATTGTTAAGAGGTACTTGTAACTGGTCAAGCATCTAGAACTTCCACTGTCTAGGTACCAAGTTTGATCTAGATTAGGACTTGATCCTTTGACATGTGAGAACTATCAGCGTCAAATATGTCGTCAGGGGAGTCATCGATTAATGCCATGAAACCCTTAACATTCTACCCCTCATCTTCATATGTCTCCTCTTTTAGTTTTGCAATGAAAGCTTTTGGTAAAGAGATGTTTCACTTCTTCATATGGTTCACAAGCTTTTTGTACAATATTTCATAATTCTCTGGACTTTGAGCTTCTTTCTTCTCCTTGCAATCCCTGGAAAAATGATTAGGACTTCCACAATTAAAGCAATTACCTGAGTTTCTCTTCTCTAAAGTGGATCTCCTTGCTGGACTGTTTCCTTTAAACTAAGTTCTTCGAACCCCGTTTGATTTGCTTTCTTCAAAGCATTTGACAACTGACAACAACTTCATTAGTGAGATCTTCATCACCTTCCTCACCCTGATCTAAATTGTATGATCCGCTGATGTGCTTCATTGCTTCCTTTCAAGACACTAGAGCAACAGAATTTTCCTTGCCTGATTCCTTCATGATTTCTTTACGAAGAGCTTTGGTCTCTTCATAATTTCACAGATTCCTGAAAAAGGAGTTCAGATCCATGGTGTCAATCTTTTCACCATTCTTAAGAACATCAACATGATGTTCCCAGATTTTCCCAAGAGAATCGAGAAACTTCAGAACCAACTAATATGAGTTCTTGCTAACTCTTAGCCTGCAGATATCATTAACAAAGCAGTTAAACCTATTGAAGATTTGAGTAAGAGACTCGCCTTGTTGAGCAAAAAATGCTCATATCTTCGATTGAGGTTTTTGATGGTTGTGACATGGACTTCCATGGTACCTTCATAAACCACTTTCAGTGTATCCATCATCTCTTGAGCTAACTCGCAGTTCTATACTAGATGATACACATGGTAGGGAAGAGAGCTTCCAATAACAGCCATGTCTTCTTCATCAAGACTAAGCAGTCTCTTGTCTTCGTCATCATAACTCGTCTCTGGCTGTTGCCTCAGGGGGGGCGACAGGAGCGTTGTTGGTCATGGGTTGGTACATAGGAACATGGGGACCTTTTTCAACAATGTTGGTCAACGGATTCAAGAACAACCATTGTCTTTGTCTTCCACATAGCGAAGTTGTGTTCATCAAAGGGAGGAATTTGGTTAAGATCAAAGGATTTGCGATTTGACATGATTACTTGAGTGTATCACAAACCTGCTCTAATACCAATTGAAGGTTTTTATCGATTGGATACATTTCAACTATAAAGAACGAAAGTAAATTAATTAAACAGAAAATAAAGGACATAAAGTAAATAACACAGAGGGTTCTCCAAATTGTTCTTTCACCAAGAAAGCATTATGTTTTCACCAAGAAGACGGTTTGTCACAAAGACAATTGCCACAACTCCGAACTCTTTACATTAGGATTTAACCTAATTTAGATTATATACTAATCTATACATGTGAATCCCATGATTTAAGGGATTGTATCTTATCTATAATAAGACCCGATCTTCATAACAAAGATACCATATCTGCTATCTATTATATACATATCTATATGATTACCTAATATACAAAAAAAGATTACATAGAATAACTATACTAAGTGTTGACGTTGATAGGCTTTATACGTTGGCGCTGGTAGTAGATTATATGATGACGCTGGCGGATGTGTAGAGTGTTTGACTCATCAGATATAAGGTGTGACCTTACAAGATCCGAACTTTATACCTCCAAAGGATGCTTGAGGGTGAGATACTTCTGGATCCGAGATGCCTTGAGCTTCCAAGATGATTTCCCTTCCTTCCACTTCCTTCAAGAACAGAAAAAATTCACTCTTAAGTTCAAAATGGTTCACATAAAGGATTATGGTTTGCAAGGGGCATTTTGGGAGATGGAGGTTGATGACTGAAGGGGTCTTAATGAGATAATGATGCTTAAATACCATTCAAACCCTAAAAATTAGAGTTTAGGCATCAACCATGTACGCCATACATATATAAGCGTATGCACCACGTACTCACAAAAGGGTGTGTCCCTCAATTTAAGCCATGGGACCAATTATGCAACAAATCCACAAACATAGGGTAAAAAATGAAACTACCTGGACAAGGATGTTACAATATGGACGAGGTGGTGGCCATGAATCAGATGCAAAACGGAATGACTACAAAACAAAGATAAAAGTAAAGTAAAATGCTTTAAATGTGAGAAGTTTGGTCATTATGCATTGGAGTCCCCAGAAAAGAACCATGGTGAGGAGGCGAACCTCACAGAAGCCAATGAAGAACCAACCATCTTAATGATGGAAATCTCACAAGAATAAGTACCCGGAAAAGTGTCGCTATAAGAGAAGATTAGTGTTAATCCTCTTGCATTGAGGGAGAGTTGAATTGAGTCTAAGGTGTGGTATATGGACAACGACGGTAACAACCATATAATGGGAGACTGCTCAAAGTTCCATGAGTTTGATGAAAGTGATATGGGTCACATAAGATTTGGCAATTGTTCCACTGTCTCTATTTTGGGAAACGGGTCAATTTTATTTGATTGTAAAACTATCAACTAAAAACTTTTGAATGAAGTATACTACATTCCAAGTCCGAAAACTAACATCATCAGTCTCATACAAATGATGGAAGAAAGAAGTCTAGTCACTATGTACAGGTCAGTTTTGAGGTTATATAATAGAAATCAAATTCTACTTTTGAGAGTTCAATGATCACTAAACCAGTTATATAAAACTCTATTATGAACTGGTAGACCAACATGCCTTTTAGCCATGAAGGACGAACCAACTTGATATGACATTCTAGACTTGGTCATGTTAATTTTCCCACGTTAAAAAATTATCAGAACAGAAAATAGCAACCGAAGTTCCAAGGGTCGAACATCCAAATCGAGTAAAAAGGCATCTTACGACTCCACGTTTGACTCAACAATATGGACTTGTAGAAAGACAAAATTGTATCGTTATGGATATGGAAATGAGTCTACTTAAAGGGGAAAATGTACCTAGAGAATTTTGGGGAGAACTCATTCAACACACGGTTTATCTTCTCAAACGCCTACCTACAAAAGCGCTTCTTGACATCACGCTATATGAAGCATGGTTTGACAAAAAAACCAAACCTTGAATATTTTAAGCTCTTTGGTTGTGTTGTTTATGCCAAAGTTGTAGGTGTACAATTGAAGAAACTTGAAGACTAAAGCAAAAGGATGGTGTATCTTGGAGTAGAAGATGGAACTAAAGGGTATCCATTATTTAATCCGGCGAGCCGAAAACTGAAAGTTAGTCGAGACGTTATTTTCGTTGAAAGTGTAGGATGAAATTGGTACAAAAACAAGTAATATGAAGCTAAAACCCCTAAAACCTTCACAATAATCAAGACGAACAGTCACGTAGTCAACCACGCATAAACAGACACTCCCGGAGTCAGCTCAGAAAACCCTAACAACCCCGAAGTCAACCCAGAAAATTTAGACAGTCCATATTTCGAATTTTTCCAACCCAAAACATCCCCATATACTTCTACTTCGACCCCAGTTTCTTAAAGCTTGTCCAAAACGGAAAGCCCGTCAAGTGAGGTTAAGCCAAAAGGATTTCGATTGCTTGTCGATATCTATAAAGATGTTGAAAATGTGATGCTAGAACTCGAAGAATTGTTGATTAGTGCAAAGGATCAATCCTTGAATTTTTAAGAGGTGGTTACCTCTAAACCATGGTAGGAGGCCATGCAAACAGATTTGGATGCAATCGTGAAAAAAACACATGGAAGCTTACCAACAAGCCATTGGGGCACAAAGCGATATGATTGAAATGGGTACTTAAAGTGAAAAAAGTCAATTTTGGAAATTTCATAAAACATAAAGCTTGACTTGTAGCAAAAGAATATATATACAAAAACAAGGATTTGACTTTGATGAAATTTTTGCATAGTGTAACGTCCCAAAAATACCGAGTAAATTTTTCACTTTAAATAAGTCAAAATCATTCATTCATTATCCCAAAGATGATCAGAGTAAAAGTATTCTCAAAACATTAGAGTGAAATCAATAGCAATCATTGCGGAATAAATCTCCAAGGGATGCAGTGTGATCAAGCCAATCTCTTCCATTTGAAACTGGAAGTACCTGAAAATGTTTAAACCACAAAAGCGTAAGCACAAATCTTTGTGACTTGCCCAAAATACCCCATCTCCATACAAATCAATGGCCCAAACATGGGCTATGTTTCAACCCAATAAAATCAATGGCCCCAGCCCTAGGGTATATTTCAACCCAATACACATCAGTGGGCCTATCCCTACTGTATATTTCAACACAATACATATTAGGGAGCCCATCCATGGGGTGTATTTCAACCCAAACATACATGCTAGAGTCAGAAAGACAATTAGCATCCTACATAACACAATCTAGTCGGTTGACATTGGTGCCTTTGACCCACGAGCAAAATGAGAAAACTCACCTGAACTACTCGACAGAAGCTCAACAACTACCTCAGCAATAGAATAGCCAATCCAATCTACGTAAAGCCAAACCAAGACCATTCGTTTGTCAAATACTCAATTCTACCCAAGTTTAACTAAAAGTGAAACTGGTCAAAAAGTCAACAGACAAAGTTAACAGTCGCATAGTCAGCCGCCATGTTGTGACCAAGCTTTTTTCACGTCATGGTGGCCTCGAGACTAAACGGTCATGGATACTCACACACTCTCTCTCTCTCTCTCACGTCGTCAAGGCTACTCCTTCACGTCGTGAGAACAACTTTGTTCTTTTTAATTCATTAAGCTGTTAATCCTGTAACCCACTCATCTATACTTTCCAGAAGCCTCCCATACACCAAAATGTAACATAAAAATTGTTACTTTGTGGTCATGCATGTCCGATATATGTCCTTTAAAAAGTAGGTCAAAAGGGGGAGGGGGCTAATAAATGGGTCAAAATCCCACGCATGACATCAAAACTACTTGTGAGTCTAGATCTAAAACATACAATGTTCTTGGGACCTTAGAGAGTAATAAAGTTGCAAACTTTATTCCCAACTCTCACTCAATACTCATTACAAAGGCTTGGAAGGTAGATGAAAGGTGAGATATTTAATTACAAAGCTTCAAGGATCTATCTTGCATGAAAGCATTGCTGCAAAACCACCAAAAACTCCAAAAATGGATCAAAGAGTAGAATGGAGGGTCAAAGTGGTGAAAGGGAGGCTAGGGTTTCTCTCAAATGGCTTTAGGTGTGATGGGGATTGGAAAAATACCCTAAAAACACGAAACCACCCTTTAAAAACCTAAAAAACTCTAAAGTTCATGGGCTTGGGAGTCCCAGGTGTCACCTCGTAATAGCCTACTTCTCACTTTGTGAGAACATGCTCATCACGTTGTGAGAATATGCTCCTCACCTCATGACAACAGGCTTTCACCCAATTCCATTCCAACTTCAAAAAATCATAACATCTTCGTTTCAACTCTGTTTTCAGCGATCTTTATCTGCACAGAAAGGTATTGACGAACCCCACAACCCTATCTAATTACTTTTGACATATACATGTCGAACTAAAACTATAATACATGCAAGAAGCCCAGAATATTACTTTTCCCATTTTACCCTTTTTCCTCAAAGCACAAAATGAAGTCTTTAATCACTTAAGCAACATTATCAACATCCAATAAGATCCAAACCCTATTCCCTTAAATCCCATGGCCTTTAATCGGTCCATTTATAGTCCACAATACAAAGATAAGAACTTCTCGAAACAGGATGTTACACATTAGTAGCGCGACATGACACCATAAGACTCATTCTTGCCTTAGCGGCTCAACATGGGTGGGTCATACACCATTTAAATGTCAAGTCAGATTTTCTTAAAGGTGATCTTGAAGAGGAGGTTTATGTAAGTCACCCGGAAGGATATGTTGACAAAATACATAATCACAAGGTGATTAAACTCTCCAAGGCACTTTATGATTTACGACAAGCTCCTCGAGCTTGGAACATTCATTTGGATAAAAGCCTAAAAGGGCTTGGTCTATTCGAAATGTGCACGTGTAGAAAAGGTACTCAAAAGGAAAAACTCTTTTAGTTGGTGTCTATGTCGACAACTTGATCATTATAGGATCAAACAACGAAGACCTCATAGAATTCAAGGAACAGATGAAAAAAGAATTTGAAATGAGTGATTTGGGTTTACTTTCTATAATGCTTGTTTCCATGAATGGATCAGTGTAGGGAATTAAAGAGCCAAACGCATGGTTTTGGAGAAAAACCATGAGTCACGACGTGAGAATAAGGAAGTTACAACGTGACGGGTGAAGGATGAGAACGCACATTAGAGGAGTGGTCAGGACGTGACACTTAGTTGGTCATGATGTGAAGAGGTTTGCATCCTAAGTCCATGATCTTTTAGGGTTTCGTTTTTATTTAATTAAACTAAACTTGGATTTAGGGTTCATTTCTTAGCCTCCATCTCTCTCAAACCTCATAAGACCCTAACCCTAGCTCATCTTGGTGTTTTTGTCTCATTTTGGTGGTTTTGGTGCTCTTTGAAAGAAGTAAAAGGAGGATTGGTGCATGGATAAAACAAGCAACACTTTCTCATCTTTTTTTATCATCTTCGAGACTATTTGTAAGGATTCAAGTTTTAATCTTTTTGGGTTATTCTTTTAGATCTATGTTGTTTTGGTCCCTTTTTGATTTATGGCTTTGATGTAAGTGAATGGATGGATTAAATTTGGCAACTTTATGGTCCTCCAGAGTCCCTAAAGGATCATATTCTTTTGGATTTAAGGATTAGATTTGGATTGTGAATCTTGCATGAGTTTGGGTCATTTTCTTGCCTTTTTTACCTAGGATGGGTAGAGGACATGTATGGAGCATGCATGTATATAAAGTTGTCAATATCATGGACCTTTGGAGTCCCCTAAAGCTTCTAGAAAAGTTGAGTTTGAAGAATTAAAGGATTAAGGACTCAAACCATTAGGATTTCGCTTCAGACAACGGTCACGTCTTGACCAAGAGAGAGTCACGATGTGACAATGGGAGGCCCCACGATTCATTTGTCAGGATGTGTTCACGATGTGACCATGGAAGTTTCACGTCGTGGAATCGTCTATTGGGTTTTCCATGACCGAGTTAGCAAATTTGGAGTGTGGTCGAGTTGGAATCAAGGGGGTGCATTCTCATGACATAACCAAGGGCTTGTCACAAGGAGAGGGTAAACTATTAGTATTTTTGGCTATTGACTTTGAGATTGGCCATTGACTTTTTGGCATGGTTGGCTTTTGGTCAAACTAAGGGTTTTAGAGTGTTGACTGAGAGGATACTCTTTATTTTTGTTAGATGTCATGTAGGATCAGTCTTTGTTGGGTAAGTGTTGTGGTGTTTAGTTGCTACTTGTAAGCTGAGTCTTCTCACTATAATTGATTGTGTTGTAGTATATGATTGCTAACCAACTGGATCTTATTTTGTTGATTGTTATTATATGTGAACCTATTTGTTGATAATTCCTAGACTGTTGTGAGTCTATGGGACTGTTGATAGTCCCTAGGGTTGTTGATAACCCGTGAGGTATGTTGTTTATCTACAGGGTGTGATGTTATCCCATTGAGACCGTTGATAGTTCCTAGGGTTGTTGATAACCTCTAATTGATTATTACGTTTTGTTGTATGTGATGCATTGGGGGAAATCAAGAAGTTTTGTGCTTATAGTTGTTGATTAAATATTTTGTAGGTACTTATCATATTGCAAGGGTGTGACTATACACATGCATCAATATTTTATGATTCGAAATTCCGCATTGTCTTCATTATAACTATGATTTCTAAATAATGGTTTATGAACAAATGGTTTATCTTGAATATAACTTTAATAAAAAAATTGATGTTATATTATTTTAAAAATGGAAAATTTAGCATGGATTTTTAGGATGTTACAAGTTGGTATCAGAGCTCTGGTTTGAGGGATTTGAAGGAACACTCATGGGATTCCAAACTCAAATTATGGAACTGAGAGTTTTACTAAAATGTTTTGGAGAATATTCATTTCAAGAGAAGAAAAGAGAAAATATGATGTGTACAGTCAGCCGGAGCTCGAAAAATGATTTCCAAAATATCTATACTTGCTTTATATGTTGTAATTGACTTGTTGTTATATGTGTTATAGTATGATGTGCATACTATAAGTTAGATTATGGATCTACTCAGGGTTGCATGCTAGAGTGCCCAATTAGGAGAGATGACGTTTGTGTGTGATATATGAGTTGTGAGAGATGTAGGATAATGTGTAGGCTAAGGATCCTTAGGAATTGAATGTTAGAATTTCTTGATCCTTATGATACCTTTTTCCTATTGTTTTTCTGCTTAGATGTTGCTTGCTTTGTGCTATTTGAAATTTATATTGATGTTAGTTAGCTATTAAGAGAATATGTTAAGTTGCATGCACAAGGATTAAATAGTTTTAAAATGTTTGATTTGGCCTATTGCACAACTCTTGTCTAAGTCTAACTTTTGTAGTATAGGATCTTTCAGTCGAAGGGTTGTTTAATCCTTGTTGCATGTAATTGTATTCGTAAGATAGTTAGTTGACATTAGAAGAAAATTATTTTGTAGTTTATAGTAGGGTAGAGGTGAGTACTCCTAGTGATCTTGGGGGAGTGCGAGAGTGTGCTAGTGTGAGCACTTGGGTATGAGGTAGTCTAAGGTAGGAATCTAGGCAGTTGGTGGTGGCTTCTATTATCATATGGGTGTGCTGATACATCTAGAAATGGTGGAGTTCCTATAGAAAGTGTTCTAGTGCTTGCTCATGTGTGAGCAGAATCCTAGTGGGAGAGTCTATGAAAATCGGTAGTGTGTGCCTGTGGTGACACGACTATCTGAGATTGATATTGGTTTTTTCGTAAGGACTTAGTGACTTTGAGAAATTCTTTGTACATGTACGGATAGGTGTGGAAGGTAGTATTGCCACAGTCAATGTGTAGGAATTTGTATTGTTAGCTAAATACCTTTTAAATAGGGTACCCCGAAAGAAAACAGATAAAACACTATAGTTATAGTCAGGTATAAAACCATCTTACAAATATCTTCAAATGTGGGGTTTATCACAAAGGATGTCATACTTTCCCCAAGGTTGTAAATATATGACCCAAAATTGTTGACTACATCTTTATTGGATATTGCCAAAATAGTAGTGCTTATTGTTTTCTTGTGCACATTTCTGAAATACCTGACATTCAAAAAGGTACAATAATGGAATCAAGAAATTCATCATTCTTTGAAGGTGTATTTCCTTATCTTGATAAAGAAGAGACAATTGCTCCAAAAAATCAATAATAGTGTATATTCCCATGATAATGGAAATAACAAAGAAATAGAGCCCTACTAGATTAAAAGGGCATGAGTCGATAAATCATTTGGAGATGATTTCTACACTTATATGGTTTAAATAGAGACTCATCTTTTCAAATAGGAATTCATTTCCTTTAACGGAACTCAATGGAAAGAGGCAATAAAGTCGAAATGGATTCCATATTGTAAAACCACACACGGGTTTTAGTAGATTTACATCCAGGATGCAAACCACTAGGTTACAAATGGATTTTCAAGAGGAAAATGAAATTAGATGGATCCATTAACAAGTACAAGTCAAGGCTAGTAATAAAAGGTTACAAACAAAAAAATGGCATTGATTACTTTGACATGTACTCTCTGGTGACACGTATAATATCCATCAGATTGGTAATTGTGATTGTATCAATTAGAATCTTGAAGTGCATCAAATGGATGTCAAAACATCTTTTATAAATGTATATTTCGAATATAAAATATGCATGGAACAACTAGAATGGTATGTTACCACGTGACAAGAATTTAAGGTTTTCAAACTAGTGAACTCATTATATGGGTTGAAAAAAGCCCCAAAACAATGGCATCATTAGTTTGAGCATGCAATATTGGAATATGGATACAAGATTAATGAATTTGATAAAAATATTTATTTTAAAAACAAAAGTGAAAGGTATGTTATGTTGTGTCTTTATGTTTATGATATGCTTATTGTTGGTATCATTATTAAAATGGTTCGATCAATTATGACATGTTAAAGACAAGATTTAACATGAAAGATATGGATTTGGCCGACATGATCCTAGTATGATGAACACAAGGACCCAAAATAGACATACATTATGCCAAACCCATTATATGGACGAAATTATTAGTAAATTCAGCTCAGATTATTCTAATGTTGCTAAGACACAAATTGACAGTAGTCACTACCAGAGTAAGAATAAAAGTGAAGGATTTGCACAAGTCGAATACACAAGAATTATGTTATGTGGCATGACTTTTCTTTTGAAATAAGCAAACTAATCAAATATACTAGTAATATGAGAGATCAACATTGGAAGAGTATTACAAGAGTATTATGGTACTTGAGGTATACTCACACTTTTGGGTTTCACTATACAAGATATTCAGATATAAAAGAAGGATATAATGAAGCAAATTGTATATCTAACATAAAACATTCCAAGTTAACCAGTGGTTTTTTGTTCACACTTAGAGGTGGAGTTATATCATGGAAATCTTCAAACAAAATTTGTATTGCTAGATCCACTATGGAATATGAGTTTATAACACTGGATAAAAGTAAAGAAGAAGTAGTGACTATGTAAATTCTTGGAAGATATACCAGGATGTCATAAATAGTTTCTACAATCTCAATCCATTATGGTAGTCAATCAGCAATTAGATGAGCGTATGATGTTATGTATAATGGTAAGTCTCAACATATTCATCGAAAACACAATATCATTATACAAATATTCTCTACTAACATTATCTTTATCAACTATCTAATTTCCAAGGATAACATTATAGATCCATTAACTAAAGGGTTAAATAAGGAGCTCCTTTCAAGATCATCAAAAGTAGTATGACTAAAACCCATACATGAATAAGTTATTACATAGGAAAATCCAACCTAGTTGAGTGGAGATCCCAATATCTTGGTTTAGTGGGATAATTTGCTTGCATATAATATTTGCGAATAACTATGGGAGTCAACCCCAACCTGTTCCTTAAACAGAAAGTGATACGACTTAATTGTATACCAGTTGATGATAAATTGAAAATAATAATTTATTAGCTTTTAATGACTATGACGGAATTGATGGGTTTTATAGGTTATAAAAAATGCTCAAATCAAAAAATCATTTAACAATTAAAAAAAGGGTACAACAACCTAAAAGGATCTATGTGTTTCACTTTGAAGGCAACATACTTTCAATAACAAAACTAACATAAACCCTAGCTATTTCGAAAAAAAATCACTACGATCGTTCCTATGAAGAGCCTTGAAAGATAACACTAAAAGGATGATGCCTCTAATGGCTCACATCCACACTCTAGAACTAGAAGACAATTGTGGAGAGAGGAGGAGAAGGAAATTTTGTTCCTAAACCTTATGGGAAGAGCATTAACTAAATTTTATGCCCTAGGGGTCATATTTATAGTTTAGATAACTTAGGGACAAAACAAGATTTGAATTGATTAAATAATGGATTTAACCCTAATTCAAGTCTTTTCCTTATTAGCATACAAGAGGCTTCTGGAAATCCTAAAAGATCTTGTAAAATCGTTCAGCCTTGGATGGTTCCATAATTTCTTCTTTTGTTTAACTATTGAACAATTACAATTTACCCCTTGCACCTTTAATCAATTTCAATTAATCCCAATTTAAATCCAAACTAATTCTGATTAGTAATTAATTAATTCTAATTGTTTTCTTGTTAATTTATTAACCATATAAATTAACAAATCAATTATTTAACAATTCATCTCATATTAATTTATTAATCACATAATAAATTAACAAATCAAGTATCTATTTCCAATTAATATATTAATTATATAATATATTAGCAAAACATTTCCTCATAATTTGCATTTAGTTTATTAATCATACAATAATCTAATTAATCATTCTCTCTCTCTCTCTACAAATTTCATTCTAATCAAGTTCTAGTTAGAAGGGCAGCCCAAAAAGGACTTTGCTTCTAATTACAAGAATATACCAATTTAGTTATGAGCTTAGACACCTTAGTTAAATAGTCTCCCACTTGGGTTAGTCTATAACTACAATTGAATGTATAACCATGAACCAAACAGCAAAGTCTGTTTCCCAAGCCACTATCAAACTCTGATTTAAATCAAACGTTGGCCCTAAGATATGTGACCAACTATTCCTTCATTCTTCGAGATATCGTATGAGCAGAGTCATGGATTAAATGATCAACCTCATGTTCATTTATTTGTTTCCCGATTAATTTATTTTGGACTAGGCCTAGTTCTTATAGATCAACTCAAATCATTGTGGCGCCCACATATATCGCTTTTCCTAATAAGGCAAAAGGAACGAACAAAATTTGACTACATAACTATAACCTTTACTCACCAAATCATACATGACACTACGTTTTATAACATGATGTTAATGATGCGTTTTCATAATACCAATGCACAACCAACTTGTAAATTACAACTTATGTGTCTTTGTTTAAAGAATAGAAGATATTATCGTCTTAGAGTTACTCGTGATTAAATCCACGAAGTAATCTCTAAGAGTGGGTTTATCCAATACTTAAAATCTCTATTTACAACTACTCATGAATATTATATCAATCCCATGAAACGTCCCATCTCTATGGACAATGTAAAAACAATTCATGACAGTCTTAGTTCACTACTTACTTCTAAAAGTATGAGCAATTGTGGAATTTTGAATTATCTTAGAATTACTCAGGGAAGTAGAACATGCAAAATGAAACACAATAATAATTAATTAACTATCGTATCATACCCATTCAATATAAATAAGTCCATATTATTTAATGACCATAACAGTTACAAATTTATTCACGGTATAATGTTTTGAGTAATCAACTAACCACTTATAACATCAGTCATGCCATGTTATGAACATGCATATTATGCCCCTCCCATGGAGATTCTTATCAAAATCAATCCAATTCCCAAACTTTAATTCCATGTAAACCATTTCAGTCCCTCCCTTTTTTAACCAAAGAAGTCCTACTTTGGTTAATTAATTTAGTCCTACTTTGGTTAATTAATTTACCAAACATCCCCAATATTTTAAATTCGTTACGAAACAGTCCCGAGAGTATTTCAAAGTTCAAGAATTATGGATTTGCAGTTTTACACAACAGGTTTCTCAAAAGAAACTAAATTCAAACAAATGGAAACTCACGCTTCAAGGGTGAGTTCTTATGACCCTTTTTTATATTTCTAATTATTTCGGGGGGGGGGGGGGGGGGGGAATACATGTGCATATATACTTTGTTTATAAAAACAACTTATCCTTTTATGCAAAAATACAATAATGCTAGTTTATAAAAATGTTATTTAACAAGGTAACATATCGTTACAAATAAACTAGTATAAACTTTTCGTATACATATTATGGTTATTTTATCATGAAATAGTTCGTCCACACAATAAATGCTACATGATACAAAAATATATGATTTTTATGTGACATTGTATATTATAACAAGCACGTTATAAAACTTTGTAGTATTTCAAGGATTCAAGCTATTACTATTCATGTATATTTATATGCTTAAATATTTAAAGTTTATACATGTACATATGTTCATTACTTTGAAACATACATCTTTATAAAAGCGAGTACATTACACTTTTACATACATACCAAGCATACTCGGCTTTTATAAACTTTATACAATGAAATTCATTATGCCTAGTGACTTAACCACAATTAAGTTAGGGTAGAGAGTTATTCACATACTTTTTAGTTAAGGGATTTTTAGTGAGACTATAATCATTATCTGAGTCTAAACACTTAGCATACACATACCACTATAACCGTTAATGTTCAGATCGAGATACATATGTATAGATCTATATGGGGTTGACATGCCCACCCGCGGTTGCTAGCTACAACCTCGATCGATCAATCGAAGCGGGTGATAAGTGTATACAATTGTTACTACAATGTCCAATGAAGTGTTGTAGGGGTACATTCAGTCACATAGCTCGGTTATAGGACTCGCTATAAACATTAACTGGAATTTCTCTCTCTCTCTCTCTCTCTCTCTCTCTTACTACAAACCATGGGCTTGGTTGCTTTCATAACTATTTTAAGTTTGGAATTACTTATGTAACAGTACAATTTGATTTCAAGGACATTCAAAGATTCATTAAAAACATAGTTTTAAGTATGGATTTACTTATACAAAAGATACATTTTGGGTTTCAAAGATTCATTACAAACAAAATTTTAAGTATGGATTTACTTTTACAAAAATACATTTTGGCTTTTAAAGACTCATTGCAAACACCGTTTTAACTATTGTTATACATACAAAGAAAATACTTTTTAGACTTGTTAAAAGTATTACTGTTGTCAACAAAAAAAACCTATAACTCTCACTAACCTTGTGTTGACCCTTAAAACTACTTGTATTCTGAGGAAATCATTAAACAGTCAATCAAGACGGATTGGATTATAGCTGACCTATTTTACTTGTTGTTGTATTATATGGCCATCTGTTAAGGCACTTCATGTACTATTATTATTTGTTAAAAAACCTTGTATTCAAATATCAAGATGGAACACAAATTCTATTTTGTTTATTGTTGTACTTGTGCTATATACTCAGTTTACCTGTGATCCATGAACTTAGTCACACAGCCCGATGTGTTCTGCCACCTCGGTCGAGGTGTGACAGTCAGTACGAGGCGAGGGAGACCTTGTTTAAATCGAAAATATGAAAGTTTGTCAGCAGGATATGACTTAGATGTTGTTATGGCACCAATGATTGACACTCGTGTTGGGAGTCACCTTTTTTCGAGTGAAGGGTTCAACAACAATGAATAGTCAGAGATTTTGTTTTCCAATTGCTAGCAACATAATTCATGTGTGTCAGAGTAATTTGTAAGGAATGATTTCGAGGACGAAATCTAATTTAAGTAAGGGAGAGTTGTAACATCCTTTCCCTAGGAATTTTTCAATTTCATCTCAAAATATTAGATTGTTGCAATTTTGGTCCTTATGCGGGCGTACACTATATGTAGGCATGACGTAACTCATTAAATTTGGGCGAGGGATTCATGCAGTACGTTGGGCATACATGAGAAGTACGCAAGGAATACTCATATTGATCCCAAAACCCTAATTTTTAGGCTTGAGGCCCTATTTAAACACTTTAAGTTCCTTGAGGCCTCTTCATGCTTAGCGTCCACTTACCCCGAAGTAGTCATTTCGAAACCCTGGCTACTTTGTTAAGATCTTGATCATTTTAAGTGGGTTTTTGTGTTCTTTTTTAGGATGAAATCTACTAAAGGAGCATTGGTGAGCTTGGAGCTTGAAGATCCAAAACTTTCATCCCATTTGCAAACCTTAGTATGTATAAAACTTGAACCTTTATGATTCCTTGATTTAGATCTAGGTTACCTTAGAGTTTGACATCCTTTTGGTCCCATGGTTTTGGTTCTGATGAGTAAGAGTTACTCTAGAGCTTGTGATTGTCATATCTTGTCATTTTTGAGGATTGTATGTCACAAAAATGGGAGCTTGATGGTTGCTTTTCACCCATGCAAGGGTTTGGAATCATTAGAGGATGTTAAGGATCTAAGGTTTGGTTTTGGACTCCATTAAGCCATGCAAAGTCATAAATTTAGGAACTTTATGACTTTAGACGTCCATTAGAGTCAGATCTAAGTGTTGTATGTTTGGTCTCGAGCTATAGAGAGCTTACCAAGGAAGTTGGCAAATTGCTCGGGTACGCAGGTCGTAACCTATGAGTAAGTAGTGCGTAGCGAGGCATGGCTCTGTTTTCTGTGGGAACTAGGTAAGCATGGCATAGTGAAGGAGTACGCATGGCGTGCTCCTAAAAGTGGAAATGGGTCATTTTGGGATTTAGGCCAAGATGGATGGGATCTAGCCTTGGAAAGGTACAATGGTCTTTTACCCCTTTGAGAGAATATGAAATTAACCCTTGATTATGATTATTATCCTAATTATTAAATAGGGTTGGTTTTGATATGTTCAGTGTGATGAGCTTTTGCAGATGCAGCCTACATGTGAGATTCAATTATCTTCATATTAAGGTGAGTCTTCTCATTGTACTTGTGGGTCAAAGGCACCAATGATGGTACATTGGATTATGATATGTTGGAAGACCAGGTAGTGACCCTTGGCAAATGCATGTATGACTTGGAAGTGACTCCTAGCCAACTGTATGCAAGACCAGGGTCTGAACCCTAGCAGTTATATGTAGGATGCTAGTTATCTTTGTGATACTTACATGGAAGACCAGGTGGTGGCTCTTGGAACTTGTTTGTAAGACCCGAGTTTTGGCCCCCGACATGGCAAGGAAATACCCAGATATGGCTCATGGCATAATGGCAATTATAAGAGTATGGTTGGCACATATCAATCTCTATTCTATGTATACTATATGGTATTTTAGGGAACTCAGTAAGCTTTGTGCTTACTGTTTTATGTTTATGGTTTAGGTACTTCTTGTTCAAAAGGGAAGGGTTCGGCGTGACTGCACAGTATCCCCCAGAGTTTTTTGCATTGGCTATTTGTGATTTTTACTCTCATGTTTTAATGATAAATTCACTTGAATGGTTTTGGAACAACTCTTGTGTATGGTTTATTATTTTGAAAATGAAAATTTTACTATGAATTGGACGCTACATAAGGCTAGGATGCATATTTCCATTTCGTAATATGAAGAGGGATGTCCTACTCATATCACGAAATTATTTTAGGTAGGTAGAATCATCACACCAATTTCAATCACATGAAACTCCTAGATCTTTGAGATTCATTGAATCTTATCAATGGCATGTTTAATCTTAATTATGATCTTACCAATTATGACTTCGTTGTCGAGGATCAAAATTAATATGTGAATAACAACACAAACCCGCTCAAACACCCTCGATCAATTTATAATCCCCTACTGATTTGTCGGTTACACACTCTCCGTCAACAATTATAAACATGAGTTGTTTCATCATTTCATCTTTATAGTCTCAAATTAGTGTGTCGATTAACCATGCACGCTCCGCTAACAACTCATAATGAAATGATGTGCATTTTCATTGATTAGCATACAATTTAACATTTTTTGTAAATTAGCTAGTGTAGGATTTAAAAATATATTCTAATACTTTATAGATTATACTTTTAATCTTTTATGTCCTATTAAACCCGTTCGGCTAACGACCCTCCACCACACAAATGAGCGATTAGTGAAAAGGACATCCATTCAACGGTCATTTTATAGGTTGTTTCCTTATACACTTCTTATATATCATGCCTTCCTGAATGAGGCCTACTATTGATTCGACTGACTTTTAGTTATACATATATATTAGTCGTATAATATATATACATATATATATATATATATATATATATATATATATATATATAAGGGTGTATTTTAAAGCATTTTAAAATACGATGTTTAAAATTAATTATATAAATTAATCAATTATTTAATTAATCATTTAAACTTTTAAATTAATTATTCAATTAATTAATTAATTAATCATTTAATTAAATTAAGTATTACATCCATAAGGATAATATTAATTAATTTTATAATTAATCATTATCTTGTCTAAGATTATCTCCTAATATTTTGGAAACCCTAAAAGATCTACTAAAACCATTCATCAATGGATGGTTCTAGAATTGTCTCTTTTGTTCAACTATTGAACAATTGTAATTTACCCCTTACACCTTTAATTAATTCCAGATTAATTTTGATTAATAATTAATTAATTCTAATTGATTTCTTATTAATTAATGGGAAACTGTGTAATAACCCTTATAAACGAGTATTTTTATAATAATAACCACATTATTTTTTTCGAATGACCACGTTCTCCGGAATAGGGCATTTCGAAGGAAGGGCTTCATTCTCGACCCCTGCTTTACAACTTTCCCCGGAATGGAGCATTTCGGAGTATGTCTACTTATTTTGGAGCTCTGGTCCGAAATAATAATGTTCGTGCATCCCAAACTGACATTTCGGACTATGGCAGTCCGATACATGAATGTATGTACGATTGTCAGTCTTCTGCTGTGAAGTGACAATACTAAAGTCACGAACATATGTTCCAGATTGGTATTCCAAACCATTATTTGGGATTAGAAAGTCAACTTTTTTCTCCTACATATATATTTTTCTACATGTACTTAGACCCTTAACTCCTATAATTCATAATTATCTCTTAAAAATGTTAGATGACGAGTTTCCCAGAGAGTGATCACGAAGAAATCTTTAACAACCTGATTTTTTACCTAAACAACCTTAAGCAAACCAACCCACATACATACACTCACATCAAAAATGATGTGATGGATCGTTTCCAAACTTGTTTTGTGCCTATTGGATGTGTGGTACCTTTTTCCCACTTTTCTGTTCTTTTTTTTAATTTATAGTGTTTCTATATCAAAGTAACTGTTTTGCGTTCCAAAAGAAATACAGCTTTTCAATATTAAAATAATATTTCTACTTCTACTTATAAAGTTGTCTTTAAATTTTAATATATTATACTTAATTTATTAGATTTAATATGTTGTTGTAAACCGTTATCAGTTTAAAGCTACAACTTTTGAGCAGTTTGGACAAAATACTTAAATTGTTAATCTAAATATAACATTACAGGGTGAACTTCAATATAAATTTCAGTTCCACTTAAAACACTCAACTAATATTTTGTGAATAGTTAAAAGTGATAAATTGTAGTGTTAAATGGAAAAACTAAATTGTAATATCAATTTAACTAAAATATTTTCTAAAGATATTTTCAAATAATTAGCTTAAAATAACTCTATACAAATGATTATGTTGTTACCTTTAAAATAATTTTTTTTTTTGTTTTAAATAATTACAATGATAGAAATTAAAACGTTAAGCAAATAAATTTTAAAAAATTAATTAACAAATGTTAGGGTGCAAAGTCACTCTTGGATGTAGTGTTTTAGGCTTAGTCTCTTGTATGTGTAAATGGGTTGAGTCTTTCCTATGAATAGGAAGTGAGTGACTCCCATTATGAGAAGGGAATCATTTGGAGTGTTAGACTAGAGAGAGAATTTGTATACAAACCCATTTGTATAATCTTTCTAGATCTAATAAGAGCTTACAAATATTTATTTACTCCTTGTGTTCTTGAATTTCTATGATGAATCACTAGATCTTTCTAATTCCGCACATGCCATCATAATCAACTCAACTACAACAATAACAACAACGATAAATAACATTAAACCATATATTATATTTAATTTTATTCATGAGTAACGTGCGGGTAATGGTCATCCAAAAGATTGAGATTATGAAGTTTCAATATTTGTATATATTATCATATAATTCAAAATAATCAATATATTATATAAACTTAGTATACGAATTATTATATCAAATTTAACAACAGCATTATTGTTATATTTAAAAAACATATATTTGTAAAGATTTCAGCTATATAGATGCTTTTGCGCAACGCGCGGACATTCGCCTAGTATACTTATACAAGAAGCATTTTTCCTTTCACCACATTCATTTGAATCTCCCATGCATTGTTTTCTTACAGCACATTTATTTGAAACTCCCATAACTTTTCAATTTCTTTTTAATAATAATTATAACTTGGTTAATAACATTAAATAAATATCAAACATAAAGTGGATGATGCTTCTAATGGTTGACACCTAAACTCTAGAACTAGAAGACGGGTCGGGAGATAGGAGGAGAAGGAAATTTCGTTCCTAAGCCTTATGGGAAGAGCATTAACGAAATTTGATGCCTATGGGATCTTATTTATAGTTTAGGTAACTTAGGGACAAAGCAAGATTAAAATTGATTAAATAATGTATTTAATCCCAATTCAAATCTTTTCATTATTACCATCCACGAGGCTTTTGGAAACCCTAAAAGATCTACTAAAACCGTTCACCAGTTGATGGTTCTAGAATTGTCACTTTTGTTAAACTATTCAACAATTGTAATTTACCCCTTACACCTTTAATTAATTCCAATTAATCCCAAATTAATTCCAGATTAATTTTGATTAATAATTAATTAATTCTAATTGATTTCTTATTAATTAATGGGAAACTAAGTAATAACCCTTATAAACGAGTATTTTTATAATAATAACCACATTAGTCTTTTAGAATGACCACGTTCTCCGGAATAGGGCATTCCGAAGGAAGGGCTTCATTCTCGACCCCTGCTTTACAACTTTCCCCGGAATGGAGCATTTCGAAGTATGTCTACTTATTTTGGAGCTCTGGTCTGAAATAAGAATGTTCGTGCATTCCAGACTGATATTTCGAACTAGGGCAGTTTGATACAGGAATGTATGTACGATTTTCGGTCTTCTGCTGTGAAGTGACAATACTAAAGTCACGAACATATGTTCCAGATTGGTATTCCAAACCATTATTTTGGATTAGAAGCTCAACTTTTGTCTCCTACATATATATTTTTCTGCATGTACTTAGACCCTTACCTCCTATAATTCGTAGTTATCTCTTAAAAATGTTAGAAGACGAGTTTCTCAGAGAGTGATCACGAAGAAATCTTCAACCTGATTGTTTACCTACACAACCTTAGGCAAACCAACCCGCATACATACACTCACATCAAAAATGATGTGATGGATCGTTTCCAAACTTGTTTTGTGCCTATTGGATGTGTGGTACCTTTTTCCCACTTTTCTGTTCTTTTTTTTAATTTATAGTGTTTCTATATCAAAGTAATTGTTTTGTGTTCCAAAAAAAATGCAGCTTCATGCATTCATATGTTGCTTGCTGCCAGTCATGTTCATAGGTAGTGTCGGTCTAAGAGGGGACTACATAAACACAATGTTTGTAGTGATGGCTATAGACGGGAACAACTAGACCCTCTCTATAGCAATTGGTCTAGCTGTGGAAAATAATCTCTATTGTTTTACATGGTTCCTTATGAGGTTAAAGGAATCTCTCGGACTGGGTAGGGATTTATAATGCTCTTTTGCACTAATGTTAATGAAGAAAATTTTCATTTTAAGTAATCCTACCATTCCATTTACGTATTTTAGTTTCAAAAGACATTACAATATCCTTATTTAAAATTAGATTACATTTCCAGGATAACCAGGAACTTGCATCTAGTGTAAACTAGTTGTGTCTACATGATTATCAAACAATTCCATGTAGGTCTCAATTAGGTTGAACCCATTATTAGTCATTTGGACTCGATCTTCTATTGTTGGACTTGTCGTACGTGTTTCTTCAATGATATCCATTCTATTCACAAAGTGTCGTAGATCTTCAGACATGGTAATGACGAGCATTTGCATATTATACAATGTTATTTTTCTCCCCTCCTCAACTGCTGAAGGCGGTAACGGGATTTCCGATATTACCATTCATTATTTCGCGCGTTGATAATAACAAATCATGTCTAATGTAATCGTGTCAACAAGAGGTCGTTACTTGTCTTCAAGACGTACTATATCATCTGCTATTTTCAACTCATCATCATCGATCGATTCATTGGATCTTGGAGACTGAAAATAGAATATATTACCAAACACATTACAAAACCCACTTGCATACACGTATGTAATAATAATAAAACCAAATTGCTAAAACATATTCATAACAAAATAAAGTTAACAGGTTTGTCTGCACTTGCTTCGGCCGGTCCCATCTTTCAAAGTTTTATCTACTTTTAATTTAAGTTTTAACACCCCTTCTGACTTTTTTCTTAATTTCAAAAGTATATATGCTGGTTTATTTTTATTTTATTTTGTAACTTAGCATCTTCGTTTTTTATTTGCCAAAAAAAATTCGAAGAGCATATGAATACATGTCCCTATGAAAAAATTATTACAATTTTATGCTTTTAGATTTTACCTTTATCGGACACAATTCTAAAAGCTCATGTAAATGGAATATAACATCTCCATCCATAAAACCCACTTTTCTAACAACGTCCAGACAAAATCGTCTTTGGACTAATAATGGTTATTAAATATCATCAGGAAAAAAATTGATAATGAGTAGTTCTTTCGGATTGGCATTTTGGAACATTATCCCGAAATAGATATCCAAGTTCCGGACTACGTTCTTCATGTTTTGTTCTTACAGTAACATTTCAGATTGCCTAAAAAACTATTTTTGATCTAAAAAAATGATCCTAAACACACACCAAGATACTTAAATGAGTTTCATACATGTCCAACGAAAGAAAAACATTTTAAAAAAATCGGACTAGATCGTAGTATTTCGGACGTGTTCATCGTCCTCCGGAGTACTTAGACTTGTTTTTAAAATCAAATGTAGGTAACTTAAAGGTTAGAACTTACTTGGTTTAACGAATCCATGCTAAAATTTAGGTCCGAAATGTGGGTGGATCAAATTTCGAAATAGCAAAATCAGGAACGTGAATTCTGGTTTTTTTTTAGCGGGACCCATATATATATACCATTGGGCTATAGTATTGGCTTGGGCCAGTTTTTAGGTCCGAAATTGCCCATTCTTGACCAACTTGTTAGTTTAAAAAAAAGTGCTTACCGTTGTTACTACAACTCTATTTGTGGTTAGATTACCCAATTTTCCTTAACTTATTAACCATATAAATTAACAAATTGATTATTTAACAATTGATCCCATATTAATTTATTAATCATATAATAAATTAACAAATCGACTAACTATTTCCAATTAATATATTGATCATATAATATATTAACAAATCATTTCTTTATAATTTCCAATTAGTTTATTAATCATATAATATTCTAATAAATCATTCTCTCTCTATAAATGTCATTCTAATCAAGTTCAAGTTATGAGGACAACCCAAAAAAGATTTTTCTTCTAATTACAAGAATATACCAATTTAGTGATGAGCTTAGACACCTTAAACCAACAGGATCACGTATATGATAGAGAAGTGGTGTCGCTTCAAAGGGAATTATATATGCACATCATATATATTTATAAAGCTAGGATTTTTTATTGAATCTCATGCATTTGAAAGCCCCTTTTTTAACTTCCTCAAACTACATTCATTTGAAACCCCCTTTTTTAACAAATGCAACTCAAAAGTTTTCTTAATTATGATTTAACACTCAAAAGTTTTATAACTTATATTATGTTCAATTAGCATTTACTGAAAAGTTTAATATAAAAAGGTCAATCTTTTGGGAAGACATGCATACAAATCATATACAAATTTCTGAAAGATAATAAACTTAAAGGTTTTTGTGTTGGGTTTAGGTCTTATGACCACTTTTGGAGATATGCTATTATATTAGAGCTTTTAAGTTGTAAGTTTGTTATAGTAATTCGATTTTGTATTTTCTTCGTTTTTGGATTATTGTAATACAGTCGTTGTATATTGTGGTTTAATCGTTAATATATTGATCATATGTTATACAGGGTGATGTCGAAAATATTTAATTAAATATTTTAAATATGTTTTTTTTTTTTTTGTATTTGTAACGTTTCAAAAAGTTAACTAAAATATTTTTCCTACATAAAGATAATATTTTTATGTTTGGTTACTCATATTTGTTTATGTAATTAGAAAACAAGAAGTATATAGAATGACTACTTCAATTTCACATATGAATCGATACCACTAGAGATGTATGTTGTATTTAACCGGTGGTAAGAGATCCACATACCCTTTTTAATTATTTATATTAATGCTTAGTAATATCTATTTTATATTCCTATTCACCTTAATTTTTTAGGTACAAATTAAGGAAGAGGATTCTCGGCGCACCAACATAAAGTCAAACGTACGCCTTGCAAAATATGTGATTAAAATTAAATATCATATTTACTAATCGACTTATTTTAAAACTCTTGATGACATTTATGTATAATGATATATTTTTTATGACTTCATTCTTAATTTCAATGTTTAATATTTGAAAGTTCAAATATGAAACCTTAGATGTTTTGGTGTAATATAAACAGTATAATACAAAGTTTATTAGTTCAATATTGTTTATTACTATCTCATTCAAAACAACTTATTTCTTATTTTATCCAAAAAATATTATCGGACATAAGAAAAGTAGATTATATTAATGTTATACAAAAACTTATAATATATATTGGATATTAAAAAAGTTAAAGTAAAGTTTATAAGGTATGGACTATATTATAGAATATCAAAATATAAATTGATGGATTTTTATGTTATTTGATAATTCGGTTAATGCCCAAAACATGACTAAAAACATAAATTTCAATATATTTCTAATTTTACCAAAATTATTTTAACCACTTAAATACATTCTTGCGCAACGCGCGAGGTTACGCCTAATCTTTATCTATCTATCTATCAGTCTGTCTGTCTATCTATCTATCAATCAATTTATCTATATATATATATATATATATATATATATATATATATATATATATATATACATATATATATGTCTATATCTATCTATATTCATATATATATATATATATATATATATATATATATATATATATCTTATAAAGCTAGCATTTTTCCTTGAACCTCATGCATTTGAAACACCCATGCATTTTTCGTTTCACCACATTCATTTGAAACTCCCATGACTTTTCAATTTCTTTCTAATAATAATTATAATTGGTTAATAAGGTTATATAAATATCAAACCTAAAGTTTAATCATATATAAACTAAATTTCAATATTAAAATAATATCTTTACTTTTACTTATAAAGTTATGTTTTTTAACTTTTAACATATTATCCTTAATTTATTAGTGTTAATATATTGTTGGATATAAACCATTATCATTTTAAAGATACAATTTTGGAACAATTTATATAAAATACTTAAATTATTAATTTAAATATAACATTACAGGTTCAACTTAATATATCTTATAAAGCTAGCATTTTTCCTTGAACCTCATGCATTTGAAACTCCCAAGCATTTTTCCTTTCACCACATTCATTTGAAACTCCTATGACTTTTCAATTTCTTTCTAATAATAATTATAATTGGTTAATAAGGTTAAATAAATATCAAACCTAAAGTTTAATCATATATAAACTAAATTTCAATATTAAAATAATATCTTTACTTCTACTTATAAAGTTATGTTTTTTAACTTTTAACATATTATCCTTAATTTATTAGTGTTAATATATTGTTGGATGTAAACCATTATCATTTTAAAGATACAATTTTAGAACAATTTGTATAAAATACTTAAATTATTAATTTAAATATAACATTGCAGGTTCAACTTAAATATAAATTTTAGTTTACCTTAAACAACCCAAAAAATATTTTGTAAATAGTTAAAAGTGATAAATTGTAGTCTCTTTCTAATAATAATTATAAGTTGGTTGGTAAGATTAAATAAATATCAAACCTAAAATGTAATCATAAATAAACTAAATTTTAATTTTAAAATAATATATTTACTTCTACTTATAAAGATATGTCTTTAACTTTTAACATATTATACTTAATTTATTAGATTTAAAATGTTGTTGTATGTAAACCATCATCAGTTTAAAGCTACAACTTTTGAACGGTTTGAAAAAAAAAATACTTAAATTTTTAATTTAAATATAACATTACAGTGTCAACTTAAATATAAATTTCATTTCCACTTAAAAAAACCAAAGAGTATTTGGTAAATAGTTAAAAGTGATAAATTGTAGTAATAAATGCAAAAACTAAATTGTAATCTCAATTTAACTAAAATATTTCCTAAAGATATTTTTATAATCGTTAAAAGTTTTCAAATATGTAGCTTAAAATAACTTACAGTACCAATAGTTAAAAAATAACTCTATATAAATGGTTATATTGTTACATTTAAAATAAAAAAACAATGTTTAATGTTTTAAATAATTATAATGATAGAAATTAAAACATTAAGCAAATAAATTTTAAAAAATTAATTAACAATAATAGCAACTATAAATAAAATTAAATCATATATTATATTTAATTTTATTCACGTGTAATTCACGGGTAGAAGTTATTCAAATTATTGGGTAGAAGTTATTCAAATTATTGAGATAATGTAGTTATAATAGATGTATATATATTATCATATAATTCAAAATAATCAGTATATTATATTAATTTAATATACGAATTATGATATCATGTTTAACAACATTATTGTTATATTTTAAAAAAAACATATACTTGTAAAGAATTTAACTATATAAGTGTTTTTCGTGCAACGCGCGGGCATTCACCTAGTATACTTATAAATGAAGCATTTTTGGTTTCACCACATTCATTTGAAACTGTCATTCATTTTTTCTTTCACCACATTCATTTAAAACTCTCATTTATTTTTCCTTTCACCACATTCATTTTAAACTCTCATGACTTTTCAATTTCTTTCTATAAGTTGGTTAATAAGGTTAAATAAATATAAAACCTAAAGTGTAATCATATATAAACTAAATTTCAATATTAAAAAAATATATTTTCTTCTACTTATAAAGTTATCTTTTTAACTTTTACTATATCATACTTAATTTCTTCGGTCTAATATGTTGTTGTATATAAACCATTATCATTTTAAAACTACAATTTTTGAACAATTTGTATAAAATACTTAAACTGTTAATTTAAATATAACCTTACAAGATCAACTTAAATATAAATTTTAGTTCTAATAATGATTATAAGTTGGTTAAATAAATATCAAACCTAAAGTGTAATCAAAAATAAACTAAATTTCAATTTTAAAATAATATTATTGTTTCTACTTATAAAGTTATGTCTTTAACTTTTAACATATTATACTTAATTTATTAGATTTAAAATGTTGTTGTATGTAAACCATTATCAGTTTAAAGCTACAACATTTGAACAGTTTGGACAAAATACTTAAATTGTTAATTTAAATATAACATTATAGTGTCAACTTAAATATAAATTTCAGTTCAACTTAAAAAACCAAAGAATATTTTGTAAATAGTTAAAAGTGATAAATTGTAGAGATAAATGCAAAAACTAAATTGTAATCTCAATTTAACTAAAATATTTCCTAAAGATATTTTTATAATTGTTAAAAGTTTTCAATAAGTAGTTTAAAATAACTTATAATAACAATAGTTAAAAATGACTCTATATAAATGATTATATTGTTATCTTAAAAATCAAAAGACAATGTTTGGTGTTTTAAATAAATATAATGATAGAAATTAAAACATTAAGCAAATAAATTTTAAAAAAGTAATTAATAATAACAACAACTATAAATAACAGTAAACCATATATTATATCAATATAGTATACAAATTATTATATCAAATTTAACAACAACGTTATTGTTATATTTAAAAAAACATATATTCGTATAGACTTCAATTATATAGGTGTTTCTGCGCAACGAACGGGCATTCGCCTAGTTCCTAATAAAGCTTACAAACCATGCAAGCATCCATAACCATAACAGACACATCAATGAGAACTGAACTAGATCAAGGAGAATTACGTGGGACACATCGTACTTATTTACACGAACAACATAATAGTTTCAGGATATGGAGTCTATTGGTCTGCTAGTATAGTACATATGTATCATAATTGAAGGTTCAAAAGGTAATACCTACATATCATATGACATGATTTAATTGGTGTATTTTATCTAGGTGACTTGAAAATATTTTATAAATTCTCATTCATATAGGGGATTGTTAGAAAATTGGTTTTAACTAATTTCTAAAAGTGAGTTTTTTTTTTTTGTCCTATTTTTGAACATGAAATTCTAACCCTAAAATATAATGAAGATGTATAAACAATTGTATGTTTGTGTTCTTCTCTGTGATACCTTTGTTTTGGTATATCATACATCCAAAACGGATTTAAGATGAGTGACAAATTAATTCTCAAAATGAACGTGTTGGCAGAAGTAAATAAATGAGTTTAATATGATTTTAGTACACCCTACATAGATAAGAGAATAAAAAGTAAGTGCGTTTATAAGTAAAAAGGTTTCTAAACCTTGTAAGACTTATAGCACAAATAATATCTCTTGCATGTGTATGGGGGTGCAAATGCGTACCAAATTTGGTTGGATTTACTAAACTTGTGTGCGAGCATCCGTCCTACGAGTACGAATGCTCAATTGGTTGACCAGAAAAAGTGCACAAACCTTTTTGCATATAATTTGTTCATAACTAAAAATTAATTACCATTTCAATGGCATGTTAGATACACCTAAGATAACAAAAACTTCTTGCTTCCTATTATCCAGTATTCCTACTACTGTTTTCTATGTGCTAGAATGTATAATCTAGGCTTAGTATAAGTTCGGTCGATCTTGAAAAATTGCTTTAAATTGTTGTTTCCTGGGAAAAGAAACACTTGATAGCAAATAAATTTGTTTTAAGGACACCATATGCGTTGTTTATTTTTTTTTTTTTCATTTTGTTCTTTTCATGAATCTTTTGTATTTTAGTTCCTATACAAATAAACTTTTTTCATTTGAACTTTATTCATAAAAAACGGTCGACCAAAAAGTTTTCATATTGTGGATACTTTAGATCATGTTTGACAAACTAACTGAAAAATAAGTTTTTATAATTAATTAATGGCCGATAAGCTAGTTTATGAATTAATATTGTTTAATTGAAAATAGCTTTATAAGCTAGATTGCAATTTAAAATGATATAAATGAACATATTAACATATATAACAAAAAGAAACTAAAAAATAGATAGAATTAAATGCATATTTAGAATATTTTTCTCGAAGTCTCGTGAACTTATGAAAACTATCCCAAAGCAGGGGCAGACTTACTTGATGTCCCAGGGTGGCACGAATAATCTTTCAAATTTTATCGTCAAGTGCAAAATTAAGTGTAAAATAGTTGAAATCTGTCACAAATCCATTGGAAATCCGTCAGAAACTCCTAATAAGTGTAAATTTAATGTAAATATGTCGGTGTAACCCTTTTAGTGACAAATTTTGAGATTTAAACTGACATCGAAAAATGAGTTGTTTTTCGTAATGCAACCCTTAAAAATTTTGTGTAACCCTGATATATTTTTCTACATCTACTATTATACCAAAGTAGTTTATCAAAAAGTTAGCTTATAATTTTATTGATAAGCTAAAATTAGCTACTTTTGTGGATTAACAAACAGTAAATTGCAATAATTATCTTATAAACTAGGTTATTTTTATAAAATAATAATAATAAATTAGAGACATTAACTGAAGCAACAAATGTCGGAGAAGGAAGTGAGATGTGTATGATAATGATGAGAGGATGACATTGTTGTTGACATCACATATAATAAGTAACTCGTACAAAATGTAGTTTGAGTTGTCGGAGGCCATTGAGCAAAGACGGAAGTGGGCAAATCAAATATCTAACGACCGCATATTTCATGGTTCAAAAGTTGCGATGATGGCCTGAGTTCTGTTATCAACCTTATGTTTTGACCATCATCTGCACCCTGTTTCTGTCTTATTCTATTTGTTACAAATACGTTTTTTTTTTTTAGGAAAAGAAAATTAGGTTTATTTATCATACAAGTACAAAGTTGTATAATTTTAAATTATATATTAATATTATTAGTAAAAAACGTAAATATGTTACTAGTATATATAAAAAGTATAAAAATAGTATTGTTATTATAACTGAAAAATAATCTATCTCATATTAATAAAAACAAATAAAATGTATTACCATGTTTTATAATTGTAAATGAACCGAACGATTGACGAATTGTTTGGCTTTGAAGTTCATTTATATCATTTATTTAATAAATAAACGAATATGAACAAAATTTTCGTTCGTTTAGCTAAATGAAAAAACATGAACAATAGTCTCGTTCGTTCGTTTATATTCGTAAGCGTTCATTTATGTATATTTACGTTTATATATATTCAATTGTTTTTTATTATATTATTATATTATATGTTTGTTTATATTTATATATGTTCATATGTGTTTGTTTATCTCTGTTTGTTCTTTTAGCATATTCACGGACATGAATAAAAAACATTCGTTCGTTTATCTATTTGTGTTCGGTTAACATAAACGAACGAACATGAACAAACATTTGTTAATGTTCGTTCGGTTCGTTTACAGTCCTAAATTTTTTTTTAATTTGTCTTTCAATTAAGGAAAATTGTCAAAAAAATCCTAATATTTTTAGAAAAGTTTCACTTTAGTCCCAACTTTTTTTTTGTAAATAAAAGTTTCAATTATTTCATTTTGGCTCACATATTATGGTGTAAAATCAAATAATTGAGACTTTTCTGTTTAAAAAATAAATTTAAAAATAAAGTGAAATTTTTTCGAAAATATTGAAACTTTTTCACAATTTTCATTTAATTAATGAATGTGCTTTTTTTTACCAGATTTTAATATTCTGACTTTTATTCTTATTGGGCTAATACTTTGGGCTTGTGATAATTGGGAGCCCGTATTCGGTGGGTCTCTTCTCTTTTTTCTTCAACATGTGTTTCTGACTATATAATTCGGATCATGAAAATGTATTTTCATATGATCCTTTGTAATTTTTAAGAAATATTAAATATTAATTTCATTTTATTAAATAGTAAGTTCAGGATTTTGTAATCAGGACAAAGATCGTTAATGTCTAATATGTAGGGCCTTTCATAGATTGTGTTTGGCAGCCTTAAAGAATATCCAATGAGTAAATTATGCGACAATACTTTGTGGGATGGATTTTCTCTAAATTTATTGTCTTATAATTGATACTAAAAGTTACAAAAACCGCTTTGCTTATGAATACAACAACAAACCCATAAATCTCATTATATTAGGTTAGAATAGGTTTCTCGACAACCACATGTTCATAGAGAAGAGCAACTATGTCACATAGATGACTTGCGACATGTGTCAAACATTTGACCTAAAAAAAAGGTAGACCAATGGAAAAAAAAAGTTAGGGGTATGTTGAAGACATACACATGGATACATCATAAGGAATCATATACATTCGAGGACCTATGAAAGTGACAAAAACAAAATTGAGTAAGGCAATGAGAATAGTAAAACGTTACATGAATTAAAAAAATACTATAAAATACCTAAGAAACAGGTATCAACAATAAAGATCTGAATATAAAAATACATGTGGGAGCTTGGGTACCCATCAATATCGATGTTATACCTGCATACTCCCTTATATGAGGTCATGTCCTCGATAAGGGAAAGTTCATCCATGTCAAGCCTAACAATATCCTCCCGCTTATTTATATGGCATCATCTCTTCTTCTTACTATCAATCAACATAGACTCTACCCTCGTTAATGTCGATGATGGTAGCCCTTTTATGAAGATGTACATACCACCTCGAACGACCTTCGCTCAAATTTTAGGTGATCAGTTCCACTCCTAACAAGTTTCTAATAGTCGTATTCGGAATCCTATCCATAAAAGTTCTACTACAAGTCCAACTCAACATCTTCATATCTGCTACTTCCATCTTCCTCTCGTAGTCCTCCTTGGACAACCAACATATGTATCCCTACATCATGGCATGCCTAATAACCACCTTGTAAAA
The DNA here is from genome assembly GCF_051521515.1 of Lactuca serriola. Lineage (NCBI taxonomy): Eukaryota > Viridiplantae > Streptophyta > Magnoliopsida > Asterales > Asteraceae > Lactuca > Lactuca serriola. The sequence goes on along the minus strand of NC_136410.1, from coordinate 81,934,826 downwards.
TTTCCCCTTCAGTTTAAATGTGACCTTCCTGTCACACAGGACTCCTAGGCTTACTCTTCACTTTAACCCATTTGTATTTATGAGATGAGAAACGTTTACCTCCATACCCCCTTCATTTATATAAAACATAATTAAATGATTTAGAAATGGTTTATAAACCTAACGACATGGTTAAAAGGTCAATTCCATATATGGTTGTTTGAAATATGGTTTGTTTGATCTTCTCTTCCCATAAATTAACAAACTCGTTGATGTTGAGATGGTTTACAGGCAGTCAAAGTTATACAGTTTTGCTAAAGGTGACCTAGGGATATATAGGAGACCATACTTAGATTGTGTACCATAAACATAGGATCCTTAGATGAAAATTTGTTAGAATTAACAAAGATTTAAGGGAGAAATGTTGACATTGTGTTAATTCAAGAAACTAAGTGGAGATGGGCACAAGTTAAAGAGTTTAATAGGTGTAAGTTATGGTATTCAAGTTTTGAGAAAGTAAGAAATGATGTAGGTCTCTTGGTGTCTTATAAGTAGGGGTGAGCAAAAGTAGCAAGATTTCCGACGAGAGCAAGTATTTGTGACAAACCGATACCGTTTATGTTAATATGAATGATATTCGGTACCTAAAATCATGAAATTCGGCACTGTCGGTGCTAGTACCAGAAATTGGTACCATGATTGGTATCGATGTAACATCCTAAACTTTAATTTAAATTAAAATAACAATGTTAATGGATTAACTATGATAATTTATATGTTAAAAATGTAAAATATGAATTATGGTGAGAATTGGCAAAAATGCTCAAACTAGAGGGATCAAATGCAAAAAATTGTTGGAAATAAGATGCAAAAACCTCATTTCATTCCCCATATTGTGTTTTGAAACTTCAAGGGATAGCTAATGGCAATTTTCACCTTCTTCATCTTTTAGGGTTTGATTCAAGAGGTGAATTGGGCACCCAAGCAAAAAAGAGGAAGAACAAGGGCGTGCAAGGAAATACTTACAGGGAGTGTTACTTGTGGAAAGGATCTTGAAAGATGGTAGCAACTTATATCGGAGAACTAAGTGAGTACGTGTGGACTTTTCCCACTTTGGGATACATGGTTAAGTAAATGAGTATTGTATGAAAATGCTTTAAAAAGTAAAGTATGTCTTTGAAATGTATATCTTTTAAAAATGTCGGTTAAAAAATGATGAAAGTTATGAAAGTGTTTAAAGTTATATGTTAATGGTAAAAGAAAACGAAATAAAGATGAAATGTAAATTGTCTAGACCATGGTGCCTCATAAGAGGTCTAGAGGAATCTATTGGGGTGGTACATCCCTATCGTGAGTAAATGTCCTGAAATTATGATGCCTCGGTGGATTGATTTGTTCTTTCTAACTTGGTCTTGGAAATGGATAATGAAAGCATGATGCCTTGGTGGAATGATTGGTTCCTTCCACCTTGGTCTTGGAAAATGAAAAATGGAAAATAAGCTAATGTAATGATATGACAGGAAGTGATATTTATGATATGGCATGTATAAAATGATGTTCCTTGAAAGTTTTTGAAAATGTTTTATTGTTTAAAACCCATGTAGCTCACGAAACATTTTGTCTTGTGTATTTATCTATTTTGTTAATGCCATGTATCTCAGGTGATAGCTAAAGGTGTGAGGTTTTCTAGAAGTGATGAATTCCATGAGATACTTAGTGGAGCATAAGTTACATATTCCTTGATCGTGTAAATATTGGTTTGCTTGCTATTATTTATGTAACGTCCCAAATTGCAAGATAATTTTTTTCATTTTTAAAAGAGAATAAACACCCAAATTTGATGAAGTTACTTTCAAGTCAAACCATTTGTTCATAAATCATAATTCAAAATCAGAGTCATAAGGAAAACAATGTGGAAGCCTAATGTCTATGCGAAGCTGCAATCTTAAAAATCAAACAGTTTGTGAAGCCTAATGTATGTGCGTCGTTTGCACGACACAGAAAAAAGAGGTCAAGAAGGTCTGTAGACAAAAAAAACAAACAATACCTAAGCTTCTAACATCATATCTGATTTCTTATAATGTCTAAATGGATAAAGATTCCAATTGTATCCATTAAGAAGCTCCAAACAAGCAAGATCTAAAACCCTATATCATAACATGTCCAAAACACACTTTTCTTCAAGTTGAGATCTTTAATTACCAAGCTTCAAGGATCAATCTTGCATGAAAGCATAACTCCAAACCCACCAAAAACACTCCAAAATGGATGATAGGAGAGGGGAGAAGCTCAAACTATAAAGAAGGAGACTAGTGTTGCTCCCAAAAAGTTCTAGATGTGATAGACACTGAGAAAATGCCCTAAAACATGGATCCTTACCTTTAAATACGTTGAAAACACTAAAAAATTATGGGGTTGGGCTTGCCCAACGTCCACTCCATGGAACACAGTTCTCCACTCTGTGTCGATTACCACGTCGTGAAAAAATATTCTCTGCTCCGTGGTGATGGGTTTCCACCTAAATCCATTCCAGCTTCAAACAACCATAACTTTTTCGTTTCAACTCTGTTTTCGGCAATCTTTATATTCACATGAAGGTATTGAAAAGCCCCAAAATTATATCTAATTAATTTTGACTAAAAACATACCAAACAAAATTCATTAATTCGTGAAAGACGTCTGAAAAATCACTTTCCCATTTTACCCTTTGGCTATAAAGCATAATTCAAGAGCTTAAATCACTTAACCAACATTATTAATATTTGATAGGGCCTAAACTCTATTCTATTGAAGCCAAAGACTTTTACTTGATCGCATTACGATCCGAAATCCCAAAATGAGAAGCGTTCTGACACTAGATGTTACAATTCTCCCCCACTTACATTGTATTTCGTCCTCGAAATCCTTCTTGGTTAGTATTTCTGAAAACAGCACCAACACATTCCATACACTTTCTTTAACCACCTCAAAAAAAACTCAGGCAAGCACAAAGAAAACTTGAGAGACCACTTGGAACCCACAGATGCCAATAAATAACTCACTCATTTGAAAATGCTCATCTACAATAACAAATCAAATCCATCCATATACTTTGCCAGACTGAGAACCAACCAGTCTAAAATCCAAAAACCATACCTAAATGCTAATGATCATCCATTCGTCATACATGCCCCTTGTAACATCCCAAAAATTCGACAAATTTAAAACTTTCAAAAACAACCCTTTTACTAATAGAAGTTTTATAAAACCATTGTTTTCAAAACATTATTTAAAATCATAGTCTCCCAAGATCCAGTCAATTGTAAAACCAAGGATGTGTATGATTACACCTTCGCCTTGCCACGGTCCACTAAACTACTTGAAAACCATAACCCAAAACTGTAAGCACGAAGTTTAGTGAGTTTCCCCCAAAATACCACCACACAAACATATAACATATACAAACTAGCATGCTCAAATACTCATGTCTCGCCCAATCAGCCTCGGGCTGGCATACCATCTATGCCTACGATGGGCCCAGTAATCCTCAGGTTGGAATATCATCGCATCATAAGCAGTTTGGTCCAATCAACCATCAGGTTGGAATACCCCAGGTCTGTTGGCTCATGGACAAAGCAGTAAAACCTCAACCACCAATCAACATATAAACAGTCAACAAACAATTGGACAGATCTACAAATCACTAAGCATAACATCATCCTATATACCAGGATGCCAATCTACCAGATCACTATAACACAATAACATATTATAACATAATAGGATATCTAATTCAATGGGCCGGCCTTGGTTCCTTTGGCCCATAAGTACAGTGAGGAAAATTCACCTTTCAATCTGAACCATAGCTGATGAGGTCTCGACTCCGAATCTCAGCTCTAACTGATACCTATCCATTCCAGGCGACCAATCACAACCAAAATTCCAAAATACCCTTGAGGTCAAACGTGGTCAAACTCAACTGGTCAAACCAACTAGGTCAACTGAGTCAACCCGGCCAAGTCAATCCAACCGAGTCAACTCGGCCGAGTCAACTTAGGGTGCGTACACGGGGCATACACGAAGCCTCATAGTTTGACCACCATCGAGGTGGTTAACCTCGTACGCAGGGTGTACACTGAGTACGTGGGGCCTACCCTCGCAAGACCCAAAATTCATTTTAAGAGCTTAATGGCTTAAGCTCTTGTGTCCAAAATTCAGATCCATGATTAAAATACTCTTAGGATTCATAAAGTCTCCAATTTTGTGACCTAGCATGTCTAATAAGTGCTTAACACAAGGTCTTATTCCCTTAAGACATTCTACACAATGTATGAAGCAAAAGTAACCACTTGGAACCCATTTTTATGACTTAAGACCCCTCCTAGCGTTTGAAAGGGAAACTCAAAGGTCAAGAACATGTCGTATACAAGATCTAACATTTTAGGACCCAAAAAGCTCCATAAAACAACCAACACTAGATCTATGAGATGGAGGGATAAAGTTGCAAGAATTTTACCTTTGAAAGGTTGCAAATAAAGAATAAGTCCCCGATCCAAAGTGTTTCACTCTTCTAAGATGACTTTGGCTTCCTTCCTTCCTTCTTCTTCTAAGCACACAAACACAAACTTTTAGGCTAGAAATGGCTTCACAAGTTGAACTAGGGTTACAAACACGAATGAGAGGTTGGAAGCTGATGATGTGAAGGGAAATGAGGCTATAAGGATGCTTAAATACCAACCAAACCATAAAATTTAGGGTTTCCTCAAGTACAAAGTACGCCGACGTACTAGGGTGTGCTCTAGTACGCTTAATGCACACCATGTACACATGGTGTAATCCGAAGCGTCAAATTATAATAATGCCACTAAGGCCCTGATTGCACACTTTCTTGAACTTAGGGACCAAAAACGCAATGCATCTCAATATAAGGATCAACGATGGAAGTACTTCAAAACCTAATGTTACACCCCTTGTCCCTAGTTAGGAACACCACCAATCATACAAATCAAACACTCCAAAATTTCCCGATCGCGAATTTCAACCAATCCCAAACCAAAGCTCTTGACCAAAAGAACTCAGTTACACATGTGACTTCCTGATAAGTCATGTGTAACACCCTGATTCTTAGTTATCGATTTTAGAATAATTTTCTTGTTTTCAAGGTCTACTCGATGAGTTGGTTGCCCTACTCGTCGAGTAGCAGCAGGTTCGTTCGTGTGTTTTAGTGACCTACTCGCCGAGTCCAAGAAGGGACTCGACGAGTAGGAGATGGCAGATGAAACCCTATATTCTAGGGTATTGCACCCTATTTAAAGGAAAATTGGCCTCCTCCATCCTCCCCTTTACAGCTCCTTGGCACCCTTAAACCCTAAATCATGTGTGTGTGTGTCTCTCTCTCTTTGGTGTGTTAAAGCTTAGAAGAGGAATCTTGGTGAAGAAACACTTGGGAAACAAGTAAACTGAAGCAAGGAAACTCGTGGGAAGCAGAGATCTACTCCAGTTGGCACCCTTTTAAAGGTATTAGGCTGTTACATTGGCTCATTTCATTCTAGATCTCTTTTGGGTGGATTTAAGGGCTTTCCTAGTATGTTTGGAAGCTCTGCTTGGGTATAAGTTAAGATCTGAAGTTGTAACTTCAGATCTAAACTCTCTTGGGTCTTTAAGTCCATAAAGCTTCTAAATTTTGCAAAGATGAGACTCTCCTTAAGTGCAAATCCTCCATTGCAAGCTTAGTTTATCATTGTAAGAATTTAGGGCCTTGCATGCACGTAAAGTTTGCAACTTTACGTGATAAACATGCCTTGGGGGACTTGATCTACCATATGGAGCCTTAGCATGGCTTAAAAAGCCTCTGTATGGATGAAGGACTAAATTGACTCGGCGAGTCGGATGAACGACTCGACAAGTCTGATGAAGATTGCCTTGGGCTTGACGAGTCAGTTGAATGACTCGGCGAGTCAGCTAGGGCTTTCCCAACCTTTGGACACGTATGAACGCGACGAGTTGTAAGGGGAAAACTCGCCTAGTTCGCCAAGGAGTTGTGGCCACTGACACTAAGAACTCGATGAGTCACTCAAGTGACTCGGCTAGTTGGCAAGTCATGCCAGGAACTTGGCGAGTAGCTGAGGGTACTCGACGTTGAGGTCAACATGGACTGTTGACTTTGACAGTTGACTTTAACTTTGACTATTGGACTTCTGGGGTATTTTGGGAAAATATGAGCATGGTGGGGACATTTAGTCAAGAAGGTCATGATGGGTGTTAACTTATTATTTATGGTGTGATAGTGTGGGATTCCGGGGAGACAACATTCAGAGATTTGCAGTATTTCATCACTACTTACGAGGTGAGTTATCCTCACTATATCTATAGGGTCTAAGGCACCAAGGCCGGCCCTTTATGATTTACATCCGGGTTTAGGATTGTTGCTATGTTATTGATATGTTAGATTTTATCCTGGTTTAGGATGGTTGCTATGCTAGTAATCTGTTAGCTTAGTATCCTAGTTATAGGATGGTTGCCATGAGTTATGATCTGTTAGATCAGTATGATTATCTGACATTGCATGCTAGCTTTATGATGTTTATGTGCACATGTTTATTGGTTTGGGGATAAGGGTTGAGGCAGGTCCTTCTGTGTGCATTAGACCAAGACACCCTGGGCAGACCAGGTAGACTGCAGGCCCGGGCCGGGAAAATCTAGTCAGGCTGAAGGCCCAGCGAGCAGTTTGGATAGGCTGAAGGCCCCGAGGAGGGCGATCCAGACATGCCGAAGGCTCGGAGAGCGGTCGAGATAAACTGAGGACCGGGATTTGGTCTAGTCACACTGATGGCTCATTATGCATGTTGTTTTCTTATATGTTTATATGATATGGTTATATTTGTGTGGCGTTGGTATTTTGGGGGAACTCACTTAGCTTTCGGGATTACAGTTTCAGTTTATTGTTTTAGGTACAACAACGGATCGCGGCAAGGCAAATGCATGATCGTACAACTCCTCATGATTTGTTTATGTTTCTAGGAAAACTCTGATATTATATATTTTGAAAACAAACTTTGTAATGATAAATGGTTTTTAAGTGTTTTGAAAAAATTTTAATTTGGCATGAAATTTTTGGGTGTGACAAGTTGGTATCCAAGCCTTGGTTTGAGTGAATTAGAGGGACACTCGTGTGACTCCAGTCTCAAATCAAGGGAAAGATTTTAAAATGATTTTCTTAATGGTTTTCAAAATAAGTAAGGGAGGATGCAAAGTGTACGATCACCCAGAGCTAGTAAGTAGACCCCAAAATACTATACGGTTATTTGATATTGTGATATGTTAGAACACCATGCTAGTACTAGGCTAGGGATCTTCAGGAATTGCATGATAGAATTGCCTGATTACATGATACCTACTAGCCTAGGGTTCCTTTTTATGAGATTGACACCATTACTATAATTTTTTAGTGTATGTGTCATGGTTATACATAATTAAGATCTTATAGCTTGAGAATGTTTGATTTGGCCTTATGTTCTGTTCTTGTATGAATGGGGGCTTAGGGTAGGATTGGATATTTGAAAGTCTATAGGGTACAATGTTATGTATAGCTAGCATACACTAGTGCTACAGGGTTGGTGGAGGTTTCATGGATAGGTGAGCTGTGAGAGGCCGAGAGGCCAGTTATGTGATGTTAGCACCCCTCTATGAGTAAGGATTGAACGCTCGCGATGTTATGTACATTGTCTGGGTGTTGTGATGATACTTGAGACAAATATGGGTAGGTGTGGAAGATAGTATGGGCCCGTACTACTAAAAGCACAGGACCCATACGCATAGCAAGGAAGTCACAAACCCCTAGGGTTTAGTCGAGAGTTGGTTCCCTGTTGTTTATGCAGATTATCTGATATCTTGTGGTATGTCTCAGAATGGTGATGACGAGACACTTTGTGATGGGATCCGGATCGGGATCAGGATCCGGAGACGGAGACCAGGAGAGGCCAGCAACATTTGAGCCTGTGGTGCAGATGGGGACAGACAAGTTGGACACCAGTATTCGAGAGATCATGCATGATGAGGTTCCCACGTTGTTCAGGGCACAACAACCGGAGATGTTTCGGTCTATCAAGACCACCATGGTCGAGTACTTTGATGAGCGCTACAAAACCCTTGTAGAGACGACTGCTGCAACAACTGCATCAGCTGTATCCGCGGCAGGGGGAGGAACCAGTCGGGCTTTTCTGTACAGAGACTTTGACAACACGAAGCCCCCTACTTTTGATGGGACTCAGGACCCCTTCAAAGCCATGAGGTGGCTGTCTGACGTGGAGGGATGTTTCTTCACGTGCTTATGTCCTACTGACCAGAAGGTCAGATGTGCCCTGAACTTGCGGATGTCCGGGGCAAAGGACTGGTGAAGGTAGATGACTGGGTCGTATTCGGATAAGTAGAGAGCTGCGGTTACTTGGGAGTAGTTCGGGGATATGTTCCGCGCTCGCTAAATTCCTCGAGTCGAGCGGGAACGGTTAGCTTAGGAGTTTCTGGAGTTGAGACAGGATCGGGAGACGGTGACAGAGATCACCCGTATGTTCACAGAGAGGGCGATGTTCTGCCCGGAATTTGCTTCTGAGCAAGCTTAGATGACTCGTTATCTGAGTATGCTCAAGACAGATATTTGACATTTTATGGCGACCCAACGTTGTGATACGCTTTTGGATTTACAGGAGGACGCAAGGCGGTGGGAGCTTAAGATTGAGTTATAGCTGAGAGAGCAGGGTCGGGCCCCAACATAGACGCAGCCAGCGCCAAAGCGGTCTAAGACCGCTAATTCCCGGTCAAAGGGACATTAGGGTCGCACTTGTGGCAAGTGCGGAAAGAGACACTTGAGGGTTTGTAGGTCTGGTAGCGGATGTCGCAAATGTGGCCAGGAGGGGAATTTTGCGAGGGATTGTCGTCAGACAACCCCGATTCAGGATATGAGGATCTGCTACCACTGTCATCATGTTGGTCACGTGAAGACCAACTGTCCTCAGCTCGCAGCCAGGCCAGCGCATGGTCCAGCGCTGGCTAAATTGAGGATAACTGTCGGGAGTCAGGGTCGAGCAGTGCCCCCGAGGGCCCAAGGGCACGCTTTCCAGCTTACAGTAGAGGAGGCCAGAGCAACACCCAATGTGGTTGCGGGTATGTTTCTATCCTTTATCTCATTTATTATATTAGTTTTATGCTTATCCGTTGTACCTGTGATTAGGTAAATTTTTAGTGAACTCTTTTCATGCTTTGGTTTTATTTGACTCGGGGGGTGAGTCAGTCCTTCGTATCTCAGTGGGACTTTTCGGTTGTTCCCACTTCGTTACAGCTTCAATCTTTGCTGGATCAACCATTATCCCTTCTTGGTTGACCACGTGACCCAAGAATTGGACTTCACGAATCCAAAAATCACATTTGGAGAACTTTGCATATAGCTTCTCCTTCTTCAAAACTTCTAACACTTCCCGCAAGTGTCTGTCATGCTCCTCCTGGCTTTTCAAGTAAATCAGAATGTCGTCTATGAACACTATCACAGATTTATCAAGGAAAGGATTACAAACCCTATTCATCAAATCCATGAACGTTGTCGGAGCATTGGTTAGTCCAAACGACATAACCAAGAACTCGTAGTGTCCATATCTAGTTCTAAATGCAGTCTTCTCTATATCTTGCTCTCTTACTTTTAGCTGATGATATCCTGACCTTAGGTCGATCTTCGAGAAATAGCTCGAACCTTGCAATTGATCAAACAGGTCATCAATCCTCGGCAACGGATATCTATTCTTTATTGTTGCCTTGTTCAGCTCTCTGTAATCAATGCACATTCTCATGCTTCCATCTTTCTTCTTTACAAATAACACCGGAGCTCCCCAGGGTGATGAACTAGGTCTAATGAAACCTTTGTCCAATAATTCCTGAAGTTGCATCATTAGCTCCTTCATCTCCGTCGGTGCTAATCGATAAGGTGCTTTTGCAATTGGCGTTGTTCCGGGCAACAAGTCGATACGAAATTATACTTGTCGATCGGGCGGTAATCCAGGAAGATCTTCGGGAAATACTTCCGGATAATCACACACAACAGGAATATTTTGCATCACCTTCTTTTCCTTCTTAGCATCGATCACGAATGCTAAGTATGATGTACACCCCTTGGTCAAACATTTTCTGGCTTTCATTAGAGAAATGATTCCAGAATTTACTCTGCGTTTATCTCCATATACCATAAACGAATCTTTCCCAGGCGGGTTTACTTTGACTATTTTCTTCTTGCATAAAATTTCGGCGTTATTGGTGCTAAGCCAATCCATTCCCAATACGGTGTCGAAACCATTAAGTTCGATAGACAATAATTCCTCGTGGAACTTATTCTCATTCAAGTCAATTAAGATGTTTTTCATACGATAGCTAACAGGTACAAACTTGCCACTAGCAACTTAAACTAATAAGGCATTATCTAGTCTAACAACAGGCAAAGCTAGCTTTCTACCAAATTCATGCGATATAAAGGAGTAGTTGGCTCCAGAATCAAATAAAATTTGGGCAGACAATTTGTTAACGAGAAAGGTACCTGAAGCGACATCAGCTTCATCTTAGCAGCTTCCAGTGTCATCTGGAATGCTCTCGCCTTTGGCTTTGGCGGAATGTTGGGTCTAGCTGCCTCCTTCTTCTTCGCGCAGTCCCTCGACATATGACCCTCCTCACCACAACCATAGCAAACTTTCTTTGTGAGGGTACACTCATTGGCATAGTGCCCTGGCTTTCCACACTTGTAACATGTGTTCGCCACCTCACATTTTCCATGATGCTTCTTCTTACATTTGTCGCACCATTTCGCTTCACTTCCACCTCCCCTCGAACCAGACTTCGAGAACTTGTTTTTCTTGTTGGGCCCTGAAGTTCCATCGAACTTCCTCTTTTCACCAACATCTATTCTTTCCAGACCCTTTTCCTTCTGCTGGGCCTCCACATTCTTAGCTGCACGAACAGCCGTTTTCAGGGAAGTTGCCATCTTGACTGTCGGACCAAAGTCGGCAGGCAGTCCATTAGCAAACCTCTCAATCTTGGAGAGTTCCGTGGGCACTAGGTACGGAAACAACTTCATCTTCTCAGTAAATGCAGTAGCATACTCATCTATGCTCATCTTCCCCTTCTTTAAGTTTTGGAACTCATTGTTCAGATCAATCAGATCTATCTCTGAACAATACTGCACCCTCAGTTGTTCCAAGAACTCCTCCCATGACATTTTTAGGGCTTCTCCTCGTGGCATAGTATCTGCCAACAACTTCCACCAACTCAAGACTCCAGTCTTCAGTTGTCTAACCGCAAATACGGTCTTCTGTTTGTTGCTACAGTCGCAACTTTCAAATACCATCTCCATTTCAGAGATCCAATCCATTATCTCAATAGGCTTCGGGCTTCCAAAAAGACTTGGCGGCTTGGCGCCCAAGAAGTTCTTGTACATTCGCCCATCCTTGTTGTTTCTCCTTTCTGGATCGTTCCTTCGTTCTCCTTGAGTCCCAACTTGACTCATCATGCGACTATTGTTCCTTTCCTCCGATTGCTCGGGAATCAATTTAGGTTCCTCAATAGGTATGACAGATTCATACCTATTATTATGCAACATTTGTCGCATCTCCTCCCTTTGTTCGGCTAGCATAGCTCGAATCATGGCTTGCACCGCAGCCATTGTTATTGGTTCTGGTGCTGCTGCTACAACAGGTATTTGCTCAATCACTGGCGGTTGATTCCTATTTTCATCCGCATTTCCAACGCCACTCCTTGTTCTCACCATTTTGATCTACACACCGAATAAGGTGAAATTAGATCCTCATTCACGATAGATATTCAAATCATCCTTATTACTCCGAAACGTTTACATGCTAGTTCTAATAACGTAGGCATACGCTTAGAATCCTACACACATAAGGTTTCCAGATCCGGTCGGCAACAGGCCGTAGATCCGAACAATTAATATCATATATGGCAACATATAACATTTAGCACATAAAGCATTTTAGGCAACTTTCCTAAAATAAACTAGTGCTCGTGTCTAAAATCCAACAGACACACATTTTCATTTATGCTTTTAAATAATTTCAGAGTAAATCCTTTTGATTTGAAAGAGTTGCGGAATTTGTTCCCAAAACAAAACATGATAAAATAATATTTATCAAAGCATTTCATCAAGAGATGCATTTCATTATATAATCAAAACTCGAGATGTCATGTTCCGATACAGACCATGAAGCATAAACGATAAACATTACAAGTCATTCAACAAATATATACATATACAGACTTGTAAACAAAACAACAAGATGATCCATCCATCTTACACCCTTGTGCCACTTCCTGTAATACAAATAAAACTGAGTGGGTCAGGCTTGGGAGCCTGGTGAGCATATAGGGTTTTCAACCCACAATAAATAAGTTATATTTAATTTCACCAACCAATCACTATCCCGATTACCCATTCCCGTTATCCTCACTTTACGTCCCTAAAACAACAATTATCTCAAGGGACCTAATCTAGGATTTTCATCGGGACGGACATCACTGCGAAGGGGTTTCCTCAACAATAGATATCCTAAAGGCAACCATGAGGGGGATAGAGTACACCTGTGAACACATCGTTCACAACACCTACAGGTTATGAACCTGCTAGCGTTCCACTGGACTGTCTAGAAAGAGTCCGTGGTCGTTATCCATACTCCGCTGAATAACTAGATCAACAACAACAACAACATCGAGGCCTCTCATCTGTTTATTACACACCAACTATCTACCCATGTTCTACCCAACATATTAGTAGATAAGAATATATTTTCATACATAGTTTAAAACCTGTATATCATTTTCATTCAATATATATTCCATATAACAGATGAGGCATACCACATAACACGTATTTCATAGAAAGCAGTTCAGATCTATGAGATGGAATAAAGTGAATATCCATTCACGCATACAATCACAAAATATACGCATACCAAGTATATCGCATAAAATACTTCATAGTTACTTGTTAGAAGAAAGTAACTGCACCCTCACACATATAAACCACAATTTACTTAATACACTCAAACCGCACTTGTATTATTATCGTGTTTATGAAAGGTAGTATACACTCACTTGATCAGAAGATGATCGGACAGCACTACGACTTGCAGAAGTAGTAATCCACAGCAGATCTGGAAGATCTCCACAAAATCGAACTTCTCACGGGCAGAGCTTCGGCTTGGGAACCGCACTTCTCGGAATCTTCGGGATCTCGGGACTTGCCTCGGGGCTAGAGAATAATACCAGGGCTTCGGGGTATTTCTGGCACGCAAAACGATGCAAAACGGGAGAGAGAAGAGAAGAAATTGGCAAAAGACTCGGCTGCCTTCGCATCCTATTTATAGGAGGCTGGAGCCTCGGAGTACGTGGGGCGTACTGCAGTACGCAACGCGTACTGCTTCCGAAATCGTCACTGCATGCGTCACCCGAAGTGTCGACACTCTTCGGAGTACGCGGGGCGTACTCGCGTACGCTGGGCGTACCTCGGATCAGATCGATGACTCGTCTTCGGATAATGCTTCCGAATTAATGATTAAATTTAAATACAAAATGATTAATAAACTTCGGAAATTCATATCTTCTTCATACGAACTCCGTTTTCGACGTTCTTTATATCCACGGAAAGGTGAGACTACGCTCTATGACTTTCGTTTAGACTCCGTCGGCTAATTTTGAATTTATTTTTATTATTTATTTTTAATAGGCCGCGACAGAAAAACTTCGTTATAAATTCGTAACTTCTTCGTTTGACGTCCGTTCTCGCCTAACTTTTTATCGCTTCGATACCAACAATGAGATCTTCGATTCTCATTTAGATTGCTTCGGCTAAAAACCGCTCGATCTCAAATCGAGTATTTCAGGCTGCACATCGTTAAGTCGAAACTTCGATAAATCATAACTTCCTCATACGAAGTCAGATTTGGGCGTTCTATATATATTCGGAAACCTCGTTTCAACTACTACAACATTAACCAAAGATTTTAAGTTCATTTTACAGTTAAATTTTGACGCTTATTTTTACATTCTTAATTAATCAGGCCACATAATTAAGCAATTAAGCACAAAACACATAATACTCAAATAATACATTCTTATTATTTCAAAACGGGTTACAAAGGTTAACCTAGACTATTACATTGCTAATAATGGCAAGCCCGGAAACACAGGCATTACAATTCTCTCCACCTTAGAATGATTCCGTCCCCGGAATCACACATCATCAAACAAATGCGGATAGCGACCCATCATGTCACTCTCCGTCTCCCAGGTGAGATTCGGCCCATTCGTGTGTTTCCATCGGACAAGCACTAACCCAACCATCCTGCGTCGCAATTTCTTAGTCTTTCGGTCAACAATTGCCTTTGGTTCTTCAATTAACCTTTTGTTCTCATCAATTCTCAATTCAGAGATTGGAATTATGTCAGGAACTTCTCCCGTGAACTTCCTCAAATAACACACACGAAAAGTGTTATGAATTCCATTCAGTTCTTCTGGTAATTCGAGCTTGTAAGCTTGGTTCCCAATCCTCTGAAGAACTTTAAACGGTCTAATAAACCTTGGACTCAACTTTCCCCTTTTTCCAAATCTTATAAGTCCCTTCCACGGCGAGACTTTAAGCAAAACCGAATCCCCAACCTCAAAAGTTACCGGTCTCCGCTTCTTGTCAGCATAGCTCTTTTGACGATCCTGAGCTACTAACATTCTTTCCCTAATTATTTTCAACTTTTCAGCAGTTTGATGAACCATCTCCGGTCCCATAAACTGCTTTTCCCCAGCCTCAAGCCAACAAGACGGCGTACGACACTTCTGTCCATACAAAGCTTGGTAAGGTGCCATCTTAATGCTCGAGTGGAAACTATTATTATAGGAAAATTCTACCAACGGTAAATGTTCATCCCAATTACCTAGGAATTCCAGAGTACATGCTCTCAGCATATCTTCAACTGATTGTATCGTTCGTTCGCTCTGACCATCAGTCTGCGGATGGTAAGCTGTACTTAAACACAACTTGGTACCCAATTCCTCTTGTAGAATTTTCCAAAATCGTGAGGTGAAACGGCTATCACGATCCGACACAATCGTTAACGGAACACCGTGAAGCCTCACAATTTCCTTCACGTAAGGATTCGCAAGCTTTTCCATAGACCATTTCTCCTTGGCTGCTATGAAATGCGCACTCTTAGTGAATCGATCAACGACCACCCAAATCATGTCGTGACCATTCTTTGTTCTGGGCAGTTTAGTGACAAAATCCATAGCAATGTCTTCCCACTTACCCATAGGTACATGTAAAGGTTCTAAACTCCCGTACGGTTTTTGATGTTGTGTCTTGACTCTCGCACAAGTCACACACTCGGCCACATACTTTGCAACATCAAGCTTCATCGTCGGCCACCAGTAGTAGGGTTTCAGGTCCCTATACATTTTAGTGCTACCCAGATGAATCGAGTACATGGTCTTGTGAGCTTCTTCCATCAGAAGATCTCTGACTCCTCCTGTCTTAGGTATCCAAATCCGATCTTGGAACACCTTCAGTCCATGACTGTTTACACCGAACACCAACGTTTTGCCCAAACGTTCTTCCTTTCGGTCATTCTTCTCAGCAGCTTCGCTCTGAGCTTTCTTTATACTTTCCAAAATAGTCGAGACAACTTCAATTCTCAACGCTCTTGGCCTTTTCCTTTCAAGATTGACTTTCCGACTGAGAGCATCAGCAACAACATTAGCTTTACCGGGGTGGTAAAGTATCTCGCAGTCGTAGTCTTTAAGTAATTCTAGCCAGCGTCGTTGCCTCATATTCAATTCTTTCTGATTAAAGAGATATTGGAGACTCTTATGATCAGTGAAAAGTTTGCACTTCGTGCCATAGAGGTAATGCCTCCATATTTTCAGAGCGAAAACTACCGCTGCCAACTCCAAATCATGAGTCGGGTAGTTCTTTTCATGCTCTTTCAGCTGTCGAGACGCATATGCTATCACCTTTTCTCTTTGGGTCAAAACACAACCCAATCCAACCCCAGACGCATCGCTATAAACAGCGAAGTCTTCAACTCAATCGGGTAGAGAAAGTATCGTTGCCTCGCATAGCTTCTTCTTTAGCTTCTCGAATGCTTCTTTATGCTTATCACTCCAAGCATAAGTAGCTCCTTTGTGGGTCAAAGCTGTCAACGGAGTAGCAATCGAAGAAAAGCCTTGGATAAACCTTCGGTAATATCCGGCTAATCCTAAAAAGCTTTGGATCTCCGTGGGACTTTTCGGTTGTTCCCACTTCGTTACAGCTTCAATCTTTGCTGGATCAACCATTATCCCTTCTTGGTTGACCACGTGACCCAAGAATTGGACTTCACGAATCCAAAAATCACATTTGGAGAACTTTGCATATAGCTTCTCCTTCTTCAAAACTTCTAACACTTCCCGCAAGTGTCTGTCATGCTCCTCCTGGCTTTTCAAGTAAATCAGAATGTCGTCTATGAACACTATCACAGATTTATCAAGGAAAGGATTACAAACCCTATTCATCAAATCCATGAACGTTGCCGGAGCATTGGTTAGTCCAAACGACATAACCAAGAACTCGTAGTGTCCATATCTAGTTCTAAATGCAGTCTTCTCTATATCTTGCTCTCTTACTTTTAGCTGATGATATCCTGACCTTAGGTCGATCTTCGAGAAATAGCTCGAACCTTGCAATTGATCAAACAGGTCATCAATCCTCGGCAACGGATATCTATTCTTTATTGTTGCCTTGTTCAGCTCTCTGTAATCAATGCACATTCTCATGCTTCCATCTTTCTTCTTTACAAATAACACCGGAGCTCCCCAGGGTGATGAACTAGGTCTAATGAAACCTTTGTCCAATAATTCCTGAAGTTGCATCATTAGCTCCTTCATCTCCGTCGGTGCTAATCGATAAGGTGCTTTTGCAATTGGCGTTGTTCCGGGCAACAAGTCGATACGAAATTCTACTTGTCGATCGGGCGGTAATCCAGGAAGATCTTCGGGAAATACTTCCGGATAATCACACACAACAGGAATATTTTGCATCACCTTCTTTTCCTTCTTAGCATCGATCACGAATGCTAAGTATGATGTACACCCCTTGGTCAAACATTTTCTGGCTTTCATTAGAGAAATGATTCCAGAATTTACTCTGCGTTTATCTCCATATACCATAAACGAATCTTTCCCAGGCGGGTTTACTTTGACTATTTTCTTCTTGCATAAAATTTCGGCGTTATTGGTGCTAAGCCAATCCATTCCCAATACGGTGTCGAAACCATTAAGTTCGATAGACAATAATTCCTCGTGGAACTTATTCTCATTCAAGTCAATTAAGATGTTTTTCATACGATAGCTAACAGGTACAAACTTGCCACTAGCAACTTAAACTAATAAGGCATTATCTAGTCTAACAACAGGCAAAGCTAGCTTTCTACCAAATTCATGCGATATAAAGGAGTAGTTGGCTCCAGAATCAAATAAAATTTGGGCAGGCAATTTGTTAACGAGAAAGGTACCTGAAGCGACATCAGCTTCATCTTAGCAGCTTCCAGTGTCATCTGGAATGCTCTCGCCTTTGGCTTTGGCGGAATGTTGGGTCTAGCTGCCTCCTTCTTCTTCGCGCAGTCCCTCGACATATGACCCTCCTCACCACAACCATAGCAAACTTTCTTTGTGAGGGTACACTCATTGGCATAGTGCCCTGGCTTTCCACACTTGTAACATGTGTTCGCCACCTCACATTTTCCATGATGCTTCTTCTTACATTTGTCGCACCATTTCGCTTCACTTCCACCTCCCCTCGAACCAGACTTCGAGAACTTGTTTTTCTTGTTGGGCCCTGAAGTTCCATCGAACTTCCTCTTTTCACCAACATCTATTCTTTCCAGACCCTTTTCCTTCTGTTGGGCCTCCACATTCTTAGCTGCACGAACAGCCGTTTTCAGGGAAGTTGCCATCTTGACTGTCGGACCAAAGTCGGCAGGCAGTCCATTAGCAAACCTCTCAATCTTGGAGAGTTCCGTGGGCACTAGGTACGGAAACAACTTCATCTTCTCAGTAAATGCAGTAGCATACTCATCTATGCTCATCTTCCCCTTCTTTAAGTTTTGGAACTCATTGTTCAGATCAATCAGATCTATCTCTGAACAATACTGCACCCTCAGTTGTTCCAAGAACTCCTCCCATGACATTTTTAGGGCTTCTCCTCGTGGCATAGTATCTGCCAACAACTTCCACCAACTCAAGACTCCAGTCTTCAGTTGTCTAACCGCAAATACGGTCTTCTGTTTGTTGCTACAGTCGCAACTTTCAAATACCATCTCCATTTCAGAGATCCAATCCATTATCTCAACAGGCTTCGGGCTTCCAAAAAGACTTGGCGGCTTGGCGCCCAAGAAGTTCTTGTACATTCGCCCATCCTTGTTGTTTCTCCTTTCTGGATCGTTCCTTCGTTCTCCTTGAGTCCCAACTTGACTCATCATGCGACTATTGTTCCTTTCCTCCGATTGCTCGGGAATCAATTTAGGTTCCTCAATAGGTATGACAGATTCATACCTATTATTATGCAACATTTGTCGCATCTCCTCCCTTTGTTCGGCTAGCATAACTCGAATCATGGCTTGCACCGCAGCCATTGTTATTGGTTCTGGTGCTGCTGCTACAACAGGTATTTGCTCAATCACTGGCGGTTGATTCCTATTTTCATCCGCATTTCCAACGCCACTCCTTGTTCTCACCATTTTGATCTACACACCGAATAAGGTGAAATTAGATCCTCATTCACGATAGATATTCAAATCATCCTTATTACTCCGAAACGTTTACATGCTAGTTCTAATAACGTAGGCATACGCTTAGAATCCTACACACATAAGGTTTCCAGATCCGGTCGGCAACAGGCCGTAGATCCGAACAATTAATATCATATATGGCAACATATAACATTTAGCACATAAAGCATTTTAGGCAACTTTCCTAAAATAAACTAGTGCTCGTGTCTAAAATCCAACAGACACACATTTTCATTTATGCTTTTAAATAATTTCAGAGTAAATCCTTTTGATTTGAAAGAGTTGCGGAATTTGTTCCCAAAACAAAACATGATAAAATAATATTTATCAAAGCATTTCATCAAGAGATGCATTTCATTATATAATCAAAACTCGAGATGTCATGTTCCGATACAGACCATGAAGCATAAACGATAAACATTACAAGTCATTCAACAAATATATACATATACAGACTTGTAAACAAAACAACAAGATGATCCATCCATCTTACACCCTTGTGCCACTTCCTGTAATACAAATAAAACTGAGTGGGTCAGGCTTGGGAGCCTGGTGAGCATATAGGGTTTTCAACCCACAATAAATAAGTTATATTTAATTTCACCAACCAATCACTATCCCGATTACCCATTCCCGTTATCCTCACTTTACGTCCCTAAAACAACAATTATCTCAAGGGACCTAATCTAGGATTTTCATCGGGACGGACATCACTGCGAAGGGGTTTCCTCAACAATAGATATCCTAAAGGCAACCATGAGGGGGATAGAGTACACCTGTGAACACATCGTTCACAACACCTACAGGTTATGAACCTGCTAGCGTTCCACTGGACTGTCTAGAAAGAGTCCGTGGTCGTTATCCATACTCCGCTGAATAACTAGATCAACAACAACAACAACATCGAGGCCTCTCATCTGTTTATTACACACCAACTATCTACCCATGTTCTACCCAACATATTAGTAGATAAGAATATATTTTCATACATAGTTTAAAACCTGTATATCATTTTCATTCAATATATATTCCATATAACAGATGAGGCATACCACATAACACGTATTTCATAGAAAGCAGTTCAGATCTATGAGATGGAATAAAGTGAATATCCATTCACGCATACAATCACAAAATATACGCATACCAAGTATATCGCATAAAATACTTCATAGTTACTTGTTAGAAGAAAGTAACTGCACCCTCACACATATAAACCACAATTTACTTAATACACTCAAACCGCACTTGTATTATTATCGTGTTTATGAAAGGTAGTATACACTCACTTGATCAGAAGATGATCGGA
This sequence comes from Lactuca serriola, assembly GCF_051521515.1. Taxonomy (NCBI): domain Eukaryota; kingdom Viridiplantae; phylum Streptophyta; class Magnoliopsida; order Asterales; family Asteraceae; genus Lactuca; species Lactuca serriola. The sequence continues at coordinate 81,914,702 of NC_136410.1, read as the reverse complement.
CAGCACTACGACTTGCAGAAGTAGTAATCCACAGCAGATCTGGAAGATCTCCACAAAATCGAACTTCTCACGGGCAGAGCTTCGGCTTGGGAACCGCACTTCTCGGAATCTTCGGGATCTCGGGACTTGCCTCGGGGCTAGAGAATAATACCAGGGCTTCGGGGTATTTCTGGCACGCAAAACGATGCAAAACGGGAGAGAGAAGAGAAGAAATTGGCAAAAGACTCGGCTGCCTTCGCATCCTATTTATAGGAGGCTGGAGCCTCGGAGTACGTGGGGCGTACTGCAGTACGCAACGCGTACTGCTTCCGAAATCGTCACTGCATGCGTCACCCGAAGTGTCGACACTCTTCGGAGTACGCGGGGCGTACTCGCGTACGCTGGGCGTACCTCGGATCAGATCGATGACTCGCCTTCGGATAATGCTTCCGAATTAATGATTAAATTTAAATACAAAATGATTAATAAACTTCGGAAATTCATATCTTCTTCATACGAACTCCGTTTTCGACGTTCTTTATATCCACGGAAAGGTGAGACTACGCTCTACGACTTTCGTTTAGACTCCGTCTGCTAATTTTGACTTTATTTTTATTATTTATTTTTAATAGGTCGCGACAGAAAAACTTCGTTATAAATTCGTAACTTCTTCGTTTGACGTCCGTTCTCGCCTAACTTTTTATCGCTTCGATACCAACAATGAGATCTTCGATTCTCATTTAGATTGCTTCGGCTAAAAACCGCTCGATCTCAAATCGAGTATTTCAGGTTGCACATCGTTAAGTCGAAACTTCGATAAATCATAACTTCCTCATACGAAGTCAGATTTGGGCGTTCTATATATATTCGGAAACCTCGTTTCAACTACTACAACATTAACCAAAGATTTTAAGTTCATTTTACAGTTAAATTTTGACGCTTATTTTTACATTCTTAATTAATCAGGCCACATAATTAAGCAATTAAGCACAAAACACATAATACTCAAATAATACATTCTTATTATTTCAAAACGGGTTACAAAGGTTAACCTAGACTATTACATTGCTAATAATGGCAAGCCCGGAAACATAGGCGTTACATGTTCCCTGAGGAGTTGCCAGGGATACCTCTGGAGAGGCAGGTCGAGTTCCGGATCGACCTGGTGCTGGGTGCGGCACCTATCGCCAAGGCGCCGTAAGGATCCGCACCGGTTGGCGCCACCCGAGATGCAGGAGCTGTCTTCACAGATGTAGGAACTGTTGGGCAAGCAGTTCATTCGACCTAGAAGTTTTCCATGGGGAGCACCGATCCTCTCCGTTAGGAAGAAGGACGGTTCACACCGGATGTACATTGATTATAGGGAGTTGAACAAGTTGATGGTGAAGAACCGTTATCCACTCCCTAGGATAGATGATCTCTTCGATCAATTACAGGGTGCATCTTGGTTCTCCAAGATTGATTTGAGGTCGGGGTATCATCAGGTCCGGGTCAAAGAGGAGGACGTGGAGAAGACCGCATTTCGAACTCATTATGGTCATTACGAGTTCATGGTGATACCATTTGGGCTCACCAACACGCCAACAGTATTCATGAACCTGATGAATCGGGTATGTAGATCGATGCTTGATCGCTCGGTCATTGTGTTCATAGATGATATCTTGGTATATTCCAAGACCCGAGAGGAGCACGGGGAGCACCTCAGGGAGTTATTGGGAGTTCTAAGACGAGAACGGTTGTATGCCAAGTTCTCGAAGTGTGAGTTTTGGTTGCGAGACGTCCAATTCCTCGAACATCTCGTTAACCAGGAGGGGATTTTGGTCGACCCGGCTAAAATCGAGGCAATCATGCAGTGGGAGGTGCCGAGGTCTCCTTCGGACATCATGAGCTTTCTGGGTTTAGCAGGGTACTACGAGAGGTTTATTTGGGATTTCTCTAAGATTTCATTACCCCTCACTCGTCTGACGAGGAAGGGAGTGGATTTCCGGTGGGGACCGGAGCAGCATAGGGCGTTTGAGACTCCCCGCCAGTGTTTGTGCGAGGCTCCGGTCTTGACACTCCCGGAGGGAGTGGATGATTTTGTGGTGTTCTATGATCTTCCATCACATGTTTAGGGGTGGTCCTCATGCAGAGAGGACAGGTGATAACCTACACGTCGCGGCAGCTGAAGCCACATGAGACGAGATATCCTACTCATGATCTGGAGCTGGGAGCGGTGGTGTTCGCTCTCAAGATATGGAGACATTACTTATATGGGGTTCGTTGTACCATATACGCAGATCACAAGAGTTAGAGACACATCATGGATCAGCCGAACCTAAACATGAGGCAACGTAGGTGGTTGGATGTAATCAACGGCTACGACTGCGAGATCCTTTACCACCCCGGTAAAGAGAACGTGGTGGCGGATGCTTTGAGCCCTAAGATAGCTAGGTCTTCCACCCCAAAAATGTGTATGAGGATAACGGTTTGATTCTCCGCTTATGAGCTTGATCAGGGATGCTCAGATTAAGGGCATGCGACCGGAGAACTAGAAATTGGAGAGGATCAAGGGTAAGAACACCCGGTTTGTGCAGGATAGCCGAGGATTATTGACCCAATGCGGTCGGGTATGGGTTCCAATGTTTGGTGGGGTCAGATAGATAGTCATCGAGGAGGCTCATAAGTCTCACTTCTCCTATTCACCGGGGGCCACCAAGATGTATCGAGACCTGATTTTGAGTTATTGGTGGCCATGTATGAAGCGAGAAATCACTTGGTATGTCGAGAGGTGTTTGGCTTGTAGGATGGTCAAGGCCGAGCATCAGAGGCCGCATGGTATGTTGCAGCCTCTAGAGATTCCCATGTGGAAATAGGAACAGATCACGATGGACTTCATTACCAAGTTGCCAAGGACGGCGAAGGGATTTGATGCTATATGGGTCATCGTTGATAGATTGACCAAGAGTGCCTATTTCTTGGCTATTCGGGATAGTTCTTCGGCCGAGAGGTTGGACGAAATGTACGTCCGCGAGATCGTGTCTCTCCATGGGGTTCCAGTCTCAATTGTCTCCGACCGAGATGTTAGGTTTACCTCCCGTTTCTGGCAAAATTTCCACAAGGAACTGGGCACGTGGTTGCATTTTAGCACAACATTCCATCCACAGACCGACGGTCAGAGCGAGCGGACCATTTAGACCCTCGAGGATATGTTGAGGGTGTGCGTCATTGACTTCGGTGGGAGTTGAGATTCCCACCTACCACTTGCAGAGTTCGCCTACAACAACAACTATCATTCCAGCATTGGTGCCCCGCCTTTCGAGCTGTTCTATGGGCGGAGATGCCGCACCCCCGGTTTGTTGGGGTGAGGTTGGACAAAGGGTGATGGGGCGAACGGAAGTAGTCTTGCAGACTACCGAGAAGATTTAGTAGATTAGGCAGCGATTGCAGACCGCCCAGAGTCGGCAGAAGAGTTAGGCCGATAGGCGACGATCTGAGTTAGAATTTCAAGTAGGTGATATGGTACTCCTGAAGATCTCACCCTCGAAGGGTGTGATTCGCTTCGAGAAGAGGGGGAAATTGGGTCCCCGTTACATTGGGCCGTTCAAGATCATTACCAGGGTTGGCAAGGTGGCTTATAGGTTGGAGCTACCGGAGGAGCTTAGTTGGATCCACTGTACTTTCCATGTTTGGAGTTGCGGAAGTGAATTATGGATTAGCAGGCAGTGGTGTCGTTGGATGATATTCAGGTCGATGTGCACCTAAATTCCGTGGAGAGGCCTGTGGCCATACTGGAGAGGAAGATGAAAATTCTGCGGAACAAGGAGATACCTCTGGTGAAGGTACAGTGGGAGCATCGGAGGGGGTCCGAGTGGACATGGGAGCCAGAGACAGAGATGCGAGAGCACTATCCGGAGTTTTTCATCGCGGCAGACTTCGAGGACGAAGTCTAGTTCAAGTGGGGGAGAATTGTAATGCCCCAATTCTCAGGTATCGATTTTATAAGAATTTTCTTGTTTTCAAGGTCTACTCAACGAGTTGGTTACCCTACTCGTCAAGTAGCAGCGGGTTGGTCCGCATGACCTACTCGCCGAGTCCAAGATGGGACTCGACGAGTAGGAGCTGCCAGATGAAGCCCTAAATTCCGAGGTATTGCACCCTATTTAAAGGATCATTGGCCTCCTCCAGCCTCCCCTTTACAACTCTTTGGCACCCTTAAACCCTAAATCGTGTGTGTGTGTCTCTTTGGTGTGTTAAATCTTAGAAGAGGAATCTTGGTGAAGAAACACTTGAGAAACAAGTAAATTGAAGCAAGGAAACTTGTGGGAAGCAGATATCTACTCCAGTTAGCACCCTTTTGAAGGTATTAGGCTTTTACCTTGGTTTATTTCATTCTAGATCTCTTTTGGGTGGATTTTAGGGCTTTCCTAGTATGTTTGGAAGCTTTGCTTGTGTATAAGCTAAGATCTGAAGTTGTAATTTCAGATCTGAACTCTCTTGGGTGTTTAAGTCCATAAAGCTTCCATCTTTTACAAAGATGAGACTCTTCTTAAGTGCAAATCCTCCATTGCAAGCTTAGTTTGTCATTGTAAGACTTTAGGGCTTTGCATGCACGTAAAGTTTGCAACTTTACGTGATAAACATGCCTTGGGGGACTGGATCTACAATATGGAGCCTTAGCATGGCTTAAAAAGCCTCTGTATGGATGAAGGACTGAATGGACTCGGCGAGTCCGATGAGATTGCCTTGGGCTTGGCTAGTCAGTCAAATGACTCGGCGAGACGGCTAGGGCTTTTCCAACCGTTGGACACGTATGAACGCGACGAGTTGTAAGGGGAAAACTCACCGAGTTGGCTAAGGAGTTGCCGCCACTGACACTAGGAACTCGACGAGTCACTCAAGTGACTCGGCGAGTAGCTGAGGGTACTCGACGAGTTGAGGTCAACATGGACTGTTGACTTTGAAAGTTGAGTTTGACTTTGACTATTGGACTTCTGGGGTATTTTGGGAAAATATGAGCATGGTGGGGACATTTAGTCAACAATGTCATGATGGGTGTTAACTTATTATTTATGGTGTGATAGTGTGAAATTCCGGGGGAGACAGCAGTCAGAGATTTGCAGTACTTCAGCACTACTTGCGAGGTGAGTTATCCTCACTATATCTACAGGGTCTAAGGCACCAAGGCCGACCCTTTATGATTTACATCCGGGGTTAGGATTGTTGCTATGTTATTGATATGTGAGATTTTATCCTGGTTTAGGATGGTTGCTATGCTAGTAATCTGTTAGCTTAGTATCCTGGTTATAGGATGGTTGCCATACGTTATGATCTGTTAGATCAGTATGATTATCTGATATTGCATGCTAGCTTATGATGTTTATGTGCACATGTTTATTGGTTTGGGGATAAGGGTTGAGGCAGGTCCTTCTGTGTGCAGTAGGCCAAGACAGCCTGGGCGGACCGGGTAGACTGCAGGCCCGGGCCGGGCAAATCTAGTCAGGACGAAGGCCCAGCGAGCGGTCTGGATAGGCTGAAGGCCCTGAGGAGGGCGGTCCAGAAGTGCCGAAGGCTCGGAGAGCAGTCGAGATAGACTGAGGACCGGGATTTGGTCTGGTCACACTGATGGCTCATTATGCATGTTGTTTTCTTATATGTTTATATGATATGGTTATATTTGTGTGGCGTTGGTATTTTGGGGGAACTCACTAAGCTTTCGGGCTTACAGTTTCAATTTATTGTTTCAAGTACATTAGGGGATCATGGCAAGGCGAAGGCATGATCGTACAACTCCTCATGAATTGTTTATGTTTCTGGGAAAACTTTGATATTATATATTTTGAAAACAAACTTTGTAATGATAAATTGCTTTTAAGTGTTTTGAAAAAGTTATAATTTGGCATGAAATTTTTGGGTGTGACATCATGACTAACCAACTGGTCCCATGAGTGTAACCATGGTCAATACAAAATCTTGTGTGGCATTCAATCTCCTAAAATAGCTAAGTTGCACAACCATCTGCCAAATCATCCAAGAGACTTGCAATGAGCTACAACACTAGTAACTTAACTCACACGAAACCTTCTTGTAAAATGAGCACGAATCCAAAAAAGAAACCCAATAATGAACAATTAATATATAATTATGACTTTTCCAGCAATTCAAGATTCTACAAGATCTCGGCCAAAACTTGTCTGCTACTAAGCCATCGGTAGTATCTTTATATTGCTCAAACTATCCAACTATGCTAAAGACCAATGAACCAAACACGGGAGTCTCCATGATACAACTAGCAGATCAACTCACGTAAGTAAAATCCATGATGATTAACGACACTTCGTGACACCATCCAACCATTGGAATGAAAAGCTCACGATTCCTCACCGTTCTTCATCACCCAACCGCAGACTTGAAGATTCCTGACTAGCACCCAATAGGCCTATAGGCACATGACCATCATCCCACTGACCGGCTGGAAACCAATCAACATCCCACTAAACACATACCAAAAACCATAAGATCCATACCATTCTATAACACGTAACCCTTCAACAGTTCAGGCTGCCACTAACACATCATCAGACGAAAACAAGGCCGCACGCAACTAGAAAACAAAATAGATTGTTGAACGCTTGCTCTAACTTGAAAATACAACATTTCACACTCCCCATACACCCCAAACTACAATATTTGTTGAACTGACAATATTTCACACTTCTTAGGAGAAAACACAACAAAGGGGTGTGTGATGTACCAATTGATCGAACGAAATGACAAACCTCAACCGCTAATAGAAACGTTCTCCTAACTGTAGCAAAACAAGATCCCATACCTTAAATGAAGTTGGAAAGATCCCACCATTGCGCAAATAGACTAATAAAACTTCTAAATTCAAAGAAGAATTCCAAAACTGTCCATAAATGTTGCCAACACCTTGGTCGAATCAAGCCAAAAACCAACCCAACCGACGTGACATGACAAAACTGGACTCTAAGTAGGCCACAAACACACTTGAAAAATTGAACAACGTCGCTCCGACATCCGAAATCCCAATAACCAAGGACAACTACCAACTCAAGCTTACTAGGAACAACAATTCCACAACCAAGCAGTCGAGAGTATACATACACATAGACCAATATATATGTCTAACAAGACTTAACGAAGGTTCGACACATCAATTGCAACTTCAAAAATAACTGCTTGGAGACCCTCAAACAACTACTATATGCTGATGAGGAATGAAATGAACAATTAGTCAAGAAATGGATCGAAAACTAAACCGAAGGATCCCCCAAACATTGAACAAAGCCCACACGAAAATACTCTTACTAAACACTGAGGTCGATTAACAAATCAATAATTTCCTCTCTCAACCAAAGATAACTAACCCATACCATGGGCTAACCATGCTCTCTATATTCAATGCACAACTTTCTAACCACGAGTACTTCGTTGGTAGCCCAATTTGCTTCTCTTATGAGGCAATAAACCTGAAACACAATCTATCAAACTTGAACTACAAATTCCTATGACCTGTTGTGCTTAAACCATAAAATCGAATCAATTGATGATCCTCCAATCAGAATACCTATTTCTTCCTTACTTAGGGTTCGAACCATTATCAACTGATATCTACAACATCAGAGCCTGAGACTGGCTCAAACATATACATACCAACCTTAACTCTCAGAATGCATAACACAACACAAGATAATCAATCAAATAATAACCAACCAATCATAAGGAAACTCCAAATCTCATATGGATACATCGGAAACTTTCGCCAACATCACCACCTCATTCCTAGAAAAGTCAAAAAGGATATCATTTGATTGATGAGGAACTCATAGAAACAAAGTTCACATAATCAAAGCTTGCATTCAAAGAAATGACCCACAACCCAAGCTCCAGAAACTTCTAGAATCATCTCTAGAGGCTCTAACAAAGTTCCCGATAATCCCAATATAGCAATAGAACTCTTCTACCTAAAATAGAAACATCTCCCTGCTACCTTATGACCATTACCCCTTTTTACATCCTTCCTCCGCTTTACGCTCCAACTGCAGTTATCTATGCCTGATGATCGAATAACACCACCTCGAATTCCCAATCTATCGGTTACGCTCAGTCGTGCACCAGTCCCCCTTCCAACTCCAGACTTTTAGTCCAACATTTGGAACCAATTTCCTGATTTACAACATAACCACTTGATCTTCTTTATATGGATCATACATCCAACCTGCAACATGGTCTCACCTCGACCATAAAACTCAAAGAAGAGTCGAGTCTCGAACATTCCTTTGTTGTGAAACATGAACTAAGTATTGTGAACCAGAGCTTACCTCTTGTGGCGGAAAACTGATGATCAGAACACTATCCCTTTGTTATTCTATCGATTAAAAAACATCCAATCACTTCTCCCTCGATTGCATGAAGTTAGAAGAACACAACCTGTCATAGAAAATGACATCCCAATCCATTAGTCGACCACCCGACCTTAGGGTGCAGTCCATAAATCGATCAAGACAATCTCTTCCTACTTCTACAACTCGAATTGGTACCACATCTAGCAAGGTCTTCGAAACCGGTAGATCAATTAACCCATATAGATATGCACCTTTTAGACCCGAATTGTTATGTCCACTTGGGCCTGAACAAGCACCAATTTCGCCCTCAACCATAACCGAAAGACCGATAACATGAGTGCGAGATGCAACTAATCCTAATGTTATATCCCATTGTCTTCCAACAACTAGATCCCTAGTAGCTTAGTGAATTTTCCTGATCCTCATATGGATCTTGTGCTTCCAGTAGTACGGGCTCATACTACCTTCCACACCTATCCATATTTGTTTCAGGAATCATCCCAAAGTGTTGGGTCACTACACTTGACCTCAACTAGGTGCACCACACACACCTACATGCTCAAAATAGCCACAAGCTATATTTCCTAGATACTCATTTTACGATTCTACTCATGCATAAGCCTAAAATAGCACATTCTAGCGTGTTTCCTAGGTCACTAGAAATTCCACCACACCTATCTATACCGTTGGGAAGAAACTTAACTATCATATAAATAATAACCACATGCAACGAATTAGGCAATCCTTCGATTGAGATATCCAACACTACAACGGTTGGACTCAAACAAGAGTTGTGCCATAGGCCAGAACAAGAAATCTAGGACTATCTAATCCTAAGGGCATGAAATCCTAACGAACTCGCATAGTAGTTAACTAATATCAATATAGGTTTCAAATAGAAAAAAGCAATCAACGGTCAAACAATCAATCTAACATGCAATACCTAGGCTATAAGGAATCTCAAATATCAGACAATTCTAACATGCAATTACTGAAAGATCCTTAGCCTATCCAATAACATGCATTTGTAACAATTCTTATATTAACAGATAAATAATAAGTATGGATATTTTAGGAGATCACTTCCTTTGAGCTCCGGTTGACTGTACACAACGCATCTTCCTTGCTTCTTTTAAGTTTATTATTTTTAAAAAAGAATTAGAAAAATTTCTCATATCCTTAGTTTGAGTTTGGAATCACACGAGTGTTCATCCAAATACCTTAAACCAAGGCTATGATTCCAACTTGCAACGTCCTAAATGGCCGAATAAAAATTTTCATTTTTAAAAAGGAATAAACACCCGTTTTGGATAAAGTTACTATAAAGTCAAGCCATTTGTTCATAAATCATAACTCAAAATCAGAGTTATAAGGAAAACGATGTGGAATCTCGAATCATAAAAAGGCTCATGTGTGTGTGTACAGTCCCGCCTTCGTCATGTGATAAGTATCTGAAAAACATTTAATCCATAACTGTAAGCCAAAGCTTAGTGAGTTCCCCCAAAATACTCACCACAACAATACACATACATTGCATACACACATGAGCCTTCAGTCTGGCTGGACCACCTTACAAGGCCTACGATATGGCTAAACCACTCTCTGGAGCCTACAGTCTAATTGGACCGCCCCTCGGGGACTTCAATATAGTTAGACCACTCCCTTAGGCCTATAGTCTGACTGGACCGCCTCATAATTCCTACACTACACCTGGACATCCTGGGTATCTTAGCCTATAACATAAAGCAGGACCGCCTCAACCTAACTATAATATGTCGACATATACATATAAACAATAATAGGAACATACATTTAATTTTAACAAATCTAACTACTTAACATATCACTACAGCATAACAACATCCTATCCCCAAATATACATAGATCACTACAGCATAGTAGCATCCTATACACAAGGATACATACTGCAATATGAAGTATAGTGAGAAAACTCACCTCGCATGCTAACAGACAGTCAACACAGTTCAGAAGAACAAAGACGAGTGCTACAAGCCACCTGTACAACAATCAGAGGTGCATCCTCAATCTATAGCCTATAAACCCTTAAGTTGACCAAAATTCAACTTGGTCAAAAGTCAACAGCCAAACGTCAACTCAGCTGGCGACCATGTCGTGGCCAAGAATCTGCTACATCGTGGTCCGGCCAAAGCAAATCACAAAGAAATTGACCAACACGTCGTAGTCTTCCTTGATCCAACAACTCCAAGAAGATTTAATCCATTAAGTGTAAGGTGTTGTTTGTCTTTACTGAGGCAAAATGTATGCAGTCTGCAGATTACATCTGCAGACCTTTGCAGTAGAAAAGGTGGACAGAATGTCTACATTCTAAAAGAAGAAGATTGTTTGTTTTTTAACATTTGTAGGCTGCTAGAATAAACTAAAATCTAATTAAACTTATTTAAAAAAAATTGAAAGGGTTTTTCAATAATTTTATGAATATATTATAGATAATTAACAAATGTAGATCAACTTTTAATTATTATTGTATAAAAAGTGAAAATAAAATGGTACGAATTAACATATATATATTTGATAAAAGCCAACAAACTTTGGTCGCAAAGTTATACCTAAATATTATAATTCGGGATAAAAGAATTTAGCACATAAAATGAATGGAAATAAACTTTAATTTTAAATGAAAATTTTCCAAATTTTTATTTTACTTTTTCAATTAAATCAATTAAAAACAGGTCATAAATATTTTTCTCAAGAAATGAATGATACTACATTAAATAATGTTTTATAAAATTTGGCACAAAAAATATAAGAAAATATTATGATTTTTTTCATATCTATATAAACAGCTCAAACGACCATTACTGTAATTAAATATTCATTTATAAATTTGTCACAAAGGTCATGATTGTGTCGTCGAACGTTTTTTCTTTAAGTATTGTAACTTTTTTTTTCAAATTGTTTGTCATAGATAAAGTTGTAATAAATCTAAGTTTAAAGAAACAAAAAAAACAAAGATATATGTTCTATTTAGGCTAAAAGATGTCTGAAGTGGTTTGAAGACTCTAGTCCACATCTATGTAAAGAAGAGGACACATAGACCTTTTTAGGTCTAAGTCTTCAAGAAAACAAATAGTCTGTGAAGATTAATGTCTGCGTATGGACTGTGTAATGCAGACAAAAGATGCTAAGAAGATTTGTAGACAAAAAAAAACACCAAGGCTTCCAACACTCATATCTGATTTCTTATAATGTCTAAATGAATAAAGTTTCTAATTGTATCCATTAAGAAGCACCAAACAAGCAAGATCTAAAACCCTAGATCATAAGATGTCCAAAACACACTTTTCTTCATCTAAAACAAGCAAGCTCTTGCATGCACTTCCTACTCCACCAAATGATCAAATCTGATCCCAAATATCAATCAAAAGATTAAGAGTTCTCCAAACTCTATGGGACAATCTTCAAATGGGACCAAAAGTCATTAAAATCGACCAAAAGACTATACACATATATCAAAATATGAAATGCAATAAAGCTTGGGAGTTTATGAGTAACAAAGGTCCAGAAGGTAGATGCAAGTTGAGATCTTCATTTACCAAGCTTCAAGGATCAATCTTGCATGAAAACATAACTCCAAACCCACCAAAAACACTCTAAATAGGATGAGAGGAGAGGGGAGAGGCTCAAACTATGAAGAAGGAGGCTAGGGTTGCTCCCAAGAAGTTCTAGATGTGATGGATGATGAGAAAATGCCCTAAAACATGGATTCTTACCTTTAAATTGTTGGATTAGTGTCTAAGTCCATAACTATTTTGGTATGTACTTGACCTGATTATGAGCATGGTCCTTTTGGGTTGCCTTCACCATAGCAATATGTAGGATGAATTAAGGAGAGAAGGTTTGATTATGATTTATTAATATATTATTAGAATAATATATTAAAGGATAAATCATATTGTTTAATTAATATTAGTCAAGAATTAATTGATAGTTAATTCTATGGCTAAAAGAGATTAATTAAATATAGGGGACTAGACTACAATTATTGGATAATTGAGTTATTAGGCTAAGGAACGCTAAAAGAACAAGGGGTGAACGAAATTATGATGGGAGCGCATCATATTTTCGTCTATGGCCTTATCCAGAAGGTTCCATGGGCTGCTTAGAGTTTAAACTGTCCATTAGGGTTTTGATTGAAACCCTAGCATCCCACACAAGTATTTATAGGACCCCTTTGGCCTAAAAAACGTGGGTAACTGAATCCTTATGGTTTCTAGACGTTTTTGGGTGCCTCCTCTCTTCTCCTTCTTCATCTAGTTGCTTAGTGGTGTTTGTGACTCCATTAGAGGTGCAGCACTTGAGGCACTAAGCTTTTGAAGCCAATCCATGCAAGGAATTGATTGTTATTGAAATATAACATTCAAAGGTAATTACTAAACCCTTATTTCAGTTCTTATATGATAGATCTAAGGTTTATAGCTTTGGATATTCAATTGCATGTTCATTAGACAAACTAGATCCAAAAGCTATTAGGGTTTGCATGTAGACCATAGGATTGATGTATTGCTCAAAACCCATCAATGGTATCAGAGCCTAGGGCTGGTTGTTAGTGAATTTGGTGCTTGTTTGATCGATCTTTGGCTAAAAAAACCGTTTTTTGCCTTCTGCTTGACCGACTCGGCGAGTCAGTAGATGAACTCGGCGAGTCCAATCTCTAACTCGGCGAGTCCGAGGGACTGGCAGCGTTTTTTGGCGATTTTCTTGCTGTTTTCGCTTGGGATACTTACCATAATCGTTTTTAATTTATAAAATCCGATTTTTATTGATTTTAGGTGAATATCCTTAACAAAGTAGTAGATAATTACCATTTAATCAAATATTTGTTACCTTATAAGATAATGTTTGATTATTTGAGTTATTTGATTAGATAATTGCCTTAGTTGAATAGTTTCAAATTACTCCCTTTAGGTTTTATAGTTTAAATTTGAACTTAAAAGTTTTGTTTTTGAAATTTAAATAAGTTAAACCCAAATGTTTTGAAAAGTTTCAAAACTTGGCCTCAAGTTTTGGAACTTAAATTTTTGATTAAAAGTTTAATTTTGAAATATTTAAATTCTAAACCCTAATGTTTTGAAATGTTTCAAAACTTGCCCTTAAGTTTTGGAATTTAAAAGTTGATTAAAAGTTTAATTTTGAAATGTTAAATTCTAAAACCCTAGTATTTTGAAAAGATTCAAATTACACCCTCATGGTTTTGTTAAGTTAATTAAAAGTTTAATTAAAAGAGAAAGTTAATAAAACCACCTAGTATTTTAAAAGTGTAAAATACACCATATACTATATATATATATATATATATATATATATATATGTAACCTTAAAAGTCTGATATTATATATATATATATATATATATATATATATATATATATATGAGTAAAGAGTCAGTCTTACCGTTAGTAGGCCTCATTCACGAAGTTGGTCTATAAGGGGTGTTTAAGGAAATTGTCTATAAAATGGCGATTGAATGGGTATCCACTCTTACCCACCGCACTCTTGACTAGTGGAAGGTCGTTAGCCGAACAGGTAGGATAGGACAGAAACCTTCCATTATAAGTATAATGAAGTACAAAGTAACTAAATGCTTTTACAAATTCCCAAATCATAGTTACTTTAGGAAAAATGTGAAATTGTATGCTAATCCATGGAATTACACTTCTTACCCTTGTCAAACGTTAGTGGAGCGTGTGTGGTTAACCTTCACACTAATTTGGGGATCACATTGGTGGCGAAGGGTGGCTCGATTCTTATCATAGATCAATGGAGCGTGTGTGGCTAACCGGCACATTGATTAGGTGATTGTAGCATTGGGTGCACCACATGATTCGTATGGTTATTCACACCTTATGTGTGATCCTCGGCATCCCAGTCACAAATTGTAGGGCATAATCGAGATTAAACATGCCATTGAAAAGTTCAATGAATCTCAAAAGATCTAGGAGTTTCAATTCATTTAAATCTTAAACTTCTTTTTTGTTTTTCATGGTGGAAATTGGTAAATCGTCATTTACCTACCTTCAACTATTCTGCGACTAGATTACGGCATCCCTCTTCTAGGTTGTAGAGTATTGTGTTGGATCCTGGACTCGATGTTTCATTTGGGTGTTACATCAAGGATTATAATCAACTTAACTTGAATTTCTCCCATTTTGTAGATGTCTGAATCTAATCATGGTCTTCCCAAAATCCCATGGAACAAGTCTTCCGAATGAAGATGATGTTCCACGATATGATCGAGGAACAAGAGATCATGCTTCACTTCCTCCACCTCCTCCAATTGTTTCTCCCTAACCCACAAGTTCGAAGGCTTGAAAAGTTCAAGCTCACTCAAGCCCTTTTGGCAAGTAAACACGAAGATGGGAAACCTGTGTGTGCACACGTCTTAGAGATGAAGTCACGCATTGATAGGTTAAGCATGTTGGGTGTCGAGATTTTAAGTGAGTTGGCTGTTGACTGGGTTCTTCACTCACTTCCTGAATTATATAGTGAGTTTGTTATAGAGTACTATATGATGGATCACGACGTGACCCTCATTGTTCTCACTTATTTGCTTATAGTTGCTGAATCAGAAATGATTTAGCGTGCTGGTCAAGCAAATTTTTCTGGTGAATCAAACTCCCAAACTTCAATGGACACTGGCAACATTGGAAGTCTAGAAAGAGCTAAGTCTGTGATTGTCCGATGTGATGTGCCAAAGGAGTCCATTTGCTTTTATTGCCAAGAGAAGGGGCATTGGAGACGAAGCTGTCCTATTTACCTGAGAGATCTAAGAGATGGGAGAGTCAATACGTATGGCTCTATTTCAGGCAAAATCCATTATCTAACTCTTTTAAGTTCCTATTCTAGATTCTTGATACATGATGTGATAAAAATACATTTTGATGTTTTGTAGGATCGAAGAAAAGAAAGGAAGCTTAAGGGAAGAAGTGAGCTGAATCTAATCATGAAGAAATGGATTTCGATCGCATTGCTTGAAGATTAGATACTTGAGCTACTACTTGGAGTTAGAATAGATTGCTAAGAAAAATGTAATAACATAGTTTTTCAATTGAATTGCATTGTAAGGAAAAAAAATTTCCGCAATAAAATGAATTTTGATTTTATCTTATTTATTTATCCTTGCAATGGCGTGTATGAAAAAATTGATGTTTTGAAGGTTTCTATTATTAGCAATAATGGATTTGATTCTTAAATATGTTATTTGTGGAGATGTCAAGAATTGACCAAATAGGGAGAGTTTCTCATCGCCCAAGTTTCAATTGGACAGAAACTTGGAATCATACAACTTGGTTGCGTGATGAATGAAAACTTTCATATTTGGAAATTAGACTAATTCTTTGACAAAGTGTCAAGAGAAGGACTAGGAGTTCGAGTACACTAGGTTGTGCATTGATCAAGTCCACCACAAAGAGTGATAAAGGTATTCGTCATGACTTACTAAAGTTTGGTAAATATGATTATACTTATAAGATTAAGTGTAATTATGAGTTAGTTGTGGAGTTTCAATGAATAGCAGAACAAATAAGAAGAATCAAGTAGGCAGAAAAATAAAAGTTTCTCTATTCTAAGAAGAAGGGAGAGTACCTTTTATTGTGTTTTATGATAAGTCTTAATGATTAAGAACCATATCTCAATTGATTCTCTAAGTGAGTCTTAGTACATTTGTATATCTAAGAAGAGGAATCGGGAATTGTGGAATTGGTTAAATCAAGAAGTCAATCATACTTCGTTCCAATATCAAATCTTAGAGTCATACTCCAAGATTGCGAATTGAGTGACATGTCTTAAGAAGGTTTATAACACTCATCAAATGTGGAATTTGGAAAAGGTTTTCTTATTCTTGCACATTTAAAATTGGTAAGTTGTGATGTCTTGGATAAGACAAAGACCAACTAGGACCAATTTGTGAAGTGTTTTGTCTTGATAAAAGCTACACTAACTCTTGAATATTTGTTTGTCAAGAAATGTTTCTTGATAAGAGAACCTTATATGTCAAGGAGTCAGTGGGAGTTTTAATGTTTTTGAAAAAGTTTCAGGAACAAATCAAGAATAAATCTTATCGATCATCACTAGCACACGACTTGAGGTTTACAACCTATCATGTTGACATTATTTTTCTGTGCCATTCCAATTGAGTTAATTATGCATGTGAGTTCTATGGGTTCTCATTTGAATGCATAAAGACAAATCACCTTGATCAATGGAAAGTACATTGATATGTAAGGATAAGTTGCTAAACTACTTGGAAGACATGGTGGGCACTCGTGTTACCATAAGGCAAGAAATCAAGATTAAGAAAGTTCAGTCCATATGAGATTGGTTTTGTCGCAAACTTTGGTTTTGGCAAATTCACATGGATAGGAACTCATACACCATAAAATCTAAGTGTCATAAGATTCCCTCCTTCATGAAATTGACTATGAGGAAATGCTTTCACTAAGAGAGATTTTAAGAAGATAGCAATTGTGAAAATTGTATTCTCAAATTCGATTATGGTTACGACATCCCTCTCCATAGTTCGAATTGTGATATTTGGCAATTAGTTTGAACATTTGGAACTTAGTAACATAAGTTCTGAATTGTTTAGACACACATATGAGCCATCTAAGGTAAATGTGTATAAGTTTGAGAAGCTTAGATAAAGGATTATCGAAGCATCTGGTATTAGAAATATGAATTTTGTGGAATTCAATTAGCATTGTTTTCTGGAAGTTCAGCTGTTTTCTGAATACATGTCAAAGCTAGTGGGAGCATAAGTGTTATGCTTATATAATAATAATCATCATGATAGTGGGAGCATAAGTGTTATGCTTGTATGATTATTATGGCAAGTATTGCAAGTTAGCAATATTAATTATAGAAAAACAAAGATTCAATTTGCAAAGTTGCATGGTTTGAAAAGTTGTTTTGCTATAATTAAGGGAGACAATATTATACTTCGTTTCAAAATCTAAAGATTAGATTGAGAAATTTTAATAAATTTAGTCAAAGGATACATAGTGTGTTCTCAAATTTCGATTATGATTACAACATCCTTCTTCATAGTTCGAATTGTGAGAACGTGACACATAAAATATTATGGAAGAAGATTGATAAAGTATCATATCTTTATGTAAGACATTATGCATCATGTCCCATACGCTTCGGGTATAGGATCGATTGCAAATGCTATAATATTTGACCATTCTAAAATTTTTTCAAATGCCTAGCGCATTAAGAGGGAAAAAGGACTAGAATCTGTTTTGACTAAAATAATTAAACAACTATCAAAGGACGATCCAAAGTTCGCTGAGGATTGGTCACTTGTGAGTAGTTGGAAGTATGGTATTGGATGGACCACATCGACATTATTATCAATAGATAAGATTCTATTAAGAATGAGTTGTCATATGGCAAATATGGAAATGTTTCCATATTGGGAGTTGGATATTGAGAGTCTATGTTAGAAAATTTTATGCAAGAAGGATGCTCAAAGGAATGTACTTTGAATATGAGACTTCACGTCTATGGAATTGTCTTGTAACAATTTCCGATAGAGTAATTTGTAATTTCATTAGCCAAGTCTTAGTGACTTTTGTGCTATGACTTTGCGAAATGATCGTTGTATAAAATTTTAGAATCTAGCATATCCTAGTAGTGGCAAGAACCTTGTGTTCTAACACTAATGATAAGGATTGGGAATTGTGAAATGCGCATCATTGGAAAAGGTTTTCAATTGATCTATTTCACAAAGTAAGGACCATAGGAAACATAGTGTGCATGGGACAACTATTGTTGTAATTTGAGTAATAAGTTGATTTTCTTAAACAGTAAACGATAAATAATGAGTAATCAATATGGTGATTAAATAGAAGTGTTTTATTTACTCTCACAAGTTTGGGGCCATATAGGATTAAGTATTATTATTGTGTTTAAATTTTGCATGTTTTGACTTCCAGAATAACTGGGTTATTCAAACCTCCACAGTCGGTCATACTTTGGAAGTAGGTATGAAACAAGACTGTCATGAAGAGTCTGTAGATTGTCTAGAGTGTTTAGACATAGCACAAGTTTGCTGCAGAGTTCATGAGTGCGTTGATAAGATTAGAGTATTGGATTAAACCCACGCTCACGAGAATCACTTCATGGATTTTATCACGAGTGATTATGAGTCGATAATATTGTATATTCTTGAAACCGAGACATGTGAGTTGTTATTTGCTTGTCGGTTGCACATTGATGATAAGTAAACGCACCAGTAACTTGGTGTTATAAAACTTATTGTTGTGTGTGATTCGATTAGTAAATGCAAGCGAGCATTTGAGTCGAATTTTATCCATTCTTTTTACCCAAAGTGGGATAAAAGCGATATATGTGGGCCCCTCGATGATTTAGTGATGACACCTAAGCGCTTGGCCAAGCCGGGACTAAGTTGATGTGTTCAATTGTAGTCTGTTGTCAGTCGTCATAAATCGAAAGCCGGGAAACAGTATAGAGAGAATGATTAAAATTCATGTCTTATGTCTATACGATATCTTGAGAATGGAGGAATATATAATCCCTTATCTAAAGGACACGCTATCTGATAAGATCAGAGCTGACAACGGCTTTTGAAAGCTACGATTGCTAATTAGGTTCTGAAGTCACACGGAAAATAGTTATTAGACTTATCCAAGTGGGAGACTGTTGGATTAGTGTCTAAGTCCATAACTATTTTGGTATGTACTTGACCCGATTATGAGCATGGTCCTTTTGGGTTGCCTTCACCATAACAATATGTAGGATGAATTAAGGAGAGAAATGTTTAATTATGATTTATTAATATATTATGAGAATAATATATTAAAGGAGAAATCATATTGTTTAATTAATATTAGTCAAGAATTAATTGATAATTAATTATGTGGCTAAAAGATTAATTAAATATAGGGGACTAGACTAAAATTATTGGATAATTGAGTTATTGGGCAAAGGAATGCTAAAGGAACAAGCGGTGAACAAAATTATGATGGGAGCCCATCATATTTTCGTCCATGGCCTTATCCAGAAGGTTCCATGGGCTGCTTAGAGTTTAAACTGTCCATTAGGGTTTTGATTGAAACCCTAGCATCCCACACAAGTATTTATAGGACCCCTTTGGCCCCAAAAATGTGGGTAACTAAATCCTTATGGTTTCTAGACGTTTTTGGGTGCCTCCTCTCTTCTCCTTCTTCATCTAGTTGCTTAGTGGTGTTTGTGACTCCATTAGAGGTGCAACACTTGAGGCACTAAGCTTTTGAAGCCAATCCGAGCAAGGAATTGATTGTTATTGAATAACATTCAAAGGTAATTACTAAGCCCTTATTTCAGTTCTTATATGATAGATCTAGGGTTTATAGCTCTGGATATTCAATTGCATGTTCATTAGACAAACTAGATCCAAAAGCTATTAGGGTTTGCATGTATACCATATGATTGATGTATTGCTCAAAACCCATCATAAATAAGTCCAAAACCCTAAAAAATCATGGGCTTGGGATTGCCCAACGTCCGCTACATGTAACATAGTTCTCCGCTCCGTCCCGATTACCACGTCGTGTAAAACAATTATCTGCTCCGTGGTGATGGGTTTTCACCTAAATCCATGCCACCTTCAAACAACCATAACTTTTTCGTTTTAACTCTGTTTCGACGATCTTTATATTCACACGAAGGTATTGACAAGCCCCACAATTATATCTAATTACTTTTGACTAAAAACATACCGAACAAAACTCATTAATTCGTGCAAGACGTCCGAAAAATCATGGGCTTGGGGCTGCCCAACATCCACTACGTGGAACACAGTTCTCCGCTTTGTGGTGATTACCAAGATGTAGAAAACAATTATCTGGTATGTGGTGATGCTTTTTCACCCAAATCCCTTCCAGCCTTAAACAATCATAACCTTTTCGGTTCACCTTCATTTTTGGTGATCTTTATATGCACGTGAAGGTATTGGCAAGCCCCACAATTATATCTAACTACTTTTGACTAAAAACATACACTACAAAAAATACCTACGACCACAATTTTTAAAAATCGCTTTGCCACATTTCGGAAAACAAATGTGACGATTTTGTTAAAATGTATGGAAAATTATCTTTTGTAAAATGTTGGATTATGTTTTCCACATTTAAAAATTGTAATGGTTATCGATTAGATCATTAGTATATATATTACCACATATAGAAATCTAATGTGGCGAAAAGGTAATACCTATGGCCACATGAATTGTTTGTATGACCATGTGTATCATTTAGCGACACACACACACACACACACACACATATATATATATATATATATATATATATATATATATTTAATATTGCTAATAGTAATACCAATGGCCACATGAATTGTTTTTATGACCATATGTATCATTTAGTCACATATAGTAAATGTGACAATCTATGTGGCTATGAACATATTATGGTGGGGTTTTTTTTAATTGTTCGTGTGTCCAAATGTATTATTTAGCCTCAATCGAATAATGTGGCCAAATATGACTATCTTCCACATATTTGTGTTTGTTTTATTGGAAATAATGTGCAATGAATTCTAATGTGGCTAAATGTATTACATATGGTCATATTAATTGTTTGGATGACCATATGTATCATTTAGCCACATATAATAAACATGACAAACTATGTGGCTGTAAGCATTTTATGGTGGTGTTTTT
The DNA here is from genome assembly GCF_051521515.1 of Lactuca serriola. NCBI lineage: Eukaryota > Viridiplantae > Streptophyta > Magnoliopsida > Asterales > Asteraceae > Lactuca > Lactuca serriola. The sequence continues at coordinate 81,893,652 of NC_136410.1, read as the reverse complement.
TTAGTAGTTTTTGTGTGTCCAAATGTATCGTTTATCCTCAGCCGAATAATGTGGCCAAATATGACCATCTGCCACGTCTTGTTGTTCATTTTATTGGCAATAATGTGCAATGAATTCTAATGTGGCTAAAGGTAATACCTATAGTCACATGAATTGTTTGTATAACCATATATATCATTTATCCACATATAATAAATGTGAAAAACCATGTGGCTATAAGCATTTTATGGTGACATTTTTTAAAGTTTCTGTCTCCTTATGTATCGTTTAGCCTCAGTCAAATAATGTGGCCAAATATGACTATCGACCACATCTTTGAGTTTGCTTTACGGAAAATAATGTGTAAAAGATTCTAATATGGCTAAAAGGTAATACATATGGTCACATATATTGTTTGTATGACCATATGTATCATTTAACGACATATAATAAACATAAGAAATCAAGTTGATGTAAGTAATTTATATTCATGTTATATTATATTATGTGTGGTTAATAATTAGTATTTTTCATGATAAAATAATAAAATATGTGGTTGTAAGTATTTTATGGTGGTGTTTTTATTAATTGTTCATTATTACATATGTATCGTTTAGCCACTTACTAAACGTAACAAAACAAGTGATTGTACGTATATTATGATAGACATTTTTTTTGAATTGTTTGTGTCTCCATATGCATCGCCTTGTCAGCCACAAAGAATCAATTTCATAAATGGACTTATGACAAAGTTACTGATATTAAGGGCACATCATTATAAAAAAAAATTATTTCTATTTTCCATAAATACATTAGTGGTCACAAGGGTACATCTTTATTATTATTATTATTATTATTTTACATAATTACATTAACGGTCCATGTGTATTACTAAAATTACAAAAAAAATCAATTTGTAAAGAAAAATTACAGGAATTGATTAATGGTATATATGTATTATTAAAATTACATTAGACAAGTACTTTTTGTTTGTATGTTAGTTGTCTTCTACCATATTACAACCGATAAGATCAACAACAACGGATATGTCAGGATGTTGATCTCCAATATTCTTTTGTATTTATCTTTTGTACCTCCTTGGTCTATATAAGGAGTATCAACCCTTATTACCTTTTATCCATCTCATGAATCATAAACTCACTTGTCATTCACTTTGTTGAGTCACTTAGCTTATAATCTTCATTATTAATCATTTCCATTAAATATTTTGTTATCTCTTCAAGGCTTGACTGGTTCACACAGACTTGAACTGAACAATATTATTTGCCTCCATTGTTGTGTTTATCTCAAGGTTTTGGTTTCAAAACCTTGTCCTTGATATCTTTAGATATTTCCTGTTCTCACATAAACTTCTGGACAAACATAATTGAAATTAGCCATCAACCCATATTTTCCCTTCATGACTTTGAGCTTGATGCATTTGTGTGTGTTTCCTAATTGGAAAATCAACATATATATGAAATCAAATGTGCATAGAACTTATAGAAAATCTATAGCTTAAAAAGAGAATGATGTGAATCTATTAAGGAAGTGAGAATTCCAATAAATCTTAACCATTACAGCGATAAATCAAAACAAAAAATAAAATTCATTAAAAAGTACAAAGTTGAGGCAAATACTAATTCAAAAATAGTACTTATTTGTTACTAAGCCGCCAAATAAAATATCCATCTTCACTTCAAGACAAGAAATTGATCTTAGTCCCAGCAAACAAGAAATCAATCATTAGATCCACTAAACTAGAAAAATAAAGTCGCCAAAGTTTTACATGCTATTTTCCATGTTAAAATCACACAAATAACAAAGTTTTATATGGTTGGGGTTTTCTCTAGGGAGTTGTTCATAAGATGTTTGGCTTGGGCATTTTTACCCATGCATCATATTGTATAGGTGGTGTGTTGCTTTTATAAGTGTTGGGATTGGTTGGATTGGACAATTTTACCCTTATTGAATCATGATTTAATTATCGTCTGGTGGTTTCTCCTCTTTTGGCTAGATTGCTCGATTTTACATCTATAGCTCCTTTAATCCCTCAACGGTTTGTTCTCCTGACACACAACTCTTTTATCATGGTTTTCCTCGGCCTTGACATGTAATCTAGTTAGTACCTTGTTCTTGAATACCACAAAACTAATATTTCCTTGTTGGTTAATCGTTGATGCATGATTCCTCATCTCGATATCTTTCTCAATCACCTCATGGTCTATCTCTGTTTGTGACCAACACACATTGTATGTGCGTGTCTAGCTGCTTCACCGATTAAACAATTCCACGTCCAGTCCTCCAGCCTTTATGTCCTTTTCCTTAGCTGAAACACATTATATGTGTATGTTGATATTGTTTTGGTTCTGTTTTCCTGCTTTTCCTTAGCCTCAAAATATCATTATAACAATGAATAAAAAAAACTCAATACCCAAACGAAATTAATTGTATTTAACTTGATAAAGCATAAAGATAAACAATTGACAACTAAAAAATTCCAATGTGTCATTCAAATTCACTGTCACTAACATATGAAACCAAATACGAATACCATATTAACAAATAACTAATAACCAAATGAACAAAAAAGTCAATGAGCATGTATGTTGCTGTAAAATTTAGTTATCTTAAATTCACAAGAAAGTGAACAATTCTATTCCAATTGGATGTTGACGAATTCCATTCCAACAAATGAAGTTTATGACAAATTCCATTGCAATAAATGAAGTTTAGACCATCACGAACAACTTCGGAGTCACCTCCTTAATCGCCTTGGTCACTTCTGTAGGAATGATCCCACGAACCTCCTCTTCACTCAGACCTACTCTCTCAGTGCTGGCCGCTCCTAATCCTGAACCCCCACAAGCCGTCATATTGAAAATACATCAAGGAAAGATCAGACATCCACAAATCAGTGCTCGACACACCAGAACCTTATCATATTAGTTCCTTAGTAGCCTCGAAATTCCTCCTGAATCTCATACGGATCATGTGATTTCAGTAGTACGGGCCCATACTACCTTCCACACCTATCCGTATTCGATTCAAAATTCATCCCAAGGTCCTAAGTCACTTCACCAGACCACCCATAGGTGTGCTAACACCCACTTTTATTAAGAGTTACAACTAACTTCTTAGGCACTCCTCCTAGGATTACCCTCGCTCCTGCACCACTGGTTGCTTTTGTGCATGCTTGTTGTACACAATATGAGATCAGATAGGTTGTAGAATAATCGACTCTACTCTAAGTCCACAACCAAACAAGGAACATAAAGTAAGGCTAAGTCAATCATTCCAAGGATATTCAATCCCGACCGTATACAAATATTCAACATACACGCAACAATCACAAATCAAGTAATATATATCAGGAAAATAACTCCCTATATCAAAACGCGTAATAGAAATCAAGCATTTCTATCCAACATCTTCTAAAGAACCATATCGACTAGCATGCTTTTCTAACAATCCATATGTTAGCAAAATTAAACTCAATAAACATAACAAGTATGGGTATTTTGGAAACCACTCATGTTTGGGCTCTGGTTGACTGTACACACCGCATCTTCCTGTAAAACCAAAGTGAAGTCAAGGTCCACATTCTTGATCCCAAGCCAACAATCAAACAAGAACATGACAAGAGATTGATCCCATGTCCCTAACCCAACTCTTTTATTATAATTTCTTTTTCAAAAACATTTTGCAAAAACTCTCAGATCCTAGTTTAAGACTGGATTCACACAAGTGTTCCTCCAATTCGCTCAAACCAGGGCTCTGATACCAACTTGTAACGTCCCAATTTCACAACAAAAAATCTCATTTTTTTAAGTAAAACTTCCCAATTATAAATCCATTATGAAGAAAATCTTTATTTCAAATACATTTATTAAAAGTCAGAGTAATAGTAAAGCGTGTGAATCTTCATTGTTGTTGATGAATGTGTATACTCATGCCTTCGCCTTCCTGAGATAACCAATGATACCTGAAACAATAAAAAACTGGGTAAGCATGAAGCTTAGTGAGTTTCCCCCAAAAATACCCCTATACGATAAACATACAAGCATTCATCGAGTCCACTCAACCATCGGGTTGGGATACCTAGGGTTTGTTGCCCTACCGCCTCAACCCAACCGCTCTACCAGAGCTTCCGTGCCATTGGCTTATAGTCGCCCCGCCCCGGGTATCCTGGCCTACAACACAAAGCAGGACCGCCTCAACCCACCACTACCATATGTCGACATATAAACAATCAAGAATCAAGTAGGCACATAACACAGGTAAACATCAATCATACAACTCACTACCGCTTACTAGTCCTCTCACTGTTGGATTAGTGTCTAAGTCCATAACTATTTTGGTATGTACTTGACCCGATGGTGCATGGTCCTTTTGGGTTGCCTTCACCAAAGCAACTTGATAGGATGAATTATGGAGAGAAAGGATTAAATATGATTTATTAATATACTATGGGAATAATATATTAAAGGATAAATCATATTGTTTAATTAATATTAGTCAATAATTAATTGGTAATTAGTTTTGTGACTAAAACAGATTAATTAAACTTAAGGGACTGGAATTGTAATTATAAGATAATTGAAATTTGGGCCATGGATTGCCTTATATTAAGGAATGGACGAATTCTATGGGGAAGCCCATAATAAATTGTCCAAGGCCTTAAGGAAAGGGCTCCATGGGTTGCTTAGGGCTTAAGCAACCAAATTAGGGTTTCCTTGTTAGATAACCCTAATTGCCTCACTATATATAGATCCCTTAAGGACCAAAAACGTGGACAAGCTTCTTGCTAGGGTTTTCACACGGTTTTGGCAGCCTCCATCCGCTCTCCTCTTCATCCTCTTGCTTATGGTGTTTGTGAACCATTAGAGGAGTGACACTTGTGACTCTAAGCCTTCCAAAGTCAATACAAGGAGATTTGGGATTGTTATTGGTACATAACAATCAAGGTAACATTATAAACCTCTTCTCATGTTAATATGATTATTTGAATGCTAGAATTAGGGTTTATAGTCTTGGATAACTTGCATGTACAATAGAGAAACCTAGATCCAAGCATTAGGGCTTGTATGAGCACATAGGATGTCTTATGACCAAAACCCATCAGTGGTATCAGAGCCTAGACTGGTTTCAATTGTATTGATGCATTACATGTTCAAAAAATTCGATTTTTGATGTTCTGGAGGCTGGACTCGCCGAGTCCATAGCTGAACTCACCGAGTCCATGCAGACTCGACGAGTCCAAGCTTGACTCGACGAGTCAACTCGTCAGATGGGGATATCTTCGCGATTTCTTGCTGTTTTTGCTTATGGATAGTTACCTTATCATATTAGATCAATATAAATCCGATTTTATGATATATTTGACTATATTCTTGATCTAATTGAAGATATTTATCAATTAATAAGATAATTGTTTCCTTATGTGATAATTGATTAATTATTTTAACTAAATTGATAAATTGTTTTGCAAGAAATCATTAAATAAATCAAATATGGATAATTATGTAATTAAATGTTAATTTAGATTATTTGTTATTTGATACTTGTGCTTTGAAAAGTTTCATATTTTCCCCTTTAGGTTTTATAGTTTAAATTTGAACCCATAGTTTTGTTGTTTTGAAATTTAAATAGTTAAAACCCTAATGTTTTGAAAAATGTTTCAAAACTTGCCCTCAAGTTCTGGAATTTAAAATTTTGGATTAATAGTTTAATTTTATGTATATTTAAATTCTAAACCCTAATGTTTTGAAATGTTTCAAAACTTGACCTCAAGTTTTGGAATTTAAAAGTTGATTAAAAGTTTAATTAGGAATATTAAATTCTAAAACCCTAGTATTGTTTTGAAAAGGTTCAAATCACACCCTTATGATTTTATTAATTAATTAAGGTGTATAATTAAAAGAAGTTTAATAAATCCATAAAAGTTTTGGTTTACAATTTAATTGAATTAAAAGTATAATTGTTAAATTTGACCACCTAATATTTTAAAAGTGTAAAATACACTCTATACTATATATAACATTAAAAGTCTAACATATATATATATATATATATATATATATATATATATATATATATATATATATATATATATATGTATGAGTAAAAGTCAGTCTTACCGTTAGTAGGCCTCATTCACGAAGCTGGTCTATAAGGGGTGTTTAAGGAAATTGCCTATAAAATGGCGATTGAATGGGTATCCACTCTTACCCACCGCACTCTTAACTAGTGGAGGGTCGTTAGCCGAACGGGTAGGATAGGACAAAACCTTCCATTATAAGTATAATGAATTATAAAAGTAACTAAATGTTTTTCAAATTCCCAATCTTAGTTACTTAGGCAAAAGTGAATTGATGCAATTCCATGAAATTACACTTTGTTCCCTTGCGAAGACGTTAGTGGAGCGTGTGTGGTTTACCGGCACACTAAATGGTTCTAAGAAAAGGTAGCAAAGGGTGACTCAATGTTTGTCATAGTTCAGTGGAACGTGTGTGGTTTACCGGCACATCGAATAGGTGACTGTAACATGTAGGGGCACCATGTAGTTTGCATGGTTATTCACACCCGCTTTGTGATCCTCGGCATCCCAGTCACAAACAAGAGGGGCATATCAAGATTTAAACATGCCATTGAAAGTTCAATGAATCTCAAAGGATCTAGGAGTTTTCATAGATTTAAAACTTAAATTTCTTTTTCATTTTTCGTGGTGGAAATTAGTGAATCGTCATTCACTTACCTTCAAATGTTCTGCAATTTGGGTTACGACATCCCTCTCCCGAGTTGTAGAATATTGTATCGGGTCCTAGCCTTAGTATCTCATTTGGGTGATTTACTAAGGACTCAATCAATCAACTAACTTGAATTCGTTTTCTCCCGTTTTGTAGATGTCAAAGTTTGACAACTATGGTCTTCTCAAATCCCGTGGAACAAGCATTCCACGTGAAGATGATATTCCACGATTCGATCGAGGAGCAAGAGATCATGCTTCACTTCCTCCTCCTCCTTAAATTATTCTCCCTAACCCACAAGTTCAAAGACTTGAAAAGTTCAAGATCACTCAAGCCCTTTTGGCAAGTAAACATAAAGAAGGAAAGTCGGTGTGTGCACACGTCCTAGGGATGAAGTCACACATTGATAGGTTAAGAATGTTGGGATCCGTTGTCTGTGAGGAAATGGTTGTTGATTGGGTTCTTCAGTCACTTCCTAACTCATATAGTAAGTTCGTAAGAGAGTACTATATGATGAACTGCGACGTGACCCTTATAGATCTCACCTATATGCTTATTGCTGCTAAATCAGCAACGGTTTGACGCAATAGAAAAGCAAAGTTGACTAGTGAATCTGCCTCTATGGATATAGACAATGGCAACAAAAGACATGCTATGATCGAAAAATTTGATCATAAGTGAATGGCAATGTTTGAAGTAGTTCCTTCTCATGTTCCAAAAGAGTCAATTTGCTTTTATTGCCAAGAGAAGGGGCATTGGAGACGAAGTTGCCCTATTTACCTAAGAGATCTAAGAGATGGGAGAGTCAAAACGTATGGCTCTGCTTTAGGTAAAATCCATTGACTAACTCTTTTAAGCTTCATTCTAGATTCTTAATACATAATGTGATAAGATTACAATTGATGTTTTGTAGGATCGAAGAAAAGAAAGGAAGCTTAAGGAAAGAAGTGAGCAGAATCTAACCGTGAAGAAATGGATTTCGATCGCATTACTTGAAGATTAGATTCTTGAGCTACTTCTTAGAGTTAGAATTAGATTGCTAAGAAAGATGTATTAGCATAGTTTTTCAATGAATTGCGTTGTAAGGACAAAATTTTCCGCAATAAAATAAATTTTGATTTTATATTATTTATTTATCCTTGCAATGGCGTATATGAAAAATTGATGTTTGAATGTTTCTATTATTAGCAATAATGGATTTGGTTCTTATTATGTTATTTATGGAAAATCGAGAATTTACCAAATATGGAGAGTTTCTCATCGCCCAAGTTTCAATTGGACAGAAACTTGGAATCATGCAACTTGGTTGCACGATGAATGAGAAATTTCATATTTGGAAATTAGATTAATTCATTGACAAAGTGTCAAGTGAAGGACTAGGAGATCGAGTACATAAAGTTGCGTATTGATCAAGTCCACCATAAGAGTAACAAAATATTCATCATGATTTACTAAAAGTTTAGTAAATATGATTATACTTATAAGATTAAGTGTAATTCTGAATTGATTGAAAAGGTTTAAATCAATAGCAGAACGAATAACAAGAATCAAGTAGGCAGAAAGATAAAAGTTTCTCCATTCTAAGAAGAAGGGAGAGTACCTTTTATGCTTAATGATAAGTCTTAATGATTAAGAACCATATCTCAATTGATCCTCTAAGTGAGTCTTAGTACAATTGTATGTCTAAGAAGAGGAATCAAGAATTGAAGAAATGGTCAAATCAAGAAGTCAATCATACTTCGTTCCAAAACAAGTCTTAAAGTTAAGATTGTAACATTGAGTGAAAAAGTATTAAGAATGTTTATAACATTCATCAAATGTGGAAAGTTGTGATGTCTAGGATAAGACAAAGACCAATTAAGACCAATTTATGAAGTGTTTTGATAAAAGCTACACTAGCTCTTGAATATTTGTTTGTCAAGAAATGGTTATTGACAAGAGAATCTTATATGTCAACGAGTCAGTAGGAGTCTTAATGGTCTTGAAAGGTTTCAAGAACAAATCAAATAAACCTTATCGATCATCACTAGCACACGAGTTGAAGTTTACAACCTATCGTGATGACATTATTTTGTTTCTGTGCTAATCCAATCGAGTTAATTATGCATGTGAGTTCTATGAGTTCTCATTTTGAACGCATAAAAGGCAAAGCACCTTAATCAATGAAAGGTACATTGATAGGAAAGGGTGAGCTGCTTAACTACTTGGAAGACATGGTGGGCAGCTGTGCTACCATAAGGCAAGAAATCAAGATTAACAAAGTTCGGTCCATATGAGTTTGAATTTGTCGTAAACTTTGGTTTTAACAAATTCACATGGATAGGAACACATACACCGTTTAAATCTAAGTGTCATAAGATTTCCTCCTTCATGAAAATGATTGTGAGGAAATGCTTTCACTAAGAAAGATTTTAAGAAGATAGTGATTGTAAAATTGCATTCTCGAATTCAATTATGGTTACGGTATCCCTTTCCATAATTTGAATTGTGAGGTTTGGCAATTAGTCTTAATTGTTTAGACACACATATGAACTATCTAAGGAAAAGGTGTTTAAGTTTAAAAGGCCTTGATAAAAGATTATCAAAGCATTAAGTATTAGAAACATGGACTTAAGAAACTCAATAGGTATTGTTTTTCTGAAAGTTAAGATGTTTATGAATACATGTCAAAGCTAGTGGGAGCATAAGTGTTATGTTTATAATAATCATCATGATAGTGGGAGCATAAATGTTATGATTGTATGATTATTAAGGAAAGTATTGCAAGGTTAGCAATATTAATTATAGAAAAAAGAGTCATACTTTGCAAAGTTGTAAGAGTTGAAAGGTTGTTTTGCTATAATTAAGGGAGAGAATATTATGCCTCATTTCAAATCTAAAGGCTTAGGTTGTGGAATGTTAATAAAATTTAGTCAAAGGTACATAGTGTGTTCTTAAAATTTCGATTATGATTACGGCATTCCTCTTCACAATTCGAATTTTGAGAACATAGCAAGTAAAACATTATGCGTCGTGTCCCATACGCTTCGGGTATAGGATCGATTGCAAATGCTTTAATATTTGACCATTCTAAAATTTTCCAAATGTCTAGCGCATTTAGAGGAAAAAGGGACTAGAATTGGTTTTGACTAAAATAATTAAACAACTATCAAAGGACAATCCAAAGTTCGACAAGGATTGGTTGCTTGTGAGTAGTTGGAAGCATGATATGGGATGGACCATATCGACATTATTATGAATAGATAAGATTCTATTAAGAATAAGTTGTCATATGGAAAATATGGAAGCGTGTCCATATTGGAAATTGGATATTGAAAAATCTATGACTAGATTAGAAACCTTTATGCAAAAGGATGTTCAAAGGAATGTACTTTGAGTGAGAGACATCGTATCTAAGGAATTGTCTTGTAACAATCTCCGATAGAGGACTTTGTAATATCATTGACAATAGTCTTTGTGACTTTGGTGCAGTGACATTACGAAAGGATCGTTGCATAGAATGTTAGAATCTAGCATATTTTATAAGTAACAAGAATTTGATATTCTTACACTTATGAAAAGGATTTGGAGTTGTGAAATGAGAATGATTGGAAATGTGTTCAATGTGATCTATTTCACAAAGTAAGAACCATAGGTGAACATTGTGTGCATGCTAGGAGCATGGTACAAGTGTTGTAATTCAAGTAAGAAGTTGATTACCCGAAACGACAAATAATGAGTAATCGATATGGTGATAAATAAAAGGTGTTTTATTTATACTCAAAGGTTTGAGGCCATATGGGATTAGTATTATTCTTGTGTTTCACTTTGCATGTTTTGACTTCCAGAATAATTGAGTTTATTAAGAATAATCGAATTATTCAAACGGGCCACAATCATTCATATGTTGGAAGTAGATGAATGAAGACTGTCGTGAATTGGTGTGTGGATTGTCTAGAAGAGTATTAGACATAAGCAAATGTTTGCTGCAACGTTCATGAGTGCTTACGAATATGATTTGAGCATTGGATTAAACCCACGCTCACTTGGATCACTCCATGAATTATATCACGAGTGATTGGTGAGACAATAACATCTTATATTCTTGAAACCGAGATGTGTGAGTTGTATCTTGCGAATCGGTTGCACATTGATAATATGTAAACGCACTAGTAACTTGGTGTTATAAAACATATTGTTGTGTGTGATTCGGTGAGTGAGTGCAATCAAGAATTGTATCAAAGTTTATCCATTCCTTTTATCCAAAGTAGGATAAAAGCGATATCTTTGGGCCCCTCGATGGTTTAGTGATGACAAACGTAAATGCTCGGCCGGGCTAGGGCTAATTTGATTTGTTCAATTAGTCAGTCGTCATAAATCGGGAATCGAGATATAGTACAAAGAGAATGATTAGAAATCATGTCTCATATGATATCTAGAATGGAGGAATATATGATCCATTATCTAAGGACACGCGTATCTGATATGATCAGAGTTGACAGTGGCTTTGGAAAGCTACGATTGCAGATCATGATCTGAAGTCATCCGCAAAATAATTATTAGACTTATCCAAGTGGGAGACTGTTGGATTAGTGTCTAAGTCCATAACTATTTTGGTATGTACTTGACCCGGTGGTGCATGGTCCTTTTGGGTTGCCTTCACCAAAGCAACTTGATAGGATGAATTATGGAGAGAAAGGATTAAATATGATTTATTAATATATTATGGGAATACTATATTAAAGGAGAAATCATATTGTTTAATTAATATTAGTCAATAATTAATTGGTAATTAGTTTTGTGACTAAAACAGATTAATTAAACTTAAGGGACTGGAATTGTAATTATAAGATAATTGAAATTTGGGCCATGGATTGCCTTATATTAAGGAATGGACGAATTCTATGGGGAAGCCCATAAGAAATCATCCAATGCCTTAAGGAAAGGGCTCCATGGGTTGCTTAGGGCTTAAGCAACCAAATTAGGGTTTCCTTGTTAGATAACCCTAATTGCCTCACTATATATAGATCCCTTAAGGACCAAAAACGTGGACAAGCTTCTTGCTAGGGTTTTCACATGGTTTTGGCAGCCTCAATCCTCTCTCCTCTTCATCCTCTTGCTTATGGTGTTTATGAACCATTAGAGGAGTGACACTTGTGACTCTAAGCCTTCCAAAGTCAATACAAGGAGATTTGGGATTGTTATTGCTACATAACAATCAAGGTAACATTATAAAACTCTTCTCATGTTAATATGATTATTTGAATGCTAGAATTAGGGTTTATAGTCTTGGATAACTTGCATGTACAATAGAGAAACCTAGATCCAAGCATTAGGGTTTGTATGAGCACATAGGATGTCTTATGACCAAAACCCATCACTCATAACATATAATACTACTACCAGCTAACCTCCATGGAATGCATAACCATAAGTACCCAAAGGTGAGATAGCCACCCGAATAGATGATCCTACTCTAGAGCCACAACCAAACGAGGAACATACAAGAAAGCCTAGATCAAGAGTTCTCAAGCTATCCTACATGACTACATACAATCCATTGGGCACTCCACTAGATGATAACCAACAAGTACATATAACATACAATTTTACATATCACTATAACAGAGCAACATACTTGATACTAGGATACAGATCTAACAAATCACTACAGTTTAAGCAACATACTCGATACCAGGATACATATCTAATAGATCACTACAACATAACAACATACTCGATACCAGGATACAGATCTAACATATCACTACAACATAGAAACATACTAAATATCAACAATCCAAGGAAGGCATGACCGTATATACTCAGAGGTGAGAAAAACACCCGGACATGTGATCCTACTCTAGTCTCTAGAACCACAACCAAATGAGGAACAGGTAAAAGAGCCTAGACCAAGAGTCCTCATTCTATCCTACATGACTACATAGAATCCCTAAGGCATGCTTCTACTGACAGATAACCAAAACTAGTGAGTCGGAATTGGTGCCTTCGACCCACGGTACAATGAGGTGAAACTCGCGTGAATCGAAGAACTCTGAACACTACGATACGACCCATTTTCATCATTGCTTGCTCCCACGAATCCACTAACACCAGAACCAGGTAGAATCTCAATCAATAGCCTAAATTCCTCAAGTTTGACCCAAAGTCAAACTTGGTCAAAAAGTCAACATTCAATGGTCAACAATCAGTAGACCCTCACGACGTGACCATCTATGGCTTATGTCATAAGCCTCTATAGGACAAAGTAATCGAGTCTGACCACCCTCACGACATGACATGCATCTTCTTACTTCTTAATCTATTAAGCCACCAATCTATCTTCTCTAGGAGGCTTCCTAACACTCCGAGGTTCATAAAAATCGATGCTTTAAGTTCTTGTATGTCCAATACAAGACTTGGTCTCAAACTAGGTCATTCATGGAGAAAGAAGATAAATTCTCACTTATGAACTCTAACATCATTCAAACTTCAGATCTATAACATACAAGCACCAAGGGACCCTGAGGACCCATAAAGTTGCCAACTTTATGGAGTCCTAACACTCAAAATCTTAATATCTTGGATAAATATGCATAAAACCTTAGATCTAGCAACAAGGAAACATAAAGCTTGGATCTTGATTACTCAGATTAGGCCATAAGTGTAGCTAAAGGTTGCAATGAAGCTTCCAAGCTGCAACTATGCTTCCATGGTGATATAGTCTTCTTTAAACCTCCAAAACTCCACCAAAAGCTCATGAAACACAAAGAGAGGCTAGGGTTAGGGTTTTACTAAGTTTAGGGACGAAGGAGGCTGGTTTGGAACCCTAAAATGAAGTTTATGGGGTTTAAATACGATGGAAACCCTAAACGATCATGTGCTTGGGTTGCAGAGTACCTCTCATTGTGAGATCTTATTGCTCACGTCGTGAGCTCAGCTTAAATCAGAAGCTTCATTAAATCCTTTCTCATGTTGTGACCCTTCAATGGTCACGCCATGAGCCCTGATTTTACCCAAAAACCATGCCTTTAACTCCTTAAAGCCCTAAATCGACCTGATCCAGAAAACCGGGTGTTACAAAATCCATTTTTCTATACAATCGTCGCTTCTTATTAAGTACATGGTATCTGGAAAAAAAATTATTGCCAATTGTGTTGACAAAGAAAACTAAACAAAATTGAACCCAAGAACTTAAAAATCATGTGTGTAGAGCTTCAAAACCAAAGCCAGAAACTGAAAATCAATCCCTAGAAGCTCAAGTTATGTGTGCACAACTTCAAAATCGAACCCAAGAAGCTCAAAATCATATGTGCAGACCTTCTAAATCAAATCTAGTTCCAGAAACTTAAAAAACATTTGTGCATACTTTCAAAATCAATATGAGAAACTTTAAAATCATGTGTGCATAGCTTCAAAATTGAACACTAAAAACACAAACTTGTGTGTTCATACCCTTAAAATCAACCGGTCTCCAAAATTGGGTAAATCGATTGTATCCTATTCTGGGTTTCTAAATTGTTTCTTGAACAAAATTACACACGAAGATGAACATGAAGATCCATGGTTTGGTGTATTGAGTTTAGGATGCAATTTCGATGAGTAAGAATCGACATTTTTAGGTTTATTGGGGATCTCCGGTGAGTCTAGCTATTGGTTGTTCACAACTGAGAGATAGAGATAAAGGCAATGCGAATAGAAAGGGAGCGATATGAATGGAATATAGATTTCTGGTGTATACGGTGGAATCCAAATTCGGTGAATGCTTACAATTAGATCTGGATATGAGATTAGGAGGAGGATTTCACGTTTATGTTCAACAAAGGAGGCTTAAGTATATAAGATGTCTTTGCAGTTTGAAATGTAGAGGGTCTGTTGGGTTTCAGATGTAGTTTTCATTTTGTCTTCCACGTTTATGTTTTCCGGCGAGGTGTTTTCTCTAGATCTGAAATCCATCAGAGCACGAAGAAAGAGTTTCAACTTTAGAGGTTTCTGGTCAACGTCTTTGGTGACCTGCAGAGAGAGAGAGAGAGAGAGAGAGAGAGAGAGAGAGAAAGAGAGTAAGGATCAAATGAAAACACCTAAAAGGTTGAGAACACGTGAACAGTTCTGGACCAATCAATATATAAGGACATATTAGTAATTGTATATTTTAATTAAATTAATATAAAATAAAATTTAGTCAAATTCCCTTAAATTTAGGATCAGTTACCAAAAAAAAAAAAATATTCGATTTTTTATTTTTCTTATTAATGGAATATAAAAAACGTTTTTACTAAAATTTAGTTTAAGACTGAAAAAAATCTTAAAAAATCAATTTTTTTTCTTGTATTTCACATTTTTTTTTTCAAAAAAATGAATAGAAATCCAATCCCAAATCAAATACACTTATATTCACAAATGTAAATTTTCTTCAAAAAAACCTAATACGACTCCAATCACAAATGAATGTACATCAATTTAAAATTAATCCAATGCCTTTTTTCATCAAATGAAAATAAAAATAGTGTAAAAATTATCATTTGTTTAAAAAAGTGAATACTTTAATCATAAATAAATACTCATTCACACATGAATACAATGTTATTCATAAATAAATACAATCGTTCACACATGAATGAACTGCTATTCATAAATAAATACACAACTATTCATAAATAAGTACAAAATAAAAATAGTGTAAAAATTAATATTTCTTCATAAAATGAATACCTCTAATTATAAATAAATACACTTATTCACACATGAATACATTGCTATTCATAAATAAATACACATTTTATCATAGATGAATACACCAAAATATAATACATTTTTTCATTATCCTCTAGCTCAAATTCTTCACCTTTCATATTCTCAAACTATTCTAAAGGACCTTTAGAAAAACCCATATTTAAATACACATATATCATTGAGTTCAGTGAGCTATATCTCTCTCACAAAATTCATCAAATAGCTTTAGTGCACAACTTTTTCCTGTGAATCTAATTCTAGTTCTGCGTGAAGATGATCAATTACAAACCAAAACAATAATGTGTTTACTCCATATTAACAGCAAAACAGTAAATGTTGTCTTTATCACCTTATTTTTAGAAACAAATAAAGAAAACCAATATAAAGCATTATAAGAAACTCAAAGAAGGAATAAATTGTTATTGTACCTTTATATGCATCTCTTGCAGCCTAAAAATCGAGGGGGCCTCTTGATTTGTTTATCTTTTATGCCAAACACCAGATCACTATCACCATTTATGGGACTTTATCAATCCATCGTATTCACCAGCATATACCCACTAAACATCATTCATATACAAATAAAAGGAGACTAATAAGTATGGAATCACTTATAATTTAATAACAGTAAATTATGAAAATAATATGAAAAATTAAGAAAATAGCATCAGAAAATCGAAAACATGAACTAGAAGAAGAATACCAAAAACAAGAGTGTTAATCACAACTTCCGACCACTAGGGTTGTCGTCGGGTCGTTGGCAGTGGTGGACGCATAACGTTTTAGTAGGGGTGACACTAAATTTTTTTTTCC